>NC_140957.1:108211475-109411475 GCF_014529385.1 Adiantum capillus-veneris
GATACAGTGGAATCGCATCGGGCCGAGGGTGTCATATCAGCAGAAGATCAAAGAGTCGAGGATGAGGAAAGGACAAATGAGCATATGGAAGCAGCTAAGGTTCAACTGGAGGAGACAATAAAAGAGGCAAGTCAAGCTGTGGAACAGCCAAAAGAGCCTATGGCTGAAACCCAAGATGAGGAAAGCAGGCCTATAGATGAGCAAAAGGATATGGATGAGGAAAGCAGGCCTCGGGACGAGCAAAATGATATGGATCAGGAAAGGATGTATGAGGCAAGCCGATCAACCTTGAATCAGGCAGAAAGGGCCATGGGGGAGACCCCTGATGAAGATTTGAATGATGACTATGAAGATAAATCGGAGGAGAGCAACAATGACATGAACACTACAGAGACCCAGTATGGACCCTTGCTACCTGTAGATACGGTTGTTCCGGTAATGTCTATTCAAGTATGGCAAAATATGTTCAGCTTCTAACTACTTATATGTACTTGTCAACTTTTACAGAGGTTGATTATCTTGGACGTCAATGGATTGCTGCTGATGCGGGTGCCTCTCAGTGACAGAGGACCCTTTGAGGATTTGCAAACGTTTCGGATGGGAACTTGTCGAGTCGTGGTTCGTCCAGGAACCAAGGAGTTTATTGAGTTTCTTCTTCCGCGCTTCAGAGTTGGCATATGGTCTTCAATGCAAAGGCAAAACTTATCGCCACTAGTTGCAATAGTTTGCAGTGTATGCCAAGCTCACACGTCAGATTTTGCCTTTTTGTATGATCAAAGAAAATGCGTTACTGTTGAGGGCCACTACCACCCTAAAAAACCAGGATTACCTCTTTTGTACAAACCGTTTAGCCAAATCGGTGTACCCTTTGATGCAACTAATACACTACTAATTGATGATACTCCCGAAAAGGGAGAACTAAATCCGCCGGGAACAACTATCTCACCACCTTCTTTCGAGGGGCATTCCTTTGATTTTTACCTTGAAGACATTCTGATTCCATACTTACAGAAATTGTATCTCAGTCCATTGTTCACGGACGAGTTTGTACTTTCTAATGAATTAAGATGATTCTTCTATCTGTCTTTGTCTTGTCTAACATATATATATATATATATATATATATATATATATATATATATATATATATATATATATATATATATATATATATATATATATATAATATATAGACAGAGAGAGAGAGAGAGAGAGAGAGAGATTTGACGTGGTAAACAAATGTATTTCAAGCACACTTTTTCACAGGGCACAATTGAAAAATGAGATCAATAAACTTCATGTCTTGAAAGTCATTTGTATACACTTGGGTTTACAAGAATATCTGTTACATTGACACTACTTCAACCCGACCATCCAACTCTTTGCACAAAATATCTTTTTCTCTTCGCCGCATCACCTTACGGCCAGCTAAGAAAAAGGAAAAATCTGATAGTTCCTTGTCCATTGACTCTTCAATGATGTCATTTCGCAAATGCTGAAGACTGCATAGCTCCCTTATTGTAACCACCAATAGTAGGCCATTCTCTTTATCAATCACTTCCACATCCACAGTAGGATTATCTTCCAAACCTGCAGAAACTTGGTCCATAGGAATGTACTTACCGTTTAGCATTTGTGATCGCATATACCAAAATGAGAGTAATAGTGATTGGCTTGCAATCATGTACTTGACAACTAGAGTATCAAGCGCAACCTCGCACCGTAAACCAATATCTTCCTTTGCATACCATCCTTTGTCAAGAAGTTTGTCACAGGATGACTGCTGAAATGACTTGCACATGAACATAGTTTTTGTAACTCTGATGTTGTAGCTATGAAACAGCTCTATGAAGAGTGCAACAGGACAAAAGTTTGCAATTCGAACCAGTTTGGTAGGAACAGAGCTACGCAGAGACCTTTGTATATCCTTGTAGAGCTTACTTCGCATTGCCTCCACCATTGTTTCCTCGGGAACTGGCCAGTCCACAGTGTTCCAATCGGTCGGTAGAGGTAGTTTCACCAACATGCCATTCTTATTGCCTGAGCTGAGTTGGTAAAAGTGGTCATAAAAAAAGATTCCCTCATCAGCCAATCTTTTGCTGCTCCTCTCTAAATACTATAGAGAACCAATATGGGCATGTACAACATGGAAGAGGCCTATTATGCACTCCACAGGCTCCCATTGCTCATAAGAAGAGGGATAAACATCTGCAATATATATAAGAAGAGTTAAACTAAGAGTATCAATAAGTACAAATGACAAATCTAATGTAATTGAGTTGTGAAGAGTAGAGACATTACTCATAACAAGCGGGAGAAACATTGCAAAATATATAAGAAAAGTTATAATGAGAGTATCAGTAAGTTCACATGTCAAGAGTACTTACAATTGCAACGTGGTTGATGTATATTTGATACATTTCCACCGTTTGCTATCACCTCTGGATGGGTAAACACATGCTGAACAAGAACTTCCTTTACAGATCTTTTGCCGATCTCAACTTTGAAATCCAACACCCTGGCCTTCCATGCTGAGCGGTAAACGTTGATACCACTACACCTCTTGGGTCTTCTTGGTTGCATGAGGACCCATGAACCTTTGTTTATCCTTTGTCCAACCCATTGGTTGTCTGCACTTATTGAAGCTGGTATTGTAATTGAGGATATGCTACTACTTGGCCTTCTAGGCAAAGTGCCGTTGTTGTTTGTTGGTGTGAGAGACAGTAAACACCTTGAGGCTCTTGGGCGAGAAGACGTGGATGCCATAACTCTCAGAGAAAAGCTTTAGTGGAGGGAGATTCACTTTGAAAGCATTCTAATGGAGGGAAAGTGTTTTAAAATTCCAATATCTTGTGCGGGCTTAATGGTCACCCTCCAGTACGTTAATGACCATGAGAGAATATCAGAAGTGGGACCACACGCAAGCACCTAAAAGCTCGGTAAAAGTAAGGAAATTACTATGCTACAATCCTAGTTTCGTGAAAGTTTTATGCTATTTTCCTATTTTTTGAGTTTTTCCAGGTACTTTTCTACGTAACGTAGCCTTCATGCTCATTGGACGCGCTCTATTTTTCTCTCTCTTCATATGGCCCTCCAAATGACCTCCAAAATTTCCTAATGACTAACCCACTATGAAAAGTCCTATCACCTCCATTTCTCTCCTCTCTCTTTCCCCACCAACTTCTTGATAATTCCAAGCAAAAGAAATTAGATAAATGGCTGAAAATCTAACCCAACCATGGTTAGAGGAGTAACCCTAGCCTTCAAAATTTCTATAAAAGGAGGGTGTAGCTAGCACAAAAGGGGGAGCCATAAGCAAGAGCACTATGCTATAGCTTGAGAAGCCAAGCTCAACCTCTCTAGAAGGAGCTCTTGAGTGGAAGCTCATTGTCTTATGCATGTGCATGTGTTGTAATAGGGGATTAGCAAGGGAACTCTATGCCATTTGTAAGAGAGAGAGTGTTCATTCAGTTGAGAGTAGGAAATCTATCATTTCTCCTACTAGTGTAAGCCCAACATTTGCTGAATCAAGGAGGGTGGATTTGGATTAAGCTTGGATACTTTGTCTCCCTTCCAACGTGAAGTAATGGACAACAATGATGCGTAACTGTCTTGGTGTTTTTTTGTTAAGTTCTTGATAGCTTGTCTCGGGTGTTGTTATCAATCTAGCCATAAATCCCACATACTGTAAGAGGGCGACAGGGTGGAGAGGACTCCCTTGGCCTTAAGACAGTGATTGGGGTGGTTTTTCTTGTGATGTGTTGTGGTGAAGTTTACGCAAGCTATGTTGAACAAATACTAATCTCACTTTGATTTGTCATGACAGATTTGTAAGAAGGTATTAATGCAACAAGCACCCTCTCCCCTTTTTCTCTCTTTCTTACATATATAATTGTGTTTGCTTGATCATTGCCGATAAGTTTCAAAGTAGCCAGAGCACTATCTCTCTCTCTCTCTCTCTCTCTCTCTCTCTCTCTCTCTCTCTCTCTCTCTCTCTCTCTCTCTCTCTCTCTAGGCGTCCTAGTTCGCATCCAAAACTATGTGGTGCCCCAAATTTGTGTAGGGTTAGGTTGCGGGTTTGTGTGTGTGTTTGTTGTTTTTTCCAACCCCAACCCAATTGAGCAGCACGGGTGTCTAGAGGTTGCTCTTCTTGTTGCCCGCCCCAGACCGCCTCAATGTGTGTGAGTGTTTTTGGTAGTGTGTATATATAATTTTTTTAGTTAAGTTATATACATTACTGTGTGTGTGTATAAATGATTTTGTGGGTGGGTGTAAACAACGTAGCATTTTTTTAAGTTAAGATATTTAAAATTATCTCTAGAGAGTGTATGTATGACTATGCACATAGTTTTTCCATCTTGTGTGTGTGTGTGTGTATGTGTGTGTGTGTATATAACTTAACTTTAAGAATGCTACGTTTTTTATACACACAAACACATACAATCATTTTTGTTAATATATCGGTGTGTGTGTGTGTAAAAAACGTAGTATTTTTTTAGTAAAATTATATATATGAATCCATTTTGTGTATATCTTTGTGTGTGTATATACATATATATATATATAAATGAATGTGTGTGTGAGAGTGTTTATACCACAGTATCATTTTTTGTAATATATGGTGTGTGTGAAAAAAGTAGTAATTGAGATGAAAGTGGAGTGAAGTTTAAGTGGAGTTTTAATTGAGATGAAAGTGGAGTGAAGTGAAAGTGGAGTTTTGCTGTGAAGAAGTAGTAAAAGAAGACAAGGTACTGTGTGTGTGTGTGTGTGTACATTTGCTACTCACGTGTGTGTGTGTGTGTGCGCTTACCTACACACGCTCGCCCGATTCGGTGCTCCAATGGAGCTCCTATTGGACCTCCTCTGGTGGATCGGGCGAGCGTGCGCAGGTAAGCACACACACACACACTCACACTCACACAGTGATGCTCATGCATATGCACACATCACACTTGCGTACACACACACACACACACACATTACACTTGCATACACACACACTCATTAAAAGAATGACACATACACATATACACACTTGCATTAACACACATCCAAACACTTGCACACATAGCACAAACACACACACAATCATGCATACGCACACACATTACACTTGCATACACACACACACATATATATAAACACTTGCATTCACAACATCAACACACTTGCATACACACACATACACATATATAAACACTTGCATTCACAACATCAACACACTTGCATACATAGCACAAACACACAAACAATCATGCATACAGACACACACATATTACACTTGCATTCACACACACACAATCATACATACATCCACACACACACACACATATAAACACTTGCATTCACACACATCAACACACTTGCATACAAGACACCATGCATACACACATACACACACTTGCAGTAACAATTACAATGATGTAAGAATAGCTCGTTGTAGAGAAGAGGTATACAAATGTCAAAGTGGATTTGTATTTTTCCTTGCCATGAGCAAGTTGAGAATGGTTTTTTTTTTTATTTGCATTTTACGCCGTTATGCTCTCGAAATTTAGAAGTTTATATTTGTATTGTCATTGCTAAGAAGATTTTTGTTGTTTGTGGTTGATAGATTATGGCTCGTACACCATCTAAACGTGGTAGGATAGGTATCTCTCAAAGTAAGTTCAAATACATTAAGCTATTTGTGTTCTTTTTATTTGTCTCCACATACTCACTAAACTAGTTGTGTTCTTATTGTTTTTTTCTTGTAGGAGTAGGATACACATTAAGGTCTGGCAGTACAGGGCATAGGGCCAATGCAGGATCTTCCATTGCTTTTCCAATGCCCGTCTAAAGGAGGATATTTTGGATGATGTGCATGAAGAAGAGGATATATTGAGTGATGTGCATGAAGAAGAGGTGTTCATAGATATTCATGCTACACAAGGTGAATTGGTGGCCCACAGCGTGTCTGAAGCAACGACAATTGTTGCTAAACCTCCCAATCATCCAACAGTATTGGGAAAAGGATGTTTATGGTCAAATATTGGAGGAGATTGTAGAGGGTTTTATTGTAAAGAGAGGTGGGGAACCTCCTCTCATTCCTCTTTACAGATTGATGGAAAATGAATCCATTAGAGCGATGGGTCCAGGCACTGAGGGCTTGGTGAAAAGGTTTGAGATGTTTGGATACAGTGTGCTTGGAGCTCCATTTCTTGTGTCATTCAAGAAGCCAGGCCATGATCAACATTATGTTTTCAACTTAGACAAAGATGAATGGGGGCCTATTTGGCGAGAAATAAGAGTTGATTTTGATAATTCCCTTCCCCTTGAGTGGGATGACTTAAGGGGAAAAAAAAATTATCGTTTGGGATGGTAATCACCGTTTGAAAACCTGGATGCGCTTAATAAAAACACGTGAGTGATTTCTTTTTTGTTTAATGTAAAGTTGTCTTGTATTACTCTATGTTTTCTAATTTTCTTTTTTGTTGTTGTAGAATTTTCAATGATAAACTAAAGACATTGTTCTGTCAAGTGTCAATTTGTCTATGTTGATAGAAGTGCAAAGGGGGAGCTTATGCTAGCTTTGCGCTCACAAAATGAGTAGGCACATTTGTTGTTTTAAAAGATATTGATATTACTTTATCAATGTCATTATCTTGCTATTTAATTTAAAATATTGTGGTTTAGGATTGGTAGAACCACTGTGAGCACAAATTTTGGGCAGGAGATCTTCTTGTTCCAAAAACTGGCTGTGGCAAACAAAGATTCTTTAATGAAAGACTTTCCCCAAGATTGGGTTCGATGGATAGAGGTAGAGCTTGCTTGTGAGAAGAAGGCATCTAAAGGGACTTGGTACAGTGCTCCTGCTCTTTTATTAGCAATGCTCATATGGAAGGTATATTTTTTTGCCTTAAAGTACACTTTTTATGTAATTTCTAAAGCTTGACATTATTTTGTAAAATCTTACTTTTTTTTTCATTTGCTCTACAAAAGGAAGACTTTGACTTGTCTCTTATCAAAGAGATGCAAGAGATCAATGATCCCTCGATTTCACTACCAGAAAAGGAAATGGTTTCTCGAGGAAGAGTAGAAAAAATATTCAAAGAAAGAGCTTATAAGGTAAACACTTTCTCTTCTCACCATTCATGTTGGAATTTCTACAAAATTATAAGTTGACATGTCATTTGAATTTGATTTATTTGATTGAAAAATAGATTTGATTTGATCTCGTGCTAATGCAACATAGATGTTGGCCATTTCCAACCCCATCAATGGCCAAGGGTTCTTCTCTTTGTTATTTAACTTCAATTGGATAAGAGAAAAGGATCAAGTGGGCCTTACAAGAGACAAGGTCCACTCTTTGGCAACTTCTAAAATATCACCAGAGAGGTAATAATTTTTGGATAAAAAATACACATGAAATCATCAAATGAATCAATGCATTTATGGTTTGTTTATTGTTTTCTCTATAGGAAAAAGGAAATATTGCACTCTTTGATGCATTGCCGTGTAGATGATGTTACTTTTGAGCGTTATATTAGTGCAATAAAATTTAGAATGTACTTGTGTAAAGAGTGGTATTGGGGAAGTATCTTGAAGCAATGCTTGAAAATCAAAGGGAAAATGATTGAAGAAATGCCAGAGGGCTTTGAAGCATGGTTTCATCACCAATTGAGGGACCACATTGATAAAGCTTTTGTGGAGCTTTGGAGTAAGCTCAACACAAAAGAGTCGGATGAAAAAATTCCAGAGATTATGGAATCTTCGAGCAGAGTATTATTCAGGTAATAATATTGATATCTTTATGGTTGTTATTCTATTTTTTACTTAGAGTTTGTATAATAAATAAGTCACTTAGGAAAGGAGCTCAAATAAAGTTAACTGCATTTTATGTAGATGGCTAATTCAGCTTTACGATCAAACTTTGTAGGAGAAGTTGTCAGTTGCTGTTGAAAGTTGGAGGGACCTCTCTTGTGAGGAGTGTATGTATCCACTATGGATGAGAGATTATGGTTTAATTGCTTGGGAAATTGAGTATTTCCCTTGGTGACTAGATTACACTCGAGGCACCTACCCACGTGATGAAGGGAACTTATATAAAGGTTATTTTTAGCATTTATAAAAACTACAAAATTGTTAAAGTGCTCATACTATTTAGATTATGTTTGTGAGAAATATAATTTTGTTTGCTTTAGAGCAAGTTCTTAAAAGAAATGAAAATGGTATTGAGGAGATTGGCTCAGCTTCCAAGAAAGCCACCTCTTCGAAAAGAGTAAACAATAGTACAATCTCCTCTATAAAGAAACGATTGGATTTTGTTAGATCCAAGAAGCCCAAGAAGTCTCCCAAAAAGAACAAAAAATGTGTTCAAAGCTCCATAGGTAAACTTGCTTGTAAAGATATCTAGCTGTCACTTTCTTTCTACTCAATAATTCTTGTTGAAATATTTTATTTTCTAATTATGCAGTGCCTTCCATAGATTGTGATGTGACCGTTATTGGAAACATGCTAGATTTTCACAAATTTCTCTCAATGATGAGAAATGGTAAACACATGTGAAAAGAAAGACTAACTATGTGTGGTGTGTGTTGTGAATGCTTGAAATACATGTATTTGATCGTATGCAGGATTTTGAATTTTCTTCATTCAACCCATGTTGATGGGGAAAAGAGCAATGAAGTGGCCTCTCTTTTGTTTGCGAATTTTCCAACAAATTTTAAAGTTGAAATTTTTCGGAGAATGAGGTATGCATCCTTCAAAACCACAATGGACAGTCTATGATAGTTTTGGAACTTTAATTAAATTAACAATGCGTATTGTGCAGGTCCCTCCATGGAATCAATTCTCTCGAAAATTAAGTAAGAAAGTGGCCATAATAGCTTCAAAGTATGTGGCAGACAATGGGTGGTACATCACCTTAAGCTCCACTAATCACTTTGGCATTGTGTCTAGCCATGCCATCGAGATGGGATTCGAAATGATGCACACCATCCTTATTTTGATCCCCGATGGTTATGTGCGAAAGACCATTGAGATTGAGAGAGTAAGTAAATTTATTTGTTGATTGAAAGCATGCTCGTAGTTTTCTCGATTAGATCACATTCTAAATGTAATTTGTAGGTGGAAACACTATTGCTAGGATTGTTTTATCATAAGGGTCAACGTCCTATCTACGATCGACGAGATGGAGAGAGCGTGGACAACAACTCTTTCAATGACAAGTCCGGAATACTGGTGCAGCACGCTGACGGTGAGTACATTGGAGGACACGCTCTTAGAGGTGCCGCCGAGCGGGGGCCAAGCGTAGCCTTGACTTATTTCAGTAAGAATATATGCTTCTTGCTATGCGTTATTGGACTATGTTACATAAAGTAAAAATGCGTATATTTTTCTCTTTTTTTAGCTGGCTTCTGCGGACATTTACTGCGGAGCACACCTACATTTTTGATATGTTTTCTAGATGTGGTGGCTTGGGCAATGTTTGCGTTGAGTTGTCTAGACACTGTATCTGCATAGATAGTGATCTAGAGGTCTTCCATCAACATCTTTCACGCTTCAAGGCTCCATGTGTACGTGCTATTTCAGCAGTTGATGCAAATAGCGATGAGGAGACTGATTGGAAACAATATGAGCCCGGATCACATTGCCCTTGATTGACATCAACATTGGTATTATCTATCGTTTTTTCTAGTTTGTGATTTTTATGGAACGACGTGTGACCATGGTGTTTGGGTGCCACTTTTTTGGTATTACTGAAGACATGTTGTTGGTGTTGATCATCCTTATCAATTCAGCCATGATTTCATATTTATTATGCTAGATAGAAGTTAGTTGAGAGCTTTAGATTTACCAAATTAATATACCAACACATGCTTTTTTGCGTATGTAATTTCTTCTTCCCGTGAGCATTGGCTGCTGCACGGAAGCAAGTATGGAATGGGGATTTTTTTTGTTTGAATTTTCATACCGTTATGCTGCTGAAATTTTGATTGCTTGTCAATATAATCATGCTTTTTGTTCATGTCTGGAAACATAATCATGGTTTCATGTATACAGAAAAGTTAGGCAAGCTTCACGGAAGCAAGTATAGAATGGGAAATTTTTTTGTTTGAATTTTCGCGTCGTTATGCTGCCGAAATTTTGATTGCTTGTGAATATAATCATGCTTTTTGTTCATGTTTAGAAACATAATCATGGTTTCATGTATACACAAAAGTTAGGCCAGCTTCATGGAAGCAAGTATAGAATGGGAAAGCTTAACGAAAGTTAGGCAAGCTTTCACGGAAGCAAGTATGGAATGGGTTTTTTTAAATTTTTCACGTTGTTATGCTGTCAAAATTTTGATTGCTTGTCAGTATTTCTTTACACTGTCGGTCTAAGAATATATATAGTTTTATATATAATATTATATATATATATATATATAATATCTTTTTATTTATTTATTTATATATGTGTGTTTATGTACGTAAGCAGTTCTTCAACTCGGTAAAGCGTTTTTAAGTACTTGTTTATACAATATATATAGTTATTTATATGTGTGTGTTTATGTACGTATGCAGTTCTTCAACTCAGTAAAGAGTTCTTAATTACTATTTTATATGCAAGAGTCTATGCGTGTATCATTACTTTGAGGTCTCTACCCAAACAAGTACAACCATCAATATTTTTTAGATTCCTAGTTTCAAATTGGCTTATTAGGCATTCATCCTTGTTTGCAACAACACCTACATGGACAGGAAACAACATTCTACTAAAAGTAGGGTAAATACTAAAGAAATGCTCATCTTTTTCTTGCATTATATAAAAAACTCACACAGATTTTCTTTATGTTTGGCTTTCAAATAGCTTGTAGTTACATTTGGCGGTTCAATTTAGCTACAAGATATCAACAATACCCTAAGCTATGACAGATCTTGAAGATGTGTTAGTAGACTAGGCCGATTAAAAGTATCAAAGCTACTTCAATAATAATAAGTCAGACAGAGGGAGGGGACGGTCCCAAACCTTGACATATGAATTATTCTCGCCAAGGCACTGAAGAGTGGAACACCATCATATAGTTAAAATAAGCATCGTATAATTAAAATAATTTGTTTACATGATTAGGTAGGGAATCAAACTTGCACACACACACACACACAGAGTACAACTTGCATCACACTAGTACAATTTATCATGTGCTAGTGCATATTTATTTAAATATATAAAGTAGTGCATAATTATTTAAATCTTGCCTCAATCTTCTACCACATTAGAGCCAGAGATGTCGACCAAGTTGATTGTGCGTTTGTAGACAAGCAGATGGTCAATCTCCGCCTGTAAAGCGGCCCTCCGAGAGCTGTCTATGTACCCCCATGTCTCCCACTTGCCCAGAGCTTCTCGCATTGTCTCAAATCCATCATTGAGTTCCTGGTCTCCGGTGTTGCGAGCACGATTAAGGTGGTTGAACATCCGCATCGCCTTGTTTGTGTCACGCTATTTGTGTGTAAACATCTTCTTTTCTTCAGGGGGTGCGTTGGGGGGGAGTTTTTGAAGCTCTTCATGGATTTTTCCAACTACCTCATTACGAGTAGTTGCATATCCTATAGGCATTGTATAAGTACAAGGAAAATGAAAAAATCTCTCTTGATTAGCACCTCCGATTCACTTGTGCAGCATATGCTGCTTGCCTTGTAACATTTAAATAGTCTAAAGCAGCATGCTCTCAAAAAGCATTGATAGTGATGGAAGAGTGGCATGTGTTAGTGACATGAGGAGTCCCACTCCTCGAATGCTAACTGCTAAATTGGAGCGTGCAATAATATATGCATGATTTTGTCAATATGAAGATCATGCCCGTATGAATATTATAATCGTCTACTAGTCCACCACTAACTTTTAAAGTGGGGCGTGCAATAAAATATGCATGATTTGTCACTACAATTATTATTCCCCTATAAAATTTATAAGCATCTAATAGTGCAATGAGTAGCCACCACTAATTGCCTCTCTAAGGGCTCGAAAAACACTATGATTATTATTCCCCTATGAATACTATAAGCATATAATAGTGCAATGAGTAACCACCACTAACTGCCTCTCTAAGGGCTCGGAAAACATTATTTGTGGACCCGGATTTGGAACCTTTTCACACGCATATGAATAGGCAAACTCTCTCTCTCTCTCTCTCTCTCTCTCTCTCACTCACACACACACACACACACACGTGAGTAGAAAACGTGCACACAACCTACTTCTTCACAAAAAAACTCCACTTTCATCTCAATTAAAATGTGGGATATTTATAAAATATATACATTAAACCAAGACATAAACAATTCTATACCAAGTTACTAAATGAAATAATTTGAACCGGCTTGAGAACCTTCTTGCCCAAACTTGAGCCATACTTTTTTCATTTTGAACCTATCTTTTCTCTAGCACCCTCTCTCCGCCTCATCTCCCACTCTCTCTCTCTCTCTCTCTCTCTCTCTCTCTCTCTTGGTACTCTCACATCCCGATCCTATCTCTATTTCACAAGTATGTTTTTCTCTCTCCGTCTAATCCTTCTTCTCTCTCCTTCCCTCAGTACTTATTTGACATACCACAACGCCACCTTAGAGAGCATACATATGAGTGAAATGCATGCTTCTATAAACTTGAAAAAGCATCACCTTTAAACACGAATTGATTAACTCGCAAATAAAATTAACCCATACGATATGTGTCATCTTTATTTTCCACTAATAACACAGGTGAAAAAAATGGAGATGAGCTAGGCCTAACCATGTCCTTCTTGACTAACTCATGCACTTGCCGCATAATCTCCTCTTGTTGAGCTTGAGAAAGTCTATAAGGAGGTTTATTAGGCGGTAAACTTCTTGGAAGAAGTTCAATTTCATGGTCATCATTTCCTCATTTAGGAGGTAGTTCACAAGGGATGTCGTCAATAAAAACATCTTGCAATCCCTTGAGAAAATTGGATAACTCTAATTCCTTGTGATTGTTTATATTTTCGTTTGCTAAAGCATTAGATTCATTTTGAAAATCTTTAAGAAAAATCATGTACACGGAAATAGGGCTCTTTATTGACGTATTCAAAGCTTGTGCATGTACAATGGGTATGGTGTTACCCATCTCCTTAGAGTCTATGTATATATCTTTTTCCCTCAACCTAAAGTAGATTTTCCTTTCAGGTAATTTAACATTAGCAGCCATGTGATCAAACCATGGTGCCCCTAGGATTACATCCTCATGCTTGAGAGGAGAGATAAAGAAGTCCTCTTTGTCCACATAGCTTTGAACATGGAGCCTCAATTTCCCAATTAAGGGATTGATTGAAGCTTCTTACCCCTTGAAAGAACCATCAACGGGTAGGACATCTACCATCTAATAGGCTTGGATGCCTAGCTAATTGGTGGCTAAATCTATGGATATGAAATTGTGAGTAGAACCAAGGTCAAATAGAATAAAAGCATCATGTTCTCTTACCTTTCCCCAATCATGGCATAGAGGAGATCCTTTGTGGTGAGCTTCCTCTTCTTGGATTTCGACCAAGGTAGCTCTAGTTAGGAGGCTCGTGGCGGGTGTTCTTTTTGGGGCAAGCATGGTATGCATGCCCTTGCTCGCCGCACTTGAAACAGCGGTTGTCCTTACGAGAACGCTCATGCTCTTTAGCATTAGGAGAAATATGAACCTTGCATGGGCCTTGTAAGGAATCCTAATTTTTAGGGATTAAGGTTAATGTTGTGTGGGGTTTAGGGGGCAAGGGCATTGAAGAAGGTAGTTTTGAGTAAGCTTTTCTAGCCTTTTTTTTAGACAAATGTAGGATGTGGACCTAAAGGGTTACTTTCTCTCTCTAGCTTTTTTTTTAAAGTGAAGGAAGCATAGGGGTGTGTCCACATTAGCAAAAACGTGGGTCACAAAGAGACAAAATTTGATTTTTTTAAAAAATAATCATTTTTACTTGTTTCTAACTTAAAACTCCCTCCCAACATATATACATATCCAAAATTCATTTTTTGACCCATTTTTTAACCCAGAAGCTTAGAAAGTCCATTTTTTCAAAACTCTTTTCCCCCAAAAACTAATAAACATTTTGTTCTCTCCTCCTCCTCTCTCCTCCCTCCTCCCTCCTCTCTCTCTCTCCCTCTCCTCTCCCTCCCTGCCCCTACCTTCCTCCTCCTCCCCAATCTCTCCCTCCCCCCCCTCCCTCCTTCTCTCCTCCCATCTTCCTCAACCTCTCTACCCTTCCCCCTCTATCTTTTCATCATTTGCTTCCTCACGCAACAGCTTCCATGGTGCTCACGGACATCACAAATGGTTTGCTTCCACCACCATGTACTCGGCACACCAAAAGCATACATATTCGCTTACCCACGGCATTTGCACCGAAGACCACTAGTGAAGGTGATCAAAAGTCATCACAGGAACGTCTCACCGCTTGTGAGACCAATGTTGACATTTGGGTGGATGGCCATTTGTACCCTTACGATCCTATAAGCCGCTTCCATCCACCATTTAATAGCCTTTTCACATTTTTTCAATTTCTTGGGAGGGGAGAAGCAGGTTTGTTACGCTATTGCAAGCGGTTGTGTATGGGTGCAAGTGCTTCTTTGCATATGTGGATGCACCAATGTCAAGCTCTTCACCTCAAGACGACGGCATTACAAGAGAGTGTTGCCTCTTCGGAGAGGGTAGTTAAAACTCTTGAACAACAAATGCAAAAAAAGGAGTCCCACATCCAGAAGCTTACCAACACCATCACATACTTGAAAGAAACACCCCTTGGTGCAAGGGAACGCAAACGCACGTATTCATCCATTGAAACTCTTGCACATTCGAGAGGAGCACGCAAATGACAAGTTACAGCCACAAGGTGATTTGGTCTTTACTTGCATGATGCATTCTTACTTCACACTATTTTCTAACATTTATGTTTATTTGTTGCTAGAAACTTCATCCAGGAGGCATGCGGTGGAACAAGCCAAGATGATCGAATCAACCTTCTCACTAGTTGTCTCAATTCCCAGGACGTGATTTCTATCTTACAATCACCTGGAGGTAAGCACATTAAGGATGCAGTCACCAAGGATCTTATGTGTAAATTAAGAAATGTGGTTAGTGATGATGACGTTCAACAAGCTTGTGATGAGCTTGGAATCAGCACCAAAGCCTATCAGGCTATTTTCCAACTCCTAAAGGATGCCCTCAAAGAACATGGCATTGTGGAAAACCTATTTCCCGTTCCTCACAAGGTCAAGCTCGCAAAGAAGGCCAGAAATGAAGATGTGTTCTCCTGCATTGGGACATACTGAGGCGGTCCGGGGCGGGCAACAAGAGAGGCGACCTCTAAACACCCCTCAAGGCTCCCGTGCTGCTCAATTGGGGCTGGGGCAACCACAAGCACAACAAAACAGCAAACCCACAGCCAAACCCAAACAAGATAGGGATACCACCTAGTTATGGTATCAAACTAGGACGCAAGAGAGATTTTGGTACAACCAAGAAGATGCACCACACAACACACACAAGCAACCTCACACCAAGACACACACAAAATGGACCTGAGAGAGCTAGAGCAAAGGGAAGAGAGAGAGAAAAGTATCTTGCGTAATACCTTATTCGTGACTTGCAAATGGAGATGGTTTGTTATGATGCTATCGTAGAGCTTGTACAAAAACTCACTCAATGCTTAGTGATTGCTAATCATTGCCAAAACACACACACACTGTCTTAGGGTGTGGGAGACCTCTCACCACAATACCCTCTTACAATGGACAAAAAATTGGCAATGAAAAACACACCAAAACACTTTCTAAAATCAAGATCAACCGATAGAAACTCAAAATACACAAGTCACCTTGAATTCACCAAACCGTATTGCACAAATGGAAGGACGAAGATTTGAACGTCGAATCACGCCTTTGATGCACCAAACCTCAATTTATTGATGATGAAGGAGCATATACAATAGTGGTTTTGAGATTTGTGGAACTCACGCTCTCTCACTTGCAATGTGTAGCTTGAAGGCTTCTCTCACACCAAGAGTGATTCATCTCACAAGTGGTTGCTACACCTAAGTCTCTCCTCACGCATAGAGTGTTGGGGTGCTATGTGAGATGTTGGAGGTTGTTTTACAAGAAAGAGAGGGGCCTATTTATAGGTTGAAAACCCCTCATTAAGATTATTGGAAATCGTAATTTACAAGCTAACAAATCAAGATTATGATTTTTTTGAATATCAAAACATTGCGGGCCTTCTTTGTCTGCTTGAGTCATGGGTGTGGGCTCAAATGAGAGCATTATTGATGGTAGAAAAGGTGAAAGTAAGTAAGGATAGAGAGAGAGAGAGAGAGAGAGAGAGAGAGAGAGAGAGAGAGAGAGAGAGAAAGAAAGAGTTACTATACACATGTCTTGAGGTGAGGTGTCTTATATAGGTTAGGTCAATTGCTATTGTGTGTTAGTATGTTAGTGGTGAAGCGATCCGGGGCGGGCAACAAGAAGAGCAACCTCTAGACACCCTTCAAGGCTCTCGCGCTGCTCAATGGAGCTAGGGCACAACACAACACAAACCAAAACAACAAACCCACAGCCAAATCCCAACTACACGAGGGGCACCACCTAGTTTAAGAGCGAACTAGGACGCAAAAGAGGAGAATCGTTAGAGCAACCCACAAACACGCAAGGAATTTACACTAACCCTAACACCAATGGAACACTTTCACACACTAAAACACGAGAGATAGATAGAGAGAGAGAGAGAGAGATGGTTCTCGGGCTGCTTTGAAGTGTATCGTTAATGATCAAGCAAACATAAATATATATATGTAAGAAAGAGAGAGAAGGGGAAAGGGGGTGCTTGTTGCACTAATGCCTTCTTACAAATTTGTCATGACCAATCAAAGTGAGATTAGTATTTGTTCAACATAGCCTGAGTAAATTACACCACAACACATCACAAGAAAAAACCCACCCCAATCACTGTCTTAAGGCCAGGGGAGTCCTCTCCACCCTGTCGTCCTCTTATAGCATGTGGGATTTATTGCTAAATTGATAACAATACCCGGAGACAAGCTATCAAGAACTTAAATAAAACACCAAGACACTTACACATCATTATTGTCCATGACTTCACATTGGAAGGGAGACAAGGTATCCATGCTTAGTCCAAATTCACCCTCCTTGATTCAGCAAATGTTGGGCTTACTCTCAGTAAGAGAAATGACAGATTTCCTAATCTCAATTTAATGATCACTCTCTCTTACAATGGCATAGAGTTCCCTTGCTAATCACCCCTAATACAACACATACATATGCCTAACGCCAATGAGATTCCACTCAAGAGCTCCTTCTCAAGAGGTTGAGCTTGGCTTCTCAAGCTATAGCATAGTGCTCTTTCTTCTCCCCCCCTTTTTGTGCTAGCTACACCCTCCTTTTATAGCAATTTTGAAGGCTAGGGTTACTCCTCTAACCATGGTTGGGTTAGATTTTCAGCAATTTATCTAATTTCTTTTGCTTGGAATTATCAAGAAGTTGGTGGGGAAAGAGAGAGGAGAGAAATGGAGGTGATAGGACTTTTCATAGTGGGTTAGTGTTAGTAGAGTTAGTATTAATTTACAAATGGAATTGGATATTTACAATGGGAGTATCCATGTAGGATACAAATAAAGAAGAAAAACTCTTAAGAGGTAAGAAAAGGTGGATTTCTTACAAGGTTGATGCTCTAAGTGTCTTGAGTCGGGCCAATTTTGACGCTTGTTGACAGTCCACTAGCTTTGACGGTACATTTTTTCTCCACTCTTGACCTTCCTTGAGAGACAAGGTAATTGAAGCTGAGTAATCAACCACCATGATGGTGTCTTTTAAGAGAAGAGGCTGAATTTTGTGGTTTTTTTGATAGATATGGGTAATTTGGAGGAGGAAAAATGAGACTAGGTGGTCAATTTTGGAATGGAATTGTGTGTGGGAGGTATAAGTTCACCATGGTTTCTCTTATTTTTCAAGGTTGAGGAGAAGGTGAGTAGGGTGCAGAGAGGAGTGGTGAGAGAGGTGGGGATGATGAGTGGAGAAGTGTGTGTGAAAGAGGAAAATGATAAAGTGGAAGAGAGAGTGTGGCTGCATAGCATGGGAAAACTGGGGTCCACTAATAAAATCATAGCTCACAGCTCGTAGCTCAAAAAAATATGAAAACATTTGAGGCAAAAGTTCAACTCACAAGCTACAACTTTTGTTTGTATCACCTTTTCAAATTCGGAGAGCAAGTGAACTTTAAAAATTCAGCAAAATCGACCGAGTTTTTTCACTGCACAAGGTCCTTGTGGGGTCCTTCTTTGGATGATTCTTTTGAATACCTCCAAGAGTGAGCCCTCCATAGTGCATGTATGTATGCCACCTACCCTTGACCTTATTTGGTAGGTCTATAATTGAAGATATTGTTGAGATCATGATATAAGTGAATAGTACAACTAAAAAAATCAAATATTGAGGGGTCTAAAAAATATGTACATTGTTAACCCTCACGGCACACGGACACCCATCACCTACGACGGACGTGTATTATGTATTTGGTAGAGTCAGGTACCGGGCTTGTCGGTCCAATAGGGAAAGGTAGAGTGATCGTCGATGAGAGGCGCACTTTAACTTGGACATTCAAGGGATTAGTTGGTTAAGCATGGGCGCCCAAGTGTGAATGGGGTGAGCTCCTATAAAAGCCAACTAAACCTAATTTTTACTCATTCTCTCATTTGTGCAATTGAAGAGTGCTCTTGCTCCATCTCCATCTTCTTCTTCTTCTTCACCTCCTTGTGTGTGTGTGTGTGAGAGAGAGAGAGAGAGAGGGAGAGTGTGTGTGCGATCGAGCATTACGAAGGCACGACGGCGGCGAAGCGGTTGAGCGCGGCACGACTGCAGCTTCTTCTTCATCGCGGCGAGGAATCCACCACGAAGGCGAGCGTAGAGCGGTGAGTGACACACCCTTTGTTTTCTTGAGCTTGCTAGTTTAGGCTTGTTGTGTGCTTGGAGCCGTTTGTGGCTCGCATACGGTGTATTGGCAAGTCCCTTGCTTCGACAGTGCGGCAAGGAGCGCACATTTTTGGCGCCGCTGCCGGGGATATGCCATACACTAAGCTCGGTTAGCACTTTACGCTTCCTTGTGGTGTAATTTCTATCATAGGAAAGGCAGGGAAGGAGTGTGTGGAAGGTTTCTGTTTTTTGCGTTTCTGTTTCATAAAATTTAAAAGGGAAAAAATTCGGAAATTAAAAACGCGAGCGAGTGGGTGGCGATATTTTTCGAAAATAAAAAACGTGACTCTTAAAACGTACGGGTTGGTTTGTATAAAAGATAGATCGGGATCGGGATCATTTTCCCAAGCCCAAGCCCAAGCCCAAGCCCAGGCCCAGGCCTCAGTCCTCAGTCTTATGATATATACTAGACTCACTCTTATATATATACCCTACTCCCTCAAGAGAGAATGAGAGCATGTGGGACAAGTCCTCCACTCTCCTCCTTTCTCTTCCCACTTGCACCCTTAGACTTTCTAGTTTGGGCCTAGTTCCCTACTGGAAATTGACAGTTTTAGGGATTCCGAGGGCATAGAGTGACCAAACGAAGGGCTGTAAAGCACGGCACGACTCTCTGACCGATACGCTCGTTTCGAGCTATCACATGGCCCATTCCACGACACGCTCTAAAAAATCTAGCAAAAAAAACAAACAAAAAACACGCTAAAAACTAGTCACAAGGCCTCCTAGAGCAGCTTTTTGACACCTTAGGGTATCAAAAGCACATGCACTTACGCTCTGGGCGAGTGTTAGAACACGAGCATATTGAGGGTGCCTCTGTTCATACGGACACCCATTACCCATCCACGATAGGATCTAGACCCTCAGCGGGGACACAAGGTAGCACCACCCAAGACCCTAAAATAGCCGCTAGTGATTCCTCCTCCGACTCAGAAATCATGGAAGCATACCCTACCCAAAACACTGAGAGAGAAGGCCATGCACCTCCCGAAGCTCCACAGCCTAGTACTAGTATGTTTAGCCGTTTCATGGAAACATTAGGTAGAGCTACTCGCTCGGAACCTGATGCAAATGAAGCACACGAAGAGGATGGGTTGGACTCTGACACACCTCTACGATACCCCATTGAGTTAAATAGTGCCTATGGGAAAGTGCTATATAACGCCTTATTGGACACGGGTGCTAAATACAATCTGTTATCCTATGGGGTGTGGTGTCAGTTAGGGAAGCCACCTCTATCTGAGAGTATTATCCAAGTCAAGGGTGTCAACAAGAAAAAAACTGCGGTTTTTGGAATCTGGCACACTTCTGTCAGTTATGACAATGGGGTGGTAGCTCAAGACTTTTTGGTCATGCCTACTGGAACTATGGAGGGTAATATAAACCTAGGCCGCACGTGGATGATAGCCACCAAATGCACTATTGATTGGGGGACTGGGGGTGTTACAACGCAAAAACCAACTCTTAGCCCTACCACTCAAGCCATAGTCCCTCAGATATTGCCCAAGGAAATAAAGCCCAAGACATTGCATGTCCAGGAGGTTGAACCATACATCCCCATAGCCCAACTCTCTAGAGCTTCAACTAATGTAGTTGAAAGAAAGCTTGAGACACACAAGAACCATCCTAATGTAACAGAGAAAACATACAAGTGGGTCCCTAAAACCTCTGTAGTGAGCATGGTTGATGCAAAAAAACGGAAACCTAGTAAGAACCGTACCACTCACTCCAAGAAAAGTAAGAAAATGTTGCGATGGATCCCTCAACGACTATTGGAAGCCCAAGGCTACTATCAAGGAAATGATCAAATCTGGGTGCCAAAACGTAGATTGTGCTCTTACCTATCACCTGACCCAAGTGAGCCCAATCCCTTAGTTCCAAAACGAATCAATGATAATGGAAAGAAAAAAATCACAGAATGCTACACACCTGCTCCCGAGCTAGTTTGGGTACCAAAGAAAGAACGATTTGTTCCACCTAGCTCAGGAAGGGGGGAGTCCCATGAAGATTCTAGCTCATCATGTAATACATCCATAGAGGTAAAAGCTTCTACACAACCTCCATCTATAGTAGTGGACCTCCATGAAGCTACAAAAGAATCCACACCTCCCAGTGTTCAAGAATCACCTAATGAACCACTTCAAGTTCAATCCTGGGAGAGTACCTTACCACCCTTACAACTTGACAAGGCATCTAGGGTAATAGAAAACTACTGGCAAAAATCCTCACCTATTACCAACTGGAACAATTGGTTTCAAAGGGTGACAAGCTCATTTCAAACGGTATGATCTACCCAAGGAAGGGGGGAGTGTTTGCTGACAGTCATCATTCATTTGTTTCCCTCTCAACCTTTTTCCCTGACCTCTCAATTCCAATCTTAGGGAATGTACATATAAAGCTTTATACTCACAAAAAAAAATAAAGAGCAAGAGCAATTAGCAAACGAGTATGCACATTAAAGTCAAAACATTGACTCAGACCTACACATGTCACATTTGGTACAGTGAAACAGAAACCTATGCCATAAAACACCTTTGATCCTCATCACTTGAGTGATGGAGGGTAAGTAAGATTAGTACGATAGGAGTGTTTCTGTTTTAGAGTTGAGTGATTAGCAAAGATCTCTTTTCCCACTGATGTGCCTCCTGGAGGTATTCCTTTTGTTTCCTAGTGTGTACAGGAGCGTGTTGCTGTTGATAGGATTTGGATCTTCATGGAACCTTCAAATCAAGCGCGACCATCGACACAAACAGGTGTTTCTTGTCCATTAGCATTGCCCTTATCTTTTTTGCATCCATGTTTGTCTGCTTTGATTGTGATTGGTAGCATAATACTCAGCGCATTGGCTTAGTATCAAACATTTAATTCAATGCAATCTTTTGTCATAATCACTTGTTTAGGTGTAAAAATCAAGCAGTCCGACTAAGCTAGTTTGACCAAGCTAGGTATTAGAAATCTTCTCTTAATACCATGGGGAATGCCTTCCTAATAAGCAATGGTTACTTAGGTTCTTAATCCGATTTAGGCAGCATTGTATGAAATGTACTAGGGCTTTCTAGTGGGCTTAACCCTATTGACCTTTAGCTTAAGTATTATAAAGGGAGTTTACTAATGTGATGAGCCTGGGGAGTGTAACAGTGTTATATGGCCCCCCAAAGTTACAAAATTAAAATGATGAAAATGAACAAACAAAAAATCAAAGTGCCACAATGTAAAATTTTAAGCTGGAAGAGAAATCTCAGCTTGATTTGGTACTTCACTCACATGTATTGCCTATGGTACTAGAGCCCTAGAGGTTCCCAGTGTGGGCGCTTTTCCTTGAAAAGCAAAAAACCCAAGGCATACAAAATAAGCACACACATCATAATTGAATCAATGTGAAAAGACTTTGGGGGGTCAAAGAAAAAGTAATCAGTCAGGCGATGATTTCATGAGAAATTCCTTTTATGGTAGCTTAACTACAAGGTTTTCTAGATATAGCCTCTAGTCAGCCCTCGAACATGAATACTTGGCTCTCGCGATTAAACAACTTAATTGACCACAGAAAATTAAGAAGCTTACCCATGGTATTAATATTCGATCTCTAGTGCTTTTCGACCGTCAAATTAGCGACCCCAGACTTGTTTAATTTTTTGCCTTTACATCTGTTTATGCATTTGATTACATTGCAATTTAATGTTCATTGCTACCAAATTGTTTGAAATTCTTTGACCAATCAATTTTTCTATCTAAAACTGCATATGCTTTTTAGGAGAATGCAATTACTGTGCCAATGTTGTTTGATTTTGCAGTGACTGAAGAAGGCTAAGGACATTCATCTCAAATGCTCTTCCACCTCGACGAACCAGCTTCAACTCAATAGCTTCCGAGGACGGAATCTACATCAGGAAGGGGGGCATGTTAACCCTCACGGCACACGGACACCCATCACCTACGACGGACGTGTATTATGTATTTGGTAGAGTCAGGTACCGGGCTTGTCGGTCCAATAGGGAAAGGTAGAGTGATCGTCGATGAGAGGCGCACTTTAACTTGGACATTCAAGGGATTAGTTGGTTAAGCATGGGCGCCCAAGTGTGAATGGGGTGAGCTCCTATAAAAGCCAACTAAACCTAATTTTTACTCATTCTCTCATTTGTGCAATTGAAGAGTGCTCTTGCTCCATCTCCATCTTCTTCTTCTTCTTCACCTCCTTGTGTGTGTGTGTGAGAGAGAGAGAGAGAGAGAGGGAGAGTGTGTGTGCGATCGAGCATTGCGAAGGCACGACGGCGGCGAAGCGGTTGAGCGCGGCACGACTGCAGCTTCTTCTTCATCGCGGCGAGGAATCCACCACGAAGGCGAGCGTAGAGCGGTGAGTGACACACCCTTTGTTTTCTTGAGCTTGCTAGTTTAGGCTTGTTGTGTGCTTGGAGCCGTTTGTGGCTCGCATACGGTGTATTGGCAAGTCCCTTGCTTCGACAGTGCAGCAAGGAGCGCACATACATGTCAAATATAAATAATATAAGTGGAAAAAATATAAAGGGGTCAAAAGAAATCTCTCTCATTATGAGGCTACCATAAAAAGATAAATATTTTTGGTGTTCTAATTTTTTAGAAAAAAAACAAAATAGATGTAGGAAGGGAAAAATCACAATAGTGAAAAAATATACACATAAATAAAACTAGTTTTTTTGGATTTTTGTTGGGGTGGAGTTACACCAAATATAAGAGAAGCTTACATGAAAATATTTCTATATCGAATAAAGAGTATGAAAAATGGTAAGAAAAATTGTGGTAATGGTGAGGCAATGTACAGAGCATAAATAACACACACCTAGGTAGAAATATTTAAATAAATACCAAAATAATTATGAAAAAATCTTTTATTTAGGCCCTATATACAAAGAAATATTTACATACGCATGGGCCATAATATACTTATATTTTTATATTTTTTATTTTTTTGGCTCAACTAGCCCAAGGACTAGCTAATTCAGGGTTTTTTATTTCAGTAAGGAGATATGGGAAAAGTTTCCTAACTCACACGCACCTATATACAGTGAAAGGGTGAGGGTAACCACAGTGTTTGAGTCATTTGATAGGGTGAGATAACTCACTATGGAAATTACAGAGAGCCGAAAAACGGCTATCATTAGCCCTCCCCCAGGATGATGGTATATTCATGTACCATCATAAAGAATCTTTTCCAAAGAGAGTGCTTCAGAGTCCTTGACAAGATCTTCATTGTTTGGCCCCTTGGAATTTTGGTTTGTGTTACACTCATGCTTCATGGAACAATACTTACATGGGATAGTTGCCTTTTGCTCTTGTAGATCCTTTGGTAGAAGGCAACTCAAGTAAGGCTTCAAGCGATAGCCGTTTACCTTCCTGGAGTGCTCTTTCCCATTCATGTCCATAAGTTGATAGTAACTTGAATTGAAAGCCTTCTTGACTATGTATGGCCCCTGCCATCTTGTTTCAAATTTGGCATCAAAACGATTATCGAGTCGATTGTCATACCTTAGCACAAGATCTCCTTCATTGATGCCTTTGTCCTTCAGTTTCTTGTCAAGCTTCTCCTTTGTCTGTGTGTCTTTCCTCTTATAGCACTCGCATGGTGCTTCTCTTTTCCACTCAAGCTCAGCTAGGGTAAGAAGTCGATCCATCCATGATTCTTGATCATCTTGTGCTGATTTGCCATGAAGTCGCATTGTTGGAATGTTTAGTTCAATTGGCTGTAAAGCCTCTTGACCATAGACCAAGTGAAATGGTGTGAACTCCGTGGCTTCCCTATATGTGGTTCGATACGCCCACAAGGCACCATCCAAGAAGTCATCCCACAACTTTGTCTTGTTTTTCACCATCTTTCTAATGATGCCTGCAATGACACCATTAGCTTTTTCTACCAAACCATTTGATTGGGGATAGTAGGGTGTACTGTGACGATGTAGAATGCGAAGTTCTTCACAGACTTCTGTAGGCAATCCCTTTCTAAACCCTGGACCATTATCAGAAACAATCTCCAAAGGTGTGCCAAATCTACAACAAATGTGAGTGTAGACGAATTTGCTCACTGTCCTCTCATTTACCTTTGCCACACTTTGTGCTTCCACCCACCTAGTCATATAGTCTACAGCCACTAGAATGTAGAGTTTACCATTTTTTGTCCTAGGCAGAGGACCCATAGCATCAATGCCCCACTTTTCAAAGGGTCCATTTTCAAGCACAATTTGCCTTGGACCATAAATCAATCTTCTATTCCCATTTACCTGACAATTGTGACAACTTTTACACCAATGTTGGACATCCACATGCAGACTTGGCCAAACATACCCCGCAAGCAAAATCTTCTTCACAGTTAATTCTTGGGAAAAATGACCACCACATGCCTCTTCATGCAAACATTTTAGAATGGTTGGAATTTTCGCGATAGTTGGTACTCTTCTGCACACTTTATCCTTCCCTCTTTCATAGAGGGAGCCTTCTAGGAAGAGATACATGCTTGCCTTCTTCATGAGTCTCCTCTTCTGAGCTTTTGTGAAGTCTGGTGGAAACTCACCCTCCAAAATGTAGCCAATGATGGGAGCCAATGACTCCAATCCCTGGTACCTCGGTTGCTTCACAGCAGCCGCCACTATGATGACCTGCACTTCTTTCTTTACACATGCAACGGCTTGTTGTGCAAGTAAATCAGCATCTTTATTTTGTTTCCTAGGAATATGATATAATTGCACCTCCTCAAATTGATTAAATAGCCTACGGATGGTATGAACTTTGGCCCTTAGTCTTTCATTTTTGCATGCCCAAATGCCTAAAATCTGCTTCACAATGAGAAGTGCATCCCCTTTTACCATGAGACGTTGTATACCATGGCCAATGCATATTTTTAAACCATGAAGTAGTGTGTCATATTCTGCTTCATTGTTGCTAGCTGAACTTGGTAGATTGAACTTCTCTTTCATGACCACCTCTCCACTTGGGTTGAGCAACACTAGCCCTCCCCCTGCTTTTCCTGTGGCTCGACGAAAAGCTCCATCAAAGAACAAGGTGAAAGCATTACGAATACTTTTAGGTGGTGGCAGTGGTAGGGTCTTTACTTCAGGCACCTTAATTTCCTTCTCATGTACCCTATAAGTGAGAATCCCTGCCAATTGTGCACGCACACTATCTTCTACCTTAAAAGAGTATTGGAACTCTTGCAACTCCATAATCCACTTTGACATCCTAGTACTAAGATTCATTTGAAATGACGCCCAAGGGAACAAATTCTCTGCGGTGAGGATTACAAAAGGTTTTGGGAGCAAGTAGGATCTAAACTTTCTCACCGCAAGCATGAGAGAAAGAATCATGAGTTCTGCCTCCGTGTAGCTTCTCTCTAAAGAATTCATGACCCTACTAGCAAAGTAGATGGGCCGCATCCTGGTACTATAGGGATCTTGTTGTAGCAAAACTGCACCAATTGTTTCTTTCCCAGCACTAGAGCTAACAAAGAATGTGTACTCCCAACAAGGAGGCATGAGTGTTGGCAGCTCTGACAAAATGACTTTAATGTTACAAAAATACTCTTCAAGCTCATCAGACCATGCAAATTCTACTTGTTGTGTCAACTTTTGCAAAGGGTGAAGTAACTCCGAGGCTAAGTGAATGAAGCGTGACATATGCTTCACCTTTTGAATGAATGAGATGACATCCTTAAGACTCTTGGGTGATGGTAGCTCAATAAGAGCCGTTGCCTTTGAAGGATCCACTTCAATGCCTTTGTAAGAAACTTTATGACCAAGCAAGATTACTTCATCCTCACCTATATGGCACTTGTCGGGGTTGAGTTGATCTCCCATGTCGTAGAGCTTCTTTAAACCTTCTTCTACCCTTTGTAGATGCAATGATTTTGAGCTATAAATACAGAAATCATCAATGAACACCCTAATTGACTTTCCAAAGAATGCTTGAAACACCATATTCATGAAACGTTGGAATGTTGCAGGAGCATTTGTCAGACCAAATGGCATGACTCTAAAAGCATAACAACCCCAAGGAGTGATAAAGGTTGTTTTCAATTGATCCTCCAATGCAATCCCTATTTGAAAGTAACCTGAGTAACCATCGCACACAGTGTACTTCTCATGACGAGCTACCTCATTTAGTATCTCATCCTGGAATGGGAGGGGAAAGTGATCTCTTTTTGTTGCCTCATTGAGGGGACGGTAATCCACACACACCCTCCACTTGCCATTTTTCTTAGGAGTGACAACAACAGGAGAGACCCACTCTGAATTCTCCAGTGGATAAATAAAACCTGCTGCTAGAAGCTTTCTTACCTCCTTGAGTAGAGCCTGTTCCTTTATAACTCCTAGCCTTCGTAGCTTCTGAACTTTAGGTGTGGCCTCAGGCTTTAACTCAATCTTGTGTTGAACAACATCTACCCCACGCACGTCGGTGTAGTCTTTAGCAAAAAGCCTAGGAAACTTCCTTAGCACACATTTGAACTCCTCTCTTTCATCCTTTGTAAGTGTTGTTGATAGCATACCTTCCAGCATCCCTTCATCTTGAACACCTTCGTTCTCTTGAGGACCTACCTTCTCCAAGCCTTGACAAGAGGTCTCTTGGTTGCTTGGCTTAAACCTTACCCCCATGACTTCGATGCAAGACTCCTCTTCAGTAATGCTGCCGCTACTTTCTTCTTCTGAAGTGCTATCGGTCCAACCTTCTTCCGTCTCACTTTGAGATGATTCTTCATGGAGATCCTCTTGGCGTTGCTCCTTCATGTCAAAGACAACCTTCTTATGATTGTCATTCCTGCAAATTAATTTCCCACTCTCCCAATCCTGCAAAGCTCGCATTTTCATTAGCCATGGTCTTCCTAGGATAAATGGATAACCACTTTCCTTGGTCGACATAACATAAAAATCCACCGCTTTCTTAATGCCAATAGCCTCTACAAAGACATTTTTACAAATGCCTACACACCTAGCCTTGCTATTTTTTGCCATCTTGACTTTGATCTCAGGTGTCTCATGGATGTGCATGCCTAGTCTTTGCATGAGTCCCTCTGTCATGATGCAAATTTGTGCACCCCCATCCACTAGACCTTTCTTAACCAATCTTCCTTTCATGTAACAGTCTAGCACGGGTGTAATGTCCTCATTCATTTCAGCTTGTGCAATTTTTACAACAGGCACACACTCTTTTACCTTTCTCCTAGTGATAACTGTCCTTGTTAAATCCCTCCTAAGTTGTGGACATAATGCAAGAAATTGAGGCCATGAAATATCAGGACCCTTACCTCTCATGTCTTCCAACAAGTTGTACGGAGCCATACCATGTCCAAGAGGGAAGTCTTGGAGGTTGATACGACGTCAAGTCCTCTTGGTTTCCTTGGTTTCCTTTGCCTTCTTGCCTTGTCCATGGTCACTCTGTGATGTAACTCCTTCTTTCTCCTTACCTTTCCCTCGGCCACGCTTAATGCCATTAGCTTCCATGTCAACCTCTCTTGAATTTTTCACCTCTACCACATGCACGTTTGGGTCTGGCAAATGTGGAACTCCTTCCACTCCTTGTGGAGGGGGTCTTGCTCCATTTGGCCTTTGTAGAAGCCTTGGTTGTTGACCAGCTCCTTCTCCTGCATTCATCACTGGGTAATTCAAGTAAGGTCTCCCTGGCTCTCCACGGGGCCAAGGACAATTATACATCCCATGTCCAGACTCACCGCAATTCCAACATTGCAAGACTCTCCTAGTTCGTGGCTTTCTCTCTTCTGACTTCTTTGCTTGTCCCTTTGGACCTACCGCTTGTGCAAGGTTAATTGACAGGCTGCTTAAAGATTCATTTAACTTCTCAATCACTTCAGCCGTTACCTCAGGAAGCTCCCTAGATGTTGATGCTTGTGACTTACCTTTGGGTCTAAGACCTTCTATTGGAACCTCTCCCCTTAAGCACTTGAGTTTCCTATACTTCTCAGCAGCCCTAGTTTCAGCTGCATCAAAAGTAGCAGGTGCACCCGCCTCAACTTTTACCTTATGGTCAGGAAAGAGTCCGGCTATGAACCTCTCCTTCTTTAAAAATTCTGCACCATCACCAGGGTTAGCAACATTTCGTATCCATAGAGCCCAAAGACGTAGAAACTCTTGCTTGTACAAGTAGTAGTCATCTAAGTCTTTTTGCTTATGAGAAACAATGTTTTGCCATAGTTTTTGAGTGTTTTGGGGATCAAAGAAGTATTTCTTGAAACGATTCAAAACTACTGTGTAATTCCCTTTAACTTCCTCAGGCAAAGAGTCAAACCAAGTGCTAGCATCTTTCCTAAGGACCACCTCAAACATTTCTACACGTTCTTGATTAGTTACTATTCTCTTGATACGGCAAGACATCTTGAAATTCTCTAGAAATATTTCTGCATCCTCTCCAGGCTCTCCAAAGAAAAGAGGATATCCAGACATTTGGCGTTGGCTCTCCATTGAATTGATTTCAAAGTGACGCGTTTTTGTTTTTTCTTTCTTTAAAAGATTTACACAATAATATTTTCTTAATTGCAATCTATTCTACAACAAAATAAAAATATTCACATCAAATGACCTATGATAATCAATAAGAGGTAGAATGACAGGGTTTGGTGATGCGAGAATTTCTCCTACTCTTTGGGTACCAAACATGAATACCATACGTTGTTGAAAATGGATTTTTCTACTAATTGCAATGTTTACTCTAATGTGTGGAGTGAAATGAAAGGGAAAAACCTGTATTCTTGGGCCATTATCCATGGCCTATGCATGTCCTAATGCTTAAAATAACACAAAAATATAGACGTCCAAGCTAATATCGTACCTAATGAGAGGCAAAATAAAAGGATTTACCGAAGTGTTTATCTCGGCTAACCTAAGAGGACCTAAAATTCTACGAATTACTCGCTGAAATTGCAACTTAGTACTAACAATTATGTGTACCTTTTGCCTTGCAATGGGAATGAAGGGATCATACAAATTCTCGTGATTCATGCAAGCTACTTGATTATGCTAAAGGTTGAGCCTTCACAAAACATACACAAGCCTGTCCTCAGTGAGGGCACCAATTTGAAGCGGTTCGGGGCAGGCAACAAGAAGAGCAACCTCTAGACACCCTTCAGGGCTCCCGTGCTGCTCAATGGGGCTGGGGCACAACACAACACAAACCAAAACAACAAACCCACAACCAAATCCCAACTACACAAGGGGCACCACCTAGTTTAAGATCGAACTAGGGCGCAAAAGAGGAGAATCGTTAGAGCAACCCACAAACAAGCAAGGAATTTACACTAACCCTAACACCGATGGAACACTCTCACACACTAAAACACGAGAGAGAGAGAGAGAGAGAGAGAGAGAGAGAGAGAGAGAGAGAGAGAGAGAGAGAGAGAGAGAGAGAGAGAGAGAGAGAGAGAGAGAGAGATGGTGCTCGGGCTGCTTTGAAGTGTATAGTTAATGATCAAGCAAACATAAATATATATATGTAAGAAAGAGAGAGAAGGGGGTAGGGAATGCTTGTTGCACTAATGCCTTCTTACAAATCTGTCATGACCAATCAAAGTGAGATTAGTATTTGTTCAACATAGCCTGAGTAAATTACACCACAACACATCACACGAAAAAAGCCACCCCAATCACTGTCTTAAGGCCAGGGGAGTCCTCTCCACCCTGTCGCCCTCTTACAGCATGTGGGATTTATGGCTAAATTGATAACAATACCCGGAGACAAGCTATCAAGAACTTAAATAAAACACCAAGACACTTACACATCATTATTGTCCATGACTTCACATTGGAAGGGAGACAAGGTATCCATGCTTAGTCCAAATTCACCCTCCTTGATTGAGCAAATGTTGGGCTTACTCTAGTAGGAGAAATGATAGATTTCCTACTCTCAATTTAATGATCACTCTCTCTTACAATGTCATAGAGTTCCCTTGCTAATCACCCCTAATACAACACATACATATGCCTAATGCCAATGAGATTCCACTCAAGAGCTCCTTCTCAAGAGGTTGAGCTTGGCTTTTCAAGCTATAGCATAGTGCTCTTTCATCTCCCCCCCTTTTTGTGCTAGCTACACCCTCCTTTTATAGCAATTTTGAAAGCTAGGGTTACTCCTCTAACCATGGTTGGGTTAGATTTTCAGCAATTTATCTAATTTCTTTTTCTTGGAATTATCAAGAAGTTGGTGGGGAAAGAGAGAGGAGAGAAATGGAGGTGATAGGACTTTTCATAGTGGGTTAGTGTTAGTAGAGTTAGTATTAATTTACAAATGGAATTGGATATTTACAATGGGAGTATCCATGTAGGATACAAATAAGGAAGAAAAACTCTTAAGAGGTAAGAAAAGGTGGATTTCTTACAAGGTTGATGCTCCAAGTGTCTTGAGTAGGGCCAATTTTGACGCTTGTTGACGGTCCACTAGCTTTGACAGTACATTTTTTCTCCACTCTTGACCTTCCTTGAGAGACAAGGTAATTGAAGCTGAGTAATCAACCACCATGATGGTGTCTTTTAAGAGAAGAGGCTGAATTTTGTGGTTTTTTTGATAGATATGGGTAATTTGGAGGAGGCAAAATGAGACTAGGTGGTCAATTTTGGAATGGAATTGTGTGTGGGAGGTATGAGTTCACCATGGTTTCTCTTATTTTTCAAGGTTGAGGAGAAGGTGAGTAGGGTGCAGAGAGGAGTGGTGAGAGAGGTGGGGATGATGAGTGGAGAAGTGTGTGTGAAAGAGGAAAATGATAAAGTGGAAGAGAGAGTGTGGCTGCATAGCATGGGAAAACTGGGGTCCACTAATAAAATCATAGCTCACAGCTCGTAGCTCAAAAAAATATGAAAACATTTGAGGCAAAAGTTCAGCTCACGAGCTACAACTTTTGTTTGTATCACCTTTTCAAATTGAGAGAGCAAGTGAACTTTAAAAATTCAGCAAAACCGATCGTTTTTTTCCACTGCACAAGGTCCTTGTGGGGTCCTTCTTTGGATGATTCTTTTGAATACCTCCAAGAGTGAGCCCTCCATAGTGCATGTATGCATGCCACCTACCCTTGACCTTATTTGGTAGGTCTATAATTGAAGATATTGTTGAGATCATGATATAAGTGAATAGTACAACTAAAAAAATCAAATATTGAGGGGTCTAAAAAATATGTACATGTCAAATATAAATAATATAAGTGGAAAAAATATAAAGGGGTCAAAAGAAATCTCTCTCATTATGAGGCTACCATAAAAAGTTAAATATTTTTGGTGTTCTAATTTTTTAGAAAAAAAAACAAAATAGATGTAGGAAGGGAAAAATCACAATAGTGAAAAAATATACACATAAATAAAACTAGTTTTTTTGGATTTTTGTTGGGGTGGAGTTACACCAAATATAAGAGAAGCTTACATGAAAATATTTCTATATTGAATAAAGAGTATGAAAAATGGTAAGAAAAATTGTGGTAATGGTGAGGCAATGTACAGAGCATAAATAACACACACCTAGGTAGAAATATTTCAATAAATACCAAAATAATTATGAAAAAATCTTTTATTTACGCCCTGTATACAAAGAAATATTTACATACGCATGGGCCATAATATACTTATATTTTTTATTATTTTTATTTTTTTGGCTCAACTGGCCCAATGACTAGCTAATTTAGGGTTTTTTATTTTAGTAAAGCGATATGGGAAAAGTCCCCTAACTCACACGCACCTATATACAGTGAAAGGGTGAGGGTAACCACAGTGTTTGAGTGATTTCATAGGGTGACATAACTCACTATGGCAATTACAGAGAGCCGAAAAACGGCTATCAGTGGTTAGTGTTAGTAATCACTAGAAAGTTAATGATATATTTACAATGGGTAGAATGGGGTGGATGGTTGAAGTAAGATGGTTGAATGAAGTGAGAAAATCCTTGTGATGGTGAAGCTTGAAGAAGTTTTGGACTTACTTGTGTAGGTTCTCAAAATGACTATCGATCTTTTTCTTCGTCTTACCTTCTTTACGCCACCGCCGCCAAGGTTGATTATCGTGATGAAAATGGTAATTCCGTTGATGAGATCTCTTGATTTGCAGAGGTTAAGCATGTTACACATGCTGAATTTATGTATATATATAAGGGGTAAGATGGAATTGTACTTTGGAGATAATAGAGAGAGGCATAGAGATGGTGTATGTACATGGAGACTTCATATGAAAGCTATGGGAGTAAGTGGGGAGGTTAATGGTGAATAAGCAGAGAGAAACCATTGAAGGTGCAGGTTTGAGTGAGGGATTGAGAGGAGTGTGTGTGTGTGTGTGTGTGTGTGTAGAAGTGTGGAAAGAGGTGAGAGAAGACTATGGGCTACTTGTGAGAAACGTGGGCAGACTGAGGGTCTACTCAAAAAATCATAGCTCACCGGTGGTTGCTCCAAAAATCATGCAAAAATTTGAGGTGATTATTCAGATCATGGGCTACATTTTCTCTATTGACTACCGCTCCAAATTCGGAGTGGAGATGCGTGCCACAATTCTCACCAAAAAGCCTATTTTTATGCCTGCAAAAGTCTTTTAGTGGCCCCCTCCTTTGTTGAATTTGTACAATGCATCCAAGAGTGAGCCCCTCCTTTGTCATATCATAATACAAAGCATCCAAGTTGCCCTTGACACATGCATGGAGGAGGATAATTGCTGAATAAAGAAATATATACATGGTGGGACTAGTATATGGACTATTCATGGACTTTAGCTCAATGAGCACATGGTGTTAGAATAATGAGTAAAAATAATAAAAAAAATATGGAGGAATTATGGATATGGAAAGATATTGGAATCATATGATATGGTCTCTCTTTGAATTATTTTGGGTGAAAGAGGAAAAGTTATGCAAGTAAATAATATAATAAACGTGACCAATGAGTAGAAATCAATTTTTTGTTTTCCCGAGGGTGAGGGTGAAAATGTGGGAGTGATTTGTATAAAGGAAAAATATAAGGTTAGGGTATGTACATATTGGAAAAAAATATACTTATGGTGTAAGAGGATGAAAGAAGGGGTACATAGGTTTAATAAAACACACACCTAAGTATAAATATTTAAATAAAATACCAGAATAATTATAAAACTCCCTATATTTAGGCCATATATATAATACAATATTTACACACAAATGGGCCATAATATATTTTATTTTTTTCATTTTATTTATTTTTTTGACTCAACTAGCCCAGTGACTAGCTAGATGAGGATTTTAAGAAGATATGGGAAAAGCCCCCTAACTCACACACGCCTATTTATAGTGAAATGGTAGGGATAGCCATAGCGTTTGGGTGAATTTGATAGGGTGGGATAACTCACTATGGCAATTACGGAGAGCCGAAAAACGGCTATCATTAGCCCTCCCCCAGGATGATGGTATATTCATGTACCATCATAGAGCATCTTTTCCAAAGAGAGTGCTTCAGAGTCCTTGACGAGATCTTCATTGTTTGGGCCCTCAAAATTTTGGATGGAGTTACACTCATGCTTCATGTAACAATACTTACATGAGACAGCGGCCTCTTGACAGATCTTTGGTAGATCCTTTGGTAGAAGGCGACTCAAATAGGGCTGCAAGCGATACCCGTTTACCTTCCTAGAGTGCTCTTTACCATTCAAGTCCATAAGCTGATAGTAACTTGAATTGAAAGCATTCTTGACTATGTATGGCCCTTGCCATCTAGTTTCAAACTTGGCATCAAAACGATTGTCAAGTCGATTGTCATACCTTAGCACAAGCTCTCCTTCCTTGATACCTTTGTCCTTCAGTTTCTTGTCGAGCTTTTCTTTCGCTTGCGTAGCTTTCCTCTTGTAACACTCGTAAGCTGCTTCTCTTTTCCACTCAAGATCCACTAACGTAAGAAGTCGATCCATCCATACCTCTTCATCATCTTGTGCACCTTTGCCATGAAGCCGCATTGTTGGAATGTTGAGCTAGATAGGCTGCAAAGCCTCTTCACCATAGACCAAGTGAAATGGTGTGAACTCCGTGGCTTCCCTATATGTGGTTCGATATGCCCACAAGGCACCATCCAAGAAGTCATCCCACAACTTTGTCTTGTTTTGCACCATCTTTCTAATGATTCCTGCAATGACACCATTAGCCTTCTCCACCAAACCATTTGAGTGTGGGTAGTATGGAGTGTTGTGACGATGTAGAATGTGAAGCTCTTCACAAACTTCTGTGAGTAAACCCTTCTTGAACCCCGGACCATTATCCAAAACAATCTCTAGACGTGTGCCAAATCTACAACAAATATTAGTGTAGACAAACCTGCTCACTGTTTTCCCATTTACCCTGGCCACACTTTGAGCCTCTACCCACCTAGTCATGTAGTCCACAGCCACTAGAATGTAAAGTTTACCATTCTTTGTTCTAGGTAGAGGACCCATAGCATCAATGCCCCATTTTTCAAAGGGCCCATTTGCAAGCACTATTTGCCTCGGGCCATGCACCAACCTTCTATTTCCATTTATCTGACAATTGTGACAGCTTTTACACCAATGTTGAACATCCACATGCAAACTTGGCCAAACATACCCCGCAAGAAAAATCTTCTTCACAGTTAATTCTTGGGCAAAATGACCACCACATGCCTCTTCATGCAAACCCTTTAGAATGGCTGGAATTTCCTCGATAGTTGGTACTCTTCTGCACACTTGATCCTTCCCTCTTTGATAGAGGGATCCTTCTAGGAAGAGATAGAAACTTGCCTTCTTCATGAGTCTCCTTTTCTGAGCTTTAGTGAAGTCTTGTGGAAACTAGGCCTCCAAAATGTAGCCAATAATGGGAGCCAATGACTCCAATCCCTGGTATCTCGGTTGCTTGACAGCTGCTGCCACCATGATGACCTGCACTTCTTTCTCGACACATGTAACTGCTTGTTGTGCAAGTAAATCGGCATCTTCATTTTGTTTCCTAGGAATATGATATAGTTGCACTTCTTCAAATTCATTAAACATCCTACGAATGGCATGAACTTTTGTCCTTAAGCTTTCATTCTTGCATTCCCAAATGCCTAAAATCTATTTAACAATGAGAAGTGCATCTCCCTTTACCATGAGACGTTGTATCCCTTGGCCAATGCACATCTTCAAACCATGAAGTACTGTGTCGTATTCTGCTTCATTGTTGCTAGTTGAACCTGGTAGATTGACCTTCTCTTTCATGACCACCTCTCCACTTGGGTTGAGCAATACTAGCCCTCCCCCTACTTTTCCTGTGACTCGTCGAAAAGCTCCATCAAAGAACAAGGTAAAAGCATTAGGAATACTTTTAGGTGGTGGCAATGGTAGGGTCTTTACTTCAGGCACCTTAATCTCCTTCTCATGTACCCTATAAGTAAGGATCCCTGCCAATTGTGCACGCACACTATCTTCTACTTTGAAAGAGTATTGAAACTCTTGCAACTCCATAATCCACTTTGAGATCCTAGTACTAAGATTCATTTGAGATGACACCCAAGGAAACAAATTTTCTGCAGTGAGAATTACAAAAGGTTTTGGTAGCAGGTAGGATCTAAACTTTCTCACCGCAAGCATAAGAGAAAGAATCATAAGTTCTGCTTCTGTGTAGCCTCTCTACAAAGCATTCATGACCCTACTAGCAAAGTAGATGGGTCGCATCCTGGTACTGTGGGGATCTTGTTGTAATAAAACTGCACCAATTGTTTCCCTCCCAACACTAGAGCTAACAAAGAATGTGTACTCCCAACAAGGAGGCATGAGTGTTGGTAGCTCTGACAAAATGACTTTAATGTTGCAAAAGTACACTTCAAGCTCATCAGACGATGCAAATTCTACTTGTTGTGTCAACTTTTGCAAAGGATGAAGCAACTCTGAAGCTAAGTGAATAAACCGTGACATATACTTCACCTTTTGAATGAATGAGATGACCTCTTTGAGATTCTTGGGTTATGGGAGCTCAATAAGATCCTTTGCCTTTGAAGGATCCACCTCAATGCCTTTATAGGAAACCTTGTGACCAAGCAAGATCACTTCATCCTCACCTATGTGACACTTGTCGGGGTTGAGCTGACCTCCCATGCCGTAGAGCTTCTTTAAACCTTCTTCTACCCTTTGTAGATGCAATGATTTTGAGCTATAAATGCAAAAATCATCAATAAAAACCCTAATGGACTTTCCAAAGAATGCTTGAAACACCATGTTCATGAAACGTTGAAAAGTTGCAGGAGAATTTGTCAGGCCAAATGGCATAACTCTAAAAGCATAACAACCCCAAGGAGTGATGAAGGTTGTTTTCAATTGGTCCTTCAAAGCAATCCCTATTTGAAAGTAGCCTGAGTAGCCATCACACACAGTGTACTTCTCATGACCAGCTACCTCATTCAGTATCTCATCCTGAAATTGGAGGGGATAGTGATCTCTTTTTGTTGCCTCATTGAGCGGACGGTAATCCACACACACCCTCCACTTGCCGTTCTTCTTGGGAGTGACAACAATGGGAGAGACCCAGTCTGAATTCTCCACTGGATAAATGAAACCTGCTGCTAGCAGCTTTCTTACCTCTTTGAGTAGAGCCTGCTCCTTGATGACTCCTAGCCTTCGTAGCTTTTGAGCTTTAGGTTTGACCTCTGGCTTTAGCTCAATCTTGTGTTGAACATCATCTACTCTACGCACTTCGGTGTAGTCTTTAGCAAAAAGCTTAGGAAATTTCCTTAACACACCTTTGAACTCCTCTCTTTCATCCTTTGTAAGTGTTGTAGACAACATACCTTCTAACATTCCTTCATCTTCCACGTTTTGGTTCTCTTGGGAACCTACCTCCTCCAAACCTTGACAAGAGGTCTCTTGGTTGGTTGGCTTAAACCTTACCCCCATGACTTCGATGGAAGACTCCTCTTCAGTAATGCTGCCGCTACTTTCTCCTTCCGAAGTGCTATCGGTCCAGCCTTCCTCCTTCTCACTTTGAGATGATTCTTCATGGAGCTCCTCTTGGTGTTGCTCCTTCATGTCAAAGACAACCTTCTTATGATTGTCATTCCTGCAAATTAACTTTCCACTCTCCCAATCCTGCAAAGCTTGCATTTTCATTAGCCATGGTCTTCCTAGGATAAATGGGTAACCATTTCCTTTGGTAGACATGACATAGAAATCCACTGCCTTCTTAATGCCAAAGGCCTCCACAAAAACATTTTTACAAATGCCTACGCACCTAGCCTTGCTATTGTTTTCCATCTTGACTTTAATTTCAGGTGTCTCATGGATGTGCATGCCCAGTGTTTGCATGAATCCCTCTGTCATGATGCAAATTTGTGCACCCCCATCCACTAGACCTTTCCTAACCAATCTTCCTTTGATGTAACAATCTAGCACAGGTGTAATATCCTCATTCATTTCAGCATGTGCAATTTTTACAACAGGAACACTCTCTTTTATCTTTCTCCTAGTGCTAACTGCCTTCGTTAAATCCCTCCTAACTTGTGGGCATAATGCAAGAAATTGAGGCCATGAGATATCAGGACCCTTACCTCTCATGTCTTCCAACAGGTTGTATGGAGCCATACCATGTCCAAGAGGGAAGTCTTGGAGGCTGATACGACGTCGAGTCCTCTTAGCTTCCTTTGTCTCCTTTGCCTTCTTTTCTCGTCCATGGTCACTTTGTGATGTAACTCGTTCTTTCTCCTTACCTTTCCCTCGGGCACGCTTAATGCCATTTACTTCCATGTCAACCTCTCTTGAATTTTTCTACCACATGCACATTTGGGTCTGGCAAAGGTGGAACTCCTTCCACTCCTTGTGGAGGTGGTCTTGCTCCATTTCGCCTTTGTAGAAGCCGTGGTTACTGACTAGTTCCTTCACCTACATTCATCACTGGGTAATTCAAGTTAGGTCTCCCTGGCTCCCCACGAGGCCAAGGAAAATTATACATCCCATGTCCAGACTCTCCGCAATTCCAACATTGCAAGACTCTCCTAGGTCGTGGTGATTCTCGCTCTTCTGACTTCTTTGCTTGTCCCTTTGGACCTACAGCTTGTGCAAGGTGAATTGACAGGCTGCTTCAGGATTCATTTAACTTCTCAATCACTTCCACTGTTTCCTCAGGAAGCTCCCTAGATGTTGATGTTTGTGACTTACCTTTGGGTTTCAGACCTTCTATTGGAACCTCTCCCCTTAAGCACTTGAGTTTTCTATATTTCTCAGCAGCCCTAGTTTCATCTGCATCAAAGGTAGCAGGTGAACCCGCCTCAACTTTTACCTTAAGGTTAGGAAAGAGTCCAGGTATGAGCCTCTCCTTCTTTAGGAACTCTGCACCATCACCAGGGTTAGCACCATTTCTCACCCATACAACTCAAAGACATAGAAACTCTTGCTTGTACAAGTAGTAGTCATCTAAGTCTTTTTGCTTATGAGAAACAATGTCTTGCCATAGCTTTTGAGTGTTTTGGGGATCAAAGAAGTATCTCTTGAAATGATTGACAACTTCCGTGTGGCAAAGAGTCAAACCAAGTGCTAGCATCTTTCCTAAGGACTACCTCAAACATTTCTACACGTTCTTGATCAGTTACTATCCTCTTGATACGACAAGACATCTTGAAATTTGCCAAAAATAATTCTGCATCCTCTCCAAGCTCTCCAAAGAAACGAGGATATCCAGACATTTGGCGTTGGTTCTCCATTGAATTGATTTCAAAGTGACGTGTTTTTGTTTTTTCTTTTTTTAAAAGATCTACACAATAATATTCTCTAAATTGCAATCTATTCTACAACAAAATAAAAATATTCACATCAAATGAACTATGATAATCAATGAGAGGTAGGATGACAGGGTTTGGTGACGCGAGAATTTCTCCTACTCTTTGGGCACCAAACATGAACACCATACGTTGTTGAAAATGGATTTTTCTACTAATTGCAATGTTTACTCTAATGTGTGGAGTGAAATGGAAGGGGAAAACCTCTATTCCTGGGCCATTATCCATGGTCTATGCATGACCTAATTCTTAAAACAAAACAAAAATATAGACGTCCAAACTAAGGTCGTAGCTAATAAGAGGCAAAATAAAAGGATTTACAGAAGCGTTTATCTCAGCCAACCTACGAGGGCCCAAAATTCTACGAATTACTCGTTGAAATTGTAACTTAGTACTAACAATTATGTGCACATTTTGCCTTGCAATGGGAATAAAAGGATCATACAAATTCTCATGATTCATGCAAGCTACTTGATTATGCTAAAGGTTGCGCCTATACAAAACATACACAAGCCGTCCTCAGTGGGGGCACCAAAATTCACGCGGTCCGGGACGGGCAACAAGAGAGGCGACCTCTAAACACCCCTCAAGGCTCCCCTGCTACTCAATTGGGGCTGGGGCAACCACAAGCACAACAAAACAGCAAACCCACAGCCAAACCCAAACAAGATAGGGGCACCACCTAGTTATGGTATGCGAACTAGGACGCAAGAGAGATTTTGGTACAACCAAGAAGATGCACCACACAACACACACAAGCAACCTCACACCAAGACACACACAAAATGGACCAGAGAGAGCTAGAGCAAAGGGAAGAGAGAGAGAGAAAAGGATCTTGCGTAATACCTTATTCGTGACTTGCAAATGGAGATGGTTTGTTATGATGCTATCGTAGAGCTTGTACAAAAACTCACTCAATGCTTAGTGATTGCTAATCATTACCAAAACACACACACAGTGTCTTAGGGTGTGGGAGACCTCTCACCACAATACCCTCTTACAATGGACACAAAATTGGCAATGAAAAACACACTAAAACACTTTTTAAAATCAAGATCAACCGATAGAAACTCAAAATACACAAGTCACCTTGAATTCACCAAACCGTATTGCACAAATGGAAGGACGAATATTTGAACGTCGAATCACGCCTTTGATGCACCAAACCTCAATTTATTGATGATGAAGGAGCATATACAATAGTGGTTTTGAGATTTGTGGAACTCACGCTCTCTCACTTGCAATGTGTAGCTTGAAGGCTTCTCTCACACCAAGAGTGAAGCTCACAAGTGGTTGCTACACCTAAGTCTCTCCTAAGGCATAGAGTGTTGGGGTGCTATGTGAGATGTTGGAGGTTGTTTTACGTGAAGGAGAGGGGCCTATTTACAGGTTGGAGACCCCTCATTAAGATTACTGGAAATCATAATTTACAAGCTAACAAATCAAGATTATGATTTTTTTTTAATATCCAAACATTGCGGGCCTTCTTTGTTTGCTTGAGTCATGGGTGTGGGCTCAAAAGAGAGCATTATTGATGGTAGATAAGGTGAAAGTAAGTAAGGAGAGAGAGAGAGAGAGAGAGAGAGAGAGAGAGAGAGAGAGAGAAAGAGGTATTATACACATGTCTTGAGGTGAGGTGTCTTTTATGGTTAGGTCAATGGCTATTTTGTGTTAGTATGTTAGTGGTTAGTGTTAGTAATCACTAGAAAGTTAATGATATATTTACAATGGGTAGAATGGGGTGGATGGTTGAAGTAAGATGGTTGAATGAAGTGAGAAAATCCTTGTGATGGTGAAGCTTGAAGAAGTTTTGAACTTACTTGTGTCGGTTCTCAAAATGACTATCGATCTTCTTCTTCGTCTTACCTTCTTTACGCCACCGCCGCCAAGGTTGATTATCGTGATGAAAATGGTAATTCCGTTAATGAGATCTCTTGATTTGCAGAGGTTAAGCATGGTACACATGCTGAATTTATGTATATATATAAGGGGTAAGATGGAATTGTGCTTTGGAGATAATAGAGAGAGGCATAGAGATGGTGTACGTACATGGAGAGCTCATATGAGAGCTATGGGAGTAAGTGGGGAGGTTAATGGTGAAGAAGGTGAGAGAAACCATTGAAGGTGCAGGTTTGAGTGAGGGATTGAGAGGAATGTGTGTGTGTGTGTGTGTGTGTGTGTGTGTGTGTGTGTAGAAGTGTGGAAAGAGGTGAGAGAAGACTATGGGCTACTTGTGAGAAAAGTGGACAGACTGGGGTCCACTCAAAAAATCATAGCTCACCGGTGGTTGCTCCAAAAATCATGCAAAAATTTGAGGTGATTATTCAGATCATGGGCTACATTTTCTCTATTGACTACCGCTCCAAATTTGGAGTGGAGATGCGTGCCACAATTCTCACCAAAAAGCCTATTTTTATGCCTGCAAAAGTCTTTTAGTGGCCCCCTCCTTTGTTGAATTTGTACAATGCATCCAAGAGTGAGCCCCTCCTTTGTCATATCATAATACAAAGCATCCAAGTTGCCCTTGACACATGCATGGAGGAGGATAATTGCTGAATAAAGAAATATACATGGTGGGACTAGTATATGGACTATTCATGGACTTTAGCTCAATGAGCACATGGTGTTAGAATAATGAGTAAAAATAATAATAAAAATATGGAGGAATTATGGATATGGAAAGATATTGGAATCATATGATATGGTCTCTCTTTGAATTATTTTGGGTGAAAGAGGAAAATGTATGCAAGTAAATAATATAATAAACGTGACCAATGAGTAGAAATCAATTTTTTGTTTTCCCGAGGGTGAGGGTGAAAATGTGGGAGTGATTTGTATAAAGGAAAAATATAAGGTTAGAGTATGTACATATTGGCAAAAAATATACTTATGGTGTAAGAGGATGAAAGAAGGTGTACATAGGTTTAATAAAACACACACCTAAGTATAAATATTTAAATAAAATACCAGAATAATTATAAAACTCCCTATATTTAGGCCATATATATAATACAATATTTACACACAAATGGGCCATAAAATATATTTTTTTTATTTTTTTTATTTTTTTGACTCAACTAACACAGTGACTAGCTAGATGAGTATTTTAAGAAGATATGGGAAAAGCCCCCTAACTCACACACGCCTATTTATAGTGAAATGGTAGGGATAGAAATAACGTTTGGGTGAATTTGGTAGGGTGGGATAACTCACTATGGCAATTACGGAGAGCCGAAAAATGGCTATCATTAGCCCTCCCCCAGGATGATGGTATATTCATGTACCATCATAGAGCATCTTTTCCAAAGAGAGTGCTTCAGAGTCCTTGACGAGATCTTCATTGTTTGGGCCCTCAGAATTTTGGATGGAGTTACGCTCATGCTTCATGTAACAATACTTACATGAGACAGCGGCCTCTTGACAGATCTTTGGTAGATCCTTTGGTAGAAGGCGACTCAAATAGGGCTTCAAGCGATGCCCGTTTACCTTCCTGGAGTGCTCTGTACCATTCAAGTCCATGAGCTGATAGTAACTTGAATTGAAAACATTCTTGACTATGTATGGCCCTTGCCATCTAGTTTCAAACTTGGCATCAAAACGATTGTCAAGTCGATTGTCATACCTTAGCACAAGCTCTCCTTCCTTGATACCTTTGTCCTTCAGTTTCTTGTCGAGCTTTTCTTTCGCTTGCGTAGCTTTCCTCTTGTAACACTCGTAAGCTGCTTCTCTTTTCCACTCAAGATCCACTAACGTAAAAAGTAGATCCATCCATACCTCTTCATCATCTTGTGCACCTTTGCAATGAAGCCGCATTGTTGGAATATTGAGCTCGATAGGCTACAAAGCCTCTTGACCATAGACCATGTGAAATGGTGTGAACTCCGTGGCTTCCCTATATGTGGTTCGATATGCCCACAAGGAACCATCCAAGAAGTCATCCCACAACTTTGTCTTGTTTTGCACCATCTTTCTAATGATTCCTGCAATGACACCACTAGCCTTCTCCACCAAACCATTTGAGTGTGGGTAGTATGGAGTGCTATGACGATGTAGAATGTGAAGCTCTTCACAAACTTTTGTGAGTAAACCCTTCTTGAACCCCGGACCATTATCCGAAACAATCTCTAGAGGTGTGCCAAATCTACAACAAATATTAGTGTAGACAAACCTGCTCACTGTTTTCCCATTTACCCTTGCCACACTTTGAGCCTCTACCCACCTAGTCATATAGTCTACAGCTACTAGAATGTAAAGTTTACCATTCTTTGTTCTAGGTAGAGGACCCATAGCATCAATGCCCCATTTTTCAAAGGGTCCATTTTCAAGCACTATTTGCCTCGGGCCATGCACCAACCTTCTATTTCCATTTATCTGACAATTGTGACAGCTTTTACACCAATGTTGAACATCCACATGCAAACTTGGCCAAACATACCCCGCAAGAAAAATCTTCTTCACAGTTAATTCTTGGGTAAAATGACCACCACATGCCTCTTCATGAAAACCCTTTAGAATGGCTGGAATTTCCTCGATAGTTGATACTCTTCTGCACACTTGATCCTTCCCTCTTTGATAGAGGGATCCTTCTAGGAAGAGATAGAAACTTGCCTTCTTCATGAGTCTCCTTTTCTGAGCTTTAGTGAAGTCTTGTGCAAACTAGCCCTCCAAAATGTACCCAATAATGGGAGCCAATGACTCCAATCTCTGGTATCTCAGTTGCTTGACAGCTGCTGCCACCATGATGACCTCCACTTCTTTCTCGACACATGTAACTGCTTGTTGTGCAAGTAAATCGGCATCTTCATTTTGTTTCCTAGGAATATGATATAGTTGCACTTCTTCAAATTGATTAAACATCCTACGAATGACATGAACTTTTGTCCTTAAGCTTTCATTCTTGCATGCCCAAATGCCTAGAATCTGTTTAACAATGAGAAGTGCATCTCCCTTTACCATGAGACGTTGTATCCCTTGGCCAATGCACATCTTCAAACCATGAAGTAGTGTGTCGTATTCTGCTTCATTGTTGCTAGTTGAACCTGGTAGATTGACCTTCTCTTTCATGACCACCTCTCCACTTGGGTTGAGCAATACTAGCCCTCCCCCTGCTTTTCCTGTGACTCGTCGAAAAGCTCCATCAAAGAACAAGGTAAAAGCATTAGGAATACTTTTAGGTGGTGTCAATGGTAGGGTCTTTACTTCAGGCACCTTAATCTCCTTCTCATGTACCCTAGAAGTAAGGATCCCTGCCAATTGTGCACGCACACTATCTTCTACTTTGAAAGAGTATTGAAACTCTTGCAACTCCATAATCCACTTTGAGATCCTAGTACTAAGATTCATTTGAGATGACACCCAAGGAAACGAATTTTCTGCAGTGAGAATTACAAAAGGTTTTGGTAGCAGGTAGGATCTAAACTTTCTCACCGCAAGCATAAGAGAAAGAATCATAAGTTCTGCTTCTGTGTAGCCTCCCTCCAAAGCATTCATGACCCTACTAGCAAAGTAGATGGGTCGCATCCTGGTACTGTGGGGATCTTGTTGTAATAAAACTGCACCAATTGTTTCCCTCCCAACACTAGAGCTAACAAAGAATGTGTACTCCCAACAAGGAGGCATGAGTGTTGGTAGCTCTGACAAAATGACTTTAATGTTGCAAAAGTACACTTCAAGCTCATCAGACCATGCAAATTCTACTTGTTGTGTCAACTTTTGCAAAGGATAAAGCAACTCCGAAGCTAAGTGAATAAAGCGTGACATATACTTCACCTTTTGAATGAATGAGATGACCTCTTTGAGATTCTTGTGTTATGGGAGCTCAATAAGATCCTTTGCCTTTGAAGGATCCACCTCAATGCCTTTATAGGAAACCTTGTGACCAAGCAAGATCACTTCATCCTCACCTATGTGACACTTGTCGGGGTTGAGCTGACCTCCCATGCTGTAGAGCTTCTTTAAACCTTCTTCTACCCTTTGTAGATGCAATGATTTTGAGCCATAAATGCAAAAATCATCAATAAAAACCCTAATGGACTTTCCAAAGAATGCTTGAAACACCATGTTCATGAAACGTTGGAATGTTGCAGGAGCATTTGTCAGGCCAAATGGCATGACTCTAAAAGCATAACAACCCCAAGGAGTGATAAAGGTTGTTTTCAATTGATCCTCCAATGCAATCCCTATTTGAAAGTAACCTGAGTAACCATCGCACACAGTGTACTTCTCATGACCAGCTACCTCATTTAGTATCTCATCCTGAAATGGGAGGGGAAAGTGATCTCTTTTTGTTGCCTCATTGAGCGGACGGTAATCCACACACACCCTCCACTTGCCGTTCTTCTTGGGAGTGACAACAACGGGAGAGACCCAGTCTGAATTCTCCACTGGATAAATGAAACCTGCTGCTAGCAGCTTTCTTACCTCTTTGAGTAGAGCCTGCTCCTTGATGACTCCTAGCCTTCGTAGCTTTTGAGCTTTAGGTTTGGCCTCTAGCTTTAGCTCAATATTGTGTTGAACATCATCTACTCCACGCACTTCGGTGTAGTCTTTAGCAAAAAGCTTAGGAAATTTCCTTAACACACCTTTGAACTCCTCTCTTTCATCCTTTGTAAGTGTTGTAGACAACATACCTTCTAACATTCCTTCATCTTCCACGTTTTGGTTCTCTTGGGAACCTACCTCCTCCAAACCTTGACAAGAGGTCTCTTGGTTGGTTGGCTTAAACCTTACCCCCATGACTTCGATGGAAGACTCCTCTTCAGTAATGCTGCCGCTACTTTCTCCTTCCGAAGTGCTATCGGTCCAGCCTTCCTCCTTCTCACTTTGAGATGATTCTTCATGGAGCTCCTCTTGGTGTTGCTCCTTCATGTCAAAGACAACCTTCTTATGATTGTCATTCCTGCAAATTAACTTTCCACTCTCCCAATCCTGCAAAGCTTGCATTTTCATTAGCCATGGTCTTCCTAGGATAAATGGGTAACCATTTCCTTTGGTAGACATGACATAGAAATCCACTGCCTTCTTAATGCCAAAGGCCTCCACAAAAACATTTTTACAAATGCCTACGCACCTAGCCTTGCTATTGTTTTCCATCTTGACTTTAATTTCAGGTGTCTCATGGATGTGCATGCCCAGTGTTTGCATGAATCCCTCTGTCATGATGCAAATTTGTGCACCCCCATCCACTAGACCTTTCCTAACCAATCTTCCTTTGATGTAACAATCTAGCACAGGTGTAATATCTTCATTCATTTCAGCATGTGCAATTTTTACAACAGGAACACTCTCTTTTATCTTTCTCCTAGTGCTAACTGCCTTCATTAAATCCCTCCTAACTTGTTGGCATAATGCAAGTAATTGAGGCCATGAGATATCAGGACCCTTACCTCTCATGTCTTCCAACAGGTTGTATGGAGCCATACCATGTCCAAGAGGGAAGTCTTGGTGGCTGATACGACGTCGAGTCCTCTTAGCTTCCTTGGTCTCCTTTGCCTTCTTTTCTCGTCCATGGTCACTTTGTGATGTAACTCCTTCTTTCTCCTTACCTTTCCCTCGGCCACGCTTAATGCCATTTTCTTCCATGTCAACCTCTCTTGAATTTTTCACCTCTACCACATGCTCATTTGGGTCGTAGCTAATAAGAGGCAGAATAAAAGGATTTACTGAAGCGTTTATCTCAACCAACCTACGAGGGCCCAAAATTCTACGAATTACTCGTTGAAATTGTAACTTAGTACTAACAATTATGTGCACATTTTGCCTTGCAATGGGAATAAAAGGATCATACAAATTCTCATGATTCATGCAAGCTACTTGATTATGCTAAAGGTTGAACCTACACAAAACATACACAAGCCGTCCTCAGTGGGGGCACCAAAATTCACGCGGTCCGGGACGGGCAACAAGAGAGGCGACCTCTAAACACCCCTCAAAGCTCCCGTCCTACTCAATTGGGGATGGGGCAACCACAAGCACAACAAAACAGCAAACCCACAGCCAAACCCAAACAAGATAGGGGCACCACCTAGTTATGGTATGCGAACTAGGACGCAAGAGAGATTTTGGTACAACCAAGAAGATGCACCACACAACACACACAAGCAACCTCACACCAAGACACACACAAAATGGACCAGAGAGAGCTAGAGCAAAGGGAAGAGAGAGAGAGAAAAGGATCTTGCGTAATACCTTATTCGTGACTTGCAAATGGAGATGGTTTGTTATGATGCTATCGTAGAGCTTGTACAAAAACTCACTCAATGCTTAGTGATTGCTAATCATTGCCAAAACACACACACACACTGTCTTAGGGTGTGGGAGACCTCTCACCACAATACCCTCTTACAATGGACACAAAATTGGCAATGAAAAACACACTAAAACACATTCTAAAATCAAGATCAACCGATAGAAACTCAAAATACACAAGTCACCTTGAATTCACCAAACCGTATTGCACAAATGGAAGGACGAATATTTGAACGTCGAATCACGCCTTTGATGCACCAAACCTCAATTTATTGATGATGAAGGAGCATATACAATAGTGGTTTTGAGATTTGTGGAACTCACGCTCGCTCACTTGCAATGTGTAGCTTGAAGGCTTCTCTCACACCAAGAGTGAAGCTCACAAGTGGTTGTTACACCTAAGTCTCTCCTAAGGCATAGAGTGTTGGGGTGCTATGTGAGATGTTGGAGGTTGTTTTACAAGAAGGAGAGGGGCCTATTTATAGGTTGGAGACCCCTCATTAAGATTACTGGAAATCATAATTTACAATCTAACAAATCAAGATTATAATTTTTTTGAATATCCAAACATTGCGGGCCTTCTTTGTCTGCTTGAGTCATGGGTGTAGTCTCAAAAGAGAGCATTATTGATGGTAGATAAGGTGAAAGTAAGTAAGGAGAGAGAGAGAGAGAGAGAGGGAGAGAGAGAGAGAGAGAGAAAGAGTTACTATACACATGTCTTGAAGTGAGGTGTCTTTTATAGTTAGGTCAATGGCTATTTTGTGTTAGTATGTTAGTGGTTAGTGTTAGTAATCACTAGAAATTTAATGATATATTTACAATGGGTAGAATGGGGTGGATGGTTGAAGTAAGATGGTTGAATGAAGTGAGAAAATCCTTGTGATGGTGAAGCTTGAAGAAGTTTTGAACTTACTTGTGTAGGTTCTCAAAATGACTATCGATCTTCTTCTTCGTCTTACCTTCTTTACGCCACCGCCGCCAAGGTTGATTATCGTGATGAAAATGGTAATTCCGTTGATGAGATCTCTTGATTTGCAGAGGTTAAGCATGGTACACATGCTGTATTTATGTATATATATAAGGGGTAAGATGGAATTGTACTTTGGAGATAATAGAGAGAGGCATAGAGATGGTGTATGTACATGGAGAGCTCATATGAGAGCTATGGGAGTAAGTGGGGAGGTTAATGATGAAGAAGGTGAGAGAAACCATTGAATGTGCAAGTTTGAGTGAGCGATTGAGAGGAATGTGTGTGTGTGTGTGTAGAAGTGTGGAAAGAGGTGAGAGAAGACTATGGGCTACTTGTGAGAAAAGTGGACAGACTGGGGTCCACTCAAAAAATCATAGCTCACCGGTGGTTGCTCCAAAAATCATGCAAAACTTTGAGGTGATTATTCAGAGCGTGGGCTACATTTGCACTATTGACTACCGCTCCAAATTCGGAGTGGAAATGGGTGCCAAATTTCTCACCAAAAGGCCTATTTTCATGCCTGCAAAAGTCTTTTAGTGGCCCCCTCCTTTGTTGAATTTGTACAATGCATCCAAGAGTGAGCCCCTCCTTTGTCATATCATAATACAAAGCATCCAAGTTTCCCTTGACACATGCATGGAGGAGGATTATTGGTGAATAAAGAAATATATACATGGTGGGACTAGTGTATGGACTATTCATGGACTTTAGCTCAATGAGCACATGGTGTTAGAATAATGAGTAAAAATAATAATAAAAATATGGAGGAATTATGGATATGGAAAAATATTGGAATCATATGATATAGTCTCTCTTTGAATTATTTTGGGTGAAAAAGGGAAAGGTATGCAAGTAAATAATATAATAAACGTGACCAATGAGTAGAAATCAATTTTTTGTTTTCCCGAGGGTGAGGGTGAAAATGTGGGAGTGATTTGTATAAAGGAAAAATATAAGGTTAGAGTATGTACATATTGGCAAAAAATATACTTATGGTGTAAGAGGATGAAAGAAGGTGTACATAGGTTTAATAAAACACACACCTAAGTATAAATATTTAAATAAAATACCAGAATAATTATAAAAATACCTATATTTAGGCCATATATATAATACAATATTTACACACAAATGGGCCATAATATATTTTATATTTTTCATTTTATTTATTTTTTTGACTCAACTAGCCCAGTGACTAGCTAGATGAGGATTTTAAGAAGATATGGGAAAAGCCCCCTAACTCACACACGCCTATTTATAGTGAAATGGTAGGGATAGCCATAGCGTTTGGGTGAATTTGGTAGGGTGGGATAACTCACTATGGCAATTACGGAGAGCCCAAAAATGGCTATCATTAGCCCTCCCCCAGGATGATGGTATATTCATTTACCATCATAGAGCATCTTTTCCAAAGAGAGTGCTTCAGAGTCCTTGACGAGATCTTCATTGTTTGGGCCCTCAGAATTTTGGATGGAGTTACACTCATGCTTCACGTAACAATACTTACATGAGACAGCGGCCTCTTGACAGATCTTTGGTAGATCCTTTGGTAGAAGGCGACTCAAATAGGGCTTCAAGCGATACCCGTTTACCTTCCTGGAGTGCTCTTTACCATTCAAATCCATCAGCTGATAGTAACTTGAATTGAAAGCATTCTTGACTATGTATGGCCCTTGCCATCTAGTTTCAAACTTGGCATCAAAACGATTGTCAAGTCGATTGTCATACCTTAGCACAAGCTCTCCTTCCTTGATACCTTTGTCCTTCAGTCTCTTGTCGAGCTTTTCTTTCGCGTGCATAGCTTTCCTCTTGTAACACTCGTAAGTTGCTTCTCTTTTCCACTCAAGATCCACTAACGTAAAAAGTAGATCCATCCATACCTCTTCATCATCCTGTGCACCTTTGCCATGAAGCCGCATTGTTGGAATGTGGAGCTCGATAGGCTGCAAAGCCGCTTGACCATAGACCAAGTGAAATGGTGTGAACTCCGTGGCTTCCCTATATGTGGTTCGATATGCCCACAAGGAACCATCCAAGAAGTCATCCCACAACTTTGTCTTGTTTTGCACCATCTTTCTAATGATTCCTGCAATGACACCATTAGCCTTCTCCACCAAACCATTTGATTGTGGGTAGTATGGAGTGTTGTGACGATGTAGAATGTGAAGCTCTTTACAAACTTCTGTGAGTAAACCCTTCTTGAACCCCGGACCATTATCCGAAACAATCTCTAGAGGTGTGCCAAATCTACAACAAATATTAGTGTAGACAAACCTGCTCACTGTTTTCCCATTTACCCTGGCCACACTTTGAGCCTCTACCCACCTAGTCATGTAGTCCACAGCCACTAGAATGTAAAGTTTACCATTCTTTGTTCTAGGTAGAGGACCCATAGCATCAATGCCCCATTTTTCAAAGGGTCCATTTGCAAGCACTATTTGCCTCGGGCCATGCACCAACCTTCTATTTCCATTTATCTGACAATTTTGACAGCTTTTACACCAATGTTGAGCATCCACATGCAAACTTGGCCAAACATACCCCACAAGAAAAATCTTCTTCATAGTTAATTCTTGGGCAAAATGACCACCACATGCCTCTTCATGCAAACCCTTTAGCATGGCTGGAATTTCCTCGATAGTTGATACTCTTCTGCACACTTGATCCTTCCCTCTTTGATAGAGGGATCCTTCTAGGAAGAGATAGAAACTTGCCTTCTTCATGAGTCTCCTTTTCTAAGCTTTAGTGAAGTCTTGTGGAAACTCGCCCTCCAAAATGTAGCCAATAATGGGAGCCAATGACTCCACTCCCTGGTATCTCAGTTGCTTGACAGCTGTTGCCACCATGATGACCTCCACTTCTTTCTCAACACATGTAACTGCTTGTTGTGCAAGTAAATCGGCATCTTCATTTTGTTTCCTAGGAATATGATATAGTTGCACTTCTTCAAATTGATTAAACATCCTACGAATGGCATGAAATTTTGTCCTTAAGCTTTCATTCTTGCATGCCCAAATGCCTAAAATCTATTTGACAATGAGAAGTGCATCTCCCTTTACCATGAGACGTTGTATCCCTTTGCCAATGTACATCTTCAAACCATGAAGTAGTGTGTCGTATTCTGCTTCATTGTTACTAGTTGAACCTGGTAGATTGACCTTCTCTTTCATGACCACCTCTCCACTTGGGTTGAGCAATACTAGCCCTCCCCCTGCTTTTCCTGTGACTCGTCGAAAAGCTCCATCAAAGAACAAGGTAAAAGCATTAGGAATACTTTTAGGTGGTGGCAATGGTAGGGTCTTTACTTCAGGCACCTTAATCTCCTTCTCATGTACCCTATAAGTAAGGATCCCTGCCAATTGTGCACGCACACTATCTTCTACTTTGAAAGAGTATTGAAACTCTTGCAACTCCATAATTCACTTTGAGATCCTAGTACTAAGATTCATTTGAGATGACACCCAAGGGAACAAATTTTCTGCAGTGAGAATTACAAAAGGTTTTGGTAGCAGGTAGGATCTAAACTTTCTCACCGCAAGCATGAGAGAAAGCATCATAAGTTCTGCTTCTGTGTAGCCTCTCTCCAAAGCATTCATGACCCTACTAGCAAAGTAGATGGGTCGCATCCTGGTACTGTGGGGATCTTGTTGTAATAAAACTGCACCAATTGTTTCCCTCCCAACACTAGAGCTAACAAAGAATGTGTACTCCCAACAAGGAGGCATGAGTGTTGGTAGCTCTGACAAAATGACTTTAATGTTGCAAAAGTACACTTCAAGCTCATCAGACGATGCAAATTCTACTTGTTGTGTCAACTTTTGCAAAGGATGAAGCAACTCCGAAGCTAAGTGAATAAAGCGTTACATATACTTCACCTTTTGACTGAATGAGATGACGTCTTTGAGATTCTTGGGTGATGGGAGCTCAATAAGATCCTTTGCCTTTGAAGGATCCACCTCAATGCCTTTATAAAAAACCTTGTGACCAAGCAAGATCACTTCATCCTCACCTATGTGACACTTGTCGGGGTTGAGCTGACCTCCCATGTCATAGAGCTTCTTTAAACCTTCTTCTACCCTTTGTAGATGCAATGATTTTGAGCTATAAATGCAAAAATCATCAATAAAAACCCTAATGGACTTTCCAAAGAATGCTTGAAACACCATGTTCATGAAACATTGAAAAGTTGCAGGAGCATTTGTCAAGCCAAATGGCATAACTCTAAAAGCATAACAACCCCAAGGAGTGATGAAGGTTGTTTTCAATTGGTCCTCCAAAGCAATCCCTATTTGAAAGTAGCCTGAGTAGCCATCACACACAGTGTACTTCTCATGACCAGCTACCTCATTCAGTATCTCATCCTAAAATTGGAGGGGAAAGTGATCTCTTTTTGTTGCCTCATTGAGCGGACGGTAATCCACACACACCCTCCACTTGCCGTTCTTCTTGGGAGTGAAAACAAAGGGAGAGACCCAGTCTGAATTCTCCACTGGATAAATGAAACCTGCTGCTAGCAGCTTTCTTACCTCTTTGAGTAGAGCCTGCTTCTTGATGACTCCTAGCGTTCGTAGCTTTTGAGCTTTAGGTTTGGCCTCTGGCTTTAGCTCAATCTTGTGTTGAACATCATCTACTCTACGCACTTCGGTGTAGTCTTTAGCAAAAAGCTTAGGAAATTTCCTTAACACACCTTTGAACTCCTCTCTTTCATCCTTTGTAAGTGTTGTAAACAACATACCTTCTAACATTCCTTCATCTTCCACGTTTTGGTTCTCTTGGGAATCTACCTCCTCCAAACCTTGACAAGAGGTCTCTTGGTTGGTTGGCTTAAACCTTACCCCCATGACTTCGATGGAAGACTCCTCTTCAGTAATGCTGCCGCTACTTTCTCCTTCCGAAGTGCTATCGGTCCAGCCTTCCTCCTTCTCACTTTGAGATGATTCTTCATGGATCTCCTCTTGGCGTTGCTCCTTCATGTCAAAGACAACCTTCTTATGATTGTCATCCCCGCAAATTAACTTTCCACTCTCCCAATCCTGCAAAGCTTGCATTTTCATTAGCCATGGTCTTCCTAGGATAAATGGGTAACCATTTCCTTTGGTAGACATGACATAGAAATCCACTGTCTTCTTAATGCCAAAGGCCTCCACAAAAACATTTTTACAAATGCCTACGCACCTAGCCTTGCTATTGTTTGCCATCTTGACTTTAATTTCAGGTGTCTCATGGATGTGCATGCCCAGTGTTTGCATGAATCCCTCTGTCATGATGCAAATTTGTGCACCCCCATCCACTAGACCTTTCCTAACCAATCTTCCTTTGATGTAACAATCTAGCACAGGTGTAATATCCTCATTCATTTCAGCATGTGCAATTTTTACAACAGGAACACTCTCTTTTATCTTTCTCCTAGTGCTAACTGCCTTCGTTAAATCCCTCCTAACTTGTGGGCATAATGCAAGAAATTGAGGCCATGAGATATCAGGACCCTTACCTCTCATGTCTTCCAACAGGTTGTATGGAGCCATACCATGTCCAAGAGGGAAGTCTTGGAGGCTGATACGACGTCGAGTCGTCTTAGCTTCCTTGGTCTCCTTTGCCTTCTTTTCTCGTCCATGGTCACTTTATGATGTAACTCCTTCTTTCTCCTTACCTTTCCCTTGGCCACGCTTAATGCCATTTGCTTCCATGTCAACCTCTCTTGAATTTGTCACCTCTACCACATGCACATTTGGGTCTGGCAAAGGTGGAACTCCTTCCACTCCTTGTGGAGGTGGTCTTTCTCCATTTGGCCTTTAGAGAAACCGTGGTTGCTGACTAGTTCCTTCACCTGCATTCATCACTGGGTAATTCAAGTTAGGTCTCCCTGGCTCCCCACGGGGCCAAGGACAATTATACATCCCATGTCCAGACTCTCCGCAATTCCAACATTACAATACTCTCCTAGGTCGTGGCGGATCTCGCTCTTCTGACTTCTTTGCTTGTCCCTTTGGACCTACAGCTTGTGCAAGGTGAATTGACAGGCTGCTTAAGGATTCATTTAACTTCTCAATCACTTCCGCCGTTACCTCAGGACGCTCCCTAGATGTTGATGTTTGTGACTTACCTTTGGGTTTCAGACCTTCTATTGGAACCTCTCCCCTTAAGCACTTGACTTTTCTATATTTCTCAGCAGCCCTAGTTTCATCTGCATCAAAGGTAGCAGGTGAACCCGCCTCAACTTTTACCTTAAGGTTAGGAAAGAGTCCAGCTATGAACCTCTCCTTCTTTAAGAACTCTGCACCATCACCAGGGTTAGCAACATTTCTCACCCATACAACTCAAAGACGTAGAAACTCTTGCTTGTACAAGTAGTAGTCATCTAAGTCTTTTTGCTTATGAGAAACAATGTCTTGCCATATCTTTTGAGTGTTTTGGGGATCAAAGAAGTATCTCTTGAAATGATTGACAACTTCCGTGTAATTTCCTTTAACTTCCTCAGGCAAAGAGTCAAACCAAGTGCTAGCATCTTTCCTAAGGACTACCTCAAACATTTCTACACGTTCTTGATCAGTTACTATCCTCTTGATACGACAAGACATCTTGAAATTTTCCAAAAATAATTCTGCATCCTCTCCAGGCTCTCCAAAGAAAAGAGGATATCCAGACATTTGGCGTTGGTTCTCCATTGAATTGATTTCAAAGTGACGCGTTTTTGTTTTTTCTTTCTTTAAAAGATCTACACAATAATATTCTCTAAATTGCAATCTATTCTACAACAAAATAAAAATATTCACATCAAATGACCTATGATAATCAACGAGAGGTAGGATGATAAGGTTTGGTGACGCGAGAATTTCTCCTACTCTTTGGGCACCAAACATGAACACCATACGTTGTTGAAAATGGATTTACCTACTAATTGCAATGTTTACTCTAATGTGTGGAGTGAAATGGAAGGGGAAAACCTCTATTCCTGGGCCATTATCCATGGTCTATGCATGACCTAATTCTTAAAACAAAACAAAAATATAGACGTCCAAACTAAGGTCGTGGCTAATAAGAGGCAAAATAAAAGGATTTACTGAAGCGTTTATCTCAGCCAACCTACGAGGGCCCAAAATTCTACGAATTACTCGTTGAAACTGTAACTTAGTACTAACAATTATGTGCACATTTTGCCTTGCAATGGGACTAAAAGGATCATACAAATTCTCATGATTCATGCAAGCTACTTGATTATGCTAAAGGTTGAGCCTACACAAAACATACACAAGCCGTCCTCTGTGGGGGCACCAAAATTGAGGCGGTCCGGGGCGGGCAACAAGAAAGGCGACCTCTAAACACCCCTCAAGGCTCCCGTGCTACTCAATTGGGGATGGGGCAACCACAAGCACAACAAAACAGCAAACCCACAGCCAAACCCAAACAAGATAGGGGCACCACCTAGTTATGGTATGCGAACTAGGATGCAAGAGAGATTTTGGTACAACAAGAAGATGCACCACACAGCACACACAAGCAACCTTACACCAAGACACACACAAAATGGACCAGAGAGAGCTAGAGCAAAGGGAAGAGAGAGAGAAAAGGATCTTGCGTAATACCTTATTCGTGACTTGCAAATGGAGATGGTTTGTTATGATGCTATCGTAGAGCTTGTACAAAAACTCACTCAATGCTTAGTGATTGCTAATCATTGCCAAAACACACACACACATTGTCTTAGGGTGTGGGAGACCTCTCCCCACAATACCCTCTTACAATGGACACAAAATTGGCAATGAAAAACACACTAAAACACTTTCTAAAATCAAGATCAACCGATAGAAACTCAAAATACACAAGTCACCTTGAATTCACCAAACCGTATTGCACAAATGGAAGGACGAAGATTTGAACGTCGAATCACGCCTTTGATGCACCAAACCTCAATTTATTGATGATGAAGGAGCATATACAATAGTGGTTTTGAGATTTGTGGAACTCACTCTCTCTCACTTGCAATGTGTAGCTGGAAAGCTTCTCTCACACCAAGAGTGAAGCTCACAAGTGGTTGCTACACCTAAGTCTCTCCTAAGGCATAAAGTTTTGGGGTGCTATGTGAGATGTTGGAGGTTGTTTTACAAGAAGGAGAGGGGCCTATTTATAGGTTGGAGACCCCTCATTAAGATTACTGGAAACCATAATTTACAAGCTAACAAATCAAGATTATGATTTTTTTGAATATCCAAACATTGCGGGCCTTCTTTGTCTGCTTGAGTCATGGGTGTGGGCTCAAAAGAGAGCATTATTGATGGTAGCTAAGGTGAAAGTAAGTAAAGAGACACACACATAGAGAGAGAGAGAGAGAGAGAGAGAGAGAGAGAGAGAGAGAGAGAAAGAGTTACTATACACATGTCTTGAGGTGAGGTGTCTTTTATGGTTAGGTCAATGGCTATTTTGTGTTAGTATGTTAGTGGTTAGTGTTAGTAATCACTAGAAAGTTAATGATATATTTACAATGGGTAGAATGGGGTGGATGGTTGAAATTAGATGGTTGAATGAAGTGAGAAAATCCTTGTGATGGTGAAGCTTGAAGAAGTTTTGAACTTACTTGTGTAGGTTCTCAAAATGACTATCGATCTTCTTCTTCGTCTTACCTTCTTTACGCCATCGCCGCCAAGGTTGATTATCGTGATGAAAATGGTAATTCCGTTGATAAAATCTCTTGATTTTCAGAGGTTAAGCATGGTACACATGCTGAATTTATGTATATATATAAGGGGTAAGATGGAATTGTACTTTGGAGATAATAGAGAGAGGCATAGAGATGGTGTATGTACATACTAGATAAGCCTACTCAAAACTACCTTCTTCAATGCCCTTGCCCCCTAAATCCCACACAACATTAGCCTTAATCCCTAAAAATTAGGATTCCTTACAAGGCCCATGCAAGGTTCATATTTCTCCTAATGACACCATGTAAAATGACTTACCATGTAATGTGTGATGTTATTTTCACCCCAAGAAAGGGTAAAGACCTTAGTAAAATCCGCCAAGGCTTCTTGAAATGATTGGCGTTGTTCTTCTATTGTGCTTTTAAGTCCCATCAGCTTGACCATTTTATCAAAATGTGCCCAAACTTGCTTGCGCTTGTTTGCAAGCTCGCCATTTGAATCATTGTCGGTAGTAGCTTTGCATAACTCCTTCCAAAGCTCCCAAAGGTTACCTGTCTGCTGGTTGGAGCTGTTTTGAGCATCATATCGACTTGGCTTTTCTTCGGAAACTTTCTTCAAAAAGTGTCTAGCTTTTTGCCCACTCATTGACACTTGTTGAGCAATTTCATGGACCTCCCCTGTGTTTTTTGCAGCAACGATAGACACATTTCCAAAGTGACAGCCAATGGAATTCAAGAGTACCTCCACTCTTTCGATCGCTTCCTGAGACTTTTCCAACGGTTTCATTGTGAAAGCATAGTCAATGTGGAGCTTCAATAGCCTATCAAAAATGCGCATGAATGCGTGTAATGTACAAAAATGTACATTCGATAGAGGAAATCAAAAGATTGGATTCCAATCGTGGTCCTTTTGATCACGGTCTGGGGCATTGAGCATGGGACATCTCAGAATAGAATCTTCCCATTCTCTACCTTCAGCTCTGACATCACGACAATCTAACCCTTGTTCTCCATGCCCTTGCCATGGAAGCATGGAACCGGCCTTTGCAGTGCTCTTATGTGATTTGTTTCCATTAGGTTTGTACCCTCGTGTGCAAAATGGACAAGGCATGAGAGAAGAAGCCCCTTGTTTGCAGCCAAGCAAACACTTTATGGTCTTCAAATCCCCACCTAAGTGCCACTCCACATCATAACTACCAAAACCCTCAATCTCCAACTTCTGACCTGCAATTTGGGAGTGTATTACTTCTTTGATCCATGGAGTTCTCTCAAAAATCCATGAAAGTACTCCATTGGTCTCTTTGGGCACCTCAATAGCACCCAACCACCAAATGTCTTTCTCTGATTGCACGCTAAAAGATGGGGTGGGAGATGACTCGATTGAATGCCTTCGCTTGGTTTGCAGAAGGACCTCGTTCATTAGAGTGACACTTAGCCTCTCTAACCTTCGGCCTTTCACTATTTGACACTCATCGAGTTTCAGCACAAAAGCGACTTTTGTGCCAAACACTACAAAATAAATAGTGCTAAGACCTTAAACTTCAGAGTTATAATAAGAATAATACCAAAGAAAAAAGTAAAGTGTCTCACCTTCTTCAGGTAACTCGTAAAATCAAAGCATGGCTTCTTGAAGCCTTCTAAGATCCACGAAAATATTGTTCCACATTGTGTAAGGAAAGCCCTTCTCCGAAGGTTTTATGGATTGTTTCTTACCTTTTCCCCTTGTCTTTGTTGCGCACGAAGCATAAAGGGAAGTTGGCATTGTGTCCTCAATGTGTAGGTATTGATAGCCGTTTTTCGGCTCTCCGTAATTGCCATAGTGAGTTATCCCACCCTACCAAATTCACCCAAACGCTATGGCTATCCCTACCATTTCACTATAAATAGGCGTGTCTGAGTTAGGGGGCTTTTCCCATATCTTCTTAAAATCCTCATCTAGCTAGTCACTGGGCTAGTTGAGTCAAAAATAAATAAATAAATAAATAATATATATATATATATATTATGACCCATTTATGTGTAAATATTGTATTATACATATGGCTTTAATATAGGGATTTTTATAATTATTATGGTATTTTATTTAAATATTTATACTTAGGTGTGTGTTTTATTAAACCTATGTACACCTTCTTTCATCCTCTTACACATAAATATATTTTTTTCCAATATGTACATACTCTAACCTTATATTTTTCCTTTATACAAATCACTCCCACATTTTCACCCTCACCCTCAGGAAAACAAAAAATTGATTTCTACTCATTGGTCACATTTATTATATTATTTACTTGCATACCTTTTCCTCTTTCACCCAAAATAATTCAAAGAGAAACCATATCATATGATTCCAATATCTTTCCATATCTATAATTCCTCCATATTTTTATTATTATTTTTACTCATTATTCTAACACCATGTGCTCATCGAGCTAAAGTCCATGAATAGTCCATACACTAGTCCCACCATGTATATATTTCTTTATTCACCAATAATCCTCCTCCATGCATGTGTCAAGGGAAACTTGGATGCTTTGTATTATCATATGACAAAGGAGAGGCTCACTCTTGGATGCATTGTACAAATTCAACAAAGGAGGGGGCCACTAAAAGACTTTTGCAGGCATAAAAACAGGCTTTTTGGTGAGAATTTTGGCACCCATCTCCACTCCGAATTTGGAGCGGTAGTCAAAAGAGAAAATGTAGCCCACGCTCTAAATAATCACCTCAAATGTTTTTCATGATTTTTGGAGCAACCACCGGTGAGCTATGATTTTTTGAGTGGACCCCAGTCTGCCCGCTTTTCTCACAAGTAGCCCATAGTCTTCTCTCACCTCTTTCCGCACTTCTATACACACACACACACACTTTTTTAGACAAATGTAGGATGTGGACCTAAAGGGTTGCTTTCTCTCTCTAGCTTTTTTTAAAGTGAAGGAAGCATAGGGGTGTGTCCACATCAGAAATTCCGTGGGTCAAAAAGAGTCAAAATTTGACTTTTCTTTTTAAAAATCATTTTTATTTATTTTTTACTTAAAACTCTCTCCCAACATATATACATATCCAAAAATCATTTTTTGACCCATTTTTTAACCCAGAAGCTTAGAAAGTCTATTTTTTCAAAAAACGTTTCCCCCAAAAAGTAATAAACATTTTGTTCTCTCCTCCTCCTCCCTCCTCCCTCCTCCCTTCTCTCTCCCTCTCCCTCTCCTCTCCCTCTCTGTCCCTACCTTCCTCCTCCTCCCCAATCTCTCCCTCCCCCCCCTCCCTCCTTCTGTCCTCCCATCCTGCTCGACCTCTCTACCCTTCCCCCTCTATCTTTTCATCATTTGCTTCCTCACGCAATAGCTTCCATGGTGCTCACGGACATCACAAATGGTTTGCTTCCACCACCACGTACTCCGCACACCAAAAGCATACATATTCGCTTACCCACGGCATTTGCACCGAAGACCACTAGTAAGGGTGATCAAAGGTCATCACAGGAACGTCGCACCGCTTGTGAGACCAATGTTGACATTTGGGTGGATGGCCATTTGTACCCTTACGATCCTACAAGCCGCTTCCATCCACCGTTTAAAAGCCTTTCCACATTTCTTCGATTTCTTGGGAGGGGAGAAGCAGGCTTGTTAGGCTATTGCAAGCGGTTGTGTATGGGTGTAGGTGCTTCCTTGCATATGTGGATGCACGAATTTCAAGCTCTTCACCTCAAGACGACGGCATTACAAGAGAGTGTTGCCTCTTCGGAGAGAGTAGTTAAAAGTCTTGAACAACAAATGCAAGAAAAGGAGTCCCACATCCAGAAGCTTACCAACACCATCACATACTTGAAAGAAACACCCCTTGGTGCAAGGGAACGCAAACGCCCGTATTCATCCATTGAAACTCTTGCACATTCCGGAGGAGCACGTAAACGACGAGTTACAGCCACAAGGTGATTTGGTCTTTACTTGCATGATGCATTCTTACTTCACACTATTTTCTAACATTTATGTTTATTTGTTGCCAGAAACTTCATCCAGGAGGCACGCGGTGGAACAAACCAAGATAATCGAGTCAACCTTCTCACTAGTTGTCTCAATACCGAGGACGTGATTTCTATCTTACAATCACCTGGAGTTAAGCACATTAAGGATGCAGTCACCAAGGACCTTATGCGTAAATTAAGAAATGTGGTTAGTGATGATGATGTTCAACAAGCTTGTGATGAGGCTCGAATCAGCACCAAAGCCTATCAGGCTATTTTTCAACTTCTAAAGGATGCCCTCAAAGAACATGGCATCGTGGAAAACCTATTTCCCGTTCCTCACAAGGTCAAGCTCGCAAAGAAGGCCACAAACGAAGATGTGTTCTCCCGCATTGGGACATACCTACACATTGAGGACACAATGCCAACTTCCCTTTATGCTTCCTGCGCAACAAAGACAAGGGGAAAAGGTAAGAAACAATCCATAAGACCTTCGGAGAAGAGCTTTCCTTACACAATGTGGAACAATATTTTCGTGGATCTTAGAAGGCTTCAAGAAGCCATGCTTAGATTTTACGAGTTACCTGAAGAAGGTGACATACTTTACTTTTTTCTTTGGTATTATTCTTATCATAGACGCTGAAGTTTAAGGTCTTAGCACTATTTATTTTGTAGTGCTTGGCACAAAAGTCGCTCTTGTGCTGAAACTCGATGAGTGTCAAATAGTGAAAGGCCGAAGGTTAGAGAGGCTAAGTGTCACTCTAATGAACGAGGCCCTTCTGCAAACCAAGCGGGATTCAGTCGAGCCATATCCCACCCTATCTTTTAGCGTGCAATCAAAGAAAGACATTTGGTGGTTGGTGCTATTGAGGTGCCCAAAGAGACCAATGGAGTACTTTCATGGATTTTTGAGAGAACTCCATGGATCATAGAAGTAATAGACTCCCAAATTGCAGGTCAGAAGTTGGAGATTGAGGGCCTTGGTAGTTATGATGTGGAGTGGCACTTAGGTGGGGATTTGAAGACCATAAAGTGTTTGCTTGGCTGCAAACAAGGGGCTTCTTCTCTCATGCCTTGTCCATTTTGCACTCGAGGGTACAAACCTAATGGACAAAAATCACGTAAGAGCACTGCAAAGGCCGGTTACATGCTTCCATGGCAAGGGCATGGAGAACAAGGGTTAGATTGTCGTGATGTCGGAGATGAAGGTAGAGAATGGGAAGCGTCTATTCTGAGATGTCCCATGCTCAATGCCCCAGACCGTGATCAAAAGGACCACGCTTGGAATCCAATCTTTCGATTTCCTCTATCGAATGTACATTTTTGTACATTATATGCATTCATGCGCATTTTTGATAGGCTATTGAAGCTCCACATTGACTATGCTTTCACAATGAAACCGTTGGAAAAGTCCCAGGAAGCGATCAAAAGAGTGGAGGTACTCTTGAATTCCATTGGCTGTCACGGTGGAAATGTGTCTATAGTTGCTGCAAAGAACACAGGGGAGGCCCATGAAATTGCTCAACAAGTGTCAATGAGTGGACAAAAAGCTAGACACTTTTTGAAGAGAGTTTCCCAAGGAAAGCCAAGTCGATATGATGCTCAAAACAGCTCCAACCAGCAGACAGGTAACCTTTGGGAGCTTTGGAAGGAGTTATGCAAAGATACTACTGACAATGATTCAAATGGCGAGCTTGCAAACAAGTGCAAGCAAGTTTGGGCCCATTTGATAAAATGGTCAAGCTGATGGGACTTAATAGCACAACAGAAGAACAACGTCAATCATTTCAAGAAGATTTGACGGATTTTACCAAGGTCTTCACCCTTTCTTGGGGTGAAAATAACATCACACATTACATGGTAAGTCATTCATGGTGTATTCATTACAAGGGATTGTTTTTATTTAATAATGTGGATCGTTTACTCATGTGAACAGCATATCTTGTTTGCGCATGGTGTATTTTTTATGTACAAGTATGGATCGCTTGAAATTTTTAGCACTCAAGGCATGGAGAAGTCCCATTATCGAGCAAGGGGAGTGTACTTCAAAAATACTCGACATGGTGGTGGAATGGTGCAATCCCAATTATTTGGAGGAGATGTTCAACTGGTTTTTTCGCACAACATTTGCTCGTAAGCTCACAATGGAGCGTGCGCGACAATCCAAGATTGCTATTGAAGTGCGCAAATGGAGTCGTCAAGAGCATAGCAACAAGTGGCAAATGTCGCAAGGTCCCACCAAGCATGCTGAATGGCGACGATGCAGAGTGGGACAAGAATCAAAGTGGATACTGTTCGAGTCACTAAACGTGAACACAGGGTCCAACTCTTAGCGACATGTTTATTTAAAAAATAATACTTCTTTTAAAAAAATTAGTGTGAACAGGGCCCTTTTTAAATGGGCCCTTATAAATATTGCATGCTCTCATAAATCACTCATTTCTTAAGAACAGGTGAGCTCAACTTACCAACAAAATGGTGCGCACCAAACAAACCGCAAAAGAGCATCAGCCTGCCAACAAAAACACCCTCCAAGGATGTGAGAAGCCATCATGGCTTAAAGGCACAAGAAAACGTCCACGAACACCTGGCCGTTCCAGGAACTCTTCTAGTAGTGGGCATGGTGGTAGGGCAAGAGAGTCATCAAGGACTGTTAAATCTCCACCTCCTCAAGATATAACACCTAGAAAGAGAATGAAGCAACGTGCCTAGCGCTGGAGAGAAGCAGAGGGCCAGCAAACATCAGAGTCGGATAGGGAGCAACCATCACGCCCCCAATCACAAGCAGGACCATCCAGGACTCGGGTGGTCCATACAGACACCAAATCAGAGAGTGAGCCACCATTGCTGCGAGAAAAAATACCGCACACACACCGGGTGGCCGTTGGGGGGAAGACATTGCCTCAAGGCCAGGGAGCTCTCCCCACACGACAAGATCGGAAACCAAGGGAAGAAGAAGAATCAGAAGAGGCTGCAGAACCAGCCCCTAAGCATGTAAATAGGCGCAAGTATAAGTTTTTCAAGAAGCCTAAACGCCACCCGCCAGCAAATGTGCAAGTGCCCCCAAGACAACCGCAGCGGTGCCGAAAAATAGCAAGGGCATTTGCAGAAATCCGCCACTACCAGAAGACGACGGAGCTCTTGATTCGACGCGCCCCCTTTGCTCGCACTGTGAAGGAGGTGCTTCAAAGCTATGGAAATTAGTATAGAATGCAAGCAATAGCGCTAGAGGCTATTCAAGAAGCTGCAGAGGCCCACATCATTTCGGTGTTGGAAGATACCAACCTATGCGCCATTCATGCAAAGCGAGTGACAATACAGCCAAAAGATATGCAGCTTGCACGTCGATTGAGATGAGACTTCGAGCATTAGCCGAAGTTTTCCCTCTTTTTCTATTGCACACCGTTATCTTTGTAATGATTTGACTTTCCAATGACAATATGATCAACAGTTGTGTCTACTCTGTCTATTATCTTTGTAATTTCAAGTTCTGTATGTAATTGCAGTCAATTTTAGTAAATTTGTGCATTTTAAGTATCCTTGGGGGTAGATAAGCCTATAAGGGGCCAAAAAAAGCCTAGCCACAAGGGCGCGCAAATGGACCATCCAAAAGTGATGGATGGGCCATTTGCGTGCCCTTATGGCCAGGCCTTTTTCTGCCCCTTTTAGGCTTATCTACCCCCAAGGGTACTTAAAATTCACAAATTTACTAAAACCTATTGGTTTTGCATCAATATTTTATATGGATCCTTGTGGAAACCTTTTTTTGGTCATTTCAAGCTTTGAATTCCTTATAGGATATCAAAACAAATAACATATTGTGATACCAAGTGTCTATGTAACGTTAATTTGGATTTTTCAAATGTCCAATGTAATTGGACTTTTTGGTGGAGGGGTTTAGTAGGTAGAGCTAAAGCAGGTGAGTGTGCTGGAAAATTCATTTCATAATTGATTTCAGCTTTTCTAGTGTCCTTGAGTCTGAACATATGCTGGAATTGCCATAAAAAGGGTGCATTTAAATGAATGATGCAAAACCAATCCATTGCAGTATATTTGTGCTTTTTAAGTACCCTAGGGGGTAGATTGGCTTATAAGGGGCAAAAAAATGCCTGGCCACAAGGGCGCGCAAATAACCCATCCAAAACTGATGGATGGGCCATTTGCGCGCCCTTGTGGCCAGGCCTTTTTCTGCCCGTTTTAGGATTATCTACCCCCAAGGGTACTTAAAATGCATAAATTTACTAAAACCTATTGGTTTTGCATCAATATTTTACATGGATCCTTGTAGACACCTTTTTTTGGTCATTTCAAGCTTTGAATTCCTTATAGGATATCAAAACAAATAACATATTGTGAAACTATGCAACATTAATTTGGATTTTTCAAATGTCCAATGTAATTGGACTTTTTGGTGGAGGGGTGTACTAGGTAGAGCTAAAGCAAGTGATAGTGTGCTGAAAAATTCATTTCATAATTGATTTCAGCTTTTCTAATGTCCTTGAGTCTGAACATATGCTGGAATTGCCATATGAAAAGGGTGCATTTAAATGAATGATGCAAAACCAATCCATTGCAGTATATTTGTGCTTTTTAAGTACTCCAGGGTGTAGATTGGCTTATAAGGGGCAAGAAAATGCCTGGCCACAAGGGCGCGCAAATAGCCCATCCAAAACTGATGGATGGGCCATTTGCGCGCCCTTGTGGCCAGGCCTTTTTGTGCCCCTTTTAGGCTTATCTACCCCCAAGGGTACTTAAAATGCACAAATTTACTAAAACCTATTGGTTTTGCATCAATATTTTACATGGATCCTTGTGGACACCTTTCTTTGGTCATTTCAAGCTTTGAATTCCTTATAGGATATCAAAACAAATAACATATTGTGAAACCAAGTGTCTATGCAACATTAATTTGGATTTTTCAAATGTCCAATGCAATTGGACTTTTTGGTGGAGGGGTGTACTAGGTAGAGCTAAAGCAGGTGATAGTGTGCTGGAAAATTCATTTCATAATTGATTTCAGCTTTTCTAGTGTCCTCGAATCTGAACATATGCTGGAATTGCCATAAAAAGGGTGCATTTAAATGAATGATGCAAAACCAATCCATTGCAGTATATTTGTGCTTTTTAAGTACCCTAGGGGGTAGATTGGCTTATAAGGGGCAAAAAAATGCCTGGCCACAAGGGCGCGCAAATGGCCCATCCAAAACTGATGGATGGGCCATTTGCGCGCCCTTGTGGCCAGGCATTTTTTTGCCCCTTATAGGCTAATCTACCCCCTAGGGTACTTAAAAAGCACAAATATACTGAAATTGACTGCAATTACATACAGAACTTGAAATTACAAAGTCACCAATCAAAAAAAAAATCATATTACCAATTGAAACAATTTTGAAGATTGACAAATCACATTCAAAAGAATTTGCAATATAGAGAGACAATTTCAAATATTTTTTATTCCTTCCAAAACGGTGATTTTACATCATGTATCTGAGGAGTTCATAATTTTTTTGATCATTTCCTGGCGCCTATTTTGCACGTAAGGCAACTCCCCAGTCAAGAGGGACTGCGCTATGGCCTTTGGGTCAGTTGAGCCAATGGAAGCATGTATCCCTATCTGGGCAAGCACTTTACCACGAAAGCCAGTGCCAAACGCTGTGCATACAAGGGATCTACAAACTAGGAACACTTAATGCGCAGTTTGAGCAATGGTGCTCAAACACAAAAACTTGCTCAAAGCTTTTAACGACCAAGTCATAAAATGGGCTTGGGGAGTAAATTCATTATGGATAATGGCCACATCGCCAGGGGGGAGTTGTCCTAGGTAATGCGCAAGGGAAGCTTGAGGTCCAAATCCTGTCCGCTTGCCACCCGTCCTTGTAGCAAAATCATCAACCTCCACAACATCCTGTCATAAACCGATGAAGGTTGAAAAAAAAGACAATGAAGGATAAATAGTAACATGAAAATTAGGATACAGTTTACCTCCTGCTCCTTGTCGTCCTCCTCCCTGTTGCCCTTTGCATCCAAGTCAATGCTCCCATGCACCACAGATACGAGCTTTGGATCATCACATGGGAGGTCGCATAATGGCATAGGCATCCTAGCAGCCTCAACCTTGGCTTGCGTGGCTTGGAAATCTTCATCGGCCACGTGCAACTGCTCTACTGCCAGGACCTCCGCACATACAACTGCAATAGTGTCAGCAACAGAGTCCCCATCTGGCAAGAGCTTGATTTCTAGGGCATCTGGCGTATTGTCTAAGGGACATTTGCTGCTGTTGCATAGCACGCTCAAGCATTCATCCATGCGCAGGCCAAATGCTTTCTCCAAATCATGCAGGAACACATACTCCTCCCCATCCACTAACACTGAGGAGAAGCGGCTTATTTCTACCTCTGGGATAGCCACATCCGTCAGTGGTAGTGGCATTGGAGTGTCACTAGGGCCAGCCGCAACTATGGATTTCTCAACCACTTCCTCAAGACCCCTAGGGTACTCGAGCGGGTGTGCTTTTCCTTCCGCTGCAGGGTTCATGGGTATAACCTGCTGCTCCTTGGTGTCCTTGATAAAGGACCCAACTTGAAGGTGTGGTAAGCGGAGCTCCTCCAGATCAGATTCCTCGCTCACCAAGAAGATAAATGTTGCCAGCCGAGAAAGGTACTCCACCCCCAACTTGCGCTTCTTGAGCGCTGACACCCCAGGGGCTTGCTCGTCCAAGTAATGGTCTGCATCGGTTGCAATTTCTTGGAATCGTTGCAACCGCTTGGAGAATGGGCGATCACCTTTGTGTATATAGCGCAAAAGATCGCAAGGCACCCAGATCCCTGCATGTGGGGGGATAGATACAGAATATTTTATGATGTGCTCCTCCATGAACGCAAAAATCTCCTCAAATGCATCCATGTGAAGGGCAACTGTGGCGTCAAGGTCAGGGAGACGAGTAAAAAAGGTGTGGAGGTCCAACTTCCCTTTGTATTTGGTGTCCTCGAGGAAGAGGATGAAGCGTGACAAAGGGGTGGATGTGGGTGCAGATGCAGAGGCTGTGGCAGCATCCATGTCTAGCCTGGGGTGTAGATAGAGAGTGGAGGAGCTCAAGAGTTGCAAAAGTGAAAATAGTGAATGAGTTCGGTGGCCCCCCTTTTATAATGGACCCTTTTTTAAGACATTAAAAAAAAGGCACTTTCACCAAAAAATGATTTCTCATCCCAATGCAAAAAATTATATTCAAAGGCATGATTTGCCGAAGCAAATCATGTTGATTACAGCGGGGATCAATATGAAAATTGCAAGAGTTACAAAGTTATAAGATCGATAGCATAGTTCCATCTATCCCCCAGTCCTCCTCGACCTTCAATTTGTCTTCCATTCTCTTCCCAATCTGCGGACATTCATTACAATAATCATCCAATGATCGACAAACCATGATGTATTGAAAATGCGGTGGAAGGATTCTCACCTTGTGACCTTGTAAACGAAATTGTGCTTGTTGAAGGGCCTCAAAACCCATAATAACCAAATGTTCTCGAACATTAGTGAGAGTCCAATGCTTGTTCACTTGGACTGCCTCCAAAGCATCGTTGGGCATCTTCACTGCAATGTCAAAGCTTGCAATAGCGCCGTCTACACTCTGTAAGGGAGTCCACACTCCAAGCTTGCACATCCAACGATCATAGTGAAATCGTATGTACAAGGAGGTGCGGGATTTCAAATAGCGCATTCCAATACCTGAAGCTCCAACCTTACAACGGTACCGGTCCCCGTTGTGCATGCCCTCCACAAAACCCCAATCCTCTTCTAAAAGCCTTCCTAATTCCTCGTAATGCGCATCTTTACATACAAGCATTGTGGTAGTCTCACCAAATCCAAACTCTTTAAAAATGTGCACAAAACAATGAATAGGCAAACACCAACTCAAGCCCACAGACCTAGAAGCTTTAGACTATTTCAAAGAGTTTTGGACATCCATTATCATCTTTTGCTCTAAAGATGCTACCGACCACAAATCTGGGACCGGCCACTTCATACTTAATAAGAAAGTTACTTTGATGGGTTCAAGCGTTCCAAACGCTTGTGTAGAAGTAGGGACAATATAGGAGTGAGAATAGAAGAAAATCCTTTTTGGAACCAGTTTGGTTGGGCAAAGATGTGGGAACATTATTGCTCCAATATCCGCATGTATAGCATTGAATGTGCCGGAGAGACTATGTACATAGTGGTTGCTCCTCCACCAACGTGGATGGAAATATGTCTATAAATGCATGACAAATGTTAAGTATGAATCCATAATAACATTACACTGGGATTTCACACCTAGCTTTGTATTCTCAAAACATGTACTTACAATGTGTTGGGAATCGAGGTGGTTGTTGCAAGTGCATGGTTGACATTGAGAAAACATGTTGCACAATCGCTACGGTCCCCATGTCTTTGCCGTTCTTGAAGCCAAGGAGCTTTCCTTTCCAATGAAGATCCAAGTTTGCACGATTCCGCACACGATGAGGGCCAATAGCAGATGGTTGCATGTATACCCAAGCACCTTTGGTGAACTCTTGTGGCACCCACTCATCATCTACACCTCTAGTGTTGTGGCATGCAACTGCTATGACCTCATCCTTTGGCCGCCTTTGCGAAGTAGAGTTGGCCATGGTTGAGCAAAGAAAACTAGGAGGAGGAGAAGGACCTTGCTTGTTGCTACAATGTAGGTGGGATAAAGTGATATGAGAAGATGGTTAACCCTTGTGGTAATGGGAGGAGAAGGTGGATAACCCTTGCTTGGTGTGGCAATGGGAGGAGAAGGTGGATAACCCTTGCTTAGTGTGGCAATGGAAGGTGGTAGGGGAGGAGAGAGGAGCTTCCTTGCTGCAGCAATGGAGATGGTGTAGAGAGAGAGTGTTGGAGTAGAGGATGAGTGTGATGGTTGCAACCAAGGAGGGGTTGGAAAAGGGGTTCTAGAGAGAGAAAATCACTTTTTTCCTAATAACTACTTTTGGGGGAGCTCTGGATAGCAAAAAAATATTTTTCAAAAGTTTTTTTAAAAAATTAAATTTTAGGGTTTTTGGATGCACGTTTTGACTTTTTAGGATCAAAAAATGTTTTTTTGACCATAAAATAGTTCTAGGGGGGTTTTCAGAAGATGAAATTTGAGTTTTGAAAATTTTGAAAAATTTTAAATTTTTGGGATTTTTTCAAAACCGGATAAAAAAGGAGGGAAGTTGGAGGTTCCATATGGCCCACCCACCCCCCCCCCCACCCCACCTTCTCACTAAGTAAGAGCCCATTTAAGAAGTGTAAGACTACTTTGTCCCCCTACATTTTTGAGGGCATAGAGTGTGTCCACCACCCTCTTCTCATTGGCTGGCCTCTAATTAACCTTAATCCCAAAGGGCCCTTAGAGGGTTCATATTTTTCCTAATCGGAGAGAGTTTGTTTTTGCCTTTGTAAACTCCCTTCTCCTTAGCTTTGTTGTTATTGGAATTGCCCTTAGGAGACTTTTGGACATTTTCCTTCCCCTTAGGCTCATTGGAACCCTTTTTTTTGTGGGCTTAAGATTTCTCTTAGCCCTTGTTTAGAAATTGATTTGTAAAGCCACCATGGTATGGTGTATGGCCGCAGATATGGTGCGTGGCCTTTGAAAGTTGACATACTCTGCCATATCTTCAGTTAAGCCCTCACAAAATTGTTGTTTTTGCTCTCCAAAATCCATCTTTTTGAAGATAGTGGCTTTGAGATGTAAGTCCCAAAACTTGTCTACATATTTGTGAATGGATTCGTAGGGAGAGAGCTTCAAGCTTCGCTATTCGGTGAGTACTTTGTCTTTGGCATTGGTGGCCAAAAACTGCTTCATGATGGAAGCTCCTAAAGCTTTCCATGTTCGTGGGGCTTCACCGTTTGCCCGTAGGCTGTAGACTAGACCACCATTGCTTGGCGGACTTTTGAAAATGCATAGCTACATGGTGTAGATTAGAGGACTCTGTGAAGCCCTCATCTCCAAATGCCGCATTGAATTGTTGGATGAAAGCCAAGACTTTGTCCGTAGCACCAAAGGTGCCATCGTAGGTAAGGAAAGAGATGCTCTTTCTTCCCTCTTTGAACTTCTTGAGCTTGGACGATCTCTTCCACGCGGCATAGGATTTCCTATGGCCTCTTCTTTTTGATGGTTTGAAAGTTGCAGCATCACTTTCTTTAGAAGATGAAGAATTTGAGGAAGATGGAGAAGTGGGTGACCTCTTTCTCGCCTTTTTTTTGCCTTGTTCCTCCTTGTCTACACCATTAATTTTTTCATAAGAGGAAGAGGATGAAGAAGATGGAGAAGAGGGTGACCTCTTTCTTGCCTTTTTCTTCTCTTGTTTTTTACCATCCCTCTTTGAATTATATTGTGGAGAAGTGTTCAATGGTCGTCTCCATTTAGGAGGTGACGGAGAGCATTTTTCCCGCCATCTTCGTGCAGCCATCTCCGCCGAGGTGGCAGGAGACTCACTTCTTTCTCGTATTTTTTGTGGGGCCTCTTGAGTTCTCCTTTGGGAAGGAGATGAATCGTCAAGTAAAAAACTATTGAGCCCTTCGTACGGACCCTCTTCTTTTTCCCGAATCGGAGAGAGGCCTCTTTTGGAAGTCTCGCAAGGACGCTGGTACTCTCTTTTCATGGTGGGGATTCTAGAGAATCCCATGAGCACGAAGCTGCCGTTGCACTTCATTTTGGAGGGATGGATTGTCCATGGCTTGTTGAAGCCTAGAAACAAGGTAGTTAACAAGCATAGGGGCATCATTAGTAGCCTTCTCATTAGCAACATCAAAGCTAGCAACATTAATTTCACTCTCTTTAGAATTGTCAGCCATTCTAACAATTTTTAGGTGTAATATTTTTAGGCGTACTTTGGCACTCCAAGCCCTAGTTGCTACTCCTCTTTACCCCTTTAGAAAAGCACTCAAGCTCCTGTGCCCGTGATTCGAATATCATTAATTGCAAGGAATAGAAGATAGGGTCTTTCAACACCAAAACAATATTGGCTCATGTCAAGCTTCTAATAGCTCAATAGTGGTTAAGCCATAGGCAAGCCCCGTAGGATTCCACTATTAAGACCATAGCTCTCGACGGTGATGCCCCCGTTATCTACACGAAGGCAGGCGCGTTGTAAGGCTGAAAAATCTCTATTCTACTTACTCAATTGCAATTAGTAATACCAACCATTTATAGCTAGCTTGAGGACCTCCCTTCTTAAGCAAGAAAAGAGAAACCTTGTGCTCTGATACCAATGTAACATTTAATGGCCTAGTAACTTGTGTGTAGTGGAAAATAGCATAGACATAAGGAGCATTTCATTAGAATAGATTCCTAACGAGCATAGCAAGAGTGCTTGGATGGAGAGAGCAACAAAAAGCATAACACCTAGTTAAATAGGCATGAAAAATACTTCAAAAGAGAGAGAAATTAAGCTATTGACAACAATTGAGGACCGGATTTACATGGAGCTACGGGTCTCCCCTCCAAAAGGCTTTGTATTATAGGTTTCGCCCATCAAGGGAGACATTTTAGAATACAATACTTTGTGTTCCTTCAACAATTTGATGGTGCAATTAAGATGGAAGCTTCAAGCACAACATCAATTCCCTCACGGTCTTAGACCAAGACCTCACACACCTTCGAAGATGGTGAGAGCTAGCTGCGGGGTATGAGAGTAGATTGAGAGGAAGAAGGAGTGGTCTTATGAGAAAGAAGTATATCTCCTCACATAATCACTCATAACATCTTAGCATAGCATAGTAATTAGCATGGTAGAGGAGCTGAGCATGCATTGAAGCTTAGCTCTTGGTTGGATTTGCGTCACAAAGCCAAGAGATGTTGGTGTAGGCCTCCCTTCTCACAAGCTTGGAGTAGATGATGAGCTTTCCATTAAAGCTTGAGAAGGAGAGAGAAAGAGAGTCTTTTTGCTTCACACATGAGATTGTGTGAGTGTGTGCGTGATAATGCCTTGCCAAAATCAGCCCCCTCTCTCTCATGGTCGACCCCTCTTGCAATTTACTCATGTTGGCACCCCATTGGACCCTACAAAGCTCAGCCAATCATAATTGAGAAGCATAAGTGACAGCAGTGTGTCATGGGGAGATGTATAAAAATAAACACACACACACACACACACACACACACACACACACACACACATATATATATATATATATATATATATATGCATACATAGATGCATAGAGACATTTGAAAGAGATAATAGAGAAATGACATAGATATAGTGTGAGTGTTTCTATGTGTACTTATGTGTAAGATTGCCATTCAAAAACGTTGGTAAGAGAGAGTGAGACCCACCGTAGGCGGGTCACACTTTTTAGTAGGAGCATATGTTTAAGCCATGTGCACAAGGTGTGGTGTAGTAAGGCATCCATGCAAAGCTTTTTCCCCATTGTTCACACAACCTAGCAACAACAACATCTAGTGTCTAGGTGGCTTGCAGAATACAACAAAAACAAAGAGCGTATAGGTTCGACTCGATGGCCTTGTAGTATGACATCGTGAGCTAGATGCTTAGCATATCCGTGCTTGATGAAAACGATGTTGTTGCGCACGAAATCATCTTTTTGGGAGGAGGTGGGTAGGAAAATGGTGGACCTAGCAATGGAGAGCTTTTGAATGAACCAATGAGAATTGCCCACGCAAACTAGGCTACAAGGCTTCTTCTTCCAGCTCGTAGAATATTTGAGCAAAGGTCAAGACAAAAAGATGGAACTTGGAAGTGTGAGGAGGACCAAGGTACCTACGAATGTTCTGAGCCCGCCGCCCGCAAACGTGATGCTGCATGCATGCGATTGGAAAACTTTTTAAAGGCTTTACCCCTCGCGCATGAGCAGCAGCAGTAGCCAAGCTCGCCATGGCCGGTGTGAAGCAAGTCCACGGCTTTGCCGCTCACGACAGCTCGGGCGTTCTCAAGCCCTTCTTGTTCACGCGCAGGTCTTTAATGCCTTGCTTATCTTTCTCTCTGCTGCCTTCTGATTCACTCTTTTCGATCGTGCTGCTCTGTTACAAGATGCCTGCTTCCGGAGTCCGTTCTTTTGGTTGTACTTCCTTCGTTCTTCTTTGAGAATGTTGCTTTCCCAATATTGCTGCTTTCATTAAGATTACAGGTTCATATCTGCTGCATTGCTCACTATTACTTCTAAGTTCACTTCCATATGCTCATATCTCCGGTCCTGCATGTTGTCTTGCCCTATTTCAGCTTTCTCTGTACTGCTTGTGTACTTGCATTTGACGAGATCTGTTGGCTCGCTTTCTCAGGGAAACGGGGCCTAAAGATGTTGTCTTCAAGGTCATGCATTGCGGCATCTGCCATTCAGACCTGCATCTGCTTCGCAATGATTGGCAAAGCTCCAGTTACCCCATGGTTCCAGGGTAAGTCCATCCTCTTCACTTGGAACACTTTGCTCCCATACGCATGCAGCTTCTTTCTGTATTGTTAACTAATTACAAGCCAGGAAGGAGATGGGACAGAAAAATAGTTCCGTCTTTCGACATGATATCCAGTTGAGCAAAAAACTGCCTATCTGAAAGCACATGGGTGAAGAGTTTTTCTTTGTGGAATGACTTGTAAGGAGCATATTGACATTGATATGTTTCTTGATCTGAGCAGGCATGAGATAGTTGGCATTGTGACCGAGGTGGGTTCGGAAGTTGCCAAGTTCAAGGCAGGCGATCATGTGGGCGTAGGGTGTATGGTGATGTCCTGTGGCCAGTGCAATTCCTGCGAGAAGAAACTGGAGCAGTATTGTCCAAAGCTCATATGGACTTACAACAGCATCAACTTGGATGGGACTCCTACTCAGGGAGGCTTTTCGACTCTCATGATAGCGAATGAGAAGTAAGATGCTTTTGAGCCTATCTTCGAAAGGAAGGCATTTTCTTGATTGCATTGAGGAGACTATAGGAGCAGTCTGACATATTGAATTTCAGTTTTGTTTTGCATATACCAGACTCTTTGCCTCTGGATGGAGCCGCACCTTTGCTTTGTGCAGGAATCACTGTATATAGCCCTATGTCCTACTATGGAATGAATGAGAAAGGAAAACATCTTGGGGTGATCGGATTAGGCGGGCTTGGCCATATGGCTGTGAAGTTTGGTAAAGCTTTTGGCCTCAAAGTAACAATAATCAGCACTTCTCCAAACAAGAGAGAGGAAGCACTACAGAATTTGGGTGCGGATAACTTTCTTGTCAGTACTGATGTGGATGCTTTGAAGGTTCGACTCTATTGCACTCTTTTCTCTTAATATTCTTCTCCATGATGTCCCAACATGCTTGCGGGTTGTGTTAATAGCAAGCCTCTCGAAGCATGGACTACATGGTGGATACCATTTCTGCTCCTCATGATCTCGAACAATATTTGGAGCTTCTTACTGTGAACGGGAAGCTTGCCATTGTTGGAATTCCTCTTAAACCCTATGAAATCCTCCCCAGCACATTAATCTTTGGTGGGTTTTGCTTACTAAGTTTGATATCATATGTTGTTATGTTGAAACATTTGAATGAAATAATGAATAACTATTGTGACGCATGCTGAGAGAGAAGAGAGCATTTTTGCCAATGCAGTTGCTTGTAATATGATTGAATTTGCACCATTGCAGTTGCTTATCAAGTTGAATCATATGAATGAATCAATGCACTGATATGAGATAATCAAAGATATTGCTTTTTCTATTGTAAATATTGCCGCTGTATGAATTAATGAAATAATATTGAGATGTATGTTGAAATGAGAGATAGAATTTGCACCATTGCAATTGCTTACCAAATTGAATCAATTAATCAACGGCTATGTTGAGATGTATGCTGAGGTATGACACAAGAAGTTTTGGGCAAATTCTCACAATAATTCCCACATTGTGACTTACCTCAACATCATGAGCTTCTGTGAGAGAGGCACTGCATACCTAGCTAGGTACGATTGGGGTATGGGACCGCTGGGCCCCCACCGGCCCGGCGGTCCCCTACCCCCAATTGTACCTAGCTAGGTATGCGGTGCCTCTCAAGCAGAAGATCATGATGTTATGCATTGTATGAAAAACACGAAAAAAGACTCGATCCGTTTTCATACAATGCATAACATCATTTGTTAAATCATTTGAATGAATTCAAGTTAAATTATTTGAATGAATTAATGAATTTGTTTTTGATAGGACGCCGCATGGTGGGTGGAAGCCTCATTGGTAGCATGCAGGAGACACAAGAGATGCTGAACTTTTGCGCCAGCAAAAATATCACTTGTACCATAGAGAAGATATCTGTGGATTACTTGAACACAGCCATGGACAGACTCAACAAAGCAGATGTGAAGTATAGGTTTGTGATTGACCTAGAAACCATTGAGAAAGATTGATGAGAAATTTTTGATGGGCTAGACAAGCGCTAAGATATCTCTGCTTGAGCTTGATTGTTTGTTTTGGTATGAAATAATCTTAAGGTAAGTGGAGTTCATTCCATGAGATTTAGAGAGAGAGAGAGAGAGAGAGAGAGAGAGAGAGAGAGAGAGAGAGAGAGAGAGTATCCACCAATCAAATTGGAATAAGTTTTGTCAGATGTGAACAAGGTATATACATTTTCTCTCTCGCTCGGCTGCAATCCTTGGAAATTTCAGTACTCGATCGTGTTTGTGTAATAAAGATTTTACTTGAGTGTCTCTTCATCCCTAAGCGGTTATTTGAGAAATTTGGATATGTGCTAATGCTTTTGTGTGTACCATCCTTAGTCTATTGGATATCTAAGCGGTTATTTGAGAAAAGTAGCCTCCCCCTCCCTTTGGAATTTGTGGTAGTGCTTTTGTGTGTACCATGCTTAGGCCTGTGTCACGCATCATCAGAGCTTATGTGCGAGGTGGCATAACCTTGACCGTGTCGCCCAAAGCAGGTCGTTCATGAGAGTTGGCAAGTGCAGTCAGATGAAGCGGTGAAAAAAGTGAGTGTGTAGGTTAATCTGGTCCAATTATAAGTCAAGAAAGATAGTGTGGGCAGTTGTAGGTGAGGGTTACCCCTCGAACGCAAAGTAGCGGGTGGCGGGCATGACTTGGAACTCCAACTCAGCTCACCTTGGCCACCACGTAGTGTGACGACAAAATCTTGTAGCACTGTTTTTTATTGAACTAGCTCATGCTCTACCCTGTCAGTCCCTCCTCATCTGACAAGGGCCTTAGTCTATTGGATATCTAAGTGGCTTAGGATACATGTGGTGAGTTGGAGGTTGTACTACACTTTTGTACTAGCTTTACACTACACACTAGCTCTTTTTAATAAGAGCTCTTTTGTAAAGCTTGCTTCAAGCAGTGCTCGAAAAAAACTTTCTTCCAAAAACTTGGCAAACCTACATATGTGAAACAACAAAGGTAAATTGACAAAATTTGAAGGTTTTTACACCAAATTACACTAATTTTTTCAAAATTTTGTAGGTTTTCTAACCTTCAAAAAAAAAATTTAGAGGTAAATTTCAAAATTTGTAGGTGGGATTACACTAAACCTAGGTTTTCTTCGAGCACTGGCTCCAAGTTCATTCATTATAATTATCAAGTTTGTATATACACTCTACTCCAATCTTTATTGTGCAATTAAGTGTTGATTGTTATGTTAATGACATGAATGGTTCTCTATTTTTACCCCCCTAATCTCTACAAATGGTATCAAAGCTTGATAGAGATTAGTACCTCTTCTTACTAGATCATTAACCTAGTATTTTTTTTATCAAGGTTAGTATTCCTCTAGCTAATGTGAGCATGTTGTTTGGTTCTTCCCCTTCAATGACTACTCTCTTAGTTAGTACAGATACCAATGCTTGATTAGCAATTGTCATTACACTTTTCATTCATTATTAAATTCTTTTTTTCCTCACATTTAAGCCCTAATTATTTCTCCTTCAAGCTCATATCCAAGAGTCTATCTATGTATGGGAATTCTTCGTAGCAAAGGTTTTCCATTAAGCTGTATAGAGTTGTGAATGGGCATCATTTACCTCTTCAATTTTATGGCCAAATTTTGTAAACCAATCCTTTGTTTTGCAGATTGTATGAGGTTAAATGTTTCTTGTTTGACGCTTGGAGCAAACAAGGTGACTTGGGCTCGTGGCTAGAGGGTATACTTGAATTCGGTTGCATGTGAAAGAGATTAAAACGTATTGAGAAAACTAATTTTAGTGTGAAAAGAGGACTTCAATGGGGCTCATAGTAAGATTTGTTTCCTTACAATCAGGGATTTCACTGACTTTCGTCAATAACACAAGTAATTACACGTGAAACAGACGTGATCACGTTAATTGTTAACATGATCTTGATTATGATCTGCAAAAAACCAATAGAGCTAGTCAGTCCGTCGGCTTTGTTTATTTTTCATGTGGACCCGTCGATTTTTTAAATTCCCGACGGGTCCCTCGGAAAAAAAAAAGCCCGACATGCGTAATTATATCTAGTAAAAGCTCTTCTAACTTTTGGACTTTGACTAGGAAATTCCATGGGGAGTGTATTTGAGCGTCGGGTATGATTATCTCCTAGTGAATTGACTTAAGGTTATAAAGTCACAGTTCTTTTTTTTGGACGAGCGTGATTCTTAATACGGTAACCACTTCTAAAAATGTTTAAATCCTTAACCAAACATAAATGTATGAAGCTAAAACAATTGAGAGTTTGGAGTCATGCTCATTGTGAGGAAGCCATTGGTCCATAAAAGGACCGAAGTTGGTTTTAAGAGATGAACATATGTAAATGACAAGTCGATAGTCAAGGTCGGATGCCTTATACTAGTGTACTGTGTATATAAAGATCCTTGAAGTTTTGCATTTTACACCATCATATATTTGGGTTGATATACATTGTCACTGCACAATATGAGAGCTATAATCCCTAATTGAGTGTTGGATGCATAACAAGGTTATAATACTTGATTGGGTACAAGTAGTTCTCAACTGTTGAGGCGGTCCAGGGCAGGCAACAAGAAGAGCAACCTCTAGACACCCTTCAAGGCTCCCGTGCTGCTCAATGGGGCTGGGACACAACACAACACAAACCAAAACAACGAACCCACAGCCAAATCCCAACTACACCAGGGGCACCACCTAGTTTAAGAGCGAACTAGGACGCAAAAGAGGAGAATCGTTAGAGCAACCCACAAACAAGCAAGGAATTTACACTAACCTTAACACCAATGGAACACTCTCACACACTAAAACACGAGAGAGAGAGAGAGAGAGAGAGAGAGAGAGAGAGAGGGAGAGAGATAGTGCTCGGGCTGCTTTGAAACGTATCGGCAATGATCAAGCAAACACAACTATATATTTAAGAAAGAGAGAGAAAGGGGGAGGGGGTGCTTGTTGCATTAATATCTTCTTACAAATCTGTCATAACAAATCAAAGTGAGATTAGTATGTGTTCAACATAGCTTGCGTAAATTTCACCACAACACATCACAAGAAAAGCCACCCCAATCACTGTCTTAAAGCCAGGGGAGTCCTCTCCACCCTGTCGCCCTCTTACAGTATGTGGGATTTATGGCTAGATTGATGACAACACCAGAGACAAGCTATCAAGAACTTAACAAAAAACACCAAGACACTTACGCATCATTGTTGTCCTTTACTTCACGTTGGAAGGGAGACAAAGTATCCAAGCTTAGTCCAAATCCACCCTCCTTGATTCAGCAAATGTTGGGCTTACACTAGTAGGAGAAATGATAGATTTCCTACTCTCAATTGAATGATCACTCTCTCTCTTACAATGGCATAGAGTTCCCTTGCTAATCCCCTATTACAACACATGCACATGCATAAGACAATGAGCTTCCACTCAAGAGCTCCTTCTAGAGAGGTTGAGCTTGGCTTCTCAAGCTATAGCATAGTGCTCTTGCTTATGGCTCCCCCTTTTGTGCTAGCTACACCCTCCTTTTATAGCAATTTTGAAGGCTAGGGTTACTCCTCTAACCATGGTTGGGTTAGATTTTCAGCAATTTATCTAATTTTTTTTGCTTGGAATTATCAAGAAGTTGGTGGGGAAAGAGAGAGGAGAGAAATGGAGGTGATAGGACTTTTCATAGTGGGTTAGTGTTAGTAGAGTTATTAGTATTAATTTACAAATGGAATTAGATATTTACAATGGGAGTATCTATGTAGGATACAAATAAGGAAGAAAAACTCTTAAGAGGTAAAAAAAGGTTGATTTCTTACAAGGTTCATGCTCCAAGTGTCTTGAGTAGGGCCAATTTTGACGCTTGTTGACGGTCCACTAGCTTTGACGGTACATTTTTTCTCCACTCTTGACCTTCCTTGAGAGACACCATGATGCTGTCTTTTAAGAGAAGAGGCTGAATTTTGTGGTTTTTTTGATAGATATGGGTAAATTGGAGGAGGAAAAATGAGACTAGGTGGTCAATTTTGGAATGGAATTGTGTGTGGGAGGTATGAGTTCACCATGGTTTCTCTTATTCTTCAAGGTTGAGGAGAAGGTGAGTAGGGTGCAGAGAGGAGTGGTGAGAGAGGTGGGGATGATGAGTGGAGAAGTGTGTGTGAAAGAGGAAAATGATAAAGTGGAAGAGAGAGTGTGGCTGCATAGCATGGGAAAACTGCGGTCCACTAATAAAATCATAGCTCACAGCTCGTAGCTCAAAAAAATATGAAAAAATTTGAGGCAAAAGTTCAGCCCACGAGCTACAACTTTTGTTTGTATCACCTTTTCAAATTCGGAGAGCAAGTGAACTTTAAAAATTTAGCAAAACCGACCGTTGTTTTCCACTGCACAAGGTCCTTGTGGGGTCCTTCTTTGGATGATTCTTTTGAATACCTCCAAGAGTGAGCCCTCCATAGTGCATGTATGCATGCCACCTACCCTTGACCTTATTTGGTAGGTCTATAATTGAAGATATTGTTGAGATTATGATATAAGTGAATAGTACAACTAAGAAAATCAAATATTGAGGGGTCTAAAAAATATGTACATGTCAAATATAAATAATATAAGTGGAAAAAAATATAAAGGGGTCAAAAGAAATCTCTCTCATTATGAGGCTACCATAAAAAGATAAATATTTTTGGTGCTCTAATTTTTTAGAAAAAAAACAAAATAGATGTAGGAAGGGAAAAATCACAATAGTGAAAAAATATACACATAAATAAAACTAGTTTTTTTGGATTTTTGTTGGGGTGGAGTTACACCAAATATAAGAGAAGCTTACATGAAAATATTTTTATATGGAATAAAGAGTATGAAAAATGGTAAGAAAAATTGTGGTAATGGTGAGGCAATGTACAGAGCATAAATAACACACACCTAGGTAGAAATATTTAAATAAATACCAAAATAATTATGAAAAAATCTTTTATTTAGGCCATATATACAAAGAAATATTTACATACGCATGGGCCATAATATACTTATTTTTTTTATTTTTTTTGGCTCAACTATCCCAATGCCTAGCTAATTGAGGGTTTTTTATTTCAGTAAGGAGATATGGGAAAAGTCCCCTAACTCACACGCACCTATATACAGTGAAATGGTAGGGATAGCCATAGCGTTTGGGTGAATTTGGTAGGGTGGAGTAACTTACTATGGTAATTATAGAGAGCCGAAAAACGGCTATCACTGTGTAATTGTATTGAAGATTTCATTACCTTGTTTTATGCTTTGATTTATATAGGGAGTGCATTATGTATTATGAAAGATTGTTGGTGCACGAGATGAATAATCATAGATATTACTACTTTCATGTATATTTTGCAAATAATTATCATCATTTTAGTGTAAAAATTGTTTTGTTTTTGTAAAATTTGAAAATAGATGTGGCTTATTGTTTATAAATTGAAGAGGATGTATAACTAATCATCATATTTATAATTGCACTGACAAAGTCATAGCATTGTTGTATGTATAATACCTTGTAGAGAGTGCATTGCAATGTGTATGTTTTTGCACAACATATGTAGTCAAAAAATATGGATTGACTAGAGTGCATTGCAAATCTCATACTGTGTAGATTTGGTTACTTTCTTAGTGATTGTTTTTTCAATATATATTGAAAATAAGAAAAATAATTTTAAACTGAACATCTAGTTCTTATGCCTTCAGTATTAAATTGAAAGCAATATTGGCACAAGTGGTACGAAGGAGGCAAATAATAAAAAAGCCTATGGCAAAGAGTGGGATTATGCTCACAACATATGCGGTCTCTATATAGAGTGGCAACATAAATTTTTATTCACTGCAAAATAAAACAGTGTACCATGTATTAGGGACCATTTTTTAGGTAGCATTACAAAGAAGTGTAAGAAATGTAAACATCCTCGAGCACCTACAATTGCAAAGAATTTGAAAGAAGAGCTCACCAAAAAGGATGGCAAGAGACAACGGATACATATCTTTGTTATGGATGCATGTCAAGCGCAGATAGAGTCAAATATCAACTCTTCTAATCTGTGGTGACACCAACTAGCCCTGCAGAATAGCCTACACAGGAAGAGAAAATGCCAAGCAGTGTTCCTTTTAAGCGTCACAATGAAAAGTGGACTTAGACCAATGCATCAAAAATCATTGCATCAAAGCTTTCACATGCAGCCTCTAAAAGAAGCATAAGTGTACTCATCAAAGAGTTTTTTTTCACTAAAAGTGCTTTAGTAATGATAGATAACAATCATTGGAAGGTCGCATGGAAGGAAATTGGTAAGTTTGACCCAGAATTTTCAGCCCTTTCGTATCACACGATACAAAATGATCTCTTTGACAAATATTACATCGAAGTCAAAAAACATGTTTCCAAAATAATACTTGAAAATATTTCACTTTTAGGATGCATAATTGTGAGTGATGGTTGGTCTGATATTCAAAGAAGGCCACTGATCAATGTAGTGTTGGTTTGTACAAGGGGAGAAACGTTCGTAAAGGTGGTTGAGAATTCTGGTACAATTAACGGTGGCAAATACATTTCTGAGGTCTTGATTAATGTAATTAAAAAAATTGGTGTTGAACATGTCGTTGAAGTACTCATGGACAATGCAAAGAATTACAAAAATACTAGCAAATTAATAAAAAGTGCTTTACACATATTTTTGCGAATAATTATAATACACACATTTTAAACTTGATACTAAAGGATTGATATATTAGTGAAGAAACCACGTGGTTTGCCAAAATAATTGACAGCACGACAAGTTGTGCAGTTCATCTTGAAACGACAGAGAGTGCTCAATTTGTACAGAATGCGCATGTCAGTTATGTTGAAACTACCTACTGAAACTTGATTTTACACTCACATTGGAATCATTCCTCCATAATAAGTGCGTTGTGATTGATACTTTGAATTGCACAACCTTTGACGAATGGAAACCGGAGCAAAAAGAAAAAGTGAAAGAGAAAATTACATGTCTACAGGGGTCCATAAACAAGCCTGCTTGGTGGAGGAGTATAATGGATACATACCATGTAATGATGTCCGTTATACTTGCAATTTGCAACCTTGATCAAAAGGTGCCAAATATGGACAAAGTGTGGATGACATGGTGGTCAATCCAACAAAGTTTTAAAAATCCTGAGGAGTTAAAAGAGTCTGTAGTAGAGAAGGAGTGGTGACTACCATTCTCCGCCAAACAACAAAGAATTTTTGCTAAGTATTTTCATGTAAGATGGAAGAGCGCTCATAGTCCACTCCATAGTGTGGCTTTACATGCTTGATCTAGAGTATTGAAATTCAGATTTGATGTCCAATATAGAGGTGGTCAAATATTTCTATCACATGGTCAATATGTTCTACTCCAATGTTCAGGCCCAAATCGATTATATCAAAGAAATGAGTGCATTTAGACAAAAAGAAGGTCCTCTTGCAAATGATTTTGTACAGCCAGTGGGGCAAAAGAGCAACTTACATGGAAGTGGTGGATGATGAATAGTGGAGAGCATTACTCGACGTTATGTCACCTTGCAATGAAAGTACTAGCCTAATGTACAACAAACTTAAGCTCGTTGAGAAACTGGAGTATGTACAAGTATGTTCATAGCACTATTCGCAACAGATTATTGACATGCAGAGCAAAAAAATTAGTATATATGTTTTGCAATAAAAAGATATTGTATCACATCGAAAGTGTTGGCTACAATGAGAAAATGCCAGCCTGGGTGTATGATGGTCAAAACAAAGACAAAGAAGAGTTCAATTTCAGTGTATCTCAATGCACTATAGACGAATTAAATGAGAATCTAACAATAGATGTGAAAGTTCAATTACAAGAAGACCCACAATACTCAGACTCAAAACAAGCTAACAACTTCACAGTTTCAATATAGCTTAAGAGTAGAATGAAGATTGTGTCAAGATCAAGAGCTTGTATTCAACGTGTTTTGATCATATGCAATGCTTTATAGTAACGATTACACAAAAGCTGACAATCTCAATTGTTGTGCTCAGAACCTACGTTTTTTGTTACCAAATAGATTTCTAATTGTGCTAGGGATGTCTTGGCGGGCTTTCTTGAATTTATATTCATTTGCTATGCCAAACATATATTATATTCCTTGTGAAATATCTTGTGAACAGATTGTACATTGGCTACTACTTTGCATTACACAAATTAAATAGACGGGGTGACAATAATGGTCACATGTCAATGTATAACATCCACTTCAACTGTCAAAATTCTTGTAGCATATTGGACACTAGGTCAAACATGAAGATACTTATGATTGTGACACGAAAACTAACTTTGGATACAAGGTGAGGTGACTTATTTGTGTCCCTTGTACAAGCGGAGGATTCACTCGGTGTGTCAAATTCTGAACATCTTGGCTTAAGCGATGAATACTTATGCTTGAAGTTTACATGTCTCCCTTCCTGATATAAATTTCTGTAGTCGGAATTTAGAAAAGTGTATTTAAAAATTAGGAACTTAGTGGATCCACTCGTATGGGTCTTGTTTTAGCTAAACATTTTGATGAGAGTAATGGCCCATGGACGTGCCCTTAATCAAGACATTTAATACTACAAGAGGGTGCACTTGTCCTCTGCAAGAGCCCACTCTTTATCTTCACTTGAACGCTGAAAACCAACAAGAAATAGCACAATAAATTCATTCTCATAAGAATATGGAAAATTAAAAATCATATACAGTGAATAATCATAAAGAATGATTGGTTACAAAATATTAAACAATTTGGTTGACTCATGAGCACTTGTAGAGGTCAACAAATCAAAAAGTTCCAGCGTCAATAGTTTAACTATCAATAGGTACTACATGTCAATTGCTAATCTTTTTAATTCTTTATAATCAAGTTAGAGTTGTTTAATCACGAGAGCAATTTATTTCATGTCCCAAGACTGACTAGACGTTATGTTTAGAAGACCTTCAAGATTAGATACAATAAATAAAGTTACAAATGAAATCATTGACTGAATACATTCCTTTCATTGACCTCCTAAAGCATCTTTGTTTAGATTTTTTGTCACGTAGAGCCTTATTTATCTTTTAGCTCCCGTAACATTTAATGGCCTAGTAACTTGTGTGTCGTGGAAATTAATATAAACATAGTGGGCATTTCATTAGAATAGATTCCTAATGAGAATTACAAGAGTGCTTGGGTGGAGAGAGCAACGAAAAACATAACACCTAGTTAGATAGCATGAACAATACTTTCAAAAGAGAGAGAAATTAAGCTATTGACAACAGTTGAGGACCGGATTTACATGGAGCTGGTCCCCCCCTCCAAAAGCCTTTGTATTATGGTTTCTCCCATCAAGAGAGACATTGTGCAATACAATTCTTTGTGTTCCTTCAAGACTAGCTAGTGTAATGAAGATGAAAGCTTCATGCACTAAGCAAAACACTTATCAAACACAACATCAATTCTCTCCGGTCTCGGACCCAAGACCTCACACACCATCGAAGATGGTGAGAGCTAGCGGGGTATGAGAGTAGATTGAGAGGAAGAAGGAGTATTCTTACGAGAAAGATGTACATCTCCTCACATAATCACTCATATTAGCATAGAGTTGCTTAGTAATTAGAATGGTAGAGGAGATGAGCATGCATTGAAGCTTGGCTCTTGGTGGATTTGCATCACAAAGCCAAGAGTTGTTGGTGTAGGCCTCCCTTCTCACAAGCTTGGAGTAGGTGGTAAGCTTTCCATTAAAGCTTGAGAAGGAGAGAGAGTCTTCTTTAATTCACACATGAGATTGTGTGTGTGTGTGTGTGTGATAATGCCTTGCAAAAATCAGCCCCCTCTCTCTCTTGGTCGACCGCTCTTGCTATTTGCTCATGCTACAGTCTCATTGGACGTCCCTAGGGCTAGCCAATGATAATTAAGCAGTATAAGTGATAGCCTTATGACCTGTGTCCCCCTTTCCCCTTTTGTGAGAGCTTTATGTAATTAATAAATGCAACTAAACTCTCATTGGACTCCTTTGCCTCCTGGCCAATAGGAATCAGGCAAGCCGTTGGGCTGTTGAATGCTCATTGGACCCCTTGGGAGACTGTCTAATAGTCTTCTAGAGAGTTTAATTCTCATTGGTTCTTTTATTAAGTGTTTTTAAATTAAATAAACTAGATTTACTCTAGCCTAATTCTCATTGGTCCACCTCAAGGCCATCCAATAGGAATTGGGTACATCTTGTGGGCATTTGGGCTAGGGAGCTGACATGTGTCCCTCATTCCCTTTGTGTAAAGGGAGCTTGTGTGTGTGTGTGAGTTTCTCTCTCATCCTCTACTCCCAAGGCTCGCCCCCTCCTATGTAGGGATTGATAAAGAATTTTTGAACCACACAAAGCATCCAATTCCCCCCATGCTTGACCTTTGGACACAACCTTTGAATTTTGGAACCTTAGCATTTTGGAAGTCTTAATGGGCTGAACCTTAGGGTCTTTTAAGCCCATTGTTTCACATGGATCTTTTGCAGATGGCCCCCCTGTGGATCCCTATTTTCCTTCCTTTGGATCCCTACTGTGGCCGGTCTGCTAGCTTAACCAATATTCTAGCTTTTTCTCCCCTGGCACTTCCCCATATTAAATGATCAATTTAACATGAGAAAATCATTTAGGAAAATCAGATATTGATTATTATGACATTACCTCTCTCTTGAAATCATATTCGTCCTCGACTATGGGGTAGAGAAGATAAAGCATATTCATTAGTCATTTTCTTAGCAGGTAGAAGATCCCTATGTTACCCTACGACATCATTCCACAATGGATGACTAGTCCATTTGGCGCTTGAGAGCCTGAGGCTGCCACAAGCATGTCTGCACGTTAGTCCTATCAATCTTCCATAGTAGAGTGACAAGCTCTACTTGGTGTTTGGGAGACGTCATCTCCGCAAACTTGATCTAAGCATGCATACTACTTCATTTTTGTACACAATAAAGAAAAAGAGAGTCTTATAAGACAAAAACTTTGTTCATTTTTAACATTTTGTACATTTGCTTACTCTTGGGAAGCATTGTAAGCATTGACAAGGTTTAGGTTATCCTTTAATTGTATGCCTTGCATCCATCTAGCATCTTCAAAAACATAATTCTTAAACTTAATAAGATATCGTCGGATAGTCTTACCGCCTCTTAGTACCTTGTCTTCATGTCGGAGAATGGACTCGGACTGCAGCACCTCTTCTTGGTCCTCGATCTCCAGTGGGTCTTCAGTAGTTGGTTCTTGAGGTGGCTCTCCTTTGTAAGGCTTTAATAGGCTCACATGGAAAGTATTGTATGAGCCAATGATTGGGCAACTTGAGTTGATAGGCCATCTCATTGATTGGCCTAAGAATCTGGAAGGGACCATAGTACCTTTTTGCTAGTTTAGCATAGTACTTTTGGTGTCCCGTAGGATTCTTGCCCGTCGTATGCCTTAATCAAGCCTTGGGAAATTTTAATAAGAAACAATCATTTTCTTTAAAGGCTTGGGCTCTTCTGTGCTTGTCAGCAACAGCCTTTTGCCTTTGTTGTGAGATAGAGATAGCATCCTTAATCTTTTGAAAATATTCTTGTAGGTCTCGGCTATACTCATCTGCAGCGAAGATCTTCCCATGTACCTTAAGTAGCAAGGGACTTTTTGATCTTCCCTCAATTACCTCGAAAGGTGCTTTTCCTGTGGAAGTATGTACGGTGTTATTGTAAGCATACTCCACTAAGGGTAAGTACTTCTCCCATTGGGATCTTTGATCTACTTCCATTACATAGGCTTTTAGTAGATCGAGAATTGTTAGGTTAGCTATTTCACTTTGGCCATCCCTTTGTGGATGATAGGCCGAAGAGAAGTTTAGCCTTGTCCCTAAATTCTCAAAGAGAACCTTCCAGAAATTACTGGTCATTCTAGGATCTCTATCCGACACATGGACATTGGCAAGCCATGGTACTTGAAAATTTGTGAAATGAAGAGGGTTGCCATTTGATGGGCTTTGATAGTCTTTTTGACAGATATAAAATGAGCTTGTTTACTGAACCTGTTTACTATCGTCCATATTCCCGTATTCCCATGGATCGACTTAGGCAATCCAAAGATAAAATCCATGGATATGCTCTCCCATGGTGAATTAGGGATTGGCAAGGGTTGAAGCAATCCAGGTTGCTTCCCTCTATCAAATTTTGTCTTTTGGCATACCACACATTTAGAAACATACTCTTGTATGTTCACTTTCATGGTAGGCCAATAGAAATATGTTTCAATTCCCTTTAGGGTAGACTGAATCTCTCTATGCCCTGCGTAAGAGGAGCATGAGATTCATACATTACTTTCTCACGTAGTGAGTTAGTAACGCATAGTCTATTGCCATAGAGAAGATAACCATCTTGTAAAGTAAATGGTTCTTCTTTCTTCCCTAATGCAATGGCATGCGTACCGCGCTTGTCCCCAAAAGAACACCTGCCATGATCCTCCTAGAGCTACCTTGGTTGAAATCCAATAGGAGGAGACTCACCAAACTCACCACAAAGGATCTCCTCTATGCCATGCTTGGGAAAGGTAAGAGAACATGATGCTTTTATTCTCTTTGACCCTGGTTCTACTCACAATTTTATATCTATAGAGTTGGACACCAAGCTAGGCATACAAGCCTACGAGATGGGAGATGTTCTACCCGTAGACAATGCTTTCAAGGGGCAAGAAGATTCAGTCACTCCCTTAATCGGGAAATTGAGGCTCCATGTCCAAAGCTATGTGGACAAATATGACTTCTTTATCTCTCCTCTCAAGCATGAGGATGTAATCCTACGGGCACCATGGTTTGATCGCCTGGCTGCCAATGTTAAATTCCCTGAAAGGAGAATCTCCTTTAAGTTCAGGGAAAAAGACATGTATATAGATGCTAAGGAAATTGGTAACACTATCCCCATTGTACATACACCAGCTTTCAACAAGTCAATAAAGAGCTCTATTTTTGTGTACATGACTTTTGGTAAAGATTCTCAAAATGAACCTAATGCTTTAGCAAAAGAAAATAAAAGCAACCAAAAGGAATTAGAGTTATCCAATTTTCTCAAGGGGTTTCAAGATTTTTTTATTGACGACATCCCTTGTGAGCTACCTCCTAAACGAGGTAATGATGACCATGCAATTGAACTTCTTCCAGGAAGTTCGCCACCTAAAAAACCTCCTTATAGAGTTTCTCAAGCTCAACAACAGGAGATTATGCGGAAAGTGCATGAGTTAGTTGAGAAGGGCATGGTTAGGCCTAGCTCATCTCCATTTTGCTCACTTGTGCTATTAGTGCAAAAGAGAGACGGAAAATATTATATGTGTGTCGACTATAGAGCACTAAATAGGATCACTATCAAGAATAGGTTTCCCGTTTCATAGGTAGAAGACCTATTTGATAAGCTACAAGGATCGACCTACTTCAGTAGGATTGACCTAAAAAGTGGCTATCATCAAATAAGGATAGGTGATCAAGACATTGTAAAGACCGCATTTCGCATCACATTTGATCTTTACGAATACATTGTCATGCCTTTTGGCTTGACCAATGCACCAGCCACATTCAACCGCTTGATGGAGAAGCTGTTCATGCCTCATCGAACCTTTAGTGGAGTGTTCTTTGATGATATTATCATCTACTCTAATTCATTAGATGAACACAAGCAACACCTCTATGTATTATTTCAAGTTTTAAGAGAGAATAAACTTTATGTTAATCGAAAGAAAATTGAATTTTTCTTGCAAGAGATTCAGTATTTAGGTCACACTATCTCTCAAGATGGCATCCAAATGGATCCATCAAAGTTAGAGGTAATAAAAGGATGGCCTAAACCAAAGAATCTTCATGAACTAAGAAGATTTATAGGTATGTGTGCATACTATAGACGCTTCATAGAAAAGTTCTCACAAATTGCGGGACCATTACATGACCTAACAAAGAAAAGCGTTAGGTATACATGGTCTGATAAGGAGAACAATGCTTTTGAAAAGCTTATCTCTCAACCTGTGCTTACACTATCGGATCTCTCAAAACCATTTGAGGTCCAATGTGATGCTTGTGGTGATTGCCTTGGAGCTGTTTTGCTTCAAGAAGGGCACGCCATAGGCTATGAAAGTCGAAGGCTCGACCTTGTTGAGCAAGCTCTAGGCATATGTGAAAAAGAACTCCTTGCAGTTCTACATGCCTTAGACTCATGGAAGCACTATTTATTCAGGACTCCTTTCATTCTGCGAACGGATCACCAAAGTCTTAAGTACTTCATGACGCAGACCAAGCTCTCTGACAAACAAATGACGTGGGCAAATTTCCTTTCGCAATTTCATTTTCATATTGCTCACATTGCTGGCAAGCATAATCAACTAGCAGATGCACTCTTAACATGGCCGAGAGTGAATACGGTTTCCATAGCAACTCGCAATGATCTATCTTCAATGATAGATGAGTATGCTATTGATCTCGAAACACCGGTTATCCTTGCGATAACGCTCAAGCTCTTCAGGAGAGAGTTTGTTTTTACCTTTGTAAATTCCCTTCTCTTTAGCTTTGTTGGAGTTGCCCTTAGGAGACTTTTGGACATTGTCCTTCCCCTTAGGCTCGTTGGAACCCTTGTTTTCCATGGGCTTATTATTTCTTTTAGCCCCCGTTTGGAAAGTGAGTTGAGAGGCCACCATAGTATGGTGTATTACCGCCGATATGGTATGTGGCCTTTGGGAGTTGACATACTCCGCCATTTCTTCAGTTAAGCCCGCACAAAATTGTTGCTTTTGCTCTCCAAAATCCGACTTTTTGAAGACAATGGCTTTGAGTCGTAGGTCCCAAAACTTGTCTACATATTTGTGGATGGATTCATAGGGAGAGAGCTTTAAGCTTCGCCATTCGGTGAGTACTTTGTCTTTGGCATCGATGGCCAAAAACTGCTTCATAATGGAAGCTCTTAAAGCTTTCCAGGTTCGTGGAGCTTCACCCTTGGCTCGTAGGCTAGACCACCATTGCCTGGCGGACTTTTGGAAGTGCATAGCTACATGGCATAGCTTAGAGGACTCCGTGAAGCCCTCATCTCCGAACGCCACATCAAATTGTTGGATAAAGGCCAAGACTTTGTCCGTAGCACCAAAGGTGCCATCATAGATAAGGAAAGAGATGTTCTTCCCTCCCTCTTTGAACTTCTTCAGCTTGGACGACCTCTTCCATGCGGCATAGGATTTCCTATGGCCTCTTCTTTTTTATGGTTTAAAGGTTGCACCATCACTTTCTTTAGAAGGTGAAGAATTTGAGGAAGGTGGAGAAGAGGGTGACCTCTTTCTTGCCTTTTTCTTGTCTTGATCTTCATCGTCTTCACCATCACTTTCATAAGAGGAAGAGGATGAAGAAGATGGAGAAGAGGGTGCCCTCTTTCTCGCTTTTTCTTCTCTTGCTTTTTGTCATCCCTCTTTGAATTATGGTGTGGAGAAGGGTGCGATGGTCTTCTCGGTTTTGGAGGTGATGGAGAGTGTTTAGCCCGTCGTCTTCGCGGAGCCATCTCCATCGAGGTGGCGGGAGACTCACTTCTTTCTCGTTCCTTCGGTGGAGGCTCTTGAGTTCTCCTTTGAGAAGGAGATGCATCATCAAGAAGTAAATTCTTGAGCCCTTCGTATGGATTCTCTTCTTCTTTCCAAATCGGAGAGAGATGTCTTTTGGAAGTCTCACAAGGAGGCTTCCTAGGTGTTCTCTCGTCATGGTGGGGAGCTTGGAGAATCGCATGAGCACGGAGCTACCATTGCACTTCACTTTGGAGAGATGGATTGCCCATGGCTTGTTGAAGCCTAGAAACAAGATAGTTAACAAGCATCGGGGCATCATTAGTAACTTGCTCGTTAGCAAAATCAAAGTTATCAACATTAATTTCACTCTCTTTACTGTTGTCATCCATTCTAACAACTTTTAGGTGTACTTTGGCACTTCAAACCCTAGTTGCTACTCCTCTTTACCCCTTTAGAAAAAGCACTCAAGCTACTGTACACGTGGCTCGAATACCATTAATTGCAAGGGATAGAAGAGAGGGTCGTTCAACACCAAAATAACACCGACTCCTGTCAAGCTTCTAATAGCTCAATAGTGGTTAAGCCGTAGGCAAGCCCCATAGGACTCCACTATTAAGACCATAGCTCTCGACAGTGATGCCCCGTTAGCTGCACGAAGGCAGCCGCACTACAAGGCTGAAAAATCCCTATTCTACTTACTCACAGGCAATTAATAATACCAACCATTTATAGCTAGCTTGAGGACCTCCCTTCTTGAGCAACAAAAGAGAAACCTTGTGCTCTGATACCAATGTAACATTTAATGGCCTACTAGCTTGTGTATCGCGGAAATTAATATGAACATAGTGGGCATTTCATTAGAATAGATTCCTAATGAGAATTACAAGAGTGCTTGGGTGGAGAGAGAAACAAAAAGCATAACACCTAGTTAGATAGCATGAAAAATACTTGAAAAAGAGAGAGAAATTAAGCTATTGACAATAGTTGAGGACCAGATTTACATGGAGCCGGTCCCCCCCTCCAAAAGCCTTTGTATTATGGTTTCTCCCATCAAGAGAGACATTGTACAATACAATTCTTTGTGTTCCTTCAAGACTAGCTAGTGCAATGAAGATGAAAGCTTCATGCACTAAGAAAAACACTTATCAAACACAACATCAATTCTCTCCGGTCGCAGACCCAAGACCTCACACACCTTCGAAGATGGTGAGAGCTAGCGGGGTATGAGAGTAGATTGAGAGGAAGAAGGAGTATTCTTATGAGAGAGATGTGCGTCTCCTCACATAATCACTCATATTAGCATATCTTAGCTTAGTAATTAGCATGGTAGAGGAGATGATCATGCATTGAATCTTGGCTCTTGGTTGGATTTGCATCACAAAGCCAAGAGTTGTTGGTGTAGGCCTCCCTTCTCACAAGCTCGGAGTAGGTGGTAAGCTTTCCATTAAAGCTTGAGAAGGAGAGAGAGTCTTCTTTACTTCACACATGAGATTGTGTGAGTGTGTGTGTGATAATGCCTTGCAAAAATCAGCCCCCTCTCTCTCTTGGTCGACCCCTCTTGCTATTTGCTCATGCTACAGTCTCATTGGACCTCCCTAGGGCTAGCCAATGATAATTAAGCAATATAAGTGATAGCCTTTTGACATTTGTCCCCCTTTCCCCTTTTGTGACAGATTTATGTAATTAATAAATGCAACTAATCTCTCATTGGACTCCTTTGCCTCCTGGCCAATAGGAATCAGGCAAGCCATTGGGCTGCTGAATGCTCATTGGACCCCTTGGGAGACTGTCCAATAGTCTTCTAGAGAGCTTATTCTCATTGGTTCTTTTATTAAGTGTTTTTAAATTAATTAAACTAGATTTACTCTATCCTAATTCTCATTGGTCCACCTCCAAGGCCATCCAATAGGAATTGGGTACACCTTGTGGGCATCTGGGCTAGGGAGCTGACATGTGTCTCTCATTCCCTGTGTAAAGGGAGCTTGTGTGTGTGTGTGTGTGTGTGAGTTTATCTCTCATCCCCTACTCCCAAGGCTCGCCCCCTCCTATGTAGGGATTGATAAAGACTTTTGGGACACACACAAAGCATCCAATTCCCCCCATGCTTGACCTTTGGAGACAACCTTTGAATTTTGGAACCTTAGCATTTTGGAAGTCTTAATGGGCTGAACCTTAGGGTCCTTTAAGCCCATTGTTGCACATGGCTCTTTTGCAGATGGCCCCCCCTTTGGATCCCTATTTTCCCTCCTTTGGATCCCTACTGTGGCCGGTCTGCTAGCTTAACCAATATTCTAGCTTTTTCTCCCCTGGCACTTCCCCATATTAAATGATCAGTTTAACATGAGAAAATCATTTGAGAGAATTAGATATTGATATTTATGACAGCTCCTTTTTTTTATGGGTCGCCTTGTTGATTATATCTTTGGGGGATCATTTTGACATTATTACTCTCTACAGGCTCATCACAATGGAAAACTTCCTCTATAATATTTAACCTAAGGAGAAATGTAGCATAAGGCCACTAGAAAGCGCTAACATACTGCACGTAATGCTTCAAAATATTTGATTAATAACCCTAAGTAACTATTAAGAATTATGAAAAATGCTCTACGATATTAAAAGAAGATCTCTAACACTCTACCTTTATAAAACTAGCTTATCCAAAAATCTTAATTAATAAACCTTGGTAGGGACTATGACTTAAAATTATATTGAATCTAAGGCATAATACTAAGCAAATATGTTAAGTACTTTGTCACGAATCACCATTAAGACAGACAAGCATGGTTGCTAGAAAAGACAACAAACAATAATAATGGTTAAGAAACACTTGTTTTGTGCTAGTCATCATGCTTAATTTGATGCATGGACATGACAAAGATTGCATGATGTTTAAAAATTGAGCTATTGTCACTACAAGAGGTTGTGTGCTCTTGTGACGCTGTTAGCGACGGAAATACACTGGGTTTTTATAACCCTCGGCATTGCTAAAACCGTCGCTACGAGCGTCGCTACAAGAGCGTCGCTATATGCGTTGCTATAACCGTCGCTATGAGCGTCGCTATAACCGTCGCTATATAACGACGCTCATAGCGATGGTCATAGCGACGGTCATAACGACGTTTGCACATAAGACTATAGCGACGCTACAGAGCCATAAATAGCGACGGTTATAGCGACGCCCGAGAGAATTTTTTTTTGGTGGCAGGGCATTGAATGCCTTGCCACCCATCAACCATATTGTACTTGATTCACTTTTTAAAAAAAGTGCAAGGGTAGATAATAGACCCAAAATAGTCACCCACAAGACGCATTGTTTGCAAAATTGACAATTTTACACATCATAGGCAAAATGAATTGATTGGCAAATGTAATAATGACAATTGTACAACATCATAGGCATAAATAATTGATTGGCAAAAGGAACTGCGGTGACAAATGTAATAATATACATGGTTGAAAAAGATGTATAAAATCCGTCTCATGATACATAAGCTATGAGAAACCCTAAACTAATGCTATCTAGCTACGGCTAAACTGACGTCGTCTAGTCAGACGTCTCATCGCGTCCAAGCGGCGTATCTGTCGGATTCTGCAAAAAAAGACAAGAAGACAGCTTTCAGTAAGTATAAACATATAACGACATTTATAAAACAATACAAAAAATAGAAAAGAGTAAACCCTAATACTAACCATGCCGCCGCGAGAAGTGAGAATGTCCATCAGGGCGTTTAAGCCCTTCCTGCCTGCGTACTCGCGCTCGTACGGTGTGGGATCACGTCCTGTCATCGACCACTGTCAAAACATACAAAGATTTCATTATGTTAGAATTAAAAAACTCATAAACCCTAAACTATCGAACAGAAAGAGCAATGTGAAAACACTTACAAAATCGGCCTCAAATGATGCCCATCCACCGCTCCCCAAGTGGTGCGAGCTCCCTGCCTCTACTCGCGCTCTGGCTGCATCCTTTTGTTGCTTCTACTTGTCGGGATTCTCGCGCGCTACTTTCTTCGCATTCTTCCAATCTTCTTTGGCCAGCCAATGTGGCATGTTCCACCCATTATTGATTGCTTTTTGCACTTCGGAACGCTTGTGTTTGCAGTATTCGCGCATTCGAATGTTCATCAGGTCTTCATTGAAGCGTTGATCCCGTGTTGGAACGGGAAACTCATCATGAAGTATGCTGATGACTCTGTTTTTTAAATCACTTGGTACTTCACTCCATTTGTTTAGTATGTAGTGTCTAAACAGCTGAGAGCAAAGACCACGCATGCGCGAGATCACCTTCTTGCCGTCATCATCCATGATGATGCCGCCGCTGAAGTCGACGGAGTAAGACAAGCCCTCTGGCCGGTGACGCGTGAACCTGGGTGTCCCGGCAGGGGTCTCTAGCGGCGTGTCGATGGGGGTACGGACGTCAGGTGTCTCCACCGGCGTCTGGGCCCCGAAGCGAGGAGTGTCGAGTGGGGTGGCTCCTGGCGGAGTAGGTAGAGGTGTGTAGCTTCTAGGAACAGTCAGTCGTGCAAAACCTGGCGTAGATGGCGATGCTGTGGCTGGTGTGGGGGCGGGCAAAGAAGGGAAGGGTAAAGAGCCTCGTCGAACACGAGGCGGTGTGGAGGCATCGGTGGCGGAATCCCCACAACAACCGCCACCGCCACCACTAGAGCGCCGGTGTTTAGACGAGTGTGAAGCTCGTCTCGTCGACGCCGAAGCTTCGGAGCGCGCCGAATGCTCCGAAAGAGAGGGAGATGCGGATGGAGTAGGAACGCGCGATGATGCGCCAGAGCGATGACGCTCCACGTACCACTGTCTCTGCTGCGGTGACAAAGAAGAAAGAAACTCCTCATCATCCATACCTGCATTAAACACACGAATATTTAAACTTAATATTGAATGAATAGAGTAGACAATGATGCAAAGACCATTAAATACAATGACGTAATGACGCATATAAATACAATGACGCAATGAATTGAGTGATAGAAGAGGCAAGTCGAAAACTCAGAATTTTCAATCAAAAGATGTGAGCGCGAGTAGAAAAGAGCGTTATACACCATGGAAGGTACTTAGAGAGCCAGAGCTTTTACAACACGGATCAAAATTGTTCAAATACTTGTTCACAATGCTCGGGTAGTACGAAAGTGTCTCTTAGGTCAGTCCATTTCTTAGTAGAATCCACCTCAAGAAAACCAAACTCTCCTCTACGCACAGTAGCGTTGCGACCCTCCATGATTATCTTGAACCATTGCACGTCGAACAAGTCGACAAAAAATCCTCTGTAATCGATCCTCAAAATCTCTTGCAGCGTGCCGAAGTAAGTGAGTTCCGCCACCACAGGATCTGCATCAGAGGAACGTCGTCGACTAGACTGTTCAAATTTTGCCATGATTCCACAATCTTGAGTAAAACGCTTTTTGTCGATTCGTTCCACCCTAAAATGTCGACCTTTACAGCACGCTGCTGTGTATGACTTATACTACAATGAACAAAGATTATGAGTGGCCGTTCAAACGTTTATAAATAAAGTCACTTGCTAGTCGTACATTGCAAACTTACCTTGGTCGTGCAACCCCGAGAGTACTCCCACTCTTCCTCAGTCACTTCGTCACCGCATTGTTGTGCGCTTTTCAATTGGTTGTGCAACCATCTTAAGCTCATGAAGGTTGGTAGGCTCTCCAGAACCGCTGGATAGTGCATCGGTGGTCGTCTTTCCCGTCTCCACTCGATTCGTGCCCTTTGTCGCTCTTGCTTTGCATCCTCATATTGTGAAATCCACTTTTGCATCACTGGATTGTGAAGCATGCAAAATCGGTTGATTTTATCCTCTAGATCTTCCGTCATCTTCTTCTCAACACCGAGATTGCACATGACAATCCCAGATATGCGCTCATCATCTATGGTTCGCCATAGCATGTCCCGGGCTTTATCAAATCCGTCTAGCCACTCTCCAATGTACACTAGGGACTCTGATACCAACCAACCTTCTGCCATGCTACCCTCCGGACGTGCCTTTTGACGCACATATCCCTTAAGCGTTTTCATGAAACGTTCTAAGAAGAACATCCATCTGGAATGAACTGTGCCAGCTATTTCCACCTCATCAACTATGTGAACAAGAAGATGCACCTGAATGGTTAGCATGGTAGTAGGAAAATGTTTCTCAAACATGCACACAAGCTCCGCAGCATTTAGTTTGGCGAATGGTATGGAGTCTACGTTGATCTCCTTTTGTGAGATCCATTGCACCAGCTTTGCAAGTTTGTAGATTGTGTTACGGATGTCGAGAGACAAACATCCTTCAATGGCAACCGGTAAAATAAACTGTAAAGTATGTGCAGCAATGATATTAAAGTCCACATTTTATGCAATGATATTAAATTCCACTATGAACGTACCTGACACATTTTATGCCAATCGTGTGACTTCAAACCGGTAAGCTTTCATTCTTTAGTAAAACACGTTCGGAGCGAGTGCATTACGCCAGTGGGGGTCCGCAAAGATCGAATGGTCTCTTTTACTTTGCGTTCTTGGGCTCCTGTGAAAATCCATGGTGCTTTAGGGAGTTTTATCGATCCATCAGACGCTGTTTGCGGCCAATATTGCTCCATACGATCCACATTTCTAAGGTCAACTCTGGCTCCCAAAGTATCTTTCTTGCCGGTCAAATGGTCCCATAGTAGATCACCCACATTCTTGAATATGTGCATTGGATCGAGCAAGTGATTGATCACGAGTCGGGGCCAGTATGGTAACTCGTACCATAGAGATAGTCTCTTCATCCCTGGAGGCAATCCGTCATCGCACATCTCCTTCTGCTCTAACCATGCTTGTGCAGACATCCTTGGTGGCTCTCTTCCCAAAAAGCCGTCGCGTAACACATGATTCTCTGGAAGATACGCTTGATGACCTTCGTAGATTTGCTTCTTCAGTGAGGGTGCCCTACGTGCATTCAGTCTAGGTCCACATGTGACACATGCTCTGTATCCGCTTGTTTGAAGCCCTGCATGTATACACATGATAATAGATCAACTATGGGAAAAAATAAGATTTACAGTGTCTAAGTGAGGAGTGTCAATAGATCACCTGAGCATTCTGTTAGCCCGGGATAGTCATGCATGGTCCACATTAGAATGCCTCTGATCAAAGCATTCCGTCGTCCTGTGTGTCGGCTCATATCCACCACCTCTATGCCAATCCACAATTGTTGTAGCTCTTCCAATAGTGGATGAAGATACACATCCATATTCCCCACTTTATATCGCCCTGGCACAATCAAGTTTAGCCATAGGTGCCCCTTCTTCGTAGTCAACCACGTGGGAATGTTGTAGTTGATGATGACAACGGGCCATACACTGTAAGATGTTGATCTTTGACCAAATGGATTTACGCCATCCATAGCCAGGCCTAAGCGCAAATTTCGAGCTTCCCTGGCAAAATCCGACCATGTTCCATCTATATGTTTCCAGACTGCGCAATCTGCAGGAATTCGTAGCACACCATCCGAAGATTTATTCTCCTCATGCCATGATGCTAGGGCGGCCATGGACTTACATTCGAAGAAATGCTTGATGCGAGGAAGTAGAGGAAAATGTCCCAAAACCTTTTGTGGAATTTTTGTCCCGTGGAGATCTAATCGATATCTTTCGGAATCACATTTCGGACACTTCTCCATGTCTATGTATTCCCCTCTGAAAAGAATGCAGTCATTAGGACAAGCGTGGATAGAATTGTAATCCATCCCCAAGTTTCGCAAAATCTTTCTTGCTTCATCTCGGGAATCTGGCATCACATTGTCAGCTGGTAGTATGTGCTCTTTCAGCAATCTACACAACATAAAAATACGATACAGTCGTGTAAAAATCTATCAGATCGTTATACATTTAGAGTTTTATTAAAGTAAACTAATTGTAATAGATCACCTGAAAAGTGTTGTGACGCTAGTGTCACTCCATCCAAACTTTGCCTGCATGTTGAGAAGAACGAGGAGTGCTTTCAATCTAGACATACGTGCTCCATTATACAATGGCGTATCGGCTTCACTTTTCATATCATCATAGATAAGCCTTTCTGAATCCATGATCGTCTCGATCATTTCATCAATCTCGGGCTCAAACATTGCCTCGTTGGGAATGTTCTCTGCATGATCATCCCCCGAGCTGTCAGAGGCTACATCTTGTGGCCTCACATATGCTGCTTGACCAAAGCACCTGCGAACACGTCTATTGGGTTGCAAGATTGCTGCTTGTTGGCCAGCGTCAGAGTCCGACGAGTTATAATTGGCAACAACTCGATCTATAATAGATGGATCGAACTCGCCAAATTTGCGAACGTGCTGCAAAGAAACACGTCTTGTCCGTCGCACAGCATGCTTGCATTGATTACAAGGACATAAGACCCTCGTTGAGAGATAGGTGTTTCGGTTGGACGGTCCCACATCCTTGTCACTACTCATAATGAGGATAAAAATCTTATAACCTGGACAACAAATTTAATATTCTATTGGCATTCTTCGTCTTATCTCTCTCTCTCTCTCTCTCTCTCTCTCTCTCTCTCTCTCTCTCTTTACCTCACATTCTCTAGTCATGTCCAATCCCCGCACACCTCGGTCTAGAGGTGCACGGAGATCAGAACCACCGGGTTATAATCTCGTCTTTATTGGTCAATACCTATATTTGTGGGTACAAGAAATCTACACACCCACGTCTACATGATACTGCATGTAGTGGACAAAACCCCTTTGCCTCTTCTCTAGCTGTAGCACTTCACAGCATCTTAACATCTTTTCACAGTAGATCTTTTCACTGTTCGTCTAACTCTAAACCCTAAACCGTAAGTAATTCTTGCGTGGACTCGATCTAACGTAAATAAGCGTAAATCTAAATAAACGTAAATCTAACTAAAAATAAACCTAAATCTAATTTAACGTAAGTCTACATCTAACCTAATCTTTAACGTCTTTTGGGATAGTTTCCTACGACGTTAAAACTCTCTTCTTCTTGTGTGTGTGTGTGTGTGTGTGTGTGTGTGTGTGGGTAAACCTAAATAAACCTAAGTCTAATCTAATATAACATAAATCTAAATCTAACGTAAATTATGTTATATTAAAAACAAAGAACTAAACTAACAAGGATTATAAGAACCTTAAAACTGATTTAACACATAATTTTTCACATAACTCGGCAAGAGTTGGCATTCTCATCACTAAAGATGTGAGAGTTAACTTCCGGCGGTGACGCTGTCTCATCTCCATCCACATCTGACGACAGCAATTGGCCCTTTAGACCGTTCTTGCTCTTGTTACTAACTTTGAAGTTGCTGTTGAATGACTAGAGGTTGTCTAGATGGTCATTGTGTCGGGGATGTAGTGACTCTTGCCGCCCTGAAGATCCACCTTCTTCCCTATCTTCTGAAGACATTTCACCAGTACTTTTGGATCGACGGAGCCCACCATGAGTGAAGGCAGCAATACCCTATATTCCATTGAGGGCTTTCTTCACCCGCTTCATGCAGGCATCGCAGTCTATGGAGACCTAAATCTAATCTAATATAACGTAAATCTAAATCTAGCGTAAATAAACGTAAATCTAGTTAAAAATAAACCTAAATCTAATCTAATTTAACTTAAATAAACCTAAATCTAATTTAACGTAAGTCTACATCTAACCTAATCTTTAATGTCTTTTAAGATAGTTTCCTACGACGTATAACTCTCTTCTTCTTGTGTGTGTGCGCGTGTGTGGATGTGTGTGCCAATAAAAAGAGATAAATGGTATAACCTTTCTATCACCCATGCCAAGTATGATAGATTGATTATGCCATTTCCCTCTTGAATAATAGGTCTTGAGTTCAACTCCTCGTCGGCTAGATCTTTAGGTCTTTTAATTTTAATTAGTTTCCTACGACGTTAAATTAGTTTCTCTCTCTTTCTCTCTCAATGTGTGTGCGTTTTTTTGGATCGTATGCATGTTTTCTCTCTTTTTTCCTCTCTCAATGTGTGCGTTTTTTTTTAATGCATGTTCTCTCTCTCTTTTCCTCTCTCAATGCGTGCGTTTTTTGTTTATGCATGCTCTCTCTCTCTTTTCCTCTCTCAATGTGTGTTTGCATTCTTTGTTTATGTATGTGTGTGTGCGTTTTTTTTAATGTTTGTACTCTCTCTCTCTCTCTCTCTCTCTCTCTCTCTCTCTCTCAAAAACACTATGTGTGTGTGTATGTGTGTGTGTGTGTGTGAGAGAGAGAGGGAGAGAGAAAGAGGGGAAGGGAACATGAGAATGAGGAGAGGGAAGGAGCATACCTGGCTCTCCTTCCTCTCCTCGTGTGTGTGTGTGTGTGTGTGTGGAGAAGAAAAAGAGAGAGAGAGAGAGAGAGAGAGAGAGAGAGGGAGAGAGTTACCTGCTCCTTGCTATAGGGCGCCGAAAAACTCAGATCTGAGATCTGAGTTTTTGGGCACGCTCGGTTATTTTTTTAGCCTAGCCGGCGTCGCTATGATCGTCGCAAATGTCTTTGTAAATTAGCGACGCCGGGAATTTTTTTTTTGAGCGTCGTTGTGTGAGCGTCGCTTATATGAATAGCCTCTTGTAGTGTGTGATACATTCCTAAAGAAACTAGCAAATAATATGAAATACCTCTAAGAGGCACATCAGTGGAAAGAGGCACCAAGCCTTTATTGAATAGAATCAAAATAAAATAAAGAACCCTAAACTATCTATTTTCACCACACTATAGGATCAAGGGGATGGGATATTATATAGATTGGCTGACATTCCTAAGGCTAGGCCTCTATCCTCATTGTCAATATAATATAGTCATCTTCAGTGAGACCCAGGGTTTCTTAGTGTTATCTATTGATTATTCTTCATATTATTGTGTATGTATGCTAATCAAGAATGCTACCATCCGTGGATAGTCATTTTGTGTAAATAAGTAAGCATGTGCCAATAGAAAAATATTTTCTATTGCATACAAATCACTTGTGGTGTTAGCAGCAAGCTAACTCAGATACCATTTTTTGGAGCTCTCATTGTAAAAACATTTATTATTTTGATGCATTAGAAATATTGTAACTCCTATTTTGTGGATAAACTTTGTAATTGATGAGCCGAGGCTGCAAGCTTCCAGATTGTATCAACCTGTCTTTACCTATCTTTAGTTAGAGCTCCCAGATTATTAGTTTTGACCACCAAAAACCTTGGCTAAGGTATTAATTAAAGCCAATTTTTATAAGTTATTATTAAGTTTTTGGATAATAAAATACATGGCGTGAGCTAACGACACTCACTTCTGTCCTTCTCGCGCTTCCTACTCCCTCCTCGGTTGTCACATTGCAGTCACGTCTATTGCATTTGATCTGCAGGTAAGAGCTCTCTGCATTGACATTGAAAGGGGGAAATGGGAAAACCACCAACACATAAACTCGATGCCTCTATATAGCTCAGTGGTCTCACAGCACCCCTATCCCCTAGCAAACACACACCATGATACGCAATCTACAAACAGCTATTGTCCAAGCCCAAGCCCAATCATTCCTAATTGCAAACATTCGACCACAAAGCACGCACTATATTATCTTGACCTTGGAGCATAACACCATTTAATCACATATAAGCAACCCCAATGCCCTCAGACACCTCAGGATCACTGGTCGAACAAACTCGAACTTTCCTACTAATTTTTATCCTCAAAGAAAGTACAGCAATCATATATAGAACTAACACAATCGACACACCCGCGTAGTCTTGAGAACAGAAGAGAACATGGTATAACATTTTCACCAAGAGTAGGATCAAGGAAACTATGAAAATCCGACCAGATGAACCTCATCAAAAGAGAGAAACCATCCTTCTTTTGTAGGATCGGATGAACCCATCTCATGCCATCCTCGAGTCGGCCATGCCTTTAGCATACGCTTTTATGCCTTCGCCTCTTCCCAACATCTCCTCTTGGAACTATTCCGTCCTCAACAGCAGCCTTTGTAGCATTCAAAGTATCAGCAACTCAGTCCTTCTCCCCCACTTCAGCCTCACTGGTACCTCCAATCTTGAGGACAACAACCCCCCAGATAGCTTTGCAAGACGTTCTTGTGATTTTTCCTTGTCATAAGGAGATGTAGAGGCGCTAATAGCTTCCCTGATCTACTTCAATTTATCCAAGTCCTACGATGCGTATAGCAAGGCAATCCCTCCACCTGGCCTCACTCCCTTGCATGCCCGACCTTCCAAAAATCAGCGCCACCTCACTCCCCAGCCCTGCGGCCCTCCTCTTAAGCCCTCCTTCTCCTGGCTTCTCGCCTCCTACAAACCAGCCCTGCCCCTGTCGTATTCATCCCCGCCACCTCACTGGCCTTGGTATGCCGACCCTTCACCTCCTCATCAAGCCTCCATATTCGCCTCCTTTCTTCCTGTTTGCCCTCCTCTTACTGTAACTCGCGGCTCCCTTCAGCCTGCAAGTGGCGGCCCTTCTGTAGAGGGGGAAGAGCCCTCTACAGAGAAGAGAGAGAGAGAGAACACGAGAGAGAGAGAGAGAGAGAGAGAGAGAGAGAGAGAGAGAGAGAGAGAGAGAAAGAGATTCACTTCCGCCACCATAACTGATTACTATGAATGAAAGCTTGATGGTTATAAAGGTTATAAGAGCCCATTCTTAAAGGCTTGTAGTGTCCTCTCGCTCCTCATGAGCCACACCCCTTGGCATCCCCTCTAAGGTTCAAGACCATCCAATACGGCCAAGGAATAACATATGGCACACACCAGCTTATGCCGTAACACTTGGCACGCACCGAGGACTTGATCCCAACATCCCTTGATTCGTGTAAACCCAAATGTACAGTGGTACAGTGCTACTATTTAAGGGTTGGGAACCCGTACAACAAATTTAGAACACCACATCAAAATTCATTTGGGAAGTGATGCAAGTATGGTTGTCAAGGCCGCACTCTGGCTCTTTGGCTCTTCGCTCCTGAACCACCCATCTCCATCACTCGCATCCCGAACTCAGACCCATTGAAAAGTCGCATTGCCCAACTGCAAAATGAGGTTAAAAAAAATCTCCGCAAATTTTTAACCTCCGCAAGAGGGAAATTCGCCAAGTACATGAGACGGCAGAATTGAGCATCATCTGTATATTGCGACATTGCACCAGACAGAACCTTATCAGCCCGAATAAGAAAAAGCGAGCAGTAGGGCATCACCGCTTTTTGCCTGCTATTGCCTCCTCTCCACATGCTCTCCCTTCTTTATACTCTACGCCAAAAGAGAAGTCAACGCCTCTAGGTGGCATCCCCATGCTCTTGCTTATTCATTTGAACCTTGACGGAAACTGGATTTCAGCCTCTCCTCTTTTGATTCATCTCCATCGTTGATGAACTTGCAATACCCTGCTTGTTGCCCATCTTCAATTTTCCACTTACGTAATCTAAGGCCGCCAACAAACTTCTCTCTGTTACATGCTTTCACTGCTCGGATCAGGCAAGTGGGCACCCTTCATTTGCTAACACCTCACCCCCTGGTGATCTTCCTTTCAGCCCAATAATGGTCTGCTTGTCTTACCTTCAGTACATTTGCAGGCTCAGAGGACGTCGATCACCTCTGCTCATCAGCCTCCACGATGCCCGCCCTTTGAGCGACTCCCCGCCTGCTTGGCACCGGCGTATGCACTGCAGTAGAATTTCAGGAGCATGGTTCGCACCTCCTTCATCACCAAAGGGCGGGTAAGATCAACTATGTGGTCGCCATGTGTAGAGGGGGAAGAGCCCTCTACAGAGAGAGAGAGAGAGAGAGAGAGAGAGAGAGAGAGAGAGAGAGAGAGAGAGAGAGAGAGAGAGAGAGAGAGAGAGAGAGAGAGAGAGAGAGAGAGAGAGAGATGCTCACACAGAGAGAAAGAGATTAACGTCCGCCGCCATAACTGATTACTATGAATGAAAGCTTGATGGTTACAAGGTTATAAGAGCCCATTCTTATAGGCTTGTAGTGTCCCCTCGCTCCTCATGAGCCACACCCCTTGGCATCCCCTCTAAAGACCATCCAATACGGCCAAGGCATAACATATGGCACACACCGGCTTATGCCGTAACACCTTCACCTCTCACCTCCTTGCAGTCGGCCAACCACCTTATTCCTGCGCCATCATTGCAGAGCGGGCTCCAACCCGTCAACCCGTTTCCTTGAGGTTGTCCCCTCCTCTCTTCTCTCCATTGGCCTTCCCCTTGGTCGACCCAACTGCAGCGCTTTCCTCCCTCGGCTCTCCTCGTCTCCTGCACCTCTGCAGCACTGGCCAATAACTCCCTCGCTATTGGTCGCTCCCTCTATAAACTGGCTTCCCCTACGCGGCTCCTACTCCCCCCAAGTGTCGCCCTCGTCTCTCCTTTACCTGCATGGCCCTCCTCCATGCACTCCTCCATGCACGCAGCCTGGCGTCCACATGGCATCCACCTCCTATGTCACGCTGCTCGTCCACTGCTGCAACTCGCCATCTTTTTTTTATTAATAGCTTTTAAAAGCTTTTGGGCTTGGCCCCCTTTCACACGCCAAACATAGCCCACCTTCGAATTCCTCCTTCAACCTCTCCGCCTGCACACCCTTTGAAGCTTGAGCTCCACCTCCTCATAAAAAATGCGACTAGCTTCCCGTCGCGTCGCCAATGATCAGAAGCAAGCCCGAGGCTCACTTTTTGTGCCGCCGGTCTCATGATCATAAACAATTATCCATCCATCTCCGAGCATCATCAAAATTCGGACCTTGTCCAAGCGGGGCAAGCACTCAACATACATTGCATGGTGCCATCCCGTGCAAGAATATCTGACCACTTTAAAAGACCCGAGCGACTGAGCCTAAAAACCCTCGTCGGTCTGCTAAAATCCACATTTGACATACGCATCACTATGAAACCTACTCAAAAATGCATCTGATACCTGCCAAAGTCCGATACCATCATCCTGCCTGATGCCATACTCTTGCTGCTGGCTTCTCCCTGTGTCGACACAAACTGGTTGTACCAACGTAAGCATTTCATGGTATTTCGTAGCTTTTGGCGTCGTCGACCTGTGGCCTAATTTCATCATAAGTATAAATTTCACTTCAAAATCAAGAACTAAGCATAGGAGGGATATTGAGCCATCATTGCTAAGCATTTAGATGCATTCTGGGTCGAAAACGATTAGGTCAAAAATCTACTACTGTTAACAATCGTGATTTTTGCACTTGACTTAAAGTGGGATTTGAGACCATAAGCATGTGTGCTTAGTTCTTATAAACATGTCCTAGAAGTTTCATTACATTTGGATGTCATTTGATGCTGTAACGGATGTGATTTGTTTGCCGATGAGTGATTGGCTTTTGGTGATTTCAGTCACTTGAGTGTAGCTTGAGTTAGATGCGAGTTGTTTGTTATTTTCCAAGAGATTGACAACCTCTTGTAGCCTCTATGCCCCTATGCATTGACAATTTATTTGTGGTTCTCGCTACTTCTGCAATAAGATATGAGTGAGGTTAGACACTCGTCCCACATTTGGTGCCGCTTTCAGGGATTGAAGAGACCTAAACTAGGAAAAAACACAAGCGTCTTGTGAAGTTGTCCTTCAACTTCCTCTAGGATCTCCTAGAGTAGAAACTTCCATTTTAAAACCGCATATCTTAAGATTGTTGTCTTTTGCTATGTAGAGGTAGGTAGCTTGGAAATAATCGTACTTGCTGAGTACCTTTAGGATTGTAAGATTGTAGAACTAGATTAGGATTTTGAGAATGGTTGATGGACGAGACAAGTCTTAAGATCAAGGCTCAGAAAACCATAAAAGACAAGAAAACGAGTGTCTGTGGACACTTTCCTGTCTATGAAAACATATGCTTGTTTCATGTGATAGAATCACGTTTTTTGGACGGTTTAAGGGTTTCCCTATGCTTAGCTTCCCAAGTCAACATGAATAGCAATGCATAATTATAAATTTGTCTTACCGGATTTGGAGCGCGTGCGGCTAACTCTTGTACTAGTGGTTGGACGGCTTCTACTTCTTCTTCGATTGATGCTTCCGCATGTTGACACCTTTCTTCCCACCTTCCTTGGTGGTGCAACGGCATGGGCGTCCTTAGAACTTCGTGTTACACGCTTCGGAGCCATAGATTCGGAATGGAGAAAAGAAAAGCGCGTTGAGAGAGAGAGAGAGAGAGAGAGAGAGAGAGAGAGAGAGAGAGAGAGAGAGAGAGAGAGAGAGAGAGTTCACAAATCGGTTAACGGCACGTCGACGATTGGAGATGGAGATGGTTTGAAGATGGGAGGTTTAGGGAGAGAGGCTTCCTCCGGCGCGTCGTTGCAAGAGAGCTTCCGCTTCTGTAGATGTGTGTGTTCAAAGTGAGAGGAGAAGGGTCCTTTATATAGGCCCTAGGGGGGAGCTACGAATATTGAGAGGTTTCAAGAATAGGAGAGGGAAAAAGCTCGCGCGTCGTCGCAGCTCTAAATATATATATATATATATATATTGTACGCGAATCCTTTGCACGATTTTAAAAAGCTCTATACTTACAAGTTCCCATTCTATTTTGAAAGAGAGAAAGAAAGAAGTATCCTAATCTTGAATCACCTCTCTTTCTTTCCTAAAAATACTATCCCTAAGCTTTTTCTTCACACATAGATTAGGTTCCCACATAAACCTATTGTTCTGCATAAAAAAAAGATCATAAATAGATGGATTCTGAACCCGATTTTCAATCCAATTGCTCTGATAAACTCATGATGACTCACAAAATCGAGAATCTCAATTACTTTGCAAAATATGTGAAATGATTTATATGGATAATTGTTGGGTACATTACAATCTCCCCAACTTAGGGATTCGAGATGTCCTCATCTCGAGAAAAACTGAGAATACCCCTACTCTAATTACTATCTCAACCCTCATTATATCCAAAAGAGTGATGTCCTTAGTCTGCTTCACTTGCTACTACTGCTCCATTAGTTCGTTGTGGACAAGAGTTCCGATAATGTTCCAACTCCTCACATTCAAAGCATCGAACATTCAAGCGTCGAGAATCTTGCGCATTAGCAGCATAAACCCTTTGTGGTTGTCTATCTTTGATACTTTGATTCTGTTCAATTCTTCTTGTAATCCTTTGTTCCTTCATTAAAGGTTTGGCTTGTAGTAAAGCATCTTGTACAGTGGTAGGTTTCAAGGCTTCCAATCGCGAGCTAATTGGTTCTCTTAATCCTTGACAAAAGCGAGCTACCTGCTGCTCTATGGTCATTGACGGTGCATAACGTCTAAGCCTTACAAACTTTGAGTAGTACTCTTCCAAAGATAAACTGTATTGTTTCAGACTAAAGAACTCATTCATCTTTATCGCTTCATGGGCAGGAGGTAAGTATCTTTCCTTCACCGCTTGTTTGATCTCCCACCAACTCTGAGAGTTCTCCAACACTCCCATGTCACGACAATGTTGTTTCCACCATAATTTCACTTCCCCTGAGAGGCGAAACATCCCTAACATGGCTTGATTTGCAGGTGTGGTTCTCGCAGCAGAGAAGTAATCATCCATAGCAACAACTTCTTCTCCTGAATCTCCGTATGGAGAGCATCGTTCTGAGGGTTTTCCAACGTAGAAGTGATTTGAGGATTCCCCTGAGTGTACATCAATGTTTGTAATAACTCAAATCAATAGGGTACTTTCGAAACTTAGACTTATCCAATCCACTAAAAGCTCAATTATATGACTTAATCAATCCTTACTTATCTGATTCATTAAAACCCAATCACATGACCTAACCAATCTTGACATAACCAGTCCATCAAAACTTACCCATATGACTTAACCAGTCATGACTTATCCAATCCGTCAAAACTCAATCATATGACTTAACCAGTCATGATTATCTCAATCACATCACTTAACCAGTCATGGCTCATTCAATCTACACAAAAACTTACTTACATGACTTAACCAGTCAAACAATATATCTCTGTAGAATTAACTCAATCTTTTAATCATAAAGTCATCAAAATGTCATATAGGGGTCTACAAAAGATCTCTCCAAGATCAAACATAATATTGGTTTCAACCATAGCTATGATACACTTCAATCGGCATATTGTAATATCCCTGCGGGTCTCGTAATGGGGATAAAAACCGTACACATGAAGAAGCTTGAAGTAGCCAACTAAATCTTTTTAAAACCTAAGCTCTGATACCAACTGTAAGGTCCCCGTCCTAGAATATCGGGGCGACTTGATAGATGGCCTTCCTTAATTCTCCTTGTCCGTTGACAACACCCTACTCCGTTTCCACAAAGTAGAGATACGAGCAACGGAAGAGAGGAAGTCCTCTATCCATCGTTTACGTGGTTATAAGGATCATACACCACAAGCCAGGTCGTTAAATCTAAGATTTCAATGGAAGCTATTTCTTAACCTAAAGTTGAAATCCCATTGACATATTTACAATCCATAAACAACGCCTTTTTCCTCAAGTTTAAGAGGCACGGCCGCCATCCATAAACCATCAATATAATAAGAGATTTAGTCTAAACTAAATAGTAACTTGGTGTCATGTAGATTTGGGTCATCTCGACTCTTGGCACAATGAGTGTTTAATTTGAGGGAGTGGAGAGTTTCTCGACTAATCGAGACCACACATCCTTGACTGGCAACCTGAGCCAGCCCCCACTTTCCACCCCACACGCACACTTTTCTACCACACTGTTTTACATATACAAACAGCGTTCCTTAATTAATTCCAAACACACGTTCTTTTATACAGCCCTTTAACAATACCAAAACAATTCAAACAATGCTAATAAAGGCAGCCCTATTATTCAACAAAAACAACTTTTCCAATTTCTCATGATTTTGCCGCTACCCGCGGACTTTCTTTGTCTAACCAACAAATCCTTTGCAAAGGATTTATTCGCTAACCGTGAATTGCGCAACCTTCCCATCTCGCTAACCGCGAGGCATCCCGCTACCCGCGAGGCATCTTGCTAACCACCAGGCATCCTGCTACCCGCGAGACATCTTGCTAACCGCTAGGCATCTCACTACCCGCGAGGCATCTCGCTAATCGCGAGGAACAAAAGAGATCCGATAACCTCAGCTTAATCTCCGCTATCCGCGGAATCATCTCGCTACCCGCGAGAACAAAATATATTCTTTCAACAATTCATCTTATTAATGATTCATAAAAAATGATCAACCAATTCTTCATATCAATCAGAAATCGCTTATCAAACAATAACAATTGATTAAACAATAACAATCCAACAAACAGTAACAATTTATCAAACAGTCCTTTCACTAGTCTATGAAAACATATGCTTGTTTCATGTGATAGAATCATGTTTTTCGGACGGTTTAAGGGTTCCCTATGCTTAGCTTCCCAAGTCAACATGAATAGCAATGCATAATTATAAATTTGTCTTACCGGATTTGGAGCGCGTGCGGCTAACTCCTGTACTAGTGGTTGGACGGCTTCGACTTCTTCTTCGATTGATGCTTCCGCATGTTGACACCTTTCTTCCCACCTTCCTTGGTGGTGCAACGGCATGGGCGTCCTTAGAACTTCGTGTTACACGCTTCGGAGCCATAGATTCGGAATGGAGAAAAGAAAAGCGCGTTGATGGAGAGAGAGAGAGAGAGAGAGAGAGAGAGAGAGAGAGAGAGAGAGAGTGTTCACAAATCGGTTAACGTCATGTCGACGATTGGAGATGGAGATGGTTTGAAGATGGGAGGTTTAGGGAGAGAGGCTTCCTCCGGCGCGTCGTTTCAAGAGAGCTTTCGCTTCTGTAGATATGTGTGTTCAAAGTGAGAGGAGAAGGGTCCTTTATATAGGCCCTAGGGGGGAGCTACGAATACTGAGAGGTTTCAAGAATAGGAGAGGGAAAAAGCTCGCGTGTCGTCGCGGCTCTAAATTTTATTTTATTTTTTATTTTATTTATTTTTTTAATTTTTTGTTTGTACGCGAATCCTTTGCGCGATTTTAAAAAGCTCTATACTTACAAGTTCCCATTCTATTTTGAAAGAGAGAAAGAAAGAAGTATCCTAATCTTGACTCACCTCTCTTTCTTCCCTAAAAATACTATCCCTAAGCTTTTTCTTCAAACATAGATTAGGTTCCCACATAAACCTATTGTTCTGCATAAAAAAAAGATCATAAATAGATGGATTCTGAACCAGATTTTCAATCCAATTGCTCTGATAAACTCATGATGACTCACAAAATTGAGAATCTTAATTACTTTGCAAAATATCTGAAATGATTTATATGGATAATTGTTGGGTACATTACAGGGAGCCTAATTCTAAAGTCAACTCCTATAGAGAAAGTTGGTTAGACAACCTACCTCCTGATATAGACATGGATGTACAATCCTTCTATGGGGATTATGGATCAGAAGCTTAAGGAATGACTAAACCGTTGACTTTGAAAACACTACCCTCTTACTTGGGAGATAGTGAAGATGAATTCATAGTGTGTAAAACCACGCAAGTGAAAAGTGCGGAACAGACCCTAGAAGTAGAAAACATTCATTCAATCATGTCCACCCATTCAATGCACTCTTACTTTAGGAGAACTATTGAAAATTAGACCACATCTATGGAATGATTTACATAAAACTCTAGGGAAGGTGGGAATAATAGAGTTAATCGAAAGAAAATTGGGAAAATTGAAACAAAAAATGGATAACAAAGAGATTAGATCCGTTCCAATGAACAAAGTCGGAGAATACTACAAAGGGGAAGAACGAAACACCACCCTTCTAGTGAAATATAATGACATAAAAACCATGGCAATACTAGATAGTGGGACAAGCATAGCCATAGCCACGAAAGCAATATGGGAATCCTGGGGACAACCATCCATTAAACAAACTTGAATGAAATTGCAATTGACTGATGGACACATCAAAAGACCTTTAGGACTACTTGAAAAAGTGATAGTTAATTCCTATGGTATTGAATATCAACACACTTTTGCCATAGTAGACTTTGGAAAGAAACTCAATTACAAAATTATATTGGGAAGACCTTTCATGCACCAAGTATAACTCATCCAGGATTGGGAAAACAATTATCTGAAATTTAAGCGAGTGGGATCAATAACAAGGGTTAATCTAAAAGATCACACTTATAGAGATTTCATGAGAACGTCCATACAAGAATTTGATTTAGTCTCTTTGGCGGAAACTAAGCTTCCATCTTGGTTGAACAAAGACACTCCTATTTGGATGTGTGGAGCCTCAGAAAAAGGGAGCTTAAAACGAGAAGAATGTGACTTAGAAAGAGATTGTATAGATGAAGCCTATATATCTGAACCCTTTCCAAAGCATTTGTTTGATCCATTTGAGTGGACTCAAATATTAGCAACAATGGATGTATGTGTAAACACGTCTATGCCTACTCAATGTTGTAATGAGGACAGTTATGACATAATTCCCATACAAATGATCTCAACCCTCCACATCAAAGACAAAATTTGTGAATCCAAGGACTTGATGACAACTCAACAAGTCTTTTAAGACCTCTACTATGATGCAACGGATGAGTTAGAAGAACACTCAGCTACCTCAGATGATTCCGGGTCAAAAAAAGAACATGTGAGAGCTAAGCTACTCATGAAAGGAGGGGAGGCAAAGTTTTTTGACTTTTCAAACCAGAAACCAGAAGATAGAAACGGTATATAAGAAAAAGAGATACTCGAAACTTGAAAGCTAGACCTAGGACATCAGTCTCCAGTAGAACATAGTTCCTGATGCGGATAGATGCACATAATTGTGTCAAGGACAAAATCACTGGTAGATATCCTTTAAACAAAAAATAGGGAACATTGAAAATATCTAGAAAAATGACAAAGGAAACTCAAGAAAAACCTAAAAAGTGCAAGGATTTAACCATGACACGAGTTGAACGGAACAAGAAATATCAAGAATTGAAAAAAAAGCTCTAAAGGAGATATACAACTGAAATAGACACCACTGAGGAGGATGGTAAAGATATAATGAGTGTTCCATCTCAGTACAAGAAATATACTCTCCAAGACCAAAAAATCATAGTCGAACAACCTATGAGGGAACTACAAAAACAGGGTGAGTCCTATGAAGGACCTGAAAACGCAAAAAGGATAGATCTGATCGAACCAGGAGAAGATCCTAGACCATTCTACATTGCAAATGACCTTATGGAAGAAGAAGAAGAGCTTTTGTTAAGCTTACTAAAAAAATATCGAGATATCTTTGCTTGGTCTTTTAAGGATCTCAAAGGTGTTGATCCAAAAATCTGTCAACATACCATACCCATGAGAGATGATGCAAAACCAAGTAGACAAAGGCCATACACATATAATGAAACATTTTCCAGAAAGATCAAAGAAGAGATTAAAAAAGTAAAAGAAACCAAATTCATTTATGAAATTGAACACACAGATTGGGTTTTTCCAATTGTGGTAGTACCCAAGAAAAATGGAAAATTACGAGTATGCGTCAATCTCAAGAAAGTGAATGCAACTACCATTAGAGGCAACTTTCCTCTTTCAATCACTGAGCATGTTTTAGAACGAGTTGTAGGAAAATAAGATGGCTTTTCAGGATACAATCAACTTTCGGTTGATCCCAAAGATCAGCATAAAACTGCTTTTGCAACTGAATGGGGAATTTTTGCCTATTGGGTTATGCCTTTTGGGTTAACTAATGCTCCTTCCACCTTCCAAAGATTGATGAGCCATGTCTTTAAAGAATATCTTCGGAATTTCTTGGAAGTATATATGGATGATCTATGTGTGCATTCATCAATCCGGGCTGATCATTTTGAACACCTCAAAAAGGTATTCAAAAAATACAAACTTTATAGGATTTGCTTAAATCCTGAAAAGTGCACATTTATGGGTAGACAAGGAAGAATTCTTGGACATATAGTGTCTAAAAATGGCATAGCTACTGATATGGATAAAATTCATGTTATTGGCAATTTGCCTAAAACGACAATAGTCAACGGGGTTCAAGCCTTCATGAGACATTGTGGATATTACAGACGTTTCATTTACATGTACGCTATAATTGCAAAACCCATGTATAGCTTGATCACACACTTTGAATGGACTGATGAGTGTGAAGAATCCTTCATGAAGCTTAAGCAAACTCTCACGTCAGCTCCAATATTGAAAGCTCCAGATTGGAATAAGATATTCCACATACATGAAGATGCTTCTAATTTTTCCATTGTGTGCATAGTAGCTCAACAAGGAGATGGGAAAATTGATTTTTCTATTTCTTATGCTAGCCAACAATTAAATATTGCAGAAAAGAACTATACCACCACCAAAAAGGAAGGAATAGGAATGATCTATTCCGTAAGAAAGTATAGACATTACCTATTAGAAAACAAATCTGTGTTCGTTGTGGACCACCAATCCCTATTGTACTTGGTCAACAAGCCATGCAACACAGGAAGAATAGTTAGATGGTTCATCATTCTTCTAGAATTTGATTTCACTGTAGTTGTGAAAAAGGGCACCACTCATCAAAGGGCAAATCATTTGTCAATGATTGTTTTAGGGGAACCACTCAAAGGAGTAGATGATGTCTACCAGATGCATATTTGTTCACCATTGAAATGATACCTCGATGGTTGGAAAACATGGTATCATTGATGACCACAGCCCAAGTGGATTCGCAAATACCACTTCCTATTACAATTGGATTAATTGAGTAATTGGCTATGTATCAATTACTAGTTGGAAGGCTATACAAAAGAAATCAAGATGGAATATTGTTTTTATGTATTAATCCTGAGGAGAAAACCCAATACCTAAGTCAAGCACATAGTACCATAGTAGGACTTCACTTTGCAAAAGATCAAACTATGCGACGGATCTTGAGACTTGGAGTATTTTGACCAACTATGAGGAGCGATGTTCATTCTTTTGTGAAAAATTATCCTCAATGTCAAAAACAAACACCCATATCTCATGTAACATTGTTTCAAATGTCTCATGTTCCTAAGTGGAGTAACTATTTAGTTACTTACTTATCAAGCCGAACATTTCCTAAGGATATGAGTAAACGCCATCAAAGAGTAATTAAAACAGAAGCAAGAGACTATGCTCTTTCTGGAAACCAATTGTATCGAAGAGGTAAGGATCAACATTTGTGTCTTTGTGCAAATGAAGACAAATATATTCCCATTATAGAACAAGCACAGGTTGGATTAGCTGGAGGTCACTTTTCTAGTAAGACCACCGCAAGAGCAATCTTAATGGTAGGAATATGGTGGCCAACACTTTTTACAGATGCCAAAGAATATGTTTGAAGGTGTGATGCTTGTCAATGAGCAAAAATGCCAACCCGTGTAGATAGCATGCCCTTAAGACCAAATGATGGGAGCTACAGCTTTTACAAAATGGGGTATAAATTTTGTTGGGCCAATACAGCCACCTGCTTATAGAACCCAAGCTCAATATATCAGTGTAGCTACGGACTATTTGACCGAGTGGGTCGAGGCTAAAGCAAGCCAAAAGAATGATGCCAGAACCACCGCCGCATTCTTATACGAGTATGTGTTCACAAGATATGGACTGCCAATAGAAATAGTCAATGATAGGGGAACTCAGTTTCTCAATGAGGTAATCAAGTATCTACTTAATGAATTGATGGTCATCCATAACAAATCAGCTCCCTATCACCACAAGCAAACGGACAAGCTGAGCATACGAATAAACTTATTAGCTCGGTATTGACTAAAGTGGTTAGTTCAGGAAGGAAAGACTGGGAAATGAATCTCCATGCTACTCTATGGGCTTATCGAGCTTCATTCAAAACAGCTTTAAATGCAACACCCTTTAACCTTGTTTAAGGTCTTGATGCCATATTGCCAATAGAATTTCTATTGCCGACACTAAGGGTAGCTAAGCATCTTGAGTGGACTGGACATGAATTGTCAGAAAGACTTGCAGATTTAGAAAAGCTAGATGAGCAAAGGCTAGCTACTGTAGCTCACATCTATGCACAAAAGCAAAAACAAAAACAGTTTTTTGATTCCCATCTCATTACAAAAATCTTCAAAAAAGGGGACTTAGTTTAAGTCTATTCCCTTAAACAACACATTCCCAAGTTTAAGAAAAAGGGAAACGGATCGTTTATCATTGAAGATGTATCTCCAAGTGGAGCAGTTAAGTTGTCCACCCTAGATGGTGAAGCAATGGCTAATTGGATTAGTGGATGTCGTTTAAAGAAAACCATTTGTCACCAACCAATGAATTGCTAGAAAGAATGCATGCAGGACACAAAGAAGGATAAAATAATAGTAGGTTATTGATGAATCTCAAGAGGAATCTCGGCTTTGGGTACTCAAAAGGAAAGCTTCTCTCAAGAATCTACAAATACCTATTCCCATCAACACTCTAAAATCAATTGACCGACAATGGAAATTGCATCAAGATGCAGTGTCAACAGAAATGGACCTTCGCATCAAAGTACAGCTAAACAATCATAGCACAAATGCATTGTCGACACAGGAGCTCGAGTAAATGCAATCAATTATTTCACGTACAAGAAAGCAACAAGTCAGTCTTTGACAACAGGTTTCATAATAATCAATATCTAATTCTTCTAAATGATTTTCTCATGTTAAACTTATCATTAAATACGGGGAAGTGCCAGGGGAGAAAAAGCTAGAATATTGGTTAAGCTAGAAGACCGGCCATAGTAGGGATCTAAAGGAGGGAAAATAGGGATCCAAAGGGAGGGACATCTGCAAAAGAGAAATGTGAAACAATGGGCTTAAAAGACCCTAAGGTTCATCCCATTCAGACTTCCAAAATGCTAAGGTTCCAAAATTCAAAGGTTGTGTCCAAAGACCAAACACTAGGGAAATTGGATGCTTAGTGTGTGTCACAAAAATTCTTTATCAATCCCTACATAGGAGGGGGAGAGCCTTGCAAGTAGGGGATGAGAGAGAAACTCTCTCACACACACACAAGCTCCCTTTACACAAAGGGAATGAGGGACACATGTCAGCTCCCTAGCCCAGATGCCCACAAGGTGTACTCAAACCCTATTGGATGGCCTTGAAGGTGGACCAATGAGAATCAGGCTAGAGTAATTCTAGTTTAATTAATTTAAAAACACTTAATAAAAGAAGACTATTGGACAGTCTCCCAAGGGGTCCAATGAGCATTCATCAGCCCAATGGCTTGCCTGATTCATATTGGTGAGGAGGCAAAGGGGTCCAATGAGAGTTTAGTTTCATTTATTAATTACCTAAAGCTCTCACAAAAGGGGAAAGGGGGATACATGTCAGAAGGCTATCACTTATGTTGCTTAATTACCATTGGCTAAGCCTGGGGAGGTCCAATAGGATGCTAGCAAGACCAAATAGCAAGAGGGGTCGACCAAGAGAGAGAGAGAGGGGGCTGATTTTTTCAGGGAATTATCACACACACACACACTCACACAATCTCATGTTTGGAGTAAGAAGACTCTCTCTCTCCTCCTCAAGCTTTAACGGAAAGCTTATCACCTACTCCAAGCATGTGAGAAGGGAGGCCTACACCAACAACTCTTGGCTTTGTGATGCAAATCCAGACGAAGATCCAAGCTTCAATGCATGCTCATCTCCTCTACCATGCTAATTACTAAGCTAAGCTATGCTAATATGAGTGATTATGTGAGGAGATGTACATCTTGGTTGCAAGAATACTCCTTCTTCCTCTCAATCTACTCTCATACCCCGCTAGCTCTCACCATCTTTGAAGGTGTTTGAGGTCTTGGGTCTCAGACCGTGAGGGAATTGATGTTGTGTTTGATAAGTGTTATGATTAGTGCATGAAGTTTCCATCTTCATTGCACTAGATAGTATTGAAGGAACACAAGAAATTGTATTGTAAAATGTCTCTCTTGATGGGAGAAACCATAATACAAAGCCTTTTGGAGGGGGGACCGTGGATGTGGGACCGGCTCCATGTAAATCCGGCCCTCAACTGTTGTCAATTGCTTAATTTCTCTCTCTTTTGAAGTATTGTTCATGCTATCTAACTAGGTGTTATGCTTTTTGTTTCTTTCTCCACCCAAGCACTCTTGTTGATCTCATTAGGAATCTATTCTAATGAAATGCTCACTATGTTCATGCTATTTTCCGCTACACACAAGTTACTAGGACATTAAATGTTACATTGGTATCAGAGCACAAGGTTTCTCTTTTCTTGCTCAAGAAGGGAGGTCCTCAAGCTAGCTATAAATGGTTGGTACTATTAATTGCATGTGAGTAAGTAGAATAGGGATTTTTCAACCTTGCAGTGCGCCTGCCTTTGTGCAGTTAACGGGGCATCACCGTCAAGAGCTATAGTCTTAATAGTGGAGTCCTACGGGACTTGCCTACAGCTTAACCACTATTAAGCTATTAGAAGCTTGACAGGAGTCGGTGCTGCTTTGGTGTTGAATGACCCTCTCTTCTATTCCTTGCAATTAATGGTATTCGAGCCACAAGTACAGTAGCTTAAGTGCTTGTTCTAAAGTGGTAAAGAGGAGTAGCAACTAGGTCTTGAACTGCCAAAGTACACCTAAAAAGTTTACACTTAAAAGCTATTAGAATGGCTGACAATAGTAAAGAGAGTGAAATTAATGTTGATACTTTGATTTTGCTAATGACCAAGCTACTAATGATGCCCCGATGCCTGCTAACTATCTTGTTTCTAGGCTTCAACAAGCCATGGGCAATCCATCCCTCCAAAGTGAAGTGCAACCGTATCTTCGTGCTCATGGGATTCTCCAAGCTCCCCACCATGATAAGAGAACACCTAGGAAGCGTCCTTGCAAGACTTCCAAAAGATGTCTCTCTCCGATTCGGGAAGAAGAAGTGGATCCCTATGAAGGGCTCAAAAATTTTCTCCTGGATGATGCATCTCCTTCTCAAAGGAGAATTCAAGAGCCTCCACCGAAGGAATGAGAAAGAAGTGAGTCTCCCGCCACCTCGATGGAGATGGATCCACGGAGATGGCGGGCTAAACGCTCTCCATCACCTCCAAAACGGAGAAGACCATTGCATACTTCCCCACACCATACTTCAAAGAGGGATGAAAAAAAGCAAGAGAAGAAAAAGGCGAGAAAGAGGACACCCTCTTCTCCATCTTCTTCATCCTCTTCCTCTTATGAAAGTGATGGTGAAGACAAAGAAGATCAAGGACAGAAAAAGGCAAGAAAGAGGTCACCCTCTTCTCCATCTTCCTCAAATTCTTCATCTTCTGAAGAAAGTGATTGTGCAACCTTTGAACCATCAAAAATAAGAGGCCATAGGAAATACTATGCCGCATGGAAGAGGTTGTCCAAGCTGAAGAAGTTCAAAGAGGGAGGGAAGAGTGTTGAGATGTCGAGCTCTACACCTTGAGCTGGCATCCACTACGGGTCTTGGCCGCTTACGGCATTTACTCACTGGCGCGTTAGGTGACCGACACGGAGGATCTCTGCCAGTGATTCTATAGCTGGACTACACTTATAGTGCCAGCCTAGTATGCTTCTAGCGAGTTCACACTTAGTGACCGCATGTACATATGTGCTACTTTTCAGCTTTAGCACTTAGTCATTTTGTACTCTCTTTTCTGTGAAGAAGAAGAGGAAGCTTTCCATCTCTGTGTGCTTTGTGCTTGTCTTGTGTAGCTCTCTTGCATCCTCATTCTTTACAAAGAGTGTAACATTTAATGGCCTAATAACTTATGTGTAGCGGAAATTAGCATGAACATAGTGGGCATTTCATTAGAATAGATTCCTAATGAGAATTACAAGAGTGCTTGGGTGGAGAGAGCAACAAAAAGCATAACACCTAGTTAGATAGCATCGACAATACTTTCAAAAGAGAGAGAAATTAAGCTATTGACAACAGTTGAGGACCGGATTTTCATGGAGCCGTCCCCCCTCCAAAAGGCTTTGTATTATGGTTTCTCCCATCAAGAGAGACATTGTACAATACAATTCTTTGTGTTCCTTCAAGACTAGCTAGTGCAATGAAGATGGAAACTTCATGCACTAAGCAAAACACTTAACAAACACAACTTGAATTATCCCCGTTCTCAGACCCAACACCTCACACACCTTCGAAGATGGTGAGAGCTAGCAGGGTATGAGAGTAGATTGAGAGGAAGAAGGAGTATCTTACGAGAAAGATGTACATCTCCTCACATAATCACTCATATGTAGCATAGCTTAGCTTAGTAATTAGCTTGGTAGAGGAGATGAGCATGCATTGAAGCTTGGATCTTGGTTGGATTTGCATCCACATGCCAAGAGAGTGTTGATGTAGGCTTCTATCTCACAAGCTTGGAGTAGGTGATGAGTTCTCCATTAAAGCTTGGGAAGAGATAGTCTTCTCTTTCTTCACACATGAGCTTGTGTGAGTGTGTGTGTGATAATGCCTTGCAAAAATCAGCCCCCTCTCTCTCTTGGGCGATCCCTCTTGCTAATTGCTCTTGCTGAAGCTTCATTGGCCCTCCCCAAGTCAAGCCAATTACAATTAAGCAGCATAAGTGATAGCCTTCTGACATGTGTCCCCCTTTCCCCTTTTGTGAGATCTTTAGGTAATTAAATAATTAAGCTAAACTCTCATTGGACCCCTTTGCCTCTTGGCCAATAGGAATCAGGCAAGCCATGGGGCTCCTGAATGCTCATTGGACCCCTTGGGAGACTGCCCAATAGTCTTCTAGGAGACTTAATTCTCATTGGTTTCTTTTATTAAATGTTTTTAAATTAATTAAACTGGATTTACTCTAGCTTAATTCTCATTGGTCCACTTCAAGGGTCATCCAATAGAAATTGGGCACACCTTGTGGGCATATGGCCTAGGGAGCTGACATGTCTCCCTCATTCCCTTTGTGTAAAGGGAGCCTGTGTGTGTGTGTGTGTGTGTGTCTTTCTCTCTCATCCCCTACCTTTAGGGCTCGCCCCCTCCCATGTAGGGATGTGCAAAGACTTTTAGGGCACACACAAAGCATCCAATTTTCCCTAGGGTTGACCTTTGGACACAACCTTTGAATTTTGGAACCTTAGCATTTTGGAAGTCTTAATGGGCTGAACCTTAGGGTCTTTTTAGCCCATTGTTGCACATGGCTCTTTTGCAGATGGCCCCCCCTTTGGATCCCTATTTTCCCTCCTTTGGATCCCTACTGTGGCCGGTCTGCTAGCTTAACCAATATTCTAACTTTTTCTCCCCTGGCCTTCCCCACATTAAATGATCAATTTAATATGAGAAAATCATTTAGGAGAATTAGATATTGATTATTATGACAAAGAGCATCTCTTTCCTTACCTATGATGGCACTTTTGGTGCTACGGACAAAACCTTGGCCTTTATCCAACAATTTGATGCGGCGTTCGGAGATGAGGGCTTCACAGAGTCCTCTAAGCTACACCATGTAGCTATGCACTTTCAAAAGTCCACTAGACAATGGTGGTCTAGCCTATGGGCCAACGGTGAAGCTCCACGAACATGGAAAGCTTTAAGAGATTCCATTATGAAGTAGTTTTTGGCCACCAATGCCAAAGACAAAGTACTCGCCAAATGGCGAATCTTGAAGCTCTCTCCCTATGAATCCATCCATAAATATGTAGACAAGTTTTGGGACCTACAACTCAAAGCCATTTTCTTCAAAAATTTGGATTTTGGAGAGCAAAAGCAGCAATTTTTGTGTGTGTGTAACCGAAGAAATGGCAGAGTATGTCAACTCCCAAAAGCCACGCACCATATCGGCGGTAATGCATTATACTATGGTGGCCTCTTGAATCAATTTCCAAACAGGGGCTAAGAGGAATTCTAAGCCCCCTGAAAGCTAGGGTTTCAATGAGCCTAAGGGGAAGGACAATGCTCCTAATGGAAATTCCAACAAAGCTAAGGAGAAGGGAGTTTACAAAGGCAAACATAAACTCTCTCCTGAAGAGCAAGGATAACCGGTGTTTCAAGTGCGGCGAACAAGGGCATGCAAACCGTGCTTGTCCCCAAAAGAACAACCGCCATGATCCTCCTAGAGCTACCTTGGTCAAAATCCAAGAGGAGGAAACTCACCACAAAGGATCTCCTCTATGCCATTCTTGGGGAAGGTAAGATAACATGATGCTTTTATTCTCTTTGACCTCGGTTCTACTCACAGTTTTATATCTATAGAGTTGGCCACCAAGCTAGGCATACAAGCCTATGAGATGGGAGATTTCCTACCCGCAGATGGTGCTTTCAAAGGGCAAGAAGCTTTAGTTACTCCCTTAATTGGAAAATTGAGGCTCCATGTCCAAAGCTATGTGGAGAAAGAGGACTTCTTTTTCTCTCCTCTCAAGCATGAGGATGTAATCCTAGGGGCACCATGGTTTGAATGCATGGCTGCCAATGTTAAATTCCCTGAAAGTAGAATCTCCTTTGAGTTGAGGAAAAAAGATATGTATATAGATGCTAAGGAAATGGGTAACACTATACCCATTGTACATACACAAGCTTTCAACAAGTCAATAAAGAGCTCTATTTCTGTGTACATGATTTTTGTTAAAGATTCTCAAAATGAACCTAATGTTTTAGCAAAAGAAAATATACACAATCAAAAGGAATTAGAGTTATCCAATTTTCTAAAAGGGGTTTCAAGATGTCTTTATTGACGACATCCCTTATGAGCTACCTCCTAAACAAGGCAATGATGACCATGCAATTGAACTTCTCCCAGGAAGTTCACCGCCTAGCAAACCTCCTTATAGAGTTTCTCAAGCTCAACAAGAGGAGATTATGCGGCAAGTGCATGAGTTAGTTGAGAAGGGCATGGTTAGGCGTAGCTCATCTCCATTTTGTTCTCCTGTGCTACTAATGCAAATGAAAGACGGCACATATCGTATGTGTGTCAACTATAGAGCACAAAATAGGATCACTATCAAGAATAGGTTTCCCGTTCCACGGGTAGAAGACCTATTTGATAAGCTACAAGGGTCCACCTTCTTCAGTAGGATTGACGTAAAAAGTGGCTATCATCAAATAAAGATAGTTGATCAAGACATTGTAAAGACCGCATTCTGCACTATGTTTGGTCTTTACGAATACATTGTCATGCCTTTTGGCTTGACCAATGCACCAGGCCTCACTAAATCTTCATTGGAGTGTTCTTTGATGATATCATCATCTACTCTAATTCATTAGACGAACACAAGCAAAACCTCCAGGTAGTATTTCAAGTTCTAAGAGAGGATAAACTTTATGTTAATTGAAAGAAAAGTGAATTTTTCTTACAAGAGATTCAGTATTTAGGCCACATTATCTCTCAAGCTGGCATCCAAATGTATCAATCAAAGTTAGAGGTAATAAAATGATGGCCTAAACCAAGGAATCTTCATGAGTTAAGAAGATTTATAGATATATTCACATACTATAGACGCTTCATAGAAAAGTTCTCGCTAATAGCAGGACCATTACATGACCTAACAAAGAAAAATGTTAGGTACACATGGTCTGCCAAGGAGAACTTTATGCTTTTGAAACGCTTAAAGAAAAGCTTATCTCTCAACCTGTGCTTACATTACCGGATCTCTCAAAGCCATTTGAGGTCCAATGTGATGGTTGTGGTGATTTCCTTGAAGCTGTTTTGCTTCAAGAAGGGCACGCCATAGGCTATGAAAGTCGAAGGCTCAACCCTGCTGAGCAAGCTCTAGGCATATATGAAAAGAAACTCCTTGCAGTTCTACATGCCTTAGACTCATGTAAGCACTATTTGTTGGAGACTCCTTTCATTCTACAAACGGATCACCAAAGTTTAAGTACTTCATGATGCACACCAAGCTCTTTGACAAACAAATGAGGTGAGAAAATTTTCTTTCGCAATCTCGTTTTCATATTGCTCACTTTGCTGGCAAGCATAATGAAGTAGCCGATGCACTCTCAAGACAGCCGAGAGTCAATGCGGTTTCCCTAGCAACTCACAATGATCTATCTTCTATGATAGATGAGTATGCTATTGATCCCGATTTTAGAGATGTGATTTTAGCCCTTGCACTAGGGAAGAAAGAGGAACCATTTACTTTACAATATGGTTATCTTCTCTATGGAAATAGAGTATGCGTTACTAGCTCACTACGTGAGAAAGTAATGTATGAATCTCAAAGAGGTAATGTCATAATAATCAATATCTAATTCTCCTAAATAATTCTCTCATATTAAACTCATCATTTAATATGGGGAAGTGCCAGTGGAGAAAAAGCTAGAATATTGGTTAAGCTAGAAGACCGGCCACAGTAGGGATCCAAAGGAAGGAAAATAGGGGTCCAAAGGGGGGGCCATCTGCAAAAGAGAAATGTGCAAAAATGGGCTTAAAAGACCCTAAGGTTCAACTCATTCAGACTTCCAAAATGCTAAGTTTCCAGAATTAAATGAATGAGACAATGATTCTTGGAATCTCATGGATGCGGACGTACAAGGCAATACAACATTGGTATACCAATCAGCTTAAGCTATCACCTAAAGATAGACAGCTCATCGTTCCAATTGCACCAAGCAAAGAGGAATGGAAAGTAGGTTACCAGCAAAGCAAACCATGAAGCAATCAATCTTCTCCATCCTATCAACAGGAAAATGCTACAAGTAGCATGCAAGGAGCCAGGCAAATTTGGGTACCAAAAGCACAGCTTAAGGACAAGCCAATTCAAATTTAGGTGCCTAAAACATCATCTACTGTACCGAAGACGGTTCCAAGGTTCAAAACACAGAGAGGAGCATCTCCGAGCTAGCAACCTAACACGAAATCGATTTGGAAGAAAAAGGAGCACTTATCTTCTCCATAAACTGTAAAACCGATCAAGCAATGGAGGGTTAAGTCTCAGAAGACTCAACCACACCATTCTGAAAAAGACAAACCAAGATATCAATGGCGGGTAAAAGCTCGACAACAATCACTAGTGATACCAACAGCTCAAGAAATTAGCATGCCAAAGCATCCTGACGGTACAATCAATCAAAGTGCACACAAGCTACAAGATTTTCTCTTTGGAAGACAACATCAGAAAACCTCGACATCAGAAACCCTTAAGTTAATTACTGAAGACCCAACTCTTGCATAGCATAATGGTTTTAATTGCATTGATCTTCAAAGCATGGTAGAGCCAACCCAGGTTATGTATAGACAGGATTGTTCAACCCATGCACACAGTCGTCTCGGAGTACGCCATCTACGAGGGGTGAAAGGGAACTAAGTCATTAAGGGCAATGTTTGAAGAGGGAGGAAATTTTTTTGATGTTAACGTGTGATTTTTTGCAAAATTACCTAATAATACTCTTACAAATCATCAACAAGGGAAACTTAGCTAATATTATCTTCCCGCTAAGTGTAAATAGTGTATATACTATCAAAAAATCATCAAAAATAGTCTTTTTTAATTTATTTTTCATCATTTTTCTTGATACTGAGACTTAAAAATAGAGAAATCCAACAAAAAACAATAAAGTTGTATTTTTTAATGGATTTTTATAATTATTGGATTTTCAATTTTCTTTTTTAGCGTATTTTGTTATTTGCTTTGATTTTTTAATAAACAAGTCAAAAATTGATAATAAATAGAAAATGATCTCAGATGGAAAAACTAAAGATACACTGATGATCAAATGGACAAGGCGGGCAGACACAAAAAATTTCAATCAAATCGGCAGACGGAAGCGGGAATCCTAAATTAGGCGGCCAGACCTACTTTTGCACAATTTTGTAGAATGAGCTACAAAAATCCGATTGGGGAAATTTTTTAGTCTAACATATATTGCACGGCCTAGTAGGACTAGCAGGGAAACTTGGGAAAAAATGGTTCGGGAAGTCCGAGTATAGATACCCAAGTTAGGCCAAAATCACCTCATTTCCACTTGTCGCCTTTGGAAAGAGACCTTTTCGACCTTCTTCGCCTGTTTTCAGCGCCATCTCACACAAGACATGAGGGGTAAGTTTTATAATTATCAATGATCCATTATGTATGACCGGTAGCTAGTCTAAACCCCAGAAAAAAAACCCTAGAATCCGAGCAGTACACGAAGACCTATGATCAAAAGTTGACCATAGCGGCCTATCAGCTCATCCAAACCAGACGAAACTTGAGCTGCGGCATGCCCCAACATAATAGAACACTTCTATATCACCAGTTGACTATTCGACAGGGGTCAAGGGGATGCCACGTAGAAAAGCTAGGTTTTTGACAAATGCCAGAATTGGATTCTAATTCCATAGACAGCTTATAGACTGGGTCTATACACAATGCACATGATTGGTTTCATAAAATCAATCAAGGCAAGCCCTCGGAAAGCAAAAAAACACTCGAAGGCTACAAAGCGTCAAATTTGACATGCGAAGTCAAACTTACTCCAAATGGGCCAAAATTGGATGAGTTGCTTCTTTAGGACTATGTAGCGGACAAGTCCATAGACTCAAAAGTGACTAACCAACTCCATAAGCCATGTAGTCACAAAAATCGGTGATTTTAGGGTCGACAAATCACAAAGTGATGCTGACAACACAAAACTCTACAAATTCAATTTAGGACTTGTTTTAGGTGTATAGAATATGTTTTGGTCAAAATTTTTAAGTTTTGCAAAAAACAAGTTGACCGCTGTAAATAATCGTGATTCTTTTGCAATATTTTGGCTTGAAAATGGTACCATTACATCACCCATCACTTGTACACACTTATTACATGCCACATTTCAATTATGAGTCAAAATGATCAATGATCTTGGAAAAATGCCAAAAAACGCAAAGAAGTCCTTACAAACCAATTTCTGAGTTATAGGTCACATTTTCTTATCCAAAACACCCCATATCTCATACACAGGGTCTACATCATGCCTAGAACCAAGTTGCACCAAAAAATGTTCATTTTGATGAAAAAGCTAATAATTACGATTATTTACTTTTTTGTCAAGAAGGGAAAATTGCAACTTTGCTTTCATGGGCTCAAGGCACATGATTTCCTAAATCCACTAACCAAGTTTGAACAAATTCAGAGCTCAAAATCTCAAAATTCCTTTATATCTATTGTTTTAGAGACTGAAAGCCTAAATCTGACACCATTCTCACCATGTGCACTCAAATGAGCCCACACTTCACTCAGAGTATCTAATTGATATGTATTCCAGGCCCATGATGCCAAAATTACAAAAAATTGAAAACAATTATCAGCTGTAAATAATCACGATTATTTACTTTTGTTGCAAATTTTTGTTTAGACTTCATGATTTTGATCTTTACATGTTTTTATGCATCTATGCATGTTCAAAAATCGATTTGAAGCAAATTGGACTCAATTTGTCAGCAATTCAGACTGCAGGACATTTCAGAGAGCAATCTGCCAAATTTTCTAATTTTGACACTCTATTCACTTAACAAGAGCCATGCAAGCTGCGAAAAAGGCCAAGAAGAGGGTATCTCAAAAAGAGAATCTGTAAGAGCTACCACCATATCAACTGGACCCCAGTTCAGTAAAGACAGCCAAGGCAACATATCTATCTAAAGAACAGCTTGACCCTTTGAAAAATGGGGCATTGATGCTATGGGTCCTCTGCCTAGAACAAAGAATAGTAAACTATACATTCTAGTGGCTGTAGAATACATGACTAGGTGGGTAGAGACTCAAAGTGTGGCAAGGGTAAATGGGAAAACAATGAGCAGGTTTGTATACACTAATATTTGTTGTAGATTTGGTACACCTCTAGGTATTTTTTCGGATAATGGTACAGGGTTCAAGAAGGGTTTACTCACAGAAGTTTGTGAAGAGCTTTACATCCTACATCGTCATAGCACACCCTACTACCCACAGTCAAATGGTTTGGTGGAGAAGGCTAATGGTGTCATTGCAGGCATCATTAGAAAGATGGTGCAAAACAAGACAAAATTCTGGGATGACTTCTTGGATGGTGCCTTGTGGGAATATCGAACCACATATAGGGAAGCCACGGTGTTCACACCATTTGACTTGGTCTATGGTCAAGAGGCTTTGCAGCCTATTGAGCTCAACATTCTAGAGGCTTCATGGCAAAGGTGCACAAGATGATCAAGAGGTATGGATGGATCGACTTCTTACATTAGTGGAGCTTGAGTGGAAAAGAGAAGCAGCTTACGAGTGCTACAAAAGAAAATCTACACAAGCAAAGGAGAAGCTTGACAAGAAACTCAAGGACAAAGGCATCAAGGAGGGAGAGCTTGTGCTAAGGTATGACAATCGCCTTGACAATCATTTTGATGCCAAGTTTGAAACTAGATGGCAAGGGCCATACATAGTCAAGAAGGCTTTCAATTCAAGTTACTATCAGCTTATGGACTTGAATGGTAAAGAGCACTCCACGAAGGTAAATGGGTATCGCCTGAAGCCCTATTTGAGTCGCCTTCTACCAAAGGATCTACTGAAGAACTGTCAAAGAGCGACTATTTCATGTAAGTTTTGTTGCATGAAGCATGAGTGTGACAAGAAGCCACACAATGAAAATCCTGTCAAGGGACCATATAAAATAGAGAACTCAAAAGAACTCTCTTTGCAAAAGATGCTTTATGAGGGTACATGAATATACCATCATCTTGGGGAAGGAGTAGTGATAGCCATTTTTTGGCTCTCCGTAATTTCCATAGTGAGTTACCTCACTCTAGCAAAATCACATAAACATTGTGGCTATTCTTACCTTTCATTGTACATAGGCATGTGTGAGCTAGGGGGCTTTTCCCATATCTTCTTAAAACCCTCAGCTAGCTAGTCACTGGGCTAGTTGAGCCAAATAAATAAATAAAATCAAGAAAATAAAATATATTATGGCCCATTTGTGTGTATATATTTCATTGTACGTAGGGCCTAAATATAGGGAATTTTCATAATTATTTTGATATTTATTTAAATATTTGTACCTCGGTATGCGTTATTTTCCTATATATGCTAAGTACATTGACTCACCATTACCATAATCTTTCTTACCTATGTATTCTATAAAAAACCATTATATGCAAGCTTCTCTCATTTTTGGGCGAGAATCCGCTCCAAGGAAAAACTTCAAAAATACCTTTCACCATCAGTCATTGCCTATTCACTAAACTTCTATTTCCTAGAGGTATTTTTTCTTATCTCTTGTAAATAAATATACTTCAATAAAAACAAATGAGGGTCCCCTCATTTGATTCCTTATATTTTCTTATATCTCTTTTTTCCATTTTATATTTATATATAGGTGACACTATTCTAGATTCCACGAATTGTTTATACACGAACCTGTTTTTTTCATCATATTCCATATATTATATTTATGTATAATCCACAACCATGAATATTTTCAAACCCCTAAGAATAAATTCGGTCATGATCTCATGCAAGGAGGGGCTCACCTTTGCAGCCATATGAAAATTCAACAAAAGGGGGGCCACCGAAGACTTTTTTGTGAAGAAAAATAAGCATTTTGGTGGGATTTCTTATATCCATCTTCACTCCAAATTTGGAGTGGTAGTCAAAAGAAAAACTGTGGACCAAAATCTCAATAATCACCTCAAAACTTTTGGTGATTTTTGGAGTAACCACCGGTGAGCTAGGATGTTTTGAGTGGACCCTAGTCTGCCCACTTTTCTCACAAGTAGCCCATAGTCTTCTCTCACCTCTTTCCACACTTCTATACACACACACACACACACACACATTCCTCTCAATCTCTCACTCAAATCTGCACCTTCCATGGTTTCTCTCACTTTTTTCACCATTAACTTCCCCTCTTACTTCCATAGCTCTCATATGAGCTCTCCATGTACATACACCATCTCTATGCCTCTCTCTATTACTTCCAAAGTACAATTCCATCTTACCCCTTCTCTATATACATAAAATTCATCATGTAAACCATGCTTAACCTCTGAAAATTGGGAGATCTCATCAACCAGATTTCCATTTTCATCGCGATAATCAACCTTGACGGCGTTGGCATAAAGAAGAGAGCAAGAAGAGGAGGATCGATAGTCATTTTGAGAACCTACACAAGTCCAAAACTTCTTCAAGCTTCACCATCACAAGGATTTCTTCACTTCATTCAACCATCTTATTTCAACCATCCACCTCATTCTATCCATTGTAGATATAACATTAACTTTCTAGTGATTACTAACACTAACCGCTAACATACTAACAGAAAATAGCTATTGACCTAAGCATAAAAGACACCTCACCTCAAGACATGTTCATAATAACTCTCTCTCTCTCTCTCTCTCTCTCTCTCTCTCTCTCCTTCCTTAAAACTCTACTTTCACCTTATCTACCATCAAGAATGCTCTCTTTTGAATCCACATCCATGACTCAAGCAGATAAAGAAGGCCCGCAATGTTATGATATTTAAAAATAAATCATAATCCTGATTTGTTAGCTTGTAAATTAGGATTATCAATAATCTTAATGAGGGGTCTCCAACCTATAAATAGACCCCACTCCTTCATGTAAAACAACCTCCAATATCTCACATAGCATCCCAACACTGTATGCGTGAGGAGAGACTTAGGTGTAGCAACCACTTTGTGAGCTTCACTTTTGGTGTGAGAGAAGCTTTCAAGCTACACATTGCAAGTGAGAGAGCATGAGTTCAAAAATCTCAAAACCACTATTGTATATGCTCCTCTATCATCAATAAATTGAGGTTTGGTGCATCAAAGGCGTGACTCGACGTTCAAATCTTCGTCCTTCCATTTGTGCAATACGGTTTGGTGAATTCAAGGTGACATGTGTATTTTGAGTTTCTATCATTTGATCTTGTTTTAGAAAGTGTTTTAGTGTGTTTCCATTGCTAATTTTGTGTCCATTGTAAGAGGGTACTGTGGTGAGAGGTCTCCCACACCCTAAGAGAGTGTGTGTGTGTTGGCAATGTTTAGCATTCATTAAGCGTTGAGTTAGTTTCAAGCAAGATCAATTATAGCATCATAACAAAATCTTCATTTGCAAGTCACAAATAAGGTATTACGCAAGATCCCTTCCTCTCTCTCTTCCCTTTGCTCTAGCTCTCCTTGGTCCATTTTGTGTGTGTCTTGTTGTGAGGTTGCTTGTGGGTGTTTTATGGTGCATCTTCTTGGTTGTGATAAAATCTCTCTTGCGTCCTAGTTCGCATACCATAACTAGGTGGTGCCCCTATCTTGTTTGGGTTTGGCTGTGGGTTTGTTGTTGTGTTGTGCTTGTGATTGCCCCAGTCCCAATTGAGCAGCACGAGAGCCTTGAGGGGCGTGTAGAGGTCACTTCTCTTGTTGCCCACCCCGGACTACCTTAGTAGGAAGAGTACAAATCAAAGAGATACTTATTAATCAAAATCTATGACCAAGTAAGTGTATGGAGCCTTGCTCCTCTTGGGAACATTGAATGAGAGAGAAAGAAGTGTTGCTTCATAGGAAAATCCGCATGCCGTGCATGATGAAAATTGTATCAATAATTAACAAAGTATCAACCTGCGGTACATTGACATTCATTGCCACTACTACCTTGCACAAGAAGTAACTTGTGAAAATATCTTAAAGAACTCCTGCAACATAAAATTATCATAAATCTAGAAAAATTGAAAAGCATGAAATCTCAACCTGTTGATCAACCTCAATCATGGAGCTCTTCGTAAAACCTTGCTTTAGTCAAACCATGAGTATATCCCCTGGAGCATCTCACTAACATGCTATTGGTTGATTTTTCCTTGTGGAAAATTGTGTAATACTTTGTGTTGCCAAGTCCATCTGTGTTACTAGGCCAGCTACCATGAGTATATCCCTTGGAGTAAATCTCCCTTGGAGCATCTCCATAACATGCTATTGGTCAAATTTTCCTTGTGGAAAATTGTCTAACACTTTGTGTTGCTAAGTCCGGTTACGGCTTTCAAAAACCGTCTGAAACACGCATTGATTTGCAGATCCCTGAGGTGTTTGGATATTGCTGAAGGTTCACCCTTGGTGTCTGAAATTTTGGCCTTCATGATTTGTATGTTCGAGCCTCCATGGTTCTTGAATCGGCTTATCCTTGACAAGCTCTATACTTGCTATTAACATCTCGCATGTTGCATGATCCTACATGCCAAGCCATCTCTCAAAAATCGCACTTTGTAGCCCTTCTGCATCCGTAGCTGTGCACATGACAAGGGGTGCTAATGTTGCGAATACTGGGTGTGTGCCTTGGGTGGGTCCCTTAGAACCTTTGAAGAGTGGCCACCCTTTGACCATGGGCGGAAAAGGAGGAATAAATAGCGATGGTGGACTACTGTAGAGCACTGCAAGGAAAAACATTTAACCCGCATGTGTTGCGTTTCTCCCTTGGCCATGCCACAGGGTCAAGATTCCCTCCTCTTGGAGCCCCAAATTCAATGAACCCACCTGCGTAGGATTTTCACCAGGTCAAACATTGGATCTTTCCCCTCTTAAGAGTGCTTGCACCGCTACAAAATTCTGCTCGGCCTCACTCCGCCATAAAGGCCTTCTAATAAGGGATCATGCCCATGTAGTGTCATGCCCCTGTCCTTGTCGACTTGATGACGACAGAGAGCAAGAGAAAGACCGTAGAGAGAGGGATGCCATGCCTCATGCTGAGATAAAGAGAGAGAGAGAGAGAGAGAGAAGCCATGCAGCTCTCCTTCCCCTCCCCTCCATGGTTGCTCTCTCGTGTGCTTTGATACCAATGTCAGACTGAGAGAACTGTCGTGTCTTGATCCTCCACTGAACCTTCCTTTATAGGCCGTGCCCCTAGGATCCCATCTCCATTGGCAACTGGCCCTTGGCCCGTCCTTGAACTCCCTTGGGTTTGCCCTTGGCATTACACAAAGTCTCGAGCCTTTTGCCGCCCTGCTACTAAATATGTGTGCAAGGTCAGTTTTAGTGAGTTTACATATTTAATAGCATTTTAGGCTATTTGTCTAGGATCGTGGGGTTTTATAGTAGGTAGGGCAAATATGGTATTTGCCTATATATGACACCTCCCCTTGTACTTTTGGCATGTGTTGGCATGTGTTGATCAGTGCAGGGATCCAATGTTTGGGCACATTCTCTTTCTAGCATTTTTGTCATGGTTTGTGTTTTGTAGTGTGCGGACTCTCTCTCTCTCTCTCTCTCTCTCTCTCTCTCTCTCTCTCTCTCTCTCTCTCTCTCTCTCTCTCTCTCTCTCTCTGGCATTTTTCCCACTGTGCTCTCCTTCCTCTTGATAGTGATCCCTCTCCCTTGCCATGTGCACACGCTCTTCGTGTGGCATTGTGTGTGGTGAGTTTTTGTGCTTGTTCGGTGGGCGACACGTTTGTGCAACCAAAGTCGGTCTGTGTAGGGAAGTGCTCTATGCCAAGCTATGGATGCTGGTGGGTGTAGGACAAGGGGCTAAGGCCAATGTGGAGGACCTAGGTAGGCACATGTTAGTGGAAATGTATGTGTAATGCAGTTTTGTCGGTCAAAAAGGCTGTAAAATGGTCCAGTGGGGGTGACAGGTAAAGGTACACGAGATGCAAATTTGATGCTCTAGAATATGGTCTTGAAGATTCTTTACAAGTTGGTCCAGACAGCTCCTCAAATGGAGTCTCGGTGTGAGTTATGATTGTCCAAAGATGGAATGCTTTGCAGATCCCGACGAGCAGGGCAGGTACAGACATGTGGCCAAAACTGGAATCAGTGGATACATGCATAAAGCTAGAGCTGTGGAGCATGCCGATCTTTTTCGATTGCCCTTTGGAGCCTGTGGAATATTTGCCAGGGGTCAGGTATGTGCTCATTAGGCCGCATTGGTAGGCGTGCCGACAAGAGTTTTTTGAGCTCGCTAGAGTTTTGAAGAATCTCATGCAACATAGGGAATTGGCTCAATTTGCGGATCGATGTTTGGAGACATAGGTGTTGAGACACACCCAGTTTCAGGTTGGAAAATAGTCATAACAGAGGCGAGTCGGGTTTATTTTTTTAAATTTGATAGCTTGTCACTCGAGGCCGTGAGGCGGTTTGAATGCAGTGGAGTTCGCAGGGTGTGGTAATAGTTGGGCGGAACTCAAATTTAGAATGGTCCAACACACAAACAAAAAGTGTGTGTATGTGTAAGCACCGACAACATGCACAATGGGTACTTGGGGGAGTTTTTTTGGAAATGCAAAAGTTGAATGGTGGGTATTCTTGGGAGAATAAAGGAAAAAAGAAAAAGATAAGCCTTAAGGCTAAGAAGGGAAGAATGGCAAAAGAATAAGGTGGACCCAAAAGAAAGGGCTCCACCCAAAAGAAAGGGCACTGGTTGGAAAGTGTAAAGAATGAGGATGCAAGAGAGCTACACAAGACAATCACAAAGCACACAAGAGATGGAAAGGTTTTTCTTCTTCCTAGAAAAGAGAGTACAAAAAATGACTAAGTGCTAAAGCTGAAAAGTAGCACATATGTACATGCGGTCACTAAGTGTGAACTCGCTAGAAGCGTACTAGGCTGGCACTATAAGTGTAGTCCAGCTGTAGAATCACTGGCAGAGATCCTCCGTGTTGGTCACCTAACGCGCCAGTGAGTAAATGCCGTAAGCGGCCAAGACCCGTAGTGGATGCCAGCTCAAGATGTAGAGCTCGACATCTCAACAGAAAGCCCTCGAGATCTGCATGTCGCAGAGTCCAAGCATAGTTCGGAAACGTCGAAGCTTCTCATCTACGAGGGCCTTGGTAAAGATATCCGCTATCTGCTCCTCTGTGCTGACGTAGACCAAGTCGATGTCGCCCGCCAACACTCGCTCTCAAACGTAGTGGTAATGAACCTCTATGTGTTTGGTCCTAGAATGGACTACTGGGTTCCTAGCCAACTACATGCTGCTAAGGTTGTCACAATGGATGACAATTTGCTGGTCCACCTGCACTCCCAAGTCCTCAAGTAATGTGCGTAGACAAGCTACCTCGCATGCCGCAATTGCGGCACCTCTATACTCGGCCTTTGTGCTCGATAAAGCAACCGTAGGCTACTTTTTGCTGTTCCAAGTAACAGCAGCACTCCCAAAAGAGAACATGAAGCCACTCGTAGATCTCCTATCAACAATGTTGCCTGTCCAATCTACATCTGTATACCCATACAATGCTAATGGCGCATCTGCTGCATAGAACAATGCATAGTCAAGAGTCCCTTGCACATACCTAAGTGTGCATCGTGCTCCATCCAAATGTGGCTTCCTGGGAAGCTTCATGAACTGACTCTCCAAGCCTACTGTGTAGCTCAAGTTTGGCCTCGTGATAGTCAAGTAGATTAGACTACCCACAATCTTCCTGTACATCTTGACATCCTCAACAACATCACCCTTCTCTGCACTCAGCTTTGCATTCACATCCAGGGGAATAGAAATTGGCTTACAATCAGACATACCATACTTTGACAACATGTCCAAAGCATACTCTCTCTGTGACAACGATACACCCTCTGGAGTCCTGATCACCTCAATGCCAAGAAAGTAGCGCAACTCGCCCAAATCTTTCATTTCAAACTCCTGTTTGAGAAGACCCTTCACATGGTCAATCTCCATAGCATTGTCACCCACAATAATAAGGTCATCTACATATATGGTAATGACCACAATCCCCACATCACTCTCACGTACATAGAGTGAATGATCACCATTAGCTCTCTTAAAACCAATACTGACAAGATACTTGGCAATCCTGTCATACCATGCTCTAGAGCCCTGCTTCAAACCATACAAATCTTTGAGAAGCCTGCATACATAATCTGGGTAACCTGGATCGACATAACCAGGTGGCTGATCCATATACACTTCCTCTTGCAACTCACCATTCAAGAAGGCATTCTTTACATCCATTTGATGCATAATCCATCCGCTAGATGCAGCCACTGCTATGACAGCTCTCACATTCGTCATCTTTGCCACTGGAGCAAAGGTCTCCTCATAGTCTATGCCATACGTCTGTGCATAAGCCTTTGCGACCAGCCTTGCCTTGTGACGCTCAATGTTACCATCAGCCTTATGCTTGGTTTTATACACCCATTTACAGCCAATAGCTTTCTTGCCACTTGGCAATGGCACCAACTCCCATGTGTCGTTTTCTTCCAATGCAGCCATCTCTTCATTCATTGCATCATCCCAATGCACATTTCCAACTGCATCCTCAAAACATGTGGGCTCCACATCCTGTATCACCTTAGCCATGTAGGCTTGGTGATGCGCTAGATACCCATCATAAGTCAATTTCTGAACTGGATTTCTGACTCTTTTAGATCTGCGCGGTCTTGGGTCACTCCTTTGCCCTCTAGAATCTTCTTGTACTTTCCTGACACCAGGTGTCCTGACGGCGGGAATTCCAAATTCCTCATCAAGACTTTGTTCAGAACCATCTGAATCCATGTCTACATGTGAAAATCCTTATGATGCATTAGCCATAAAGGGAGGTTCATCAACCTTTTTCTTCCCTTTTCGTGATACATTCCCTGTACCTGCTAGTGGAGTGACCTGCGTACGTAGTCTACCATTCCATGGCTTCTCAACAGAGCCACGAGAAGAGGACTCTTGTGGTCCACTCAAAACCTGTGACTGTGGCCTCACATTTTGTACAACCACATCATCTTTTACATCAGCCCCAATAGTGCCATGTGCATTACTGTACCAGCTGCTCATCTCATCAAATACTACATCTATGCTCACTCGTAATTCTCGTGTAGTAGGATTGTAGCACCTGTACCCCTTTTGTTCAAGGGAATATCCCACAAGAATACATTTCTCTACTTTAGGATCCAATTTCCTACGCAACTCATCTGGTACATGCACGTAAGCTATGCATCCAAACACTTTCAAGTGTGCCAAATCAGGCTTTGTACCTGTAAACTTTTCCTCAGGTGTTACATCATGCACCGCAGCTGTAGGTGTCATGTTCATAATGTACACAACTCTATTTACAGCTTCAGCCCAGAAATGATGAGGCATGTTCTTCTCATTCATCAATGCATGTGCAACCTCTGCAATGTGCCTGTTTTGCCTTTCTGCGACCCCATTTTGCTGTGGAGTATATCTGCATGTAAACTGCCTGCGTATACCATGCATTCACAAAAAAATCTGAAAAATCGTTGGAGAAGTACTCTCCCCCTCCATCTGACCTCAATGTCTTGATTTGCATATCTGTCGCCTTCTCAATCATGACTTTGAAGTCCTGAAAGTGACCAAAAACTTCACTTTTGTTACGCATGAAGTAGACCCATACTTTCCTTGTTTGGTCATCAATGAAAGAGACATAATACATGCAACCATGTATACTTACAGTATTGGTTGGACCCCAAATATCTATGTGCACCACCTCAAGTGGCTTTTTACATACATTGCGATCATGTGGAAATGAGACCTTTGACTGTTTTCCAAACTAGCATGCTGCACACACTTTATGCATACCATCCACCTTGAATTTGGGCAAACCTTTTAGAATATGTTTTGATTGCATGCTACACAATCTCTGCTCATTGACATGGCTAATGTGTTTGTGCCAAATGTCAACATCAGTCACAACACCTATGCCCTATGCAAATAATGCAGCTTTTACCTCAGGCATGTCTACATTCAGCGTAAACATTCTGCCCACACATTTGTCCTCTGTGATCAGCTTACAGCCATTCTAGAAATCTTCTACATAACAGCCATTCGGATTGAAACGAACCTGCAAACCCTGCTCAACCATTTGTCCAAGAGAAACAAGATTCTTTGTAATGTTTGGGACATGAAGTACATCTGCTAAGTACTTTGATTTCCCACTCTTTGTATTTAAAGGTATGTCCCCTACATGAGCAATGGGGTGAGCTGTGTCATCTCCTATCTGCACATATCCTGACACATCATGTTTGCGCATATCTATAAACCACTCTCCACGAGATGTCATGTGATTAGAGGCACCTGAATCCACATACCAAACATCATCTTGGGTGGAATTTTCTGCAGTCATTGTATTCATTACATGCTGCATAACAAACATGCGCTCACTTTTGCTGTCATCTGCATCTCTGCTAGTAGATGCATAGTTATCCTGTTCTCTCTTTCCACTTGCTTTTCCCTTTGGACAGTCACGTGACATGTGACCTATTTCACCACAAGTCCAACATTCTCTGCTATTTGCAGTATGTTGCTGCCTGCTTGATCCTGCACCACGACCTCTTTGACTCCCCTTGCCTTGAGACTGGTTTCCCCTGCCACCTGTATTGTTTTCATTTGATTGACCTTCTCGAAATTGGCCCCTGCAACCACATGGGCCTCGACCACAACCTCTACCTCTACCTCTATTGGAGTTAGAATAGAAGGCTTGTTCATACCTATTTCTGCCACGAGAAGAAGATGTGTCAAGACCAAGGTTCTTCTCCTCAAGAATAAGCATAGAAATCAAATCTTGGAACACAGGGATGTCGTCTCTTGTATTCATGGAAGACTTGAAATGTACATACTCATCTCCTAGACCATCCAAGCATGCAGGGACAATGTCATTGTCTTCCACTGAGACTTTAATAGATCCAAGAGCCTCAATGATACTCTTGATCTTCAAGGCATAATCATTGATGGAGAGGTTGTTCCCCTTAACCTGATTTAGCTCCGACTTTAGTTGAAGCTTCCTGGCTTTGGTGTTCACCTCGAACACTCTGCCTAAGTTTTTCCATGCAATGGCGGGGGTTTCATCATCCAGTAGATAGCCCATCATGCCATGTGTGATGCTCATAGAAAGCCAATACATCACTTTGCTCTGGCCTTGTTGCCAGTCCCTCAAAGCTTTTCTTTGTTCTGCTGTAGCATTTGCCTCGGGAATCTCTGGTTCCTTTTCATTGTCTCCTTCTACGTAGTCCCAATAACCTTTCCCTTTTAGGAAATTCATTATTCTGAACTTCCATGCAGGGTAGTTATTTTTCTCAAGCTTCTCAGTGACAATCTAGCTGAACTTGTACAGTAAAGCTTTGTGTACTGCACTTTGGAGACCTGTTCAAAAACTTGTACGAAAAACCCCTAAAACTTTTTCCGTTGCGCGGGACGCCTTCCACATCTGGTCGTGGATTGCGAACAAAGAGATTGTGATGCTCTTGCTCTCTTATCCTCTCTTGCCTACACCAAGCTCTGATACCATGTAAAGAATGAGGATGCAAGAGAGCTACACAAGACAAGCACAAAGCACACAGAGATGGAAAGCTTCTTCTTCTTCCTAAAAAAGAGAGTACAAAAAATGACTAAGTGCTAAAGCTGAAAAGTAGCACATATGTACATGCGGTCACTAAGTGTGAACTCGCTAGAAGCGTACTAGGCTGGCACTATAAGCGTAGTCCAGCTATAGAATCACTGGCACAGATCCTCCGTGTCGGTCACCTAACGCGCCAGTGAGTAAATGCCATAAGTGGCCAAGACCCATAGTGGATGCCAGCTCAAGATGTAGAGCTCGACATCTCAACAGAAAGCCTCTTTTTTTGTAAAGTTTGAAACAAGAGAAAATAGCAATAAGGGGAAGGGAGCAACGACGACGTCGTCGTTGCCCCTTGGGGATTGAAAAAGGGGAGAGAGGATGTAAAAAAAAGGGGGAGGACTTTAGGGAAGGAGGAGTTATTTTTCTTCTTGCGCTCAAGGGTTTTTGGCTCATTGGAGAGGGAATAAAAGTTCTAGGAGAGGAATCTCTCACCTGTGTGTGGCGACAAGGAAGCAAATGAGGAATCTCCACCATCAGGACGGCACCAACGAGGGCCGTCGAGGTCTGGTTTTGTTTTGGGTGCTCGTTGAGGTTGTGTCGACGGAGCCGATTGTACTGGATCATCTTGAGTAAAGTGAAGAAACATTTCCCGCTTCTTGGTGTGGATTCCCCCTTCCCCCCTACTCTCCTCTTATGCTCTTGTGCAATTTGTGGTGTCGCGTACAAGTGTGTGCGCGCTTTGAGCCAACGGTGTGTGAATTTGCAGAGAGAGAGAGAGAGAGAGAGAGAGAGAGAGAGAGAGAGAGAGAGAGAGAGAGAGAGAGAGAGAGAGAGAGAGAGAGAGAGAGAGAGAGAGAGAGAGAGAGAGGTGTCATATGTGCTGAAGGGCAAGGATTGAGCATTGTGGCATGGGTATGTTCAATTGTGGTACTGCCAAGGGTGGGTGTTATTAGGGGATGGGGATGTGAAGCTTTGCTAGCAAGTCGTGCATGTTTCAAAGGTGTGTTTTAGAGGATAGGGGTGCTTTGAGTGCCTTGAACTATAGGGAGGCCTTTATTTGTGTGATGGACGTGTTCCCCATTCCCCCTCTCTATCTTCTGGTGCCCCCATGGAGGAGCGGTTTGATGCTCCTAGGTGATTTCAAAGTGGTGATTTTGGTGATGCCAAAGGTGCGGCATTTGAAGACCAGGTGCTGCTAGTGATGGCTTGGGCAAGATTTCCCACTTTCACTGGGGTTGAAGATGCGAAAACCTGGCGCCAAGACTACAGATTATTTGTGTTGGAAAGCGGTCTATCGAGAGAAGACGGTGCGATACAGGTGTTCACCGCTCCTAGTTCGTGGTAAAGTGAGGTTATGGTTCAACGGTCTGTGTGAAGAAGAAAAAGCAAATTCCCTGGAGGCGGCTTTTCAAAGCAGATATGTTGCGGATGCGTAGCTAGGCGAAGTAAAGAGAAGGCTGAACAATTTGAAGCAAGGCTTGGAAGCGGATTTTCAAGCGTTCCTATGGGAGTTTGAAGTCCTTTGGGGACAACTAATCAAGGTAACTATTGCTGAGAATGTTCCGTTTTTAAAATTGAGCAAGTTTTTGGGGATTTTCTGCATGAAGAAGTAAGAGACAAGGTGGAGATTGATAACCCGGTGTCATATGAAGAGGTGGTGGCTCTGGTGGCAAAAGGGTGGACCAAGAATATTCTCAAGAAGCATGAAGCTAGGCAAGGTTTTCCAAGTGTTGTGATACCAAAGCAGGTTGATGCGGTAGTAGCCAAGCCAATATTGGTGCAGAGGGAAGTGCAAATGCAAGAAGAACCAAGGGTTCTTTGGCTCCAAAGAGACAGGGTGGTTCCTATGCCAACTAGAACAACTCCAATTGTTGTGAAGGATGTGCAGATGGTTTCCAGAGTGGACAAAGGAGGTGCTGCCAAGTTCAAGTGCGGCTGTAGAAGCTCCATTCAAATGTGGTAAAGGCCAAAGAGTGCGGTTTGCAGACAAGGTCGAAGTGGTGAAGCTAGAGGAGATTCCCAAGCTAGAAACAGAGGAGGAGATTGAGTCGAATGACAACAGCTCTATGGATATAGATACAAGTTGGGAGACCGAGTTGTCTCAATCCAGGTATGATGAGTTTGATCTCTTGCATGTGAGTGGAGAGGCGGTGAATGTATGCGAGGAGCAGCATAAAGTGCAAACCGAGATGCATGGTAAAGACCAAGTGGAGCAGTCTAGGCCTACAGGTGATGATGAGCAGCTAATGTAGGAAGAATCTGAATCCTTCATGCTAAGTACCACAAAGTTCACAAAGAAAACCATACCCGCAATTTCAATTGCTTGCTGCTTGAGAATGCCTAAAGGCTGGACTCTCCTTTGGTCTGCCATCTTCACTTGAAATGGTGTTGAAGCCAATGTTCCTCCTAACTTCAGTCTTCTATAAACCTCCTCAGGAAGTATATTCACCCATGATCCTCCATCCAACAACACCTCTTCAAATAGCATGCCTTGAAACATCACTTCCACAACAGGTACTATAAAATCCACATCTGCTGGATCAATATGCTGCAGCAGTAATTCAACAATTTCTCCTTAAAGGCTGGAACTAGACATAATAATTGATCCAATGACAATTGCAAGGGAGAGTTCACAAGTACCTCAAACCAATCTTTGTCTTCTTTTGTTGGCATCAAACTTGGCTTGTCAAGCTTATGCTGCCTCTTGGATACCTCCAACTCTTCATTCTTCTCCTCTGCATACTGAACCTTCGCCTTCTGCACTTTTTCATGAACCTTATCCCTCACATCTTTCTGCTCTCTCCAATTAATTGGTCCCTTAGCTTTTTATCTTGTGACTGCCATTGCTTCAGCTTCTTCCACCTGAGTTTCACAAAAAAATAATAAAAATAAAAAGAAAGTCGTCGAAAGAGCCAAAAAGACCCAGAAAAACAGAAAACACACCACCGCTGACTCACATCGAGCAAACAACACAAAAGCGAGCAAGTTGAAAAAAACAAAGCCCGAAAAATTACACCACAAAATCGAACCAGATTAGCAAAAGAACAACTAAAAACGGTCAACTCGAAGCAGTACAGCGTCAGACGAATTTCAAAAATTTTGCACGCTAGAAATTGGCAAGTGGAAGTTATTGCATTGCAAATTGAGCTTCTAATCGGATGAACAGGGGCACAAATCACATTGGATTTCAGATTAGGCTATTCAGAGCCCAAATTTTTCATCGTTCAGAAGGCTACCATCAATTCGGACACTGTCGAGCTAGAGTTAATCAACTCTTGTGAGTCTGAAGAGCAGTCAATTGCAAAAGTGCTTTGGCTAGAGCAGTTTAATCAAAGCCGAGCAGGGGAAATTCTGCTAATCAGTACAAAAACCTACTAGGAGACAGTTTTTACAGAACAAGCCGACATGGACTCAAATCGAGCCCAGAGTTCAAGTACAACCGAGCAAGCAGTTAGCAATGGCAACACATGCACAACTGCAACAGAGCAGATTTTACAGCTATATGGCTACGATGGAGATAAAGTCTTATATGCAGATTCAAAAGGCCATAGATACTTGATGGAGCAGCAAAAGCAACACAGGAGCCAAGATCCTATTGATCAGAGTGAAGCCAGATTCAGAGAACTCCCAGATGTTCACAGACTTCAGTGGATCCAGATCAAAGATGAAGTGCAAATAGAAGTTCAGAAAGTCAACCCAAGTGTTTATCTAGAAATCTCCACAAGTCAGCAAAACATACAATTGGTGCATATGCAATCAGGGTCATTGTATATGGATACAGTGGTCAGATCTATAGCCGAAACCCAGAATTGCAAGATCCAACAGATCAACCAATTGAAGCCAATCTGATTGGAGAACCAAATCAAAGACAATACAAAGGTCAAAATGGAGCAATCTATAGCTTGATGCTCAGTGTTTTAAAAGAAAATGGCCGACAACTTGGTAAGCATAAAAGTTGAAACTTCTCAGGTAGAGCTTGACATGATAGAGTCAATTGAAATACCAGCAGTCATGGCGTATTGCTCAGATTGTGGACAAAAAGGTGGACATTCACTATGGGAGAATGTTGTTGTTACCGCACAACATTACCGCATAGAGGAGAGAGAGAGCTTCAAGAAAGAGAGAAATTGTATGGTGCAGACCCGCCTGCGCGTTTCTTGAATTTTCCGCGAGCATTACCGCACTTATTACCGCAATAATAACCGCTCAGATTACCGCAACAGGAAAAGAATCCACGTGGCCCATTCCTCTCCCACTTTTCCCTTTCTATAAATCCTATTCTATTTTGTTACTTTTCAGAAATTGATACCCCCTTTTTGCATGGAGTGTAAGAAATCCCATTCTCATTGGGATTTTTAGTACCTCTCTTTTCTTTGCTTGCCTCATCTATTGGTATGATTCTCCTACTCTACTCATTTGTACTCCATGAGATTCTATATCAAAAAATATTTTGTTTCCACCTCAAAATCTTATGTCAACTATGCATTCATATGGAAATGGCAAGCGAACGATGATCAAAATTGTATTGTCACCCCCTTTTTGCACGGAGTGTAAGAAATCCCATTCTCATTGGGATTTTTAGTACCTCTCTTGCCGGAACACATGTACATGAAACCATTAGTGATTAAAGTAACCAATAAAAATCGTTGTGAATACAATCCAATCCTAATAAGGTTTAAGGCTTAAGATCGATGAATACCTCTGGTTGTGATCGTAGCCTTACAAAGTCTTTCAAGGTCTTTAGGAACCTCTCAAGAAAGAACATCCACCTGGAGTGAACCACACCACAAATGGCTATCTCCTCAATAAGATGGAGCAGTAGGTGAACTTGGCTAACAAGGATAGAACGTGGGAATGCATCCTCAATAGCACAAGTTGCTTCAATCGTTAGAAGTCGAGCTATTGGAATGGCTGAAACTTTGATTTCTTTGGAACTCACAAACCTGTAACCAAAAAACCCTTCATAATCTTCATAGTAAAGTTATTCTTCAAAGTAAAGTTTAGGAGGGAGGATCAAATGTTCTATACCTGACAAATTCTCCCACCTTGAATATTGCAGTCTTTACCTTCATGTCCGCAAATCCACTAATGCTAATTGGAAGCACAAACTATTGCACAAACAAAATGACTTTTTAGTATCCAGAACCCTAAACCACATACACACACACTCACATATACACACACATACACACACACACACACATTACCTGAAGAATCTTGTGCCAATCATGGGATTTGAGCCCATACAGTTGTGTGGATCCTCCTTTCTTAGTTTTAGTGAAGGCACCCTTGAGCGAACACATATAACCTGTTGGAGTACGGATGGATGCAATGACTTGTTTCATCCGCTCTTGATCCGCCCTTGATAGAATCCAAGGTGCCTTTGGAAGAACCATCTTCCCCCGAGGCCCCATGCGAGGTGTGGCCGAAGGAGGGAGCCTCCTTATGGCCCTCATGTCCTCTCTAGCCCCCAATGAATCTTTCTTTCCTACTATGTGATCCCATATAGCTTGCCCAACATTTTTGAACACATGCATTGGATCCAATAGGTGTTGGATTTTTAATGAAGCCCAATAGGGTAGTGATAAGAAAATAGAGTACCTAGACATACCCCTAGGTGGATCATTGGGAGGAGGCAATGTGTTGTGATGGTCGTTCAAATGTCTTGCCCAATCGGCCATGGTCCAATGGAGTGGCTCCATCCCATTGCACGGTGGAGCATAAGATGGATGTGTGAGAGGCAAGAAGCGATGGTTATTGGGGTAGATCACCTTACCAAGTAGAGCGGGTCTCTCTGTCACGAGTGAGGTCCACAATTTGGGCATGCCCTATGTCCAGATGTCGATAGTCCTACAAAAACAAAAGACATAACCGCATATAAGTGACCAATGCAAAGATATTAAAGAGCGTCACAAAGTATAATCTTACCAGAAATCTCTCCAAGCCCGGGTTAATCATGCATGGTCCACATGAGAATGCACTTGATCATTGTGCGCCGATTACGAAGTGGTCTTGATACATCAAAAACATCTATGCCGTTCCATAGCTCTTAAAGCTCTTCAATCAAAGGTGCTAAATATACATCCATGTTCTTCACCTTGTGTTTTCCTGGGACTAGAAGAGAGAGCAAAATGTTCCCCTTCTTGGTTGACTCCCATGGTGGAATGTTGTAGTTCACAACAACCACTGGCCAAGTACTCCATGAGGTAGACCAATGCCTAAATGGGTTTACCCCACTAGCCAGACCAAGCCTCAAGTGATGAGGCTCTTCTCTAAACTCCGGCCATGTCTGCTCAATGTGTTGCCATGCCGGCGAGTCAACCAGCACTCTCATAACTCCATCGGTGGAGCGATTTGTCATATGCCATGTAAGAAGCTCGCTTGTTCCTTTGGTGCTGAACATGTGCTTGATGCGAGGAATGAGGAGGAAATGACGAAGAACCTTGCGAGGTATTGTGGTTCCTTGCATTCCCTCTTTGTACCTTGATTCTCCACACTCGGGGCAAGCATCAAGCCCTGCATGTTCATTGCGGAATAGCACGCAATCATTGACACATGCATGTATGCGATCATAGTCCATCCCAAGCCCTGTCACCACCTGTCGCGCCTTCCTTCGATTTTCTGGAAGATGATTGCCTTTAGGCATCATCTTGCCTAATAGCCTATGACATAATTAAAGAACACTCGTTATTGCATATAACCACGAAAATAACTCACAACTAACACTTATTACACTTAAACGTACCTCAATAGTGCATCGACCCCTGCATTGCTCCATCCAAACATTGCTTGAATATTCAAGATCTCAAGAGACGCTCGTAATATGGAGTAGGAGCATCCCTCGTAAAGAGTGGTGTGTGCTGCCTCTAGCAATGAATCTTTGGTTTTTTGGGCGGCTTCTTCACATGCACACTCAGGCTCACACTCATTCGCCGCCTCACGTGCAAGAAGATCCTCAACCATATTATGCAAATGATCTTCCTCCACCTCCATGTGGGGCGGGGTGGTGGGGAGATGCCCATATGTGGTGGATGTAGGATGTGCATGCGCTCGTGTGGACCCACCCACATCGGACGGCGGGTGTGACCCCCCTCCCATGATTGCTTCCTGGTGCAATCGCTCTTCCATCCTCCTCCCGCCTCCGCCCCTGATCACACTCCAATGGGGAGCGACATCAATGGATGCCAAAACCCTCGGATCGCTAGTTTCCATTCGAGCGCGTTTTCTCGGATCATCCCATAGGCCATAATCATCCACGTGAGCCAAGCATATACACCGAAGCCTTGCAATTGCACGCTTACATCGCGTACATGGACATGGTAATCGCTCGCTCAACCATCGAGTTCGTTCCGCGTCAACCGGCAGACCCACGTCATCCCAATCGTCCTACACACACGACCACACACGGTACTGACATGACTGACACTCATTAAAGATAGAGGGGAGGTGGGTACAAGAGGTCATGCAGTCGATGTAACCTTAATGTCTCATCAGAGATTTTCGTGGTAATACTGGCGGTAATAGCAGCGGTAACAGGCGCGGTAATACTCGCGATAAAATCCCAAGCAAATTTTTTTATATAAAGGGGGCACCTGCGTGCCCCCGCGAAATTGGATGCTAAAAATTCAAAAACGACCTCCTCTTCTGCGCGGGCCTGTTTCCCTCTCCATCTCCAAGCTCTCTCTCCTTCTCCCTCTCCATCTCCAACCTCTATTACTCTCTTCATCTCCATCCCCACCATATTCAAGCGATCGAGGTTACGAATGTAAGTGCTCAAACTCTCTCTCTTTCTTCTCGTTCTTCTACACACACACACACAAACACATACACACACACACATGCACACACACACAATGCATACACATTGCACACACACACACACAATGCATACACACACATGCACTAACATGCACACACACATTGTACACACACGCACACACATACACAATTTTGTGCACAATCACACACTAATGCCCGCATTAGTGCGTGCATGCGTTACAAGCACACACTAATGCTTGCATTAGGGTGTGCTTGTGCATGAATTAGTGTGTAAACACACTAATGCATGCACAAGCACACACTAATGCAAGCATTAGTGTGTGCATACATTAGTTAGTTTTTACACACTATTTTGTGCACAAACTACACACTAATGCCGCACTAGTTAGTTTTTACACACTAATGCTTTCACAAATTACACACTAATGTCCGTATTAGTGTGTGCATGCATTATACACACACGCATTAGTTGGTTTCTACACACTAATTTGTGTCCAAGCACACACTAATGCAAGCATTAGTGTGTGCATGCATTATACACACACTGATGCTTGCATTAGTGTGTGATTGTGCACAAATTAGTGTGTTTTCACACACTATTTTGTGCACAATGCATGCATTATACACACACACACTAATGTTTGCATTAGTGTGTGATTGTGCACTAATTAGTGTGTTTTCACACACTAATTTGTGCACAATCACACACTAATGCAAGCATTAGTGTGTGCATGCATTAGTGTGTTTCCACACACTAATTTGTGCCCAAGCACACACTAATGCAAGCGTTACTGTGTGCATACCTCTCTAGCACACACTAATGCTTGCATTAGTGTGTGCTTGTGCACTAATTAGTGTGTTTTCACACACTATTTTAGGCACAATGCATGCATTATACACACACACACTAATGCTTGCATTAGTGTGTGCATGCATTAGTGTGTTTCCACACACTAATTTGTGCCCAAGCACACACTAATGCAAGCGTTAGTGTGTGCATACCTCTCTAGCACACACTAATGCTTGCATTAGTGTGTGCCTTATGCACTAATTAGTGTGTTTTCACACACTATTTTAGGCACAATGCATGCATTATACACACACACACACACTAATGCAAGCATTAGTGTGTGGATGCATTAGTGTGTTTCCACACACTAATTTGTGCCCAAGCACACACTAATGCAAGCGTTAGTGTGTGCATACCTCTGTAGCACACACTAATGCTTGCATTAGTGTGTGCTTGTGCACTAATTAGTGTGTTTTCACACACTATTTTAGGTACAATGCATGCATTATACACACACACACTAATGCAAGCATTAGTGTGTGCATACCTCTCTAACACACACCAATGCTCACAATAGTGTGTGCTTGTGCACAAATTAGTGTGTCTACACACTAATGCATGCACAAGCACACACTATTGTGAGCATTGGTGTGTGAAAAAATTGCACACACTAATGCTTGCATTAGTGTGTGCTTGTGCACTAATTAGTGTGTGAAAACACACCAATGCATGCACACACCCTAATGCAAGCATTGGTGTGTTTTTACACACTAATTAGTGCACAAGCACACACTAATGCAAGCATTAGGGTGTGTGTGCATGCATTGGTGTGTTTTCACACACTAATTAGTGTACAAGCACACACTAATGCAAGCATTAGGGCGTGTGTGCATGCATTGGTGTGTTTTCACACACTAATTAGTGCACAAGCACACACTAATGCAAGCATTAGTGTGTGCATGCGTTACAAGCACACACTAACACTACAAGAGGTTCTTCATATTAGCGACGCTCACACAGCGACGCTCAAAACATTTTTTCCCGGCGTCGTTATGAGCGTCGCTATAAGCGTCGCAAATTTACAAATAAATTTGCGACGCTCATAGCGACGCTTATAGCGATGCTCATAGCGACGCTGGCTGGGGTAAAAAAAATAACCGAGCGCGCCTAAAAACTCAGATCTCAGATCTGAGTTTTTCGGCGCCCTCAAGCAAGGAGCAGGTAACGCTCTCCCTCACTCTCTCTCTCTCTCTCTCTCTCTCTCTCTCTCTTTTTCTTCTCCACACACACACACACACACACACGAGGAGAGGAAGGAGAGCCAGGTATGCTCCTTCCCTCTCCTCATTCTCATGTTCCCTTCCCCTCTTTCTCTCTCCCGCTCTCTCTCTCTCTCACACACACATACACACACACACATAGTGTTTTTGAGAGAGAGAGAGAGAGAGAGAGAGAGAGAGAGAGTACAAACAAAAACAAAAACGCACACACACATACATAAACAAAGAATGCACACACACATTGAGAGAGAAAAAGAGAGAGAGAGCATGCATAAACAAAACGCACGCATTGAGAGAGGAAAAGAGAGAGAGAACATGCATAAACAAAAAACGCACACATTGAGAGAGGAAAAGAGAGAGAAAACATGCATACGATCCAAAAAAACGCACACACATTGAGAGAGAAAGAGAGAGAAACTAATTTAACGTCGTAGGAAACTAATTAAAATTAAAAGACCTAAAGATCTAGCCGACGAGGAGTTGAACTGAAGACCTATTATTCAAGAGGGAAATGGCATAATCAATCTATCATACTTGGCATGGGTGATAGAAAGGTTATACCATTTATCTCTTTTTATTGGCACACACATCCACACACGCGCACACACACAAGAAGAAGAAAGTTATAACATCGTAGGAAACTATCTTAAAAGACGTTAAAGATTAGGTTATATGTAGACTTACATTAAATTAGATTTAGGTTTATTTTTAACTAGATTTACGTTTATTTAAGCTAGATTTAGATTTACGTTATATTAAATTAGATTTAGGTCTCCATAGACTACGATGCCTGCATGAAGCGGGTGAAGAAAGCCCTCAATGGAATATAGGGTATTGATGCCTTCACTCATGGTGGGCTCCGTCGATCCAAAAGTACTGGTGAAATGTCTTCAGAAGATAGGGAAGAAGGTGGATCTTCAGGGCGGCAAGAGTCACTACATCCCCGGCACAATGACCATCTAGACAACCTCTAGTCATTAGACTTACGTTAAATTAGATTTAGCTTTATTTTTAGTTAGATTTACGTTTATTTAGATTTACGCTTATTTACGTTAGATCGAGTCCACGCAAGAATTACTTACGGTTTAGGGTTTAGAGTTAGACGAACAGTGAAAAGATCTACTGTGAAAAGATGTTAAGATGAAGTGAAGTGCTACAGCTAGAGAAGAGGCAAAGGGATTTTGTCCACTACATGCAGTATCATGTAGACGTGGGTGTGTAGATTTCTTGTACCCACAAATATAGGTATTGACCAATAAAGACGAGATTATAACCCAGTGGTTCTGATCTCCGTGCACCTCTAGACCGAGGTGTGCGGGGATTGGACATGACTAGAGAATGTGAGGTAAGAGAGAGAGAGAGAGAGAGAGAGAGAGAGAGAGAGAGAGAGAGAGAGAGAGAGAGAGAGAGATAAGACGAAGAATGCCAATAGAATATTAAATTTGTTGTCCAGGTTATAAGTTTTTTATCCTCATTATGAGTAGCGACGAGGATGTGCGACCGTCCAACCGAAACACCTATCTCTCAACGAGGGTCTTATGTCCTTGTAATCAATGCAAGCATGCTGTGCGACGGACAAGACGTGTTTCTTTGCAGCACGTTCGCGAATTTGGCGAGTTCGATCCATCTATTATAGATCGAGTTGTTGCCAATTATAACTCGTCGGACTCTGACGCTGGCCAACAAGCAGCAATCTTGCAACCCAATAGACGTGTTCGCAGGCGCTTTGGTCAAGCAGCATATGTGAGGCCACAAGATGTAGCCTCTGACAGCTCGGGGGATGATCATGCAGAGCACATTCCCAACGAGGCAATGTTTGAGCCCGAGATTGATGAAATGATCGAGACGATCATGGATTCAGAAAGGCTTATCTATGATGATATGAAAAGTGAAGCCGATACGTCATTGTATAATGGAGCACGTATGTCTAGATTGAAAGCACTCCTGGTTCTTCTCAACATGCAGGCAAAGTTTGGATGGAGTGACACTAGCGTCACAACGCTTTTCAGGTGATCTATTACAATTAGTTTACTTTAATAGAACTCTAAATGTATAATGATCTGATAGATTTTTACACGACTGTATCATATTTTTATGTTGTGTAGATTGCTGAAAGAGCACATACTACCAGCTGACAATGTGATGCCAGATTCCCGAGATGAAGCAAGAAAGATTTTGCGAAACTTGGGGATGGATTACAATTCTATCCACGCTTGTCCTAATGACTGCATTCTTTTCAGAGGGGAATACACAGACATGGAGAAGTGTCCGAAATGTGATTCCGAAAGATATCGAGTAGATCTCTACGGGACAAAAATTCCACAAAAGGTTTTGCGACATTTTCCTTTGCTTCCTCGCATCAAGCATTTCTTCGAATGTAAGTCCATGGCCGTCCTAGCATCATGGCATGAGGAGAATAAATCTTCGGATGGTGTGCTACGAATTCCTGCAGATTGCGCAGCCTGGAAACATATAGATGGAACATGGTCGGATTTTGCCAGGGAAGCTCGAAATTTGCGCTTAGGCCTGGCTATGGATGGCGTAAATCCATTTGGTCAAAGATCAACATCTTACAGTGTATGGCCCGTTGTCATCGTCAACTACAACATTCCCCCGTGGTTGACTACGAAGAAGGGGCACCTATGGCTAAGCTTAATTGTGCCAGGGCGATATAAAGTGGGGAATATGGATGTGTATCTTCGTCCACTATTGGAAGAGCTACAACAATTGTGGATTGGCATAGAGGTGGTGGATATGAGCCGACACACAGGACGACGGAATGCTTTGATCAGAGGTATTCTAATGTGGACCATGCATGACTATCCCGGGCTAACAGAATGCTCAGGTGATCTATTGACACTCCTCACTCAGACACTGTAGATATTGTTTTTTCCCGTAGTTGATCTATTATCATGTGTATACATGCAGGGCTTCAAACAAGCGGATACAGAGCATGTGTCACATGTGGACCTAGACTGAATGCACGTAGGGCACCCTCACTGAAGAAGCAAATCTACGAAGGTCATCAAGCGTATCTTCCAGAGAATCATGTGTTACGCGACGGCTTTTTGGGAAGAGAGCCACCAAGGATGTCTGCACAAGCATGGTTAGAGCAGAAGGAGATGTGCGATGACGGATTGCCTCCAGGGATGAAGAGACTATCTCTATGGTACGAGTTACCATACTGGCCCCGACTCGTGATCAATCACTTGCTCGATCCAATGCACATATTCAAGAATGTGGGTGATCTACTATGGGACCATTTGACCGGCAAGAAAGATACTTTGGGAGCCAGAGTTGACCTTAGAAATGTGGATCGTATGGAGCAATATTGGCCGCAAACAGCGTCTGATGGATTGATAAAACTCCCTAAAGCACCATGGATTTTCACAGGAGCCCAAGAACGCAAAGTAAAAGAGGCCATTCGATCTTTGCGGACCCCCATTGGCGTAATGCACTCGCTCCGAACGTGTTTTACTAAAGAAGGAAAGCTTACCGGTTTGAAGTCACACGATTGGCATAAAATGTGTCAGGTACGTTCATAGTGGACTTTAATATCATTGCATAAAATGTGGACTTTAATATCATTGCTGCACATACTTTACAGTTTATTTTACCGGTTGCCATTGAGGGATGTTTGTCTCTCGACATCCGTAACACAATCTACAAACTTGCAAAGCTGGTGCAATGGATCTCACAAAAGGAGATCGACGTAGACTCCATACTATTCGCCAAACTAAATGCTGCGGAGCTTGTGTGCATGTTTGAGAAACATTTTCCTACTACAATGCTAACCATTCAGGTGCATCTTCTTGTTCACATAGTTGATGAGGTGGAAATAGCTGGCACAGTTCATTCCAGATGGATGTTCTTCTTAGAGCGTTTCATGAAAACGCTTAAGGGATATGTGCGTCAAAAGGCACGTCCGGAGGGTAGCATGGCAGAAGGTTGGTTGGTATCAGAGTCCCTAGTGTACATTGGAGAGTGGCTAGACGGATTTGATAAATCCCGCGACACGCTATGGCGAACCATAGATGATGAGCGCATATCTGGGATTGTCATGTGCAATCTCGGTGTTGAGAAGAAGATGACGGAAGATCTAGAGGCTAAAATCAACCGATTTTGCATGCTTCACAATCCAGTGATGCAAAAGTGGATTTCACAATATGAGGATGCAAAGCAAGAGCGACAAAGGGCACGAATCGAGTGGAGACGGGGAAGACGACCACCGATGCACTATCCAGCGGTTCTGGAGAGCCTACCAACCTTCATGAGCTTAAGATGGTTGCACAACCAATTGAAAAGCGCACAACAATGCGGTGACGAAGTGACTGAAGAAGAGTGGGAGTACTCTCGGGGTTGCGCGACCAAGGTAAGTTTGCAATGTACGACTAGCAAGTGACTTTATTTATAAACGTTTGAACGGCCACTCATAATCTTTGTTCATTGTAGTATAAGTCATACACAGTAGCATGGTGTAAAGGTCGACATTTTAGGGTGGAACGAATCGACAAAAAGCGTTTTACTCAAGATTGTGGAATCATGGCAAAATTTGAACAGTCTAGTCGACGACGTTCCTCTGATGCAGATCCTGTGGTGGCGGAACTCACTTACTTCGGCACGCTGCAAGAGATTTTGAGGATCGATTACAGAGGATTTTTTGTCGACTTGTTCGACGTGCAATGGTTCAAGATAATCATGGAGGGTCGCAACGCTACTGTGCGTAGAGGAGAGTCTGGTTTTCTTGAGGTGGATTCTACTAAGAAATGGACTGACCTAAGAGACACTTTCGTACTACCCGAGCATTGTGAACAAGTAAGTATGTAAATAGTTAACATCCCCCTTTTACAAGTTATGTGCTTGAAAGCTCTCATGTAAGTTATGTGGCTCTGGCAGGTAGTATTTCATCCTACAAAGTCTACATCAAACTGGTGGTACGTCATAGAGGTAGCCCCTTGTAGTGCAAGGACGTATGAAGGCTACCATGTGCCAATCACAACGACATCAATGGAGGAGATCAGAGAAGATGCTCAATCAGAAGCCGCTACGGTGGTGCCAGACGAGCATCAAGATGCTACTACTCTATATGGGGTGCATGCAGAGGAGCTACAAAATGAAACAAAGGATATGTGTTTAAACGGAGAGCTCTATATAGATATAGGAAGTTATGCTGAGTTATGCGAGGATGAGAGAGAGATCTCTTAAAGCCACAAATATTGTATTTGAACAATTTTGCTCCGTGTTGTAAAAGCTCTGGCTCTCTAAGTACCTTCCATGGTGTATAACGCTCTTTTCTACTCGCGCTCACATCTTTTGATTGAAAATTCTGAGTTTTCGACTTCCCTCTTCTATCACTCGATTCATTGCATCATTGTATTCATGTGCGTCATTACGCCATTGTATTTAATGGTCTTTGCGTCATTGTCTACTCTATTCATTCAATATTAAGTTTAAATATTCGTGTGTTTAATGCAGGTATGGATGATGAGGAGTTTCTTTCTTCTTTGTCACCGCAGCAGAGACAGTGGTACGTGGAGCGTCATCGCTCTGGTGCATCATCGCGCGTTCCTACACCATCCGCATCTCCCTCTCTTTCGGAGCATTCGGCGCGCTCCGAAGCTTCGGCGTCGACGAGACGAGCTTCACACTCGTCTAGACACCGGCGCTCTAGTGGTGGCGGTGGCGGTTGTTGTGGGGATTCCGCCACCGATGCCTCCACACCGCCTCGTGTTCGACGAGGCTCTTTACCCTCCCCTTCTTTGCCCGCCCCTACACCAGCCACAGCATCGCCGTCTACGCCAGGTTTTGCACGGCTGACTGTTCCTAGAAGCTACACACCTCTACCTACTCCGCTAGGAGCCACCCCACTCGACACTCCTCGCTTCGGGGCCCAGACGCCGGTGGAGACACCTGACGTCCGTACCCCCATCGACACGCCGCTAGAGACCCCTGCCGGGACACCCAGGTTCACGCGTCACCGGCCAGAGGGCTTGCCTTACTCCGTCGACATCAGCGGCGGCATCATCATGGATGATGACGGCAAGAAGGTGATCTCGCGCATGCGTGGTCTTTGCTCTCAGCTGTTTAGACACTATATACTAAACAAATGGAGTGAAGTACCAAGTGATTTAAAAAACAGAGTCATCAGCATACTTCATGATGAGTTTCCCGTTCCAACACGGGATCAGCGCTTCAATGAAGACCTGATGAAGATTCGAATGCGCGAATACTGCAAACACAAGCGTTCCGAAGTGCAAAAAGCAATCAAGAATGGGTGGAATAGGCCAGATTGGCTGGCCAAAGAAGATTGGAAGAATGCGAAGAAAGCAGCGCGCGAGAATCCCGACAAGTGGAAGCAACAAAAGGATGCAGTCAGAGCGCGAGTAGAGGCAGGGAGCTCGCACCACTTGGGGAGCGGTGGATGGGCATCATTTGAGGCCGATTTTGTAAGTCTTTTCACATTGCTCTTTATGCATGTTCGATAGTTTAGGGTTTATGAGTTTTTTAGTTCTAACATAATGAAATCTTTGTATGTTTTGACAGTGGTCGATGACAGGACGTGATCCCACACCGTACGAGCGCGAGTATGCAGGCAGGAAGGGCTTAAACGCCCTGATGGACATTCTCAGTTCTCGCGGCGGCATGGTTAGTATTAGGGTTTACTCTTTTTTATTTTTTGTATTGTTTTATAAATGTCGTTATATGTTTATATTTACTGAAAACTGTCTTATTGTCTTTTTTTGCAGAATCCGACAGATACGCCGCTTGGATGCGATGAGACGTCTGACTAGACGACGTCAGTTTAGCTGTAGCTAGATAGCATTAGTTTAGGGTTTCTCATAGCTTATGTATCATGAGAGGGATTTTATACGTCTTTTTGAACCATGTATATTATTACATTTGTCACCGCAGTTCCTTTTGCCAATCAATTCTTTATGCCTATGATGTTGTACAATTGTCATTATTACATTTGCCAATCAATTCATTTTGCCTATGATGTGTACAATTGTCAATTTTGCAAACAATGCGTCTTGTGGGTGACTATTTTGTGTCTATTATCTACCTTTGCACTTTTTTTAAAAAGTGAATCAAGTACAATATGGTTGATGGGTGGCAGGGCATTCAATGCCCTGCCACCAAAAAAATATTCTCTCGGGCGTCGCTATAAGCGTCGCTATTTATGGCTCTGTAGCGTCGCTATGAGCGTCGCTATAGTCTTCTGTGAGAGCGTCGCTATATAGCGACGCTGATAGCGACGTATATAGCGACGCCTATAGCGACGCTCTCGTAGCGACGCTCGTAGCGACGGTTTTAGCGACGCCGGGGGTTATAAAAACCCAATGTATTTCCGTCGCTAACATCGTCACAAGAGCACACAACCTCTTGTAGTGTAACCCTTGCATTAGTGTGTGCTTGGGCATGCATTAGTATACCAAAACATACCTCCATTAGCATTAACATACCAAAACATACCTCCATGTGGGTGTGCGATGAAGTTGATTGAGACCCCAATGGTCACCGAGAAGCCCAACGGTAGATTAAGGTCAACACACATACACAAGATTAATTTTTTTGCCACACACTAACGCACACACACAATAGATTAATTAGAAGCACACACACACACACACACTCTAAATGGATGCAAAAAAAAAAGCACATAAACCATTTCTTAAATAGGAGATAAAAGGAATCCTATGCAAGGAGGAATCCTATGCAATAAAGAATCTAACTTTGACTAGAATCCAATGTTAATTAGGGTCCCTTTTTTTGTGAAATAGTAGGATATGGCATCCTCTTCCACGCCCGGCTATCGATCCATAGAGGACTTTCTTGTCGAGGGCCTCTCTTACGAGGACGCTTGTGATGCTTACTACTCACAGTCTTCCTCCCAACAGTCACAATCCACCTTCGGCTTTCGATGGTTCTAAGATGCAGTATAGGACCCCGACCTCGAGAGGGCATACCGCGCCCAGGCAGAGTGGCTATCCTCGCAGCAGTGGCTTCAAGGGCGGTACACACCAGCACAATTGGCTGCCTATGGGCTCTCACCGCTTGCGACACCGGGCGTCGGCACTCCGATCGTGCAAAGTGTGCCTCACAGTGGGCCTCCCTCCACCTTACCCTCGACTTTCCCGTCACCTGCAGCTCCCTCCACCTTGCATTCGCAGCGATCCACGCCCGCACCGTCGAGTTATCCGTCTCCTACACCACCCAGCGGTTCGGGCTCGGGCCAGCGCTCTTCCCGTAGTGGTGGCTCACGCTCTCGTCGAGGTAGTGGCTCGTGCTACTTTGGTGGTGGAGGGGGCAGTGCTACATATTCACCTCCTCTTACACCCCGACCTCCTCGCTCACCCCTTGGAGCTCCACATGAGGATGAGGACCGCGATGCGCCCGCCCCAGATGCTCGTGGCTACTACTATTATATACATCGAGGGGGGGAGGTGGATCTAGGTTCCTCTTTGGGGAGGACATTTCGAGGGCACCTTAACCAGCTGATCCACTCGACATACCAAGATTGCTTTAAATCTTTCAAAGATCAGGACCCAGCCGACTTAACGTACATTCACACGACATTGCTCATGCGGTTCCCTAATCCGCAAGTGGAAGAGTTCTCCAGGCAGTGGCTCGAGGAATACATCAAGAATTTCTTGAAAAATAAGAAGTCCAGTGTGCGGAGGGCGGCAAAGCGAACATTTGAATCTGAGGGTCACAACTATCGCCCTGGAAATGTTCACGACGAGGAGTGGGAGAAAGCCCAGGGTGAGCTGGAGGACGAGAGAGCGGCAAGTGCTAGGGCGCACACTCGGCAGGTGGAGGCGAGGGCACAGCAAACGCCCATGCATTACGGCTCGGGCGGAAAAGCAGCATGGAAAGATAAATTTGTGAGTGTGCGTATTTTCATTTGAATTGATTTAATTTGTGGTAATAAGGTTAGGTTTGTGATATTTTTTAATTGATATACAGCAAAATATTACTATGACCCGTCCAAGCCGAGAGATCGAGAGATACAGAGAGAGCCACTCCGAATATCAGACAAGGTGCTGGCTGTATGAAAACAACAAAATCAATCGCGAAGAATTTGAAAATGCATGTCGTACACTACAGCCTGTAAGTGTGAACTTTTTTTTTTAAATCTTTGCATGCAGCTTTATGTATCCATTTGTATTTATTAAAGGTTTTGTTGTTTTTTTCTTTTCCAGAGTCAAGGAGTCCCTCGAGAGGTCCCAGGATCCGAGCAGCTCAATCCTCCAAGTGTTTTTGGGCCCGTGCGTCCTCTTTTCGCCACAGTTGTATAGCCCCCATGTATCGCCTATTTGGACAATTTTGTAATATCCAATATAATTAAACACTTGATTTTGGCCCAAAGTCTTCTTTTGGCCACAGTTGTATAGCCGCCATGCATCGCCTATTTGGGCAATTTTGTAATGAACAGTTTCTCCAATATAATTAAACATTTGATTTTGGTCCAAAGTTTTGGTGCAATGAAATTGTTGTTTTTGAACAGTTTCTCCAATAATTAAACATTTGATTTTGGTCCAAAGTTTTGGTGTAATGAAATTGTTGTTTTTTTATTTATTAAATGTATAGGAAAAAAAAGGCAAATGACCATTTGGATGGGTCCTACCAAGGACCATCTAAATGGTCATCTGCTTTTTTTTTTATAAATACTCGCGTGTGCGGTAATGGTCGCGGTAATACTGGTGGTAAATACAGCGGAAATAAACGCGGAAATGTAGCCGGGCCGATCACCGCGTGCATTGCTGAAGGACCATTACCGCGAGCATTGCCTCCAGCATTACCGCTCCTGAGATTTTTTTACTTGAACTTTTCCTTTGTTTTTGTGCGTCTATCTGAGTGGTAATGTGCTCCAAATGTCATAGTGATTTTTTTAAAGATTGTCCAAGAAATCTAGGCAACAAGGACACATCAACAACCAAACGAGGTACAGAGCAAATTGGAAATGTGAATCTCGATGTAAGTGCATTTAACTCATCTCTTTTAGAAGCTCCACTAAAAGCACTGCAAATTCAAAATTAGCATAAAGATGCACAGGCACTTTAAAAGCTTAAAATTGATTCTTTGAACAATAAATTCTTACATGAATTTAGTCAAGATGTCTAGATATCACCGAATGTTGAAAAGACTGTTAGGTTTGCAGATAATTCTGCATTCACTACCACAACTAGTGTGCAATCATTCACGAGTCTAAGGGACACATCAAACAAAATGATGTTAAGTTTTTCTGGTACACATAATTCATATGCACACTATATATGTAAACCAAAAAGGGAAACTGTACAAAAAGGATCAACCAGTGTTTGAACGGCCCACATACCAGTTCATAGAAGTGCGTCCAGTGATAGATAAAAAAGGACGGTTCATTTCAGAGGAAAGAATCTATTATAGCCCATTCTCTCTAGACCTGAAGGATATTACCCGAGTGAACTCAAAAGTCTGTTCAGAGCCAAACTCTCCTCCATCAAAAATCAAACTTCGATGTTGTAACCCAACGAGCATATACTTTGACCAAAACAGTCGTAGATATAGACGAGATTCTAGCATCTATGATGCCTTGGGTCTTGAAACCACAGAAGCTCATATCATAGGAGACCCATGGGATAAACAATATCAGGGCAAAGATAATGCTATCTACAACTTGACTTGGGGAATAATTTGTCATGTTTCACGGAGATACATAGAAAACTTATATGCAGAAGGTTTATAGATGCCAGACATCAACAATACTATCCAAAGTGTACTTTCACACTCCCAAAAGGTGAGAGTAGACCAGAGCCAAACAATTTTGAACTCTTACAATGAAGCAGGCTATAGTATTTTCGTGCCCTGGGATAGAAGTCCTATTGTGGTAGGACACGACCCTGATAATGGCACTGAGGTACACCATTCGATGGGATGAGACCCCCCTATTGACTTGATCTCGCTATGGTTCATGGTCCTGATGTTGAATTTGATGCTTAGTGGTTCGATGTGTCTTGGATCAGTGGCGGCACGGCCTTTCTTAGTGGCAGTTGGTGGGTTGTGGTGGCACCTCACCCTCCTCCGTGATCTTTTCGTTGGTGATGGAGGCTCAGACTCCGCCCTTATGCGGCTCTATTCAGTTTGATGATGTCTGGTGTTTGTTGTATTGGGTATTGGGCCCCTACAAACCCTGGGTTTTGTATTATGCATTGATATGGTCTGTTATGTTCTGGTTGTCACTTGAACGGTCTAGTAGCTATGGTTGGATGCGCTCATGGCATGGTCTATGCATGAGTCTGTCGTAATTTTTTTGATTTAATATATATTTTCTACCCACCTGTGGTGGGTTTTGCAAAAAAAGAGGTTAATATAATTTCTCTTCACTCACAATTGTGAGTATGGCCGAAAAAAGAAAAAGGAAAACGTGAGACTGCTAAAAATGAGTGTCCTACAATAAAGAGGTTTAAACCACCAAAAAACAAGGTGAAATAGACTTCATGATGGCCTCAAGAAGACAACATTTTTTGTTGTAATAAATAGAGTGATTGTTAAAACACATTTGACATGTTAATGGTCTGTGTTCGAAAAAAATGTGTCTCAGCTAAATATCGTGCCTTTCAATTTCAAAAATGTTGATTAAGAGCAAGGTCAAAAGGAGAGATTTTGTTCCAAAATACGGAAAATACTGTAAAAACTTGAAAAATAAATCTAATTTTTTAAAATTTCTTCTTGGCAAATTCAAGAAGAGAGATTTGTATGTCTAGAAAAATGATTTTTCTCGAACACTTTGATGAGAGAGAGAGAGAGAGAGAGAGAGAGAGAGAGAGAGAGAGAGAGAGAAGCACCTACACACATACACACACTCATTTTCATCATGAAAATGTTCAAATGAGTATAGTAATGCTTGAAATGACTTGAAATGTCACCAATCAAAGTTGATGTGATTGTGCAAAGAGGAATTGCACGTTTTCTCTATCGCTCCCCTATGGCCTTAGTGGCCAAAAATAGCGCTAGACTTTAAAAAGGTAAGCACACTCTAGTATCCACTACTAGTAGATCACATGATGAAATAATCAAGACGTACATACGCCGGGGGAAAAGTGCACTTTGTTCTTGATGGGATCAATAGCAACAAGGTATCCAACAAGTTGTTGCGCGCCAAGGATGTTGACGTCCTTGAAGAGCGGGCCTAGTGTTGCAGAAGAGACAAAGGCAAAGCATGTTAGGCCGGGCTTGATTTCAAGGAGGACATTTTCGGAACGGAGCGTGAGCACTTGATCGTTATTAAAGAAATGGAGTTGGATCCAGGGTGGCGGTGGGAGAGCCTTCCGCGATTCCGTATAGCACGTGTCAAAACGATGCCAAAAGGCCGAATCGGGCGATGGGTCGGGAAAGCCCCTCCCTTTGGCAGACTCTAGGAACGCCTCGCGCACTTTGTCATATATAGCTTGCTCTAGGACTGAACCCTGCATCCCCGGGTCAATCAGAAAATTGCCATCCGTTCCCTCAACCCATCCCGGCCGCTCCACCGGAATCCGTTGCGCCTCCACGCTTATCTCTGTCACTAGCACGTAATGTCCGCTGGGATGTTGCTCCCCCCTCATCCGTGCCGTGTGTACAGTGTGTAGCGTCATGGGCACTCGCCCTAACCCTACGAACCCGTTGCCGCTGCCGGGAGGCAAGCAGAAGAAGAGCGATTCCTCGAGCTGTGCCGGAAATGCGAAGTCGCCGGCGCCGAGCGCGAGCATGCCGCTGCCGAAGGTACTGACCGGCTCCTCTGCTATGTGCGAGCAGCCGAACATGAGGTTGTGAAGGGTATGTCCGTTGATGGAGAAGGTCTCGTAGGAAAGCCAACCGGCGGAGAGGCCGTCGTCCGGGTAAATGGAGCTGTACTCGCAGCCGCCGTCGTCGGCTTCGGTACAGCCGATGCCGAGGTTGGGGAGAGAAGCGGCGTGGGTGCAGACGTTGGAGGGGCACGGCGCCCGCCTGAAGGTGGAGGTGGAGGCGGGGTCGAAGAAGGGGACGGGGTTGGCGGCGTCGGGGCCCTGCTTGTAGCAGCGGGGGCAAGGCAGGCACTGCAGCCAGGTGAGGTCGCCGATGGCGTCGAGGATTAGGAGGTTTTTGACGTGCGGAGTACCAACGCCCACCTCCACGTAGTAGAGGGCGTCGTCTAGAGGGCCGGCGCGGAAGGCGACGTCCTGAGCGTTTTCAGGGGACCCGTAGAGGAGCTCGACGTCCTCATCGGCGAGGCCGAGGCCGCTGCTGCGGCGTCGTCGTTCGGCCACCATCTGCCGTCTCAAGCGCCGGACGTGCGCCATAGTTGCGTTCGCTACGGCCTGTGCCTGCTCGTGGGCTGTTACAACGCCCTTCGCTTTGAAAGGGGACTCTGGGTGATGCACATGCCTCAGATCCATCATCACTATCTGCTTCTCAGAAGCAAGCTTCTGCTTGGCCATCATCATCTTCGTTTCTGCGCCACTCCACAAAGCCGAAAATGATAGTAGCGTTAATAACACTGCCTGGAAGAGTAATTTTTTTCCTCCCATTTTGTCAAGCGTTTCAAAATGCCTTACCCTCCCATTTGGCTTTAGCATAACTTGACCTCAATCTCATCCCCGATCCTTGTGTACCAAATCAGAAAACTCTTCAAAATAAAAGGTTGTTTTTGCAAAAACATTAATTACAACATTTTTCTAAACCGACCAGGAAATGGCTATCGAACCCCACGATTGCACAAAGCATAGTAATGTCTAATTAGGGATAACAAAGCTCCGCATGCCCACATTCTAGCTTGCCTTTGGTGGACACAACCTCTCTCTCTCTCTCTCTCTCTCTCTCTCTCTCTCTTCGCTTATGGACTCGATTTTGTGCTACGAGACTCGTCAGGTATGTAGATTTGTTCGTTTATGGCTTGCTCGATGCTATTTTAAGTATTTTGCAGGGAACTCCGCGCTCCCGTTTGTAACAGTGGTATCAGAGCATTGGATACGCTCCTGGTGTGGTATGTAGGCATAGATACTGAGAACCTGACAACAAATCTACGAAAGCTAAGTGTGTTTTATCACTATACTTGCAATTTTTGCTTCCTTTATGTTGATTTTTCTTCTTCACTCGAAGGCAAGGTGTTTATGCTTGAGGAAATCATAGCTAGGAATAGCTAAGTGAATTATATAGCAAAGAGGTGTTTATGCTTGAGAAATTCATAGCTAGGAATAGCTAAGTGAATTATATAGCAAAGAAAATTAATCGCTTATGATGGGTGAAAACTAGTTATATTTGAGTTGGCACATCAACGAACATTTGATCGCATCTGTGATTATATAAAATCAATACATGCGTAATAGAGAACAAGGGATAGTATTCAGAGTCCATGCAGTATAACTATTAGTATATGCAACCATTAATTGAGGGAAAAAAAAAGTCTGGAACACGATGGTTCAAGATCGTTCCCGTTTTGCAGTATTGAAGAGAGCATCAGGGATTGGCCAAGGCTAAGCATGAAAATAATCCCCAAATTGTTGTGGGAACTATCCCCCAATAACCTTTTTATTATTATTATTACTTCATCTACATTTCAACAGCGATTCCCTAAGTAATGGCAGTGGAAACTCAGTATGGCTGACCCCTACCGCTTGCGGGTCCTCAACGTTGATAGCCCCCTACTCTGCACTTCACCAACACTCCACCCATAGTTGAGGCTCTCACCAGTTGTCGGGCCTGCCAACCAAACACCCGCCATGCAGGTTTACAGCCACCTACTGACTCAGCCGTGTACTTTCTCCACCACAAAATACACACACCCGCACTGTCAACCACCGACTCTCTCGACTCTCATGTGCTATTAGCCGCCCACAAACTCTCTCTCTTGGAGCAGTCGCCATGCACGTCTGGAGCCGTTACGCCACCAGTTGCACCAACCTCTTCAGGCTCTCACTGCATGCCTTGATCGTGGTTCTACAAAAACGACCCCACACAACAGTGGCGCGTGCCATATTCCATTTTGAGAGCCGCAAACCATCACCAACTTATTTCTCTCTTCTATTGCTCTCTCAGCAACATGCAGACTCTCACCAACTACAGTCTTCCAATCATTGTCGATACCCCCCCTTCTCCAGTTGCGTATGCGGCACAGTACATTGACCGTCCAGGCATGGCGGGATACTGTAGTTCCACGGGCAGTTTGTAGTAAACCCCGCCAACCATTTCAGATCGTAAAGGGTAGTAGTCCTCATGACCTATAATTTTTCTGCCAACCATTATCATGTAGATGATCAACATGCTGCAAAGGAGTGTGCTCCCACCATCTCTGGCCGCCTCTGTCTCTCTCTCTGGATTTTTTAAGTCGCCACCCCTCTCTCTCGTGAGGTGACCAATTCTCTCTCTCTCTCTCTCTCTCTCTCTCTCTCTCTCTCCCCTCAGCCGCCACAGAAACTCCGAGTCTCTTTCTCCCTCTCTCTCTCTCTTGTTTGTTGCCCACGCCTGCATGCACAGGGTGGCTGCCTACCCTATCAACCCTCTCTCTCTCTCTTGACTGGCGAACCAGATTTCTCTCTCCCTCTCATGTAGTAATTGCCATGCAGCCAACTCCCACCACCCACCAACTCTCCTACTGTGTCTTTGACGACCAGTCGAACACCTTACCTCTCACTTTGAAAACCTTTTCTTTCACTCTGTACTTCAACATCCGCCATGCACTGCGAGGTCTTTTTTAAAATTTTCTTTTCTTTTTCTCTCACTTTATCACACTGCATGCATGAGCCCTTTGGAGAGTACTAGAGCTGTAATCATCAACCCCGGCAGGAGATCACATGGATGATGGGTCCAATGCGAGCCCTGCTTGGAATGAAGCTTTCAAATACGGGACCTTCATCTGTGCCAGCGTTTACCTTCCTCAAACCTATGTAGGTGGAGTTGTGGACATTTTTCAAATTCGCTCCTTGAACCTTCCCACAAAGAGGATGAGGAGGGTTCTGCTCGAAGGGAAGCAAGGGAGGCAGCTTCAAGCACTGCTGAAGCAATCTCGCAAGTAGGAACCAGCGTAGCAGAGCCACGACCACAACCACGACGCTGATAACGACTTTGGGAATTGCAACGACCATTAAGGCTTCTTCAATAGGTGCAGAGCGCTGGGCTTGAAGGGGAGGGCAGCTTTTTCTCTATCTCTTTTCCCCCACCCTTTCTGACTCTCGACAGAGGTGGACATTGACGAACCTCTTCAGTGATCGCTGCAATACTTTCTCAGGCAAATCGCCCGCTATCATGCATCCACAGGCCAGACGACGATGCTTTTAGTCTAATCACGTCTCGGACTTGCAGTTTTATGTTTTTCCACTTTACTTCATTTTAATTTGTACCCCAGCATTGGAGTAGATTCACACTGATTGTATGAGTTTCACAACATATGTAAGTTTGGCTTTTTGAAGACGCGTAATATAGCATTTCATTTCATTTCGCTTTCTCTGTCCCCCCCCCCACTAGGACTCCTTGCAGAGGCACACATTCACAGAGCTCTTAAGCGACCGCTGTAATCCTTTCTTCGACAATGTGTTGCTGGGCATTGATGATGATGATGCTAGCTTTTAATTATTTTGTCAGTCTTTCACTTTACTTCATTTTAATTTCGTCACCAAGCATTGGTTTAGATCCACAAGGATTATACTAGTTTGGTCACGTAGGCCTTTTGCAGCAGGTTCATATAACATTTCATTTCATTTCTCTTTCTCTCTTCCCCCTCCCACCACAACTCCTTACAAACCGCAGACATTGACTACGCTCTTAAGTGACACATGCAATACTTTCTCGGACAAAGTAGTGTCAGGAAACTCTCGATCAAATGAATTTATTAGTATGATTCTATTGCATAATTTGTATTACACAGCCAAATAAAGAATGAGTTTCATCAGCGATCATGCATATATATGACTATTTTCCTATAAAGAATTACCAATACACTGAATTATTAGCATGCACTTCTCACCCTACTATAGATATTTTATAATCTTATCCCTTGCTCCTAGACATTCTACTAGTGTGTTGGTTACATAGTATCATTGTGAAAACTTCAAGTTTAAATTTTATTGTTTGCTAAATATAACGAGTGTAGTCAAAAATATATTATGCAACAATATTCATAGAAACATTGTATAATTCGAGAGTATTATAAACTTTAAGACTTTTTCACGACATACGCTATGACATTACTAATATTTGATAATATAGTAAATTCTCAAATTGAAATTAGGTTAAAAGTTCTCTAATAACTACAATTAACTTCTTCGCTATAATTAATCTATCTTGTATCACTTAGGAGGACGTAAAGCAAGAATCTTATCATCAATAACTACAATCACTCTTCAACTAAGTCTCTAGCTTTTTCTATGTACAATTCTCGACGTTACATCACACTGCTATTTTTTTTCTTTTAACATAGTTTAATAGTTACGTATTGCTTTATCTTGAACAGGATGAAACATTGTTTTATTTCATGGCCAAGTTATTAACACAAAACTTAACACATTTTGGATTTGTTAACTATGTTTTGTTCTAAGTTTGATAGTTGCAGCTTTCTCCTCCTGGTGCCTCTCTCCACATGCACACATTGATATATCTATTTTCCAATGCAATATAACAACCAGGTACATACATCCAATACCTCCTTGCTTTCCTATCTTTCAAGCTATGCACCTTGCTATTTTTTTCTATGGTGACTTGAACTCTGCACTAAATGGAGTTTTTACTGAGAACATTTACCATTAAGCTACTCCCACGAGCTACGATACTTTGCATTAATGAACAAACAATTTGTAAGTGATTTTCTATACTCCAATGTGGTGTCCAACACTTAGTACATATTTTTCTCTTTTATGTCTTGTCACGTCCATTGGTCACATTCACACAGATTCGCCGATTTAGGCAGTGTGTAAATGCTCATCTTGGTGTAGATTTGTAGATTTAGGCAACACCAGTTATCTGTGCAGATCCACCGATTTAGGTATCACACTGAAAAATTACAGATTCACAAGAGTAAATGTAGATTCGCCGATTTAGGCAGCACGTCTTATTGGTGTAGATTCGCCGATTTAGGCAATACCAATCACAAAATCATGCTGCAGTGGCTGGTCACCACTGTAACTGGTATGATTTTGTTACCCGGGTACATACTGAAAGTGATTTGGATTTGGACTTATATTGCGGAATTGGAATTGGATTGGGATTTGGTATCTGGTGATTATTACGGCATTGTTTATGTGATGAGACTTGATATTATGAGATTGATGATGAGTGTGACCAATAATATCCTAATTCATCAGGGTATGACATATACTGCTTATTCTAGTGGTATGGGACACTAGAATAGGTAGTATGTGGATGACGGCAGGCATAACCAATGTGTCTAATTTTATGGATTTTTCTTTTTCTATTTAATACAGATTTCTAATCATTTGTTTTTGAAAAGTATTGTTTGCAGATTTTTATCTTCGCAACTGAGGACAGTTGCTTTCCAACGGAGAGGTATGTTATGGAATCGATATTTTATTATTTATTGCAGCTGTGACAGGTGGAAAAGGCTTGACCGAGCTAGGCCTATGCATACAGAAATATATTTCATGTATTATTCAAGTGCTCTTTATGAGCTTCGGCCATTTATGACCGGCCGGCCAATTTGTACTCAATTTGACCATTCAAGAAATCCATAAATGAAATACGTGCAAGAGGGAAATGGTCACTCTTGCACGAGGGGAGATTGCACCCAGTGTGTGCCTTATTCTTCTCTCCTCTCCACTTCTTCTCTCTCGCCGTGCCGATGTAGCACTCCGCTCTAGGAGGTGCGCCTGCACGTGCGTTGTCTTGCTCTTTCTCTCTCTGTTCACTTATGGCCTCGATTCTGTGCTACGAGACTCGTCAGGTATGTAGATTTGTTCGTTTATGGCTTGCTCTATGCTATTTTAAGTATTTTGCAGGGAACTCCGCGCTCCCGTTTGTAGCATCCCATTCAAAGTTGGATTCACAAATTGGCATCACCACCTTATCAAGCTCTTTCATCACCCTGTAGACTAGCAAGATCTCAAACCCATTCAGTTGAAATTGGATGGCTAAAGAGTCAACAATTTTTCAGCACTTCCTGTTGCCATCCCAGAATTGCTCTAGTCAAACAAGCCCCTTATTATTCACATTCCTGGCCATTTCTATCTAATAGGGGCTTTGCTACGGCCCCAATATTTTAGAGAGCCAAGGGGACTAGTGCAAAATGGAGTTCTTAAAGTATTTGGTTGCTTCCCCCTATTCCTCAGCTGCTCTTTTGCACTTCCTCATCAGTTCCCCTAAGAGTCCAACAGATCTAAGATAAGACCACTTCGGGGCGAGAAGTTTGTCATGCATCACAACCCCCTTCCACTTTCCCCCTTTCGATCCCAGTTTTATTGCATCAATCATTTCCTTGGTCATGATAGCCCAAGCTTGGCCCTGTTTAGCCAATGAGACCATAACTTTGACACAAAGGGCCATGTGAACATCGAATTCTTTGAGTGTGAGAACATTCTTCTCCACCTTTGCATCCTTATAATCATCATAGCAAGAACTCAATTCCATATGATAAACATGTCACTTAGGCTCTGTTGGAATTAGGGTTGCAGAGAAACACACACAGCTTGGAGAAGACGAAGGAAGCTCAAGGCACACAATAGAGAGTGTATTCCTTAGTGTGCAATGGAAAGATAGATAGCCCTAGAGTGATGGGCGTATATACAATGCACGGGGGAAAAAACCTCCTAAAGAGGGAAAAAATGCCCCGGCGGTCCTAGTGTGTTCACACACATCACTACCACATGTATATGGTAACAAATCCCCCCTGGAGTGATGCGGTGAACGAGAGCTGGCACATGAGTAAAGGGAAGTGCCATGCCCTGAGGACAGGATCAGTCCACAAAGGGGAGTAAGCCCAAAGCTTTGCGGAAAGCTTCAAGCTTCTCACGAGACAATGCCTTTGTGAAAAGATCTGCAAGGTTGTCCTGTGTTGGCACATAAGCCAAGCTGATCTCTCCTGCTAAGAGCCTCTCCCTGACATAGTGGTAATGCACCTCAATGTGCTTTGTGCGAGCATGAAAAACTGGGTTCCTCGCAATTGCCAATGCGCTCTGACTGTCAGTGTAGATAGTGTTGGCAGTGTCCTGTCCAACACCCAAGTCAGCCATAAGGCGTCTGAGCCATACACACTCAACCGTAGCTGTGAAGACTGCCCTGTACTCAGCCTCACAACTCGAAGTGGCCAGAGTAGGTTGCTTCTTGCTCAACCATGATATACATGAACTGCCAAGCATGAAACAAAAACCACTTGTGGACACTCACGTGTCAAAACAACCAGCCCAATCTGAGTCCGAAAAAGCATGTAAGTCTGGCGGCAATGATCCCCCCTTGGGATAAAACAAGCCAAGATGTAAAGTGCCACTAAGGTAGCGGAAAATCCTCTTGACATCCTGCCAATGCTTAGACCCTGGGCTATGCATAAATCTGCTGACCTGCGAGACTGCAAACTGAATATCTGGCCTCGTGTTGCATACATAAATGAGGCAGCCAACAACAGTTTAGTAAAGAGTGACATCAGCAGGATCGCCAGCATCATGTAGACTCAACTTCAAACCTGTTTCCATGGGAGTGGCAATAGGTTTGCAATCCTCAAGTCCAAACTTACATAGCAATGTCTCTATGTAACTTTTCTGACACAAGGCAATACCACCATCACACTGCTTAAACTGTATACCCAAGTAATGATGCAACAGCCCCAAATCTTTCATCTTGAAAGTAGCATTCAAATCAGCCTTAAATTCAGCAATATGTCTCTCATTTGGTCCAGTGATCAGCAAATCATCAACATAAAGAACCACAATGAGAAATACATCATCCTCACGCTTTACATACAATGTGCTTTCTGTTGGACTGTTACGAAAGCCTCGTTTAACCAAATGAGTGTCAGCTTTCTCATACCAAGCACGAGGAGATTGCTTCAACCCATACAAAGCCTTCTTACATTTGCACACTTTGTCCTCTTGTCCTTTTATGACAAAACCGCGAGGCTGCGTTACATAAACTTCCTCAAATATGTCACCATTCAAGAAAGCAGTAACAATGTCTGATTGATGTACATCCCAACCAAAATGAGCTGCCAATGCACATAGAAAACGCACAGTAGTCATACGACAAGTGGGAGCAAAAGTCTCTTCATAATCTATGCCTTTTTGTTGTGCATAACCCTTTGCAACAAGTCGAGCCTTATGGCGATCGATCTCACCATCCGGCTTGCGTTTCAACTTGTAAACCCACTTCGTACCAATGGCCTTTTTGCCAGGAGGCAAATCACATAAAGTCCATGTGTCATTCTCTATAAGTGCATCATATTCTGATTTCAAGGCAGCAATCCAATTTTCTGAATTCTGTGCTTCATCAAAAGACAGAGGCTCCTCAACATCATGTAAACTAGACACAGCCAAAGCATAACAATCTGATGCATAAGATGCATGGCGAGAGACTGAACGAGTACGACTAGATAAAGGTGCATCCAATTTACTGTCACGCAAAGTGTGCACCAGCCATTTTGGCATACCTCTAGCCTGCTCATTTTCAGCCCTTTGCTCATCATGTACATCTGCATCAGTAATAGGCTGTTCTAAAACATTTTCAGAAACCCCCATAGGCTGTACATTTGCCTCATTGGAACTTACATTCGTATTTCCACCACTGAAAAGAGGCAACAAAGTGTCATAAATGTCCTGTGAGCTTACATTACTGTCTCTAGTACATGACAGCAAGGGTTGAACAGAATCTTCCACAAACACTACATCCCGTGAAACCAAAATACGTTTTGTTTGCGGATGATACAACCTGTAACCTTTGCTTTCAACACTATAACCAACAAAAATACATTTGACAGCCTTATCATCCAATTTTCTGCGCTGCACTTGTGGCACCAAAGCATATGCCAAACAGCCAAAAACACGCATGTGCTCAATAGAAGGTTTTCTATCATGCCATGCTTCATATGGAGTAATAGACTGCAAAGCTTTCGTAGGACACCTGTTAAGTACATAAGTGGCACACATGATGGCCTCAAGCCAAAAAGAATGCGACAAAGCTTGACTTTTGACCATACATCGTGCCATTTGCGTTAGTGACCTGTTTTTCCTCTCAGCAACACCATTTTGCTGAGGTGTATAAGGGACTGTACATTGGTGTTTTATCCCACGACTAGCCAGAAATGCATTAAATTCATGAGACATATACTCCCCCCCTCGATCGGAACGGAGGGTGCCCATAGTACATTTTGAGACATTTTCAGCCATAGCCAAAAATTGTTTGAAGCACATAAAAACTTCGGACTTCGCTTTAAGCGGAAATACCCACGCATGCCTGGAGTAATCATCAATGAAAGTCACGAAGTACAGGTAATTGCCCAAGGACGGAGTTTGCATGTGCCCACAAACGTCACTATGCACAAGCTGCAACCTGCATGTGGCCCTAACTGAACCATCCTTTGGAAACTTAGAACGCTGCATTTTACCCAGAATACAGCCTTCACAAACATGTTTGATAGGTGCTTCAAGAGGCGGCAAAGAAGCAACCATATCAGATTTCTGCAAACGTAGCAAACTGGCAAAATTCAGATGACCAAAACGTGCATGCCAAAGTTTTGCATCTGAAATAGCCCTTGAATCTGCAACAGCATTTGCAAAATTTTGTCCACACTTGTCATACAAAGTGAGCTTATACAGCCCACGGCACAAAAGCCCAGATGCAACAATTTCATCACCAAAAATGAGATCATGAACTGTACATCTGTCATCCACAAATTTGACTACAAGTCCAAGTCTAGCAAGTGCGGATACAGACAAGAGATTCTTCTTGACCCCAGGTACATAAAGTGCATCAACAAGTGTGAAGAAACTGCCATTAGCAGCAGTGAGCACAATCTTTCCAACTCCCTGAACTGGATAAGAGGCGTTGTTGGCACAAGTGACTGAATTCCCATGAGGGACAGACTCGAGAGAGGTAAACAATTCACGATGTGAGGTAATGTGGTTTGTGGCACCACTGTCGAAATACCACACATGTGAATCTGCAGCAACTGACAAGCATGCATCATGGACAGCAGGATTGTAAGTGCACTCTGCGCTAAAAGCCCATTCTGCATCAACATCAGCATCACAATCTCCTTTCACAGAAGACTCAACAATGGCTGCATTTGTAGTGGAACCAGCATTTGCAGTGGAACCACCCTCTTTCTTCTTAGCCTCTTTGGCCTTCAACTTAGGACACGACTTGATCAAGTGATCATTGGCTTTACAATAATGGCAACGCATCTTCTTTTTGCCCTTATCACCAGAATTGCCAGACGAAGTGCTGCCAGCAGAAGCATTAGGAACAGAATTTTTGCCACTCGCAGCAGAACCATAAGAAGTGGCTGCATTACTGTTACCACCCTTTCTTTGAGAAGCAATAAAAGCCTGTTCAACTGCACGCTGCCTAGTCCTGTTTTTTCTAGAAAGTGACTCTTGCAACAGCAATGTGCATAATGCATCAAACTTGACAACTTCAGGATTTCCTTGGGTCATCAGTCTCCAAGTACTAGCAAAAGTCTGGTAGGAATCTGGTAAGGCATCAAGAACAGTCTACACAAGGGAACTGTCAGAAATGACTTCACCTGCAGAAATGAGTTGCTCATTGATATCCTTGACACTAGCAAGGAAAGTGTCCATATCATCTTCCTCATGCATAATCTTCGACTCTAGCTCTTTACGCAGCAAAGCAATTTTAGCCTCATTGCGGCTTGCATAAAGACCTGCTAGAATATCCCAAGCCTGTTTTGCAGATTTTGCTGAACGGATGTGAGGAATAATGGTGCGCTTCACAGAAAACGCAATCAATGCATGAGCCTGCGCATCCTTAACATCCCAACGAGCTTGTTCTGTTGTAGGCAAAACAACTCTAACAGCTGCAATCCTTGCAGCAAGACCTGTAACATCCTCAATATCGCCTACATCTTCAGAACCAGGACGTACATCAATGCCCTGCACAATGTTCCAGACACCTTTTGACACAAGAACGTGTTGCATCATATAAGCCCACATAGGGTAGTTGTCCCCATCCAACCTGTCCTCAGCAGCAAACATCTTGAACACATCTGTGTTGTTGTTGTCAGCCATGGTAAATGCTGCACCTGATGTGAAAACTGCCCGAAAATAGGAGAAATGGAGCGGGAACAACTTGTGCTATATAGCACAAACCGTAGAAGACTATAAGGCACCTATTATGCAGAAAACGGCACTGACAGAAAATCTGCACAAAATGACGAAATAACCTGTGCAGTACTGCCCGTAGTGGAAACGGAGGCCGAAATGAGCCCAAATCAAAATTCTGAGCAGACCAAGCTCTTTGAGTTTTTCCAAAATATTTATCGACCTGCGAACGCTTGCCAAAGCTCACTGAAATCGGAGAAAGTGAGCAGGCGTGTGCTGGAGCAGCTGGCGACTAAGCCCGGGAGGACGTGACCTGCTCTGATACCAATTGTTGGAATTAGAGTTGCAGAGAAACACACACAGCTTGGAGAAGACGAAGGAAGCTCAAGGCACACAATAGAGAGTGTATTCCTTAGTGTGCAATGGAAAGATAGATAGCCCTAGAGTGATGGGCGTATATACAATGCACGGGGAAAAAAACCTCCTAAAGAGGGAAAAAATGCCCCGGCGGTCCTAGTGTGTTCACACACATCACTACCACATGTATATGGTAACAGGCTCAATCACAACCACTTAGTACATGACCTTCCTAAGGAAAAATTTCCCACACCTAAAAGCCACCAATCACTCCATATAATGCCCACCTAGCCAAAAACCATTGTAAAATCATATATAAGGGCCAATATTATTCAATAAAGATCCCTCATTTATGCATAGATATCTTGTCATTGTTTTTGTGCTTGTCTTTATTAGTGTTATTAATTAAGCATGTCACTAATAAGTGACATGCTTTCCATCCGTGACTACTAATTAGGAAGAGGATGGGAGTTTAGGAGGGCCTCTTTATTTGGAAGTTTAATGAAGTCAAACCTTTTGTATTAAGAAAGTAATCAAAGGACAGCTTTTGAATTCAAAAAGGTAAAATGGCTAGTTTATTTGAATTCAAAGTTTCTCCCCAAAATGGATTTTAAAATCTAGCGAGTAAAACCACACCATGTAGCATATCTATGGAAAGAGCTCGATGTGTAGCTTGTAGATCTATGATCTCCGCTCAAATCGGAGATTCTATATGGGAGTTATGGAAGGCCAAAAATCATAAAATTGTCCACCTTCTTTTTGGAAGGAAAAGTGCATCCTTTGACCACTCTTTCACATCTCTTACACACCCACCTTTCTTGCACATATGGTGTATACCTATTCGTCAAAATGTTAATCACCTTCATAAGATCATGGAAAATTAAGAGGTCCTCCTACACCCCGTCCTCTTCCTAATGATTTAGTTTAAATATATATTTCCATCAACCTACATAATGCATGAGTTAGATACATGCTACGTGAGTCCATCCCTAACACTAAAAATCATTAGATAAGTCTAGGTAAGCATGCATGATTTAGTTATTTCAAAGTAATTGCAATCTTTCCAATTCAACTTTCTCTAGTTGGTTACTTTTGCAAAAGAAGCTATGCATTTTCTTCAAATAGAAGTTAAAATAGATAGTGACCACTCCAACAATTTTTGTTGAAAGTAGTTTGCAAACTAAGTTTCAAAATAAAAAGGTGAGCAAGCTGAAAATATAATAATGCATGTTGTGAGGGAAGAAGTAATTTTTCCCATACTCTCATGCATGGAGATATTGAGGCATGGAAGTTCTAGTTGTTGACGCAACTAGGACTTCCTTCTTTTTGGCCTCTAAAGGCCTTATTATCCATCTATGCTATATATGAAGCAGCTTACAATTTTCAAGGAAGAAGAGACCTTCCATGTGTCACATTCTGCTTCATTTCAAAGAAAACTTTGCAAAACAAAAGTGAAGGGTTAGATTTAAAATGCAAAAGTAAAGGGTAACATTGCCTCGTTTATAAGTGACACGGGGTGAAAAGTCGTGAAATCTACGACAGGGGGCGACTTATCAATCGAGCGCGTGATGTGGGCTGTCAGATCGACATAGCAGGCCGGAGGGGCACGTTTTTAATTGTGAAGAGGCACATAACGTTCAACAACGCATGGAAGTACAGGTGGTTAGAGCTCAAGGTTGTGGAGGGGGAGGTTGTGGGTTCAAGGGAACAACGCGACGCAAGGAACCCTAGAATTTTCATTTCCATTGGGAAATATCAACAGCTGATCCATCTTCAGTCGTTGATCCCTCTACTTTTGCCCTTATTAATTAGACTTTTCAGAATGTAAAGTCAATAGACTTTCTATTTTGCATAAAATAAATGTTTCAATTTAAATGTACATAACATTATTTAATAAGAATTTAATTTATATATATATATATATATATATTTGGCTTTATCTTTCCAAGGGGTTTTTTCAAGACCAATATTGATAATTTTTTAGAGATTTCTAAAAGTTTGTCTTTTTTGAAGAGATCGAGAAAAAAAAATATTGCCTCATGTCGACTTGGTGATGTCTTGCTTTGAGGACATGCATGAAAATAAAGAGGCCAATCCACGTTATTAACTATGACAGAGAGAGAGTCTGAGAGAGAGAGAGAGAGAGAGAGAGAGAGAGAGAGAGAGAGAGAGAGAGAGAGAGAGAGAGAGAGAGAGAGAGAGAATGAAAAAGATTTTATCATTGAGCTCATAGGCACTATATCTCACCAAGGGCATCCTTCAAGCCCTTCCAATGTCCAAGATATTATGGTTTTTTTCGCATTATAGTATAATTTTAAAAGTATAGCTAACGTTTTTCACCGGTAGAAAATGGATGAAATTGTTGGAATTAGGGTTGCATGGAAACACACACAGCTTAAAGAAGACGAAGGAAGATCAAGACACACAAAAGAGAGTGTATTACTTAGTGTACAATGGAAAGATAGATTTGCCCTAGAATGATGGGCGTATATACAATGCACAGGGGGAAAGCCCTCCTAGTGAGGGAAAAAGTTCTCCGGCAGTCCTAAGTGTGTTCACACACATCATTACCACATGTATATGGTAACAAATCCCCCCTGGAGTGATGCGATGAATGAGAACTGGCACATGAGTAAAGGAAAGTGCCATGCCCTGAGGACATGATCAGTCCACAAAGGGGAGTAAGCCCAAAACTTTGCAAAAAGACTCAAACTTCTCAAGAAACAATATTGGCCTTTGTGAAAAGATCAGCAAGGTTTCATGTGTTGGCACATAATCCAAGCTGATCTCTGCTTATGAGAGCCTCTCCCTGATATAGTGGTAATGCACCTCAATGTGCTTTGCCGAGCATGAAAAACTGGGTTCCTTGCAATTGCCAATGTGCTCTGATTGTCAGTGTAGATAGTGTTGGCAGTGTCCTGTCCAACACCCAAATTATCCATAAGGCATCTGAGCTATACACACTCGATTGTAGTAGTAGTTGTGAAGAGTGCCATGTACTCAGTCTCACAGCTAGAAGTGGCCACGATAGGTTGCTTCTTGCTCAACCATGATAGACATGAACTGCCAAGCATGAAACAAAAAACACTTGTGTACACTCGCGTGTCAAAACAACCAACCCAATCTGAGTCCGAAAAAGCATGTAAGTCTAGCGGCAATGATCCCCTCTTGGGATAAAACAAGCCAAGATGTAAAGTGCCACTCAAGTAGCAGAAAACTGTTTTGACATCCTGCTAATGCTTAGACCCTGGGCTATGCATAAATTTGGTGATCTGTGAGACAACAAACTGAATATCTGGCCTCGTGTTGTATACATAAATGAGGCATCCAACAGTAGTTTGGTAAAGAGTAACATCTGCAAGATCACCAGCATCACGAAGACTCAATTTAAAACCCTTTTTCCTAGGAGTGGCAATAAGTTTGCAATCCTCAAGTCCAAACTTACATAGCAATGTCTCTACGTAAGTTTTTGGACACAAAGCAATACCACCATCACACTCCTTAAATTGCATACCCAAGTAATGATGCAACAGCCCCAGATCTTTTATCTTAAAAGTAGCATTCAAATCAACCTTAAATTCAGCAATATGTCTCTCATTTGGTCCAGCGATCAGCAAATCATCTACATAAAGAACCACAATGAGAAGTACATCACCCTCACGCTTTACATACACTGAGCTTTCTATTGGATTGTTATGAAAGCCTCATTTGATCAAATGAGTGTCAGCCTTCTCATACCAAGCACGAGAAGATTGCTTCAACCCATACAAAGCTTTGTTACATTTGCACACCTTATCCTCTTGCCCTTTCTTGACAAAACTGTGAGGCTGTGTTATATAAACTTCCTCAAATATGTCACCATTCAAGAAAGCAGTAACAATGTCTGATTGATGTACATCCCAGCCAAAATGAGCTGCCAATGCACATAGAAAATTCATAGTAGTCATACGACAAGTGGGAGAAAAAGTCTCTTCATAATTATGCCTTTTTGTTGTGCCTAACCCTTTGCAGCAAGTCAAACCTTATAGCGATCAATCTCACCATCCGACTTGTGTTTCAACTTGTAAACCCATTTTGTACCAATGGCTTTTTTCCAGAAGGAAAATCACATAAAGTCCATGTGTCATTTTCTATAAGTGCATCATATTCTAATTGCATGGCAGCCATCCAATTGTGTGTGTGTGTGTGTGTGTGTGTGTGTGTGTGTGTGTGTGAGAGAGAGAGAGAGAGAGAGAGAGAGGTTTTGGTCCGAAGGGGGGGGGGCCGGGGGGGCACAAAAACTTTGAATGTCATAATTATTGTACTAGAACAATAGCAAGAGGCCTCAAGACCTATGTGGAAAATCTTTGTTTCAAACTAATACACACACACACACACACACACATACATATATACATATATACATATATTTATTTTTTAATTCATTCGTTATTTATTTACACACACAAATACATACATTCATTTGTACACACACACACACACACATATACATATACATAAGCATGTGTCTGTGTATGTATGTGTAATAAATAAGTATACACACACACATAGACACATGAATATGTATGTATGTGTGTGTATGTGTGTGTGTCTATATATATATATATATATAGGGAAAAATATCAAAATATCCCTCAATTTTCAAGAAGCCCAAAAATACCCCAAACATTTTGTCATAAATTCCCTAAATTCCCTTCAAATTTTTTAAAATTCCCAAAATACCCTTGGTTGTGAGATTAAATTTCTCCAACGATAAAAAACTCTGTAGCTTTTCATAAGAAGACTGATTATCTCTGAATACAAGAAGCTAAAACTAGAATTTGAGCTGGTTATGTAGGCTTTGGAGATGCCAATTGCTTTATTATTTTTAGACAAAATATGTATATGTATGCATACATACGTATGTATGTACACACACACACACACACACACACACACACACACACACATATATATATATATATATATATATATATATATATATATATATATATATATAGAGAGAGAGAGAGAGAGAGAGAGAGAGAGAGAGAGAGAGAGAGCTTTATGTCTTAAAACCAACCATAATTTCAATGAAATATCTATTCATAGAGTCTTGAACTCAGGCACACATTGTGTGTGGAGAGAGAGAGAGAGAGAGAGAGAGAGAGAGAGAGAGAGAGAGAGAGAGTGTGTGTGTGTGTGTGTGTGTGTGAGAGAGAGAGAGAGACTTATATGCATCATTTCTATATCATTCTAGTTTTATTAGATGCTTCAAATCTTTGAAATAATTTAAGGTTTTTTCTATGATGTTAGAATATTTTATAACTTCTTTATTGATGTCAAGGGTGGCATCTTCTTTATTGGTGGCATCTTTAAAGTTTCCATAAAGAAGATGCTCCCCTATGATGGCTATAATGGTGGCAACTAACAAATTGTGTCCATAAAGTTTCTAGGAGAGAAAGAAATGTAGGCGTGATCCAGGCTAAAATGTAAGAAAATAAATTTGACGTGATCAAAAGCTGAACACTAAAGTAGAGTATGATATTGATACTCTCAATTTTCTAAAGGATATAATGTGCATACAAAAAGACTCTCTCCTACATTGCTTCAATGTTCGGTCTCACATGTAAGTAACCAGGAGCTAAGCAGCTAAGCCAAATGATTGGTATGATATAGATTGTGAATAAGGGAATACTCTTAAGCATGTAAATGGTTGAATGCAATATGCTCTCACAAAGAGGAACATGCTTTTGTAATTGGGGGAGAGAGGGAGAGAATGATCAATGGTATGCATGATCTCACGTCATCGACTTCATTTGCACCACATCCTTCAGTTTAACATAATGACCAAAACTCTTACAAAAGTAAACAACTAAGTAACCTTATTTTACTTTGAATTCTATCACATATAAAGATGTAAATGACTTGAAAGTGTAAATGAAAAAATAGTGTGAACCTTATCGTATTAAGTATTAAGCTGCTTATGCATTATTGTGATTAGGCGATGATTTAAACCATTACTATGCTTGTGCAAAAAACATAGATAAAGATGCAAGTGAGTCATCTAGACAGAAATATAGATGGAAGGGTCAATTACATTCTTAATAGTAATAGAAAGTCAACTCATCTCTTTGGAAACTTTCTTGGTACATATTTGGAAACTATGAGCCCTAATCGTTTCTTCCACAATGTAGCAATCATTGGTCCTCATCTTTATTAACAACTTGCTAGCTTACCTAGTTTGTACTTCTTAGCTTGGTAGCACTTTTGTCAACCCTAGGTAGACCAAGAAGAAGAAGATGAAGAGAGTTTTAACATCGTAAGAAACTATCCCAAGGAAAAGACATCCTTCTTACTATATAGGCAGTTATGATGTGCACTAGTACCATGTCTTTCTCATAAGAAAGATGCAAGGATAGAAGCAAGTAAGAGAGTGGAGTAGAGACATTGAATCCAATTCATGTGCTCCTATCATTGAAACCGATTCTAGAACCCACTTCGTTTTCAAAAAAAAAATTATTCACATAGACTTCTCTTAGCATTTATCTCTTCACACCATGCTAATTTATTTAATCGTTATCATCAAGTTTGGTAGCATTGCTAGATCAAGATAGACCAAAAGGAGGACTCTCTCTCTCTCTCTCTCTCTCTATGTGTGTGTGTGTGTGTGTGTGTGTGCCCACCCAATAGAAGGAGAGCACTCCTAAGTTTGTTGAACAAAGGCTAGCTCCTCATGAAAGATAATGTTTATGAGAAGCTCCCAATCTTGGTTTCAGAGTATACTTTGCATCATCTTACATATAGACCAAAAGGAGGGTTCTCTCTCTCTCTCTCTCTCTCTCTCTCTCTCTCTCTCTCTCTCTCTCTCTCTCTCTCCCTCCACACCCCAATAGAAGGAGATCACTCCTAAGTTTTTGGAACAAACGCTAGCAGCTCATGAAAGATAATGTTTATGAGAATCTCCCAAGCTTGGTTTTAAAGAGTGCTTTGTGTCATCTTACATATATTCATTCTTGTTAAAATCTATCAAGAGGTTGTGTTGTGCATCATTTTTAGAAATAAAATAGACTATACATGTAGAAAGAGAGTATTGATAGTGTTCTAATTGGAACATAAGATAGCCCTATGAGAATACATGCCATGCTCCCTTGACCACAGCAACGCGGGTCACATACTAGTATGGATGAATGTCATTCAATTCTTGTTGTTTGAAATATGTCCTAAAAGAAACCTTAAAAGTAATGAAGAGATTGAAAGGAAAGAAATTATGTCCTTTCAAATGATCTTTCCCAAAAGCTTCATTCAGTTTTTATTTGGAGGTGGTGCAACAAATGATTTGAAGTTTGAACATAATAATCCTTTGAAAACTTCTGATTCTTTTTTATGTACCACAAATCATTTCAAAGCAAGAAGCTTTAAATTTTCTACACTGTCCACTTTTGAATTTTAGATGTTTTGAAAGGAGTTTTTATTTTTTCAAATTTGGGAGGCCCTATTGGTTCATTTCATAGTTTATTCGATCACTGTCAAAACTCCTCTTCATCCCAACCTTACCACTCAAGAATCTCTCTCTCTCTCTCTCTCTCTCTCTCTCTCTCTCTCTCTCTCTCTCTCTCTCTCTCTCATCCTTACAAAAGGAGGAAGGACTTGACCCCACACACATTAGATTTAAATTAATCATGGGAGATCCCACGTAACCACTTGATAAACCATGCGAAGCTACTGCCAAGGTCAACCGTGCAAATTAAAAATATCACAGTCTACCTCTACACCCTCCCACAAAGAAGAACTATTGTAATGACCTATTAGACGCACGTTCCTTAGTTTCTGCGCTCTCCCTTCATCTACCCCCCACCTAACCCAGCACCTACTCACGATTTTGTTGTCTACATTGCCCTTTCTAAGTTGGTATCTCATTCACTCGTTCTATGCTTGTATCTCACTTGATTCCTTTGATTTTGGATTTAAAGTCATCCCCCCCTCTCCTTGAAATTAAGACATTTCTGTGTGTGTGTGTGTGTGTGTGTGTGTGTGTGTGTGTGTGTGTGTGTGTGTGTGTGTGTGTTGGAGATCATCATGAGTTTTTACCTTATACGTGGTTTTGTTTTTGAAGCAATTCAAAGAAGTGAGAATCTGTTTTCTTTTGAAGAGACACCAGACTAGAAATATCATTGACAAATTCATTTCTTGATTTTTTTAAAAAGTATTCATATGATTATTGTCCTATTCAAGAAAGGCCTTAGTGTCAGGCTGGGTTAGGCGAACTTTTATGGATGCTGTCCATGTGGACGGCCATGGTTTGGGGTAAATTTTTAAACCTTTAGGTGAATTCGACCATTAACATAGCGAATGGGATGTGAGCTACGTGATGATTGTGGAGAAGGCGGCCTTCAAAATTATCTACGAGAGAATGCAAAGTGTGGGCAGATCGGTGTGAGGTCGACAATATACACAAAGGCCTTAGGTGATATGCTGCGAGCATTAAGAGCACAATGGCGATGCGGGCTGCCAAGCTGTACGATGATGGTGGACAAGGCAAGCTTCAGAGTTCTCTGCATAAGAGAGCGCAAAGCGCGGCCACATCGATGGTGAGGTCCATAGATACACACACACACACACACACACACATAGTGACACACTTGTAGCAACCCAAGCAAGAGTGAATTAGTTTCTCTCTCTCTCTCTCTCTCTCTCTCTCTCTCTCTCTCTCTCTCTCTCTCTCTCTCACACAGCCGTTTTTTGACCTAGTAGGCAGCAGTTCACTCTTTTGACCATAACTTGCTCATCCGAACTCCGATTTAGGTGATCTATAGCCTCAATCGAAGAGCACGAAGCCCTCTACGCATTGATGTAAAGACAGAATTTTTCTGTGTAATGAAAGGCTTTGCTGTAACAGCATCTCAGAACTGAAAAAACTGTCAAAACTTTGCGTTTTTGTTGCCGACTTGAAGGCAATGTCAGACAAAACTCGCAAGGGTGGAAAAGCCACACTCGCCATGGAGAATGATGCAAAATCTCCAAGGAATTTGGATGCTAATCCAACCACATCGTCTACAACAACGGAAGCAATGATCATGGCTTACTTGATCTCGTTACAAGAAACCGTCAACAAGCAAGGTGAAGAGTTGCGCGCACTTGCAATGGAGAATGGTACTTTAAGAGTTCTCGTTGTGGAGAATGAGCACCTCAAGAAGGTTCTTGAAATGCAAACAACACGCTTGATGCATCTTGAGAATGAAGTTCAAGAATGTAAACGCTCTCTTGTGGACATGAATGTAGTGAAAGAGCGCTTGAGCAAAGTTGAGAGTGATCATGTATTGAAAGAGGAAACGATAGATACAATACGACATGATGTATGTGAGATGAGAAATGCATCCAAATCATGGGCTGATATATGTAAGGATAATGTGGTTTCTACATCTCCTATCACGCAAGCCGTTGTCCAAGCAAAGAATGTAGAGAATGTGGACACTCAAGAATTGCAAGAACGACAAAAACGCTCAAAGAACATCGTCATTCGTGGAATCAAGGAGGAAAGCATGGAAACACCCCAATCTCTTGCGGTTGCTATTGAAGAGTTTTTTGCTACACACTTTGGCATGTCAGGAATCATGGCTTATGGTGCACATCGAGTTGGAAAACAAGGAGTCCCTCGCTCGGGAGAAAGACCTATTGTATGTACCATGGCTGATGAGGTAAAGAGAAAGATCATCCTTGACAATGGTTGGATCTACCTCAAAGGAACGGGTTGTAATGTATATGAGGATCGCACTCTTATGCAACAAAATGTACGTCGCAAAGCATACGAGGAAAGAAGCAAGAAGGTTAAGGTATCATCTCAAGAAGAAAAGTCACTTGAGGAGGATGCAAGTCCACCCAACAAATAGGGACACATGATCTATGAGACCAACTCACGCTTGCGAATAAGCTTTTGGAATTGTAACGGGTATCCATGGAATGCGGGAATTGGCATTGATGAGCTTACCAATGACTCCGATGTGATACTTCTTGTCGAAACATGGGAGCATGATGCGCAACGAATTCTTGGATTTGACAAATACGATGTACATTCTTTGATGTGGGCCAAAAATGCAAAGCAACGAAGAGGCCAAGGAGGCGTAGCATGTATGACCAAAAAGGGTTTGAAAGATATTTCCATTGTCAAAGAAGATAAGTATAAACGCTACTTATGGCTGAAAATCAGCCCACCAAATGGTCAAGTCATGTTTGTGGCCGGCTGCTACATTCCTCACTATGACTCCAACTTTTATGCTCGCTTGAATATGGATAGAGATCAACCCTTTGTTGAACTAGAGGAAGACATTGCTCATTACAAGGATCAAGGTGAAGTCATTGTTTTTGGAGACATGAATGCTCGCACAAATATGTTACAACACGACACACAGCAAGTCGACATGCCGCATGTATCAAGAAGAGTGGATGACTCATACATGTATAATCGAAGTTCTAATGATGCAAAAGAAGTGGATCACTATGGAAAGTCACTTCTACATATGTGCAATAGTACCGGAATGCTCATTGCAAATGGTGTATCTCTATGGCAAGGCACCAATGACTTTACATGTAGAAAGCACAATGGTGCTAGCGTGATTGACTATATGTTGTTCTCAGAAGCCACTCTAGAATGCATACAAAGCTTTACACTTGGTGAATGGAATCCGGAATCGGATCATAGGATGTTATGTATTGACCTCAAGTGTGGTAAACGGCCCGAGCATGTAGCCTCCAATCATGATGTGAATCATTTGTACCTACGTCTAGACTTCAAACGAGCACTTATATATGCTGATATGGTGGACCAAATGTTAAGCATGATAGAGCATCAAGGGAGCCCAACATTAGAATGCAAGTGAAAAGTTTTCAAAGAAGTAATTTTCTCTTGTGCGAAGGAATGCTTTTCGGTGAAACACATGTCTTGCAAAAGGTCTAAGAAGGGTAGCACCAAGAAGAAATGGTTTGACATGGAATGTAGTCAAGCCCGAAAACACTTGCTAAGATTGGATGCAATCAAAGACAAGGAAGTTTACTTGGAATGTTCACACACATACAAAGCACTTGTTCAAAAGAAGAGGAGAAGGTGGGAAGTCGAAAAACAACTTCTTTTAGCACAAGAGAAAGCACATGCATGTGGCAAGTTTTGGCAAAATCTAAAAGGCAAGCGCGTTGAGAGCTTTGGTGACTTGACTCTTGAGGATATGTATATGCATTGTAAGAACCTCTATGAGCAACCCAATGTTGATAAGATGGAGGGTTGTAGCTCCCTTCCATTTATGTCTCCCTTCTTTACCATTGAAGATGTATGCCGCGCGCTTGAGAAACTTGCTACTCGCAAGGCAGGTGACCTTCAAGGTTTCAAGGCTTAAATGATTAAATGGACAAGCAAGAAAACACGATATTGGATATGCGATATGTTTAACCTTGCACTTCAGTATGGCATGCCTCATGATTGGAGTGCAAATTGGATCAAACCTTTGCACAAAGGAGGAGATGTAAACAATGTGAACAACTATCGCACTATAATGGTTGGTTCTTTGATGGCAAAGTTATTTGGATGTATCATGGAGATGAAGATAAGTGAATGGGCTGAAAAGAATGGCAAACGTGCGCTTGGCCAAGCAGGTTTTCGAAAGCATCATAGCACTATTGATCACCTTGTCACTCTTCGAGTTCTTATGGAAGCGTCTCGATTGAAAGGAAAAAAGTTGTATTGTTGCTTTGTGGATTTCAAGAAAGCTTTTGACATGGTACCGCGAGGAAATCTTTGGAGACGTATGCAAAGCCTTCAAGTGCCGAGAGAATTTATGCATGCAGTCTTTCGCATCTACCAAAAAGTGATATGTCGATTACGTATGGGAGATGGAATTTCAGAATTTTTTGCAAGCACTATTGGTGTCAAACAAGGATGCCCACTTTCCCCAACCCTCTTTGGGCTACTCATTGATGAATTGGAATACATGGTTCTTGATTTTATGCAGCAAGAAGGCATAGAAGAGGTTAAGATTGGAAATGCGGTGATCATGCTTTTGCTTTATGCCGATGATGTAGTGCTCTTGGCACATACCTTAGAAGATGCACAAAAGCTTATGAGTGTCTTGGAACGCTTTTGCCTACATAGCGGGCTGATCGTGAATGGATCCAAAACCAAGGTTATGCTTGTAAAGACCCTCAATGACGAAAATCCATGCATTGTATACAACAATGAGAAACTTGAAGTGGTAGATCACTTCAAGTACCTTGGCCTTGAGGTTCCATCCAATCATAAATGGAAGGATTGTGCAATGCGTCGCTTGGAAGCCGGAAAGAGGGCTTATTATGCATTTGAGAACATGTGCAATGCAAGAGAGATCAAGTGTTGGGCTCTCAAAAAGTACCTCTTTGACACATTGGTGACACCGGTGCTTCTTTATGGAGTGGAGGTGTGGGGTGGAAGCATCGGGAAGTCTACTTGGAAAGAGTTTGAGAATGTCCAAAAGCGTTTTCTCACCAACTTTCTCCAAGTCAAGACACAAACACCCTACATGCTCTTACTTCTTGAGTCCGGATCGCTTCCCATTGAGGTCTTGGGCATGGAAAGGGTTGTGGAGTACATGCGTAAGACACAACGTAGCCCTTTGCATCGACTTCCTAGAATCGCATATGAAGCAAGTCAAAAGGTTCAAAAGACATGCAAGAGCAAAATACTAAGTTCGGGGTGGATGCTTGATATCAAGAAATGGTTTGGAAGATGGGATGCATGTCACTTGGTCAAGGATGCGTCGATCGACTCCCAAGTTAATGAGGCCTTCTTACAACGCCAATGTATCATGGCTTGGGAGAAATCCGGAGGTTCTCGCTTCAGCCATTACACCACACACGTTGCCCCAAACTACAAATCTCTCTTCTTCTCGGAACGAGGTAACCGAACCCATTCCTACATCCTTGAGCCCATCCCGTTGAGTGCGATCTGCACCATTGCCTCCATTCGTCTTAGCTCCCATTCTCTACGCTGCGAGACAGGACGTTGGGGCACTGGCGAGGAGTGTCATCGACTTTGCACCTTATGCCCTCGTCAAGTGCGAGAGAGTGAGTACCACACACTACTTGAGTGCTCAGCTTTTGACCACATTAGGTCCTCTTTTCCCCATATATTCAGCCATGAGCTCTCCCTACATACCTTCCTCTCCCAACCACGATGTGGACTCTCTATTGCGACGCTCATTTCAGCCATTTTTGAGCATCGAGAGTCACTTATGAACTCCACTCACACCACGTGACATGTTCATTTGGTCCCATAGGTCATATTTGACCTCCCAGGACGATAATAGAACTATCTATCTATCTATCTCTCTCTCTCTCTCTCTCTCTCTCTCTCTCTCTCTCTCTCTCTCTCTCTCTCTCTCTCTCTCTCTCTCTCTCTCTCAATCCTTGCCATGCTGCACATGCAAGTTTGTGCGTGTGCATATTTGCAGCTACTTTTATGATGTCGTATGTGTTATTAGCTGTGATTTACTGATGTTCTCTATTGTGTGAGTAGAACATCCTTTAGCGTTGGGTCCAAATCCCTCAAATGTGTGGGTACAGTAGCACATATGCTTATCAAAACTTACAAGAAAACAATAGAGTTAAGTAAGGTTACTTAATTTGAGTAGATATTATATTATTGTGTCCATCCCTTACGAGTCTTGTGTGGAGAGTCAAACCTTGTGTGGAAAGTCCACTGATTGTAGCTATTAAAAAACAAGAGTGTTAAAGAGGTTACCAAACTAGATGAGCCAACCAGTGGTACTATTGTTGAGTTCCATCATGAGGATGTAGTGCCCACTAGTTCATCTTCTCTTGTGCCTTATAATCCCACTAAGATCCCACTATTGCACATTGTTGACATCACTGATACTTGCCTTCGTTTTGCATTTGAGGAGTGAATATTAAACCGATATGGGACTTACAAACAAAGCCCAGAAGCCGCTAAGTATATGTGCTACCTTAAGGTAGACCTAGTTGATGCACTCAGCATTGATACCATCACTTGTGTTGTTAGCAACGAATTTATTGTACAGTTCATTGACAATGCACAAAGGCAAGCTTAGTCACAATAAACTAGTGGCTACACAAGTTGTTGGAGATACTAACATTGAGAAGATCTTGTCTTCTCATCTTGGATATCGCAAATTTGAGGCATTTCAAACATCACCTGACTACGTCAAAGAGAAATTGAGGAAAAAATGCCTTTTCTATGATTAGACAACTTGGGTCCCCAACATTATTTATCACATTTTCTGCGGCTAAGAAACGTTGGAAACCTTGGATTGCAGCACTTGCTAAGCTCAACCCAATTGTGCCTACAAGTACACAAACAAAAGCATCATATATACAAGAGTTGGTCCAAGGTGACCCTGTAACAATAGCCCACTTTTAACTAAACCATTTCAACAGAATGAAGAGTTTACTAGCCAAAAATACGACTATATTAGGAAAACTCAAAGATTACTTTTTTGTGATCGAGTTCCACAGCCGAGGTAGCCAACATGATCATGGGCTGCTATAAATAGAAAATTCTCTTATTTATGGAAAAGATCCAATGAAGATGTTGTGCATTTCGTTGATAAGTACATATTTGATTCCATGCTTCTTCCTATAGATTTTCAAGAAATTCAAACACACAAACATAAGAAGGCTTGCTTTAGAAGACGTAAAGGATTCTGATTTGACTTTCCTCACTACCCAATGCCTTTAACTATGATTCTGGAGCCTTGTCATTCTCAGCATACCAACATCCAATACAATAAAAAGAAACACAAACAAACTAAAGATAATCTATTTCTACTAGATTATAAAGAAAATAATGCATTCAAATAGTGGCTTCTGTCTATGGATCTTCGCTTTGAGGAATACATTCAAGCTATAGCATCCACCATCTCATGTCCCACGCTTCTATTGAAAAAAAACATCAAGGATATTTACATAAATAATTTCGATCCAATCATTTCAAATCTTTGGGATGTGAATTTAGACATACAATACATTTTAAATGCAAATGGAGAAGCTATGTACTGTACCTCATATATAACAAAATTTGATAATACACTCATCAAAGCAATCAAGGAGAAATTTGATTCTTGTGTTCAAAACAATGCAACTACATTTGATAAACTTCAAAAAGTAGGAAACACAATACTAAACACACAACAAACAAGCTTACAACAAGTAGTATATATTGCACTTTCTCTACCTCTATACAGTGCAACTTGAGAATTTATATTCGTTAACACAAACCCTCCTCGTGAAAGAACAATACTTATCAAGAGAAAACATCTTCTACAACACATAGGCTTGAATAGCACAAAAATCTTTTACAAAACAAGCATGTAGACAAAAATTTTGTGCGGCTTGCTCAATTCAATGACATTTTCCTACACATACAAAAAACATAACAAACCAAAAATTATACGATATGTCAAATATAATGCCGCAAAGAACCCAGATAACTATTATAGGGAGCAGTGTCTTTTGTTTCTACCATGGATAAATAATGAAAATCAAACGGACTCACATGGAAAGGTGTATACATTCAGGATAAGCCTATCATTAAAGCAAATGAATCTAAATATAACAAAGACACAACAGTGCAAGACACCCTTAACACCAACTCATTAGGCACAAGTTAACCTTCAATGTCTATGAAACTATCTGATAGTTCCTCCCACATTCATGTTGATATCACACAAGACCTAAATATACAACACCGCCAACTACATGCACACAATGTACCAGCCATAAAAATTGCTTCAACCAAACAATATTTATTACAAGAGAATTTTATAGCTAAATGCCCAACAACAGCTAATATTCGATGACATTATGCTTAAAAAATATATATTTCCCACAGAAGCAAACCACATTTTCTTCACTTGGGGCATAGGCGTTGGCAAAACTTTCACCCTTCTTTTGATTATCCAAGGGCTTCTACATTTCTATAACCACAGATCACATTCTAGTCCAACAACAATAAAAGCTTTGCTAATGGCATACACGGGAAAGGCTGCTTTTAACATTGATGGAACCACTATCCACTCGGCACTCCACTTGACGTAGATAACGTCATCTAGCACTTGGCTCTCACCTGAAAGGCTAAATGAACTACGTTTGCTTTATCAAGCCTCTAGTTAGTTGTTTTTTATGGATTCTCCTTGATTGGAAACAATGTCTTCAATATAGAAGACTCTTGTCTGTGTGCAATAAAAAACAAATACCACCAACCGTTTGGTGGTGTTGATGTCATCCTTTGCGGTGATCTTTGCCAAGCTAGTCAAATACATGATTCTTGGATTTTTTCTAGAAAACCTCAATTGCTTGAAGCTATCTCGCCTTCTTTCTGGCATCCTTTGCGGTGATCTTTGCCAAGCTAGTCAAATACGTGATTCTTGGATTTTTTCTAGAAAACCTCAATTGCTTGAAGCTATCTCGCCCTCTTTCTGGCATGACCACATAAGGTGTTATGAGTTAACAATCACCATGAGGCAAAATAATAAGACATTCATCGACATACTCAGTAGGATATGCATTTCAAAACACACCCATGATGACATTTGATTTCTCAATACAAATTACATGCGTGCAGTACCTCATCCAACCATGATATCCCACCTTTACTATGAAAAAAAATAAAGATCTACACAACCAGCATAATTTCAACACTATCGTAGGGACACCATTATTTATTGAGGCACAAGACACAAGGGCAAAAACTTGTAGCAAAACTATTCAAATACTAATAGATCCAAAGTTGACAGCAAGTCTTTACAAAAAACTTCACTTAAAGCCAAGGCTAATTGTGGAAATTTGTGCTGGAAATATTGACATTCTAGACGGCCTAGTCAATGGGGATGACGGTATATTCAAAGCAGTGACATGAAGCTTCACGAAACAACCCATCTAGAATCACTTTCAAACCACTAAAGTAGGCCAAAAATCTAGACATGGAAACTAACAACTATGCAATACATCAATAGATACAAAATGCACACCAATCCAAAAAATATCACGGCAGTTTCAAATAGGAAAGAAATTCCTAAACACTATTATTAGAACACAATTCCCAATTCAACCTACAGCTGTTAAGACCATACACCATGCAAAAGGCTTGACACTAGACACCTTGGATTTCAATCTCCAGCCAACCATTAGGAGAACTTTGGACTCACTTTTGGGCCCTGTAAGAAGTTCCACACCATCTTAGAGAGAGAAAATGAAAATGATAGATAGTATATTTTAGGTGATGCTTTTTTGCACCAACAAACAACCAAAATGACATTCATTGTTTGGTAGCCACCGTCTTCTTTTCTTTTCCTTCATTCTCTTGTAAAGAATCTAAATAACCATATAGCTAATGATTTGAAACACCAAATTATAAGTATTCCCTCCAAAAACATAAGCTACAAGAACTCTATCAACTCCAAACATGGAACTACAGTGATTTCAAACGTGAGCTTCCAAGCCTTCACTGCCAAAACTTGAAATATTTCGTTAGTCATAGGAATGAAAAACACTCCTTTTCCTGATGAAACATCAATTTGAACTTTCAATCCTCATTCCCTTCATCTTCAACACTTGCCCAAAGAAATAACACACATCATCTTCACGTTGATGTATTGCAAGTGTACACACCATTGCAAAAATGTATGAAAAAGTCTTTCTTATCCCAACGGGAGAAAGAACTTAGAATGACAAACAAGGAGCATCATTTGGATTTGTGGACTGATGGGTCTATTTACCCAAAGGATCCTACAATAAATGCACCACCTACCTTTGCTAATATCACTAACGTTTTACATTTCACAGGCGATGGCAAGGATAGGCTATTGGGATACACTGAACATTTGGAAATGCGAGGATTGAGTGCCTATCGATGGAGAACATACAACTGAAGAAACTTAATGAAGCATGCGCTCAAAATATTTCATCAAACAAAGAGACAATCCAAAGCCTTGAGAAGAAGATCACAAGTTTGCGTGTGAAAGACACCGTACTTGGGAGCCAAAAAAGAAAACAAGATCTATGTAACATAGAGAATATGAAGACTGGGAGTAGCGGCCTAAAAAAACTCGTACGATCTTTAAGGTAACTTGAAGTTTAGTTCTGCTTTTGTATCATATATATGCTTTACACTTTCTTACTATCGATCATGACGCATGGTGATTTCTTTGCAAGACTTTTCTACATCCAGACTCAAACGGAGTAGGTTTCAATGCCGGCGTGCATTACTGTCGTCTAGCTCCAAAACATGTAGTTGAAGAGATGATAACTCAGAAGAAATTTGATAGTTGAAAAGGGAGGATCCTTACCTCCTTCATGAATGAGAATCCGCTGGATCCAATGGAAGTATAAGGAATACTTGATGAGAGTGGCATCTCAGAGATGGGATACAGGGCTCTCTGCAAAACATTAGCTAAAAGTCTCAAAATAAATTATGGAGAGGATTATTGCTTCCAAATCCATCACATGTGAAGGTTGTACATTGACACATAAACGATGAGGTGTTTGAGAAAATTGGATTACCCTTCCATATTGAAGCAACATTCATAGGAAACGGAGGGAGAGAGGTACAACATAACGATCATAACAACCTCTTTGTTGATCTTAAAGCATTGCAAAGGTATGCAGTTTAATTCTTTGATATGAGTCAAGAGGAGTGTTTGCTTTGAAGCTCAATGATCGAGTGCAAGGTCTTGAAGAACAGGAAGCTAGAGAGAGTCACCATTACCCTCATGAACAGAGCTTTGGATCCATCAATAACCAAAGAGGATCCACGATATTTCAGTGTGCAGTCCAAAAGTACTATTTTTATGCTAGGTTCATTTGAGGTACACTTGGTTCAATCTATAATAACAAAAATAGAGCATGTATGGTTCTTGGCTTTATGTTCTTTTTTTCACATAAAGTTCCATAAAGAAAATTTTGAAATCCTCCATTGGGTTTTTAGTCAAACCCAAATTCCTTCTATCATCAGTGACCAAAGAAACGGAGGTGTACTTTCAGTGGAAGGATTTGGTGACTACAAAGTCGAATGGCACATGGCAGGTGACTTAAAGACTTTTAAGTGCATGTACAATGTGACACACGGTGCAACTGTGGCAAATCCATATTTATACTACATGGATGATGCACAATCTCTTGAGAGTGTGCAATGGAGTAAAGCTCCCAATAGACATCTTCAAGATAAATCTTTTCAGCTGATGCTTGATATTCCTCTGTGTAGAGTTCACATTTGTACACTCTATGCACTCTGCAAAATAATTAAAAAGGTGGTTTATTTGTACATATGTTTTGCATGGACCTTAAGCCAGTGAGTGAGTCAAAAAGAGTTATCAAAGCATTAAAGGAAGTGCTCTCAGACATTGGTTTGCATGGAGGCAGTCTCAAAATTGAAGAGGACCCCAAGATATCTCAAGGTTGTTACAAAGTACCACGAAAGTCATCGATAAGTGGCGTGAAGGCAAGAAGGTTCCTTGGGTTTAGCCTCAAAGAGTCTGATAGAGAGGAGAAGAGAAACCTGTTCAACAAATGGAAACAGTTACCTAGAGTGGTTAAAGGCAATGCTGGTGGTGGGGCAATCCAAAATCACAAGGCAAATGTGTGGAAATCACTTGATATTTCTTTTTTCTTTTTGAAGAGGTAGAACAATATTAATAGAGGTATATCAAGTTCTCATTAGTTCTGAATTCTATTCAGTTGTTAGACTATTACATTTTGTTGTTTCAATTGCATATGTCTATCTTTCATCATATGAGGAACGAGAGCCAGTGGAGTGTATTATAGGTCTCACCTCTGTAATCCACGCTGACGTTAATGTTTTACAGTATGATGGAAGAACTAGCAAGAGTCTTGCAGATGAGGTAATTTTCTTCTATGAGCATTTCCACCAGGTCAACCAAAAAATCAAAAAGGTACTCTATCTAACCTCCCTCTCCCTACCAATTGGAGATGTATTGACTGGCCGGTCTTGGACATCACAGTGTGTGAAGCTCTCAGAAGAAAGCTGTTTAGGGATGTGCCGATTTCCCTACAAAATTTAGTGCCCACTAAATTGGTAAAGATTGCCAAACTTTGTCCTATAAGTTTATTTGTGGAACTATTTCACACCTGCCACTTACATGTTGCAAAGACAGTGCTGGTATGTAAATCTCTAGACTCTTTCTTCTGTGACAAGCTTCTTGATAGAGGGTGGTATGTTAAAGAGGTGGACGGCATACATTGCAAGGTTGCACTGAACACTTTGCTGGCCAAGTACATGATAGGCACACGGTCCCTTCTCATCTTCTTCTGGTACCAGTGCTCTCAAAATGTTGTAGGCTACTCTTAAGTTTTTTCCTATTGATCAAGAGTCCGCAGGCCCAGAGAACAATGGTTTCATAGGTGTGTAGGTATTTGACAAAGAGATCAACCTTGTGACAGTGGTCACAATAAGAGACCAATGCAACCTTCTGCAAATTCGGCACGACATAGTGGACAAGACCGTAGAGAATAATCCCTCACGGTTATATTTCTTAATTGGTGGACGCAAAGTTATGCAATGGAGGGAAAAAGAGATTGTATGTAGAGAGCTAACTGGCCGAGTCCACATTGTGCCAATGTAACTTGAATGAATTCCATTGGGTGTAATTTCTTCTTTGATTGAAATCTATATTCATGACTTCCATTGCAACATTTCTTGTAATTCAAATCTTTTGTTTCAATTGTGAGATGATTCCCACCATTTGGCTATATCTTTATTTCAATTGTAAGATGAAATTGTCTTGCTACCTCTCTCTCTTTGTTAGGTGGAAGTGTGATTACTGTATATTTTGAACAACATATAAAGAGTTTGATGTATAATCTCTCTCTCTCTCTCTCTCTCTCTCTCTCTCTCTCTCTCTCTCTCTCTCTCTCTCTCACACACACACACACACACACACACACACACACATTTCCATGGCACTACGTTGATAAGTACAAAGAATCATATTAATGTACATAGTTCGCATTTTGGAGAGTATTTGTAAGTAAAAATTCTGAAATAGTCAATGGGCTGAAATACAATTTCTAGAGATAAGGGATCAAATGTCCTCTAGATAAAAGTCATGCTCATGATCTTCAAATGAGGGTGGGGAGAGAGTGGTGCCCGATGGATTTAGCAAGCCCTTATGGGGTGTGTCATCTATCAACAAAGTGTTGATATCATCATATCGGACATGGATTTGATAAAAATATTTATATTATAGGAATACATCTGATTTGGTAGGGTGGTAGTGGCCATCAATGAAAACACACTCCTTTTGTAAATACCAAAAATCAAATTGCAAACGTTTGATTCCTGCTATGTTGCAAACCATAACTACAAGGGGATTGAGGTTTCTCTGCTGCATAGAGGACCATATCGCAACTCGGAACCTTGGAAGTAGAAACTCTATAAATTCCTTGGTTCTCGGATGCACGATGGCTCTGTGATTGCCTATCTTGAGCTGTGTAGGTTGACAAGGTCTGCATGGGGATCATATGGGTCTCGAAACAACAACAATCCGTTGACATCCAAAATAATTAGTCTCTGCAAACACTTTGTAAAACAAATAAGTAGTTAGACAATAGGTTGACTTTCATATTCTTTTACATTGGTTATTACTGGAACAATCATGTCAATGTCTAGCAAAGGTCCATACTGGGTTTTCCTGCCATGGAGGTTTTCTTGTCCAGTATTGACATCCTCGAGCTTGCTCTCACAAGTCCCTTGTTCTTTTGTTGTTTGAGACACTTGTGTCTCCAGTGTTGAGGGCTCCATTGCACCTGAATTAGCTTCTTATGTGCTATGATCTGTTTGTGTGTTAGGCATAAATGACTCTTGATTTTCAAGCTCAACAGGTGGAATTGTGGCAGAGGTGTGCTTTTCTTGAGGGTTAGGGTGTTCTTTCTTAGCCCCTCCCTCTGCATAAACTTCTTCCTTCTGAAACTCTCCAAGCATAGACGAAGTTTCAACATTATTTCTTCCTCATACCCTCAATCTATGTAATCTTTCTTTTGTGTGGGCTTCCCCTCATCTAGAATTTTCTCCTTGTCAAACTCTCCCTCTGTAGCATTTCTCTTCTCAGAAGTTCCTCCCTCCTCTTGCTCCTGTCCTTTCTCAGCTGTCCTTATGAAATTTTTTTACTGATGTCCCTCATCAGTCATCATTAATTCTACAATGTGGTCATCTAATAGGGTCTGCTCTGCATCCATGCTCACAGGATGTGAAATTGAAAGTAGATGCTTGATCAGAGTGGCGCGGTATTGGTGCAAATACTGTACGGTGCAGTTCTCCAATGCACTCTGCAAAAGTCAAAACAAAAACAAAAAGAAACTGAGACACATTTTTGTCCAAACAGTCACAATGTTATAGTAATGTTGTGCAAAATGCATACCTTTGACATGAATGGATTTAGTGCAAAAAAGCTATGCAATATATACTCAGCATGGAGGAGGCACCTCCATCCACACGAGCTGGCGTCCATCTGTAAAGGATCCATGGCATCCTTAATTTTTTACCTGCACAACTCTAGATTTTTGCATAGCCTTCCATATGCATGCAACAGTCTTTTTATGCATCTGTAAGCAGGAGGAGTTGATATGAATCCAACACAATAATTGTCTCCATACTTTATCCAAAATAAAATCAATTTATAATTCTCAATACTCACAGTCTTAATTTTGGAAGCATTCTTGGATTGAGTTTAGTGTCCAGACAGTTGGCTTGTCAAGTTCAATGCAAATGAGGCTTACTCTCATATAGAAAGATTATGGTTGTTACTTGCAGCATTGGACAATGGGAAAGCTACTTCTTGAATGTGCTGATAGGTGTGGTTTCCATTCTGAGAAAGGTAGAAATATCGGAATCCAAGATATATATTTCTACATGACTTTGTGCAAGTAGGTGGATCTTGATCAAACTACAAGAGAGTTACTAGTTGTTAGTCTCTAGCCTCAAGGCTAAATAAAAATATGTTGAAGCTAGTGAAAGCATCTTACGTCAGGAAGATATAGACAATTGAATATGTGATTTGAGCATCTGGACCTCGAATATATTGATATCCATAGAATCCATGTAATTCTTCTTATATCATCTTCTAGCTGTGTATCTACTATTAATCCTTCCTCCATAGATGATAAAATTCTGTTGTTACTGACATCAATTTTGAGTGTAACAATGTGGTAGATATTAATCTCTTCTTGTATAGCATTTGCTGCTTTTTCCTTCTCTTTTAGTTTATTCATATCCTCTGCACACTAATTTTCCTGCTCAACCCTGGCCCTGGTATTCACATGGTGGGTGACTTCTACAATCTTCACCTCTGCATGTGGCCTTGATGGAGGAATAAGCAAAATTTCCTTCATTTTATTGTCTATAAATTCATTGGGTTGGAGCAGCTTATTATATCTCCGCCTTACTCTTTTCAAAGTTTCAATGTCCTTGTCCATAATCATTACCATGTGTGCATGTGTTGCAACAATTGTAATGTCATTGAAATATTCTAGTAAAAAATCTTATGCTGCCTCTTGTAGTGCCAGCAATGCAACAGGTTTCCACCTCATGGTCCCAAAACATGCTCCCTCACATATTGACCAGACTAGTCTTTGGAATGGAAGCTTTGGTACTAGAAGCTCAATACATTTATGGGATTTCCTGATTTTCTTGAACAGCTTGATGTGTCTTTGTAGCTCTTCATCCTTGGAGCTTTCAAGATTTTCATGGGCTTTCCTGGTCTCTTCTTTTTACTAGAAAATATTCCTCCTACTTTAACAACCAAACCTGGTCCTTTGCCTCCCTTTCTCATAGTCGCCTTTATTTTTGGCATTTACCTATAAGCCAATCTCTCTCTCTCTCTCTCTCTCTCTCTCTCTCTCTCTCTCTCTCTCTCTCTCTCTCTCTCTCTCTCTCTCAAAAAGTGGCATTACGGCTTACGGGTGCGCTTTTGCAAAAGATAGATTGATATTTGCGCGCCATTGTGCACACTAGTCCAAGTCGTTGTCATATATCATTTTGTACTGCCATAACATTTCTTTTCTTCTTTATTACACACAGGGACAGAAACACACACACCCTCTCTCTCTCTCTCTCTCTCTCTCTCTCTCTCTCTCTCTCTCTCTCTCTCTCTCTCTCTCTCTCTCTATTTCTTTTTGTATCCTGACTCTACTTCTGCTCCCTCCTTTCATTCCCATATGTGTCTATCTATCTATGAGAAAGTGGCCTTATGGCGCACGTATGACGTTCTGCTAATAATAGAATGGTCTCCGTGCACCATTGTGAAAACTGGACAAAATTATGGGTAGTGGTCATTTTGGCTTATGTACTCCCTCTCTCTCTCTCTCTCTCTCTCTCTCTCTCTCTCTCTCTCTCTCTCTCTCTCTCTCTCTCTCTCTCTCTCTCTCTCTCTCTCTCTCTCTCTCTTTGTGTGTGTGTGTGTGTGTGCGCCTTAATCTACTTCAATAGTCCCAATAATATACCATTTCCAATTTAGCAAACACACACACGCACATTCTCTATGTCTCTCTCTCATACATGCATGTATACCTAGAATTTGGGTTTCTTTGATGGACACCAAGACCCTCAGTGTTCTCACCTTGTGCGATGCTCTTCTGAGTTGTGGTTTTTTCCCCTGTCTCTGTTTCCTTCTCTCTCTCTCTCTCTCTCTCTCTCTCTCTCTCTCTCTCTCTCTCTCTCTCTCTAAGGTGATACAATAAGCATGCCAATGAATGTTGTACAACCCATTAAGTGTGAAAGTGACCTTCTATCAAAATTATATGGTGTAATAAATGCCCACTACTTAATTTTTGCTTTTTGACACGTGTAAAGCATGTAGTTGTTATTTACCATGCATGGTGGCAACGGTAATAAGAACGATTAGATAATGTGTGTGTGTGTGTGTGTGTGTGTGTGTGTGAGAGAGAGAGAGAGAGAGAGAAGGAGAAATACACTTAGATAGAGGTCATATATATATATATATATATATATATATATATATATATAGAGAGAGAGAGAGAGAGAGCTACGCAAAAATGTTGTGACACAGTAGAGAGTGAAGGTTTGAAGTGTGCCCAAGGTACCGGTGAGGTTTTCATCTCTGGAAGGTTTCCATGCCAAGCCTAGGAAAAGGTAACACCTACTGTTGTTTATTTCTTCTACACGTGATTTGATGTAAATATTGAGAGAGAGAGAGAGGGAGAGAGGGAGAGACAATACTTTTCCTTGTCTTATTGCGTGCAGACGGGGTTGTTGTTCCGCCGATTCTCCTTCGCGCCCCGTAGAGCACCAAATGAGCAAATCATGGAGAGAGGGGGGTAGGCACTCAAACAAGAGGAGATGCTCTACTGACCTCTTTAAAATACCAACATGACCTATGAGACCAATCTGTCTCACACAGAGATAAAGAGAGAGAGAGAGAGAGAGAGAGAGAGAGAGAGAGAGAGAGAGAGAGAGAGAGAGAGAGAGAAACAAGACTTTGTTGTTGTCCTATGGCTCACATATATGTAGTATCAGTCTGACGATTGTCCTTGGCGCACCATGGAGCATATAAGGGGTAGAAAAACAGGGAGAGAGAGGAGTTGGAACTCAAATAAAATGAGCTACTCTATTAACCCTTATTATTTAATTATTTCATTTGGACATGTGTCCTCTTTTTCCTCTTTGAGAGAAAGAACTTAATTATCTATTTTTATGCATTTAAATCCTCATTAGACCCCTTTAAAACCTATCCTCTAAAAGGGTTTTCATTTGATGTGCCTCAATAGTCTTTTTGACAGGCATAGAGTGTGTTTTCTTGCTAAGCATGTCGCCTGAAACAATCCAAGTTGCTTCCCTCGATCAAATTTTAATTTCTGGTATACCAAACATTTTGAAACATACTCTTGTATGTTTACTTTTCATGATAGACAAACAGAAATACATTTCTACTCCTTGAAGATTAGATTATGGAATCCTTCTTTGCCCCGCATAATGAGAAGCATGGGATTCATACATGACTTTCTTATTGTATAAGTGATTAACACATAGCCTATTTCCGTTTGGACAATAACCATCCTCCAAGGTGAATGGTTCTTTTGTTTTTCTTCCCTAATGCAAAGGTTGTAGTTATGTACTTAAAGTCTTGGTCAGTAGCATACTCATCTATCATAAAAGATAGATCATTATGAGTTGCTATAGACACCACATTTACCCTTGGCCGTCGTGAAAGTGCATTGATCACTTGATTGTGCTTGCGAGCAATGTGAGCAATATGAAATTTAAATTGCGAAAGAAAATTTACCCACCTCATTTGTTTGTCGGAGAGCCTGGTTTGCGCCATGAAGTTCTTGAGGCTTTGTGATCCATTCGTAGGATGAATGGATCCCCCAAGAGATATGCTTCCATGTGTCTAGGGCATGTAGAACAACTAAAAGCTCTTTTTTGTATATGCCCAAGACCCATTCATCAGCATTGAGCCTTCGGCTCTCATATGCTATGGCATGCCCTTCTTGAAGCAATACTGCTCCAAGGAAATCAGCACAAGCATCATATTGGACCTCAAATGTCTTTGAGAGATCCGGAAGCATGAGGACTGATTGAGAGGTAAGCTTCTCTTTGAGCTTGTCAAAAGCATTTTGCTCCTTAGCAGTCCATAAATACTTAACGTTCTTCTTTGTTAAGTCATGTAATGGTCTTGCTATTTGAGAAAATTTTGCTATGAAGCATCTATAGTATGCACACGTACCAATAAAGATTCTTAGCTCGTGTAGATTCCTTGGATTAGGCCATGCTTTTATTACCTCCAAATTTGATGGATCCGTATAGATACCATCTTGAGAGATAATGTGACCTAAATATTGAATCTCTTGTAGGAAAAATTAACTTTTCTTTTGATTAATGAAAAGCTTATTCTCCCTCACAACTTGAAAGATTACCTGGAGGTGTCACTTGTACTCCTCAAGAGAATTTGAGTGGCTTGAAGATTTTTGTCCATCGTGAGTTTGAATGCGGCTGGAGCATTTTCCACGCCAAAACTTGTTCTTCCACCCGCTAGACGAGAAATCTTTGTTTTTATAGTGATCGTATTTAGTACTCTATAGTCAACACACATGTGATATGTGTCATCTTTCTTTTGCGCTAAAAGTACTGGTGAATAGAATGGAGAGGAGCTAGGCCTCACCATCCCTTTTTCCACCAATTCATGCACTTGCCTCGTGATCTCCTCTTGTTGAGCTTGTGAAACTCAATAAGGAGGTTTATTAGGCGGTGAGCTTCCTAGTAGAAGCTCTATTGCATGGTCATCATCCCATCGTATTGGAGGTAGTTCACTAGGGATGTCATCAATGAAAACATATTGGAATCCATTTAGGAAATTAGACAACTCTAATTCCTCTTGATTCCCTTTATTGCTACTTGTGAAAAAATTAGAATCATATACAGATTCTCTAACAAAAATCATATACGCCAAAATAGAGTGTTTCATTGACTTATCAAAAGCAAGCGTATTTCCCAGGGATAAGGTGTCCCCGAATCATTAGTATCTATATACATGATCTTTTTCCTATATGTGAAATAGATTCTCCTTTCAGGGAACTTCATGTTGGCAGCCACCATGGTTGAACCATGGTGCCCCTAGGATAACATCCTCATGTTGGAGAGGAGAGATTAAAAAACCTTATTTGTTAACGTAGCTTTGGACATGAAGCCTCAACTTCCCAATCAAGGGAGTAACGGAGGCTTGTTGTCCCTTGAAATCTATGTCAGCAATTACAGTATCTCCCATCTCAAAATCTTGAATGCCCAACTAGGTGGCCAACTCCATTCATATGAAGTTGTGAGTAAAGCCAGGTAAAAGAGAATAAGGACATCATGCTCCCTTACTTTTGAAAAATGAGTATCCTCTTTTGAAGCTTCAACCATGGAAGCTCTAGGACTGTCATTGAGTATATTTCTTTTGGGGCAAGAACGATAACCATGTCCCTGCTCCCAAACTTAAATCATTTATGGTATTTATGAAAGGCCTCTAATTCTTTGGGAGAGAGCTTATTTTTACCTTTGTAAGCGCCTTTCTTCTTGGCCTTGCTACTATTGGTGTTGGTGTTTCCTTGGGAAGAGTTTTGAGCATTGCTCTTCCCTTTAGCTTCATTTCGATCCTTGTTTTCCGTGGGTTTGAAATTTCTTCTCACCCTTTGTTGAAAATGATCCTTGACGCAACCATAGTGTGGTTGGATGACTTTAGTGATAGTACTAGGCCGTTGTGAGTTTACATACTCGGTCATTTCTTTAGGTAATACCACACATAATTATTGCTTTTGTTTGGAGAAGTCTATCCTTTGAAAGACTGTAGCTTTGAGATGTAAATCCCAAAATTGTCTACATATTTATGGATAGACCCGTTGAATAGTAGCTTCAAGATTTTCCATTCTGTAAGCACTTTGTCCTTTGCATTGCTTTCAAGGAATTTCTTCATGATGAAAACTCATAGAGTTTCCATGTCTTTGGGGCCTCGTCGTTGCCACAAAGGTAGCCCACCTAGAAGAGCATAGCTACATGGCGTAGTTTGGAGGACTCCATGAAGCCCTCGTCTTCAAAGGGCACATTAAATTTGTTGGATGAAGGCCAATACTTTGTCGGTGGCACCAAAGGTGCCATCATAGGTGAGAAAAGAGATACTCTTTCCTCCGTCTTTGAACTTCTTGAGCTTTTGGGACCTTCCCCATGCAGGGTAAGTTTAGCAATGTCCTCTCCTCTTGTATTCTCTAGGAGAATAACTATTGATTTCGTTGGAAGAGGAGGAAGGTGACAAAGAAGGAGAAGAGGGTGACCTCTTTCTTGCCTTTTTCTTCCTTTGTTTCCTCTCTTTCTTTTTGGAATGACAAGGAGAAGGACTATGGGTTGGCAGTTTCCTCTTGGGAGGAGTTGGTGACAATTGAGACCGCCATCTTCATGGAGCCACATCTTTAGAGGAACTTAGGAATTTTCTTCTTTCTCGTTCTTTGGATTCCTCCTCTCTTTACGGGAGAGAGTCTTCTTTTGGGAGTCTCTTCAAGAGGCCTCCTATAAGCACGAAGTTGTTGGGTAGCTTCGGCTTGCAAAGTAGGGTTGCCCATAGCTTGATGCAACCTAGTAACAAGATAATTGATAAACATGGGAGCATCATCATTAGCACCTTCATGTGCAAAATCAAAGTTATCAATGTTCATTCTACTCTCTTGGTTATTGTCAGCCATGCTAATTATACTTATGTGTTTACTGTATTCTTTGGCAATTCAAAACCTTAGTTGCTACTCCTCTTAGCCTTTGAAAATAGGCACTTAAGTATCTACACCCATGGCTCAAATTGGTTGATTATATAGAGTAATCAGGTGGGTCTAACATAGCAGAATTGCCAAGGGATAGCTCCTTTCGGACTTCTTATGGCTCAATAATGGTAAAAACGTAGGTAAGTCTAAAAATACCCCATTATTAAGACCAAAGCTCTCGAGGTGTGTGCCATATCCCACATAGTGGGCTCAACAAACCGATAATAGATCCCAGTTCCACTTACCCTAATATAATTAACAAAACCAACCATTAATATGCTACTTAAGGACCTCTCTTCTTAAGCAAGAAAAGAGAAACCAAATGCTCTGATACCAATGTAATGGAAATGGCCTATGAACTTTGAGGATAGTGGAATTAAGAGACTTGGTACAATACAATATTTGTGTTCCTTGTGACCTTGGTGATGCTATGAAGATGGAAAGATTCATGCATCACGAGCATAACATAAACTTTGCAAAAATCATTAACTATCCCAAGCCTCAGTCCCAAGGCCTCAAACACCTTCGACGATGGAGAGAGCTAGTGGGGAATGAGGGTAGGGAAGAGGAATTACAAGAATCATTCATAAGAGGAAGAAATAGTTCCTCACTTATCATCACTCTTCCTGTTTAGCATAGTATAATAGCATAGTAATGAAGATGAGGAAGATGAAAAGCTTAAGAATTGAAGCATGGCTCTTGGTTGGATTTGCAATCCATAGCCAAGAGTGTTGGTGTAGGCTCTCAACTTCTCAACAATCTTGGAGAAGGAGATAGAGCTCTTACACTTTGCACCACACAATGAGTGTGTGTGTGTGGGGGGGGGGGGGGGGGGGGGGGGAGTATACCCCCCTCTCATGCTTGGTCCACCTCTCTCTCTCTCTCTCTCTCTCTCTCTCTCTCTCTCTCTCATTATTTAATTATTTCATTTGGACATGTGTTCTCTTTTTTCTCTTTGAGAGAGAAAGAACTTAATTATTTATTTTTATGCATCGAAATTCTCATTGGACCCCTTTAAAACCTATCCAATAGGATTCAAGCACATTATGAGGGCCACATGTGGAGGATCATTTGAACATGTGTCTTATATGCTTCTTAAGTCATTTGGTTTGAATTGAATACTTCAAGCACTTAGTCAATCAAGCATGAAACCGTTGATGCCTCTTGAGAGTTTATCTTTGAATTGAACACTTCAAGAACCTTAGTCATTTTAAGCATAAAAATCACCTCAAGCTTTGGGCAAAGTTCGCACACACATTTTAAGCACTTTAGTCAGCAAGCCGACAAGCACCTCATGCTTGGGTAGGGTTCCCACCTCAAGGTCAATCCCCACTTGCCCAAGGTCAAAGGACTTTTTAACACTAGCTTTTGGAGGTCTTTAATGAAGCTAACCTTAAGGTCTTTTAAGGTTCATTAGATGCACGTTGCTCTTTGATAGACTACCTCCTTTTGGACCCCTATTGAGATGTAACTATCTCTCCTCTTGGTCCCTTGCTGAGGTAAATCTAGAAGCACTTATTGCACATTGCTCTCTGGTAGACCGTCTCCTTTTGAACCCCTATTGAGATGTAACCATTTCTCCATTTGGTCTCCTATTGAGATAGGTCTAGAAGCACATATCTATATCTTAACTCTTGCTCCCCTTTTATCTTCCCATACTAAGTGATGAGTTTAATATGAGAAAATCATTTGGTAAAGTTAGATATTATATTTTATGACATGAATAGCTGAGTAGCCTCTCTTACTCACACCAAGGGAGTCAAGTGTGCCCTGTATTTCACTAGCACGCACTGCACTATTTGTAATAAAACAGTCAACAACATCCCGCTGCAAGGTTTCAAGATTCCGTAGTCTCTTCTTTTGCACACGAGCACTTAAGCTTGTATCTTTTCTTTGTAAGTTCCACACTTTTTCTTGCAAGACCTGTATTCTTGTGTTTACTGCAAAAGGGTTTTTTGGTCCTCACAATGCCAATTAGAAAGTCGTAGAATCTCATTTTCTTGATGGTGAACAATGATTTTCTTAATTTTTGATTTTCCAGTTAGAGCTTTGTAGGGCCAAGTAAACCATTCTGTCTGTCACTTGCAAAGGTCAATAAAGTAGTGGGATTTGCAAATGCAAGGAAGGCATTGGTCGTAGGATTCAAAGGATAGAGTGAGCCATTTGTCCATAAATCTATGTTTTTTGCTCCCTCTACTCTGAATCTTTCTTTCTCCATGGGTGTAACTATTGTATTTGTTTTAATTTGCTTGCATAAAGGCTCACATTCAGGATTCAAATCAATGTGTAGATGATATTTATGTCATTTAGTGAGAAGGTTTGAGGGGTGGATGAAGAAGCCATGAATACATAGTCAAGAAAATCAAGAAACAAAAGAGTATAGCACCATTACTCCCTAGACTCCCTACTGCATACATCGTATGGAGAAGAGTTTCCTTCCTATATGACGAGGTGCATTCAATATAACTAAAAAGGGACATTCCATCAATGATTACGGCCGTTATGAGTGTGCTAAAAGAATCCACTTCAAAGTAAACTTTTTGAACAGATGATGAGGACACCTTTTATTTTATCACACCAATTTTCTAGAGAGAGAAGGCAAAAATTTATATTTTCTCAAAATGCCCTCCAAATGACCTCGTTAATTCCCTATGGCCATGCGAGGTGGCAACAATCACGAGTCCAGAGCGAACGAAGATGGGCCTGATCCCGTCATTTTTAATCTCTTCGTGACACCCCCTCCTTCCTCATTATGTACCTCTTTGACGTGCACGATCCTTAGCAAAACTCTTTCCTCTGTTGATGGCAACATCCCCGTGGGCATCAAGCGTCTTCTATCCCTTAAAATTAGTATTTTGTTGTATGGATCCAGGCTCTCTGGGTCTTTGACTCTTGCCGCTAGGGCATGAGCTGTGTATGAAATTAAATAAGGGGCCCTGAGTGCTTGGCACCCATACCCGATGCCAAAAATGTGTAGAGAAAATTGTTTATCTATCAGGATTATTCTTTCTATGTTCAGTGGCACGAGACCACACAATCTTGTAGTAACTTTGCAAACAAAGGGAACTTTGCATTATCCTTAGAGTATTCCTTGTCGTATATTATGATCTACAAAACAATATCAAAACATTCATGGGTTATTATTGATATGCACACAATAGTGTCAAGTACTTGAATTGTTTCTACAAACCTTTTTGTGGTTAAAAAGCCCAATGCACTGAGACAACGTCACATCCGTGCCTTGCACTCCAGTGACAAGTCCTTGCCTTGAGCCTCCTGCTCTTCTAAGGAAACTATTATCATACACAAACATCTGTCAACAATCAAATTTATCTCAATATTGCATCATTGGGACATAGACAATACCATCTACATGCCTAAAAGAAATTACCATCTGATTATCATCCATTTCTAGCATGGATCTTCCCCACAAGTGAATCAAGTGGCTTTTCGCCTTCTGGGCCAGGGGTGCCACGAGGATACCCATGTTTTCTACATTAGGAAGAGAATGGGGTCTAGGAGGGCCTCTTTATTTGGCAGTTTAAGGAAGTTAAACCTTTAGTATTAAGAAAGTAATCAAAAGAAAGCTTTTGAATTCAAACATGCAAAACGGCTAGTTTATTTGAATTCAAAATTTTTGCCCAAAATGGAATTTAAAATCTAGTGGGTAAAACCATGTCATGTAGCATAACTATGGGAAGAGCTCAATGTATAGCTTGCAGATATATGATCTCTGCCCAAATTGAAGATCATATGTGGAAGTTATGGAAGGCCGAAAATAATAAAATTGACCACCTTCTCTTTTGGGGGAAAAGTGCATCCTTTGACCACTCTTACACACCCACCATTCTTGCACACATGGCATACACCTATTCGTCAAAATGTTAATCACCTCCATAAGCTCATGCCAAATAAAGAGGCCCTCCAAGACCCCATCCTCTTCCTAATGAAGCCGAGTTATCTTGTGGTCAATTGGAACTGCTCCTTTGTGGGCAAATTGGCTTCTCTAGACTTTGCTTCATTGAATATATCTTTGATCATTTGACCCCCTGAAGTGAACTGTGTGTCGTGCACAAATGTGTCAACAACGAGATGTTTTTTCACTCCATCCTCCACAAATCCCATGTCTGTCTCACAAAAATTTTCAATTGCAGCTAAGCAATAGTCCTCCCATATATTCAGCTCATGCATAGTATCCATGAGGAGAATGTAGTGAATATTATCGGCCATAGCAAAATTGGGAGCACAATTCAGAGGCAAAGACCCTTCCTCATTCTGGCTTTCTTGCATGCTTCCAAGTGCTGCATTTGCAAGAGAAGCAAGAGTTCAGCTTGCATCAAATGTCTCCTTCAATACCTCTACCCACTCTTATTCTGGGTCAAACTCTAACTTATGTCCTCTACCTCTTCCTCCTGTGCCAATGGGCAACTACCAAAATTTGACGATTGGGAAGTCTCTCACTCACACCATCTATCAACAGGTACAAGTAACACATAAACCCGTGGTTGAATTCCACTAAGCGACACTTTTTAGAGTCCCTAGGACATCTTTTTTTGACAAGCAGTGCATTGGAGGGACACTTTTCCAGACAGGGATTCAACCGTCTTGTAGCACGCTTCTCAGGGTTAAGATCGGTTAGGTGCACAAATCGGTTGCCATCAGCTGTCAGGGATCTATCACAAATGACTGCTTCGTATTGTTGCAAATGCATTTGTAAGTACTCCATTAAGTAATCAGTAATCCGTTGGATACAAAACTCTACATTAAACATTACTGATAGCTCTTGTGCACAGTCATTAGCACGAGCTTTGTATATGAGCGTGAATTTTTTTTTTCACATATATCCTCCCCTACATCGTCCGTCTCTAGTAGTATGTCCCGCATGTCTAAAAGAAACAACAAGACAAAGTTACTATTATATAATGAACGTGACCAACATGATCATCTTGGTACTATTCATATTGTACCCACGCCCATTTGGGATCAGAACCAAGCAAATAGAGGGCTTGAAGGATTCTTCAGGCCCTTCTTCTCTTGGTTCTAACCCAAGAGAATATATCAGTACAATTCACGGTATATCCGCGTCCATTCAGTACAGAGGGTCAGAACCAATCGAAGGGGCCCTTAGGAAATTATTAAGGCCCCTATTCGCCGAAATCTGACCCGTGCATTGAGTGGCCTCGTCGGAACGATGCAAGAGGCTTAGTTATTCCTTTAACACTTTGTCTAGGAATAATTGGCTCAGTTATCAATGACTGGTAATGACGCCTCGTGTGACCATAGCCTATCTAAGCCCACTCACTCATTATGCCCAAGCAGAGCATTAAATGAGAAACCATAACCTTGCACGGTCAGGCAAGGGGTCATTATTCCACTATGCTTTGAACCTCACAACTATGCATGGAGAATCTCAACCCATTGTTACTATTTGTAACTACGCAGATTTTGGTGTCGCGTGACCTTAAACAAAATTACCGTGCTCCGACCTTAACGACTACCCTCCCCTTGTGTCCTAGCCCCGTGACAGTAACAAACTCAAAGATCTGTAGGTCGCTGAGATCAAGATCAAGAGAGGTGGCTGAGAGCAATATTGCAAAAAAGGCAAGGCCGATCTGTTTCTCCTGATGCCGACCTCAACGACGATCGGTGTTTGATGCCTAACGGTAAGCAATAAACGGACTCAGATTCTCATGGAGTACGGTCCACCAATTACCATGAAAATAGAAATGATGCTCATTAAGGAGGCGCATGGTCTAAGGTTTAGAGGTAGGTAACCCCACCTTTGAGCGTCAGTCTGCTCCTAGCTTGCATTTTAACTCTAGCATTGCCCCAGCTGAGCCTTCGTGCAGTGTGCAAATAGTAAAAGGACAAGTAATTTAGAGTAATGATGCCCCTATTCGCTTGGTACTGACCTTGCAAATTTGAGCTGCAGAAAAGAATAAAATATCTACGAACAACACAACAAAAACACAAATGCAAGGAATATGGTCAGTACCAAGCAAACCAGAGCCAGAAACACAATTCTATTGCCCCTATTCGCTTGGTATTGACCTTTTAAATTTGAACTGTAGAAAAGAATGAAAGGATATATGAGCACTGTGTAGAGATAGATATGCATCAACAAATCAAGGCAAAAGAGGACACGGCAAGTGTGCAAGAGTACTTGTACTTTTACTATGCGAAGGCTCACCTGGGTGGGGGTAGATTTAAAATGTGAGCCGAGAGCAGGCTAACGCTCGAAGGCAGGGTTAACTACCTCTAAACTTTGGACCATGCACCTCCTTAATGAGCATAATTTCTATTTTCATGGCAATTGGTGGACCGTATTGCATGAGAATCTGAGTTTGTTTATTGCATTTACACTTGTTGTCCTTGTGAGGCCAACGCACGTATTAGGCATCGGACAACGATTGTCGTCGGCGTCAGCATCACCATCTCCAAATAAGAGAAACAGATCGGCCTTAACTTTTTTGCAATCTTGCTCTCAACCACCTCTCTCGATCTTGCTCTCAACGACCTCCAAAGCTTTGAGTTTGTTACTGTTGCATCGCCATCGCCCTTTCCTTTGCCGTTTCGCGATCTTGCTCTCAGTCACCTCTCGCGATTGTGCTCTATGCGAGCTCCAAAGCTTTGTGTCTATTGTTACTTGCCGCATCTCTATCCACCTCGATGCCATTGGATATTGCAGAGACAGGTCTCTCTCTCTCTCTCTCTCTCTCTCTCTCTCTCTCTCTCTCTCTCTCTCTCTCTCTCTCTCTCTCTCTCTCTCTCTCTCTCTCTCTCTCTCTCTCTCTCTCTCTCTCTCTCTCTCTCTCTCTCTCTCTCTCTCTCTCTCTCTCTCTCTCTCTCTCTCTCTCGCCATCCGGATAACTCTCCTTTGCCTATGTGTTTCACGTCTGTTAACCCTCGTGGCTCACGGACACCCTATCGCCTACGACGGACACTGTAACCGTATTATTTATTTAAGTAGAGTCAGGCACCGGGCTTGTCGGTCCAATAGGGAAAGGTAGAGTGATCGCCGATGAGAGGCGCACTCTAACACGAACATGCTAGGGTTAGTTGGCTAAGCATGGGCGCCCAAGTGTGAATGGGGTGAGCTCACATAAAAGCCAATTAAACCTAAAATTGAGTCATTCTCTCATTGTGCAATAGAAGCTGCTCTTGCTCCATCTCCACCTTCTCCTTCACCATCTCCTTGTGTGTGTGCGTGAGAGAGAGAGAGAGAGTGTGAGAGTGTGTGTGCGATCGAGCGTTGCGGCGGCACGACAGCGGTGAGGCAGTTGAGCGCGGCGTAGCGGCGTCTCCCTCTTCTTCGCGGCGAGGAATCCTCTACGGCAGGAGCATAAGGCGGTGAGTGACACACCATTGCCCTCTTTGAGCTTACTAGTTAAACTAGTTGTGTGCTTGGAGCCGTCTGCGGCTCGTACACGGTGTATCGGCAAGTCCCTTGCTTCGACAGTGCGGCAAGGAGCGCACATTTTTGGCGCCGCTGCCGGGGAATAGCCCTGCACTAAGCCCAAGAGGCACTTTGTGCTTCTTGTATGAGTGGTTTGCAGTAGGAAAGAAGCGGGAGAGGAAGTTAGCATTTTCTGTTTTTCTGCTGCGTACATTTAGTATTAGTTAGACAGTTAGCAAAATTCTGTTTTTCTGTTTGCACACAGTTAGCATTAGTCACACAGTTAGCATTTCTTGCGTTTTTTGCATTTTCAGTGTTTTCACTGCACAGTTCTGTCAAGTTTCAATTTCTGCATTTTCTGTGTTTTCTGGTTTGTGCACAGTTAGGCGCACAGTTAGTTAATTAAGTAGGTTAGTAATTAGATGAACCACTGATTAGCAGGTCAGTAGTTAGGTGGGACAGTAAATAGGTAGGTGAGGTCAACGCGCACCAAATAATATCTCAAAAAAAAAAATTGTTTTCAAAAAAAAAATGTGAAAAAAAAAACCGAAAAATAAAAACGTGAGCGAGGGGGAGGTTAGGTTTTCGAAAAATAAAAAACGTGAGTTATAAAAACGTACGGGTTGGTTTGTATAAAAGATAGATCGGGATCATTTCCCCAAGCCCAAGCCCAAGCCCAGGCCTCAGTCCTATGATAGATACTAGATTCACTCTTATATATATACCCTACTCCCTCAAGAGAGAATGAGAGCATGTGGGACAAGTCCTCCACTCTCCTCCCTTCTCTTCCCACTTGCACCCTTAGACTTTCTAGTTTGGGCTTAGTTCCCTACTGAAAATTGACAGTTTTAGGGATTCCGAGGGCATAGAGTGACCAAACGGAGGGCTGTAAAGCACGGCACGACCCTCTGACCGATACGCTCGTTTCGAGCTATCACACGGCCCATTCCACGACATGCTCTAAAAAATCTAGCAAAAAAAACAAACAAAAAACACGCTAAAAACTAGTCACAAGGCCTCCTAGAGCAGCTTTTTGACACCTTAGGGTATCAAAAGCACATGCACTTACGCTCTGGGCGGGTGCTAGAACACGAGCACATTGAGGGTGCCTTTGTTCATACGGACATCCATTACCCATCCACGATAGGCTCTAGACCCTCAGCGGGGACACAAGGTAGCACCACCCAAGACCCTAAAATAGCCGCTAGTGATTCCTCCTCCGACTCAGAGATCATGGAAGCATACCCTACCCAAAACACTGAGAGAGAAGGCCATGCACCTCCCGAAGCTCCACAGCCTAGTTCTAGTATGTTTAGCCGTTTCATGGAAACATTAGGTAGAGCTACTCACTCGGAACCTAATGCAAATGAAGCACACGAAGGGGGTGGGGAAGTGGACTCTCCTTTCACATCGCACGTGGACCCCACACCCCCAAAGAGTGTCCATGTGGATATCCTGCCAACTTCTTACCAAGAAGGCCCTATTGAGCTGCCTCCTTCAGAAGTTCCCTCTAGAGTACCGTTGGTGACAAGTAAAACCACGGGGAGCAACATTGCTTCTACCTCACAAGAAACCGTTAACATGTCGACTCTAGAAGGATTGTTCATCAATGATCATTGGACATACGACCTCCACACTGAGGTGTTGACGGATCTACACTCTGGCCACGCCTAGCATGTAGGATGGATAGAGATTGTACAATCCACCTCTAGTGCCACGAGCATCGAAGATCAACAGAAAATGATCTGTAATGTTATCCATGGCATTATTCAATCAGAAAGGCAAAACCGAGGGGTAAATATACTCTCAACTGGCCCCATGAGATTTCTGGATACGAGCAAGGCTCAACAGCCTACTCTATCACAAATGGAGACTCCTCTAATGAGCCCCATGGACCCATCTTACGTCATTTCACCTGGGGTCTCTATGCAATCTGAGCCTCCGAGCAACAACTTTAGCTTCCCTAACTTGGCTCAACCCTCTATTAAGGAAAACACAGTGCTCAGTCCAGGGATAAGCCTGACAGAGAATGTACCGATGACATCTACGGTTAGCGCAGTGCCACTACCTAGTGTCGTAGTACCTAATATGGGGCCTCGACCGTATGTGCCTCTAGCCCCTTATGCACACATGGCCCCCACACCTCCAATTGTACCACTTGTTTATGCTCCTCGAGTGCCGCTCCCTAGCCCTTATCCGAGTGGACCTATGCCCGGTTATGTTCCATATCCTGCATCATCCACACATATGCCAAGACCGGTACCCGTCCCTCTCCCACATATGATTCCAAGAGTACCTCCACTGGCCCTGCCTCCTCACATAGGTGACTTGGCAGCGTTTGCTCAAACCATAGGTCGATCTATCGCGGAAAATATGCGTCATGCATTTGATAGAGAGCCTAGAAGTAAGGCAGTACAAATTGCCAAACTCACACAAAAATTCAATGGGGACAAAGATGCTAGAAAACACATTGACGTGTTTGAACAAGTATGTGATTCCTTAGGGGAACGCAACGAACTACATAAGTGCAATGCCTTAAGCTTGACATTAAGTGGGAAGGCTGGAGATTGGTATAGAACCCTAAGGGTGGACGAGAAAACAATCTACCCTACCCTTCGAAGGTTGTTTCTAAAGGAGTACATACGAGAAGGTGTGCTTTGGGGTGTAGCATCTCAGCTACAGAAGGCCGAACGTAAGGAAGGAGAGTCAGTAAGGGACTTCATTAGTCGTCTAAAGCACTTAAACTCTCGCTGCCCTGTAAATGAGCGCTTCAACAATAACCAACTGCTTGATCGATTCATTCGAGGGTTGAGGAATGAAGGAATCTATAATGGACTAGTGATTAGAGGTATCACAACCTGGGAAGATGTCACTGCCAATGCAATCCAATTAGAGGACAACTTCATGATAGCAGGCATGAGGGTGTCTACTGACACGAGATCCACTAGCTCACAAGCCATTGAGTATGAACCCATGACTGTAAAGCCCATTGCCAATGAGCCAAAGGTATTTGAGACATTCTTGACAGACCTCACCAATGCAATCCAATTAGAGGACAACTTCATGATAGCAGGCATGAGGGTGTCTACTGACACGAGATCCACTAGCTCACAAGCCATTGAGTATGAACCCATGACTGTAAAGCCCATTGCCAATGAGCCAAAGGTATTTGAGACATTCTTGACAGACCTCACCAAGTCAATCCAAGAGTCTCTTAAGGATAATCAACCCCCTCAAAATAGTCACATGTATCCAAGAAGGGAGCAACAATGGTGTTCCATTTGCTTAGGTCCACATAGCACTAGTGAGTGCCCTACGTTTAGAGTAAAATTTAATGGAACTTGCAACGCATGTGGTAGGTATGGTCACCAAGCTAAGGATTGTTTAATGATCAAACGCATTATGGCAAATAGACCACCTGTAGCCTGGATGGATGCACCTCGAGCTCCTGTATTGATGCCTGCTCCACCTCTTGAGCAACTACCGCAACACATGGTCCCTAGACCTCAAAATGTTGTACAAGCTACACCGCTACCACCTCCTGTGCTAGGACCGCAGCCCCCGCATCCAAGAGTCGCCCCTATGAACCAAGTGGGTTGCGAGCCATCAAATGCTTATGCAGATGGCTGTGAGGAGGAAATAGACACTAGTATTGCCTACGGACTTGATACATTGGAAGAGTGTCCTATATACTACATGGAAGATTGTTGGGGGCAAGTCAAGCCGGTTTATCAAGCTGCTGCTCTCGCATCCAAAGGTCAAAATATCAACACCCATGCTAGGAGGCCACCTCTTCAATGCTACGAGTGTGGTGGACCACATCGGGCAGCGGAGTGCCCTATTAGGCTGCAAAAGAATGCTGCACAGATGCAAATGAATCAAGGGAGCACGTCTGCAATGCCAATACTCACATGTAATCGTTGTGGCATAGATCACTTGATTGCCCAATGCCCCTATAACCCAAATGCGCCTAAAATCACACCCCTAAATTTGGTCGAAATTGCTAGTGTGACATCGCCAATACCACCCGTCGCACCCGCTTATGCGATTACACGGTCCATGCTTCAAGGGCCATGCCATATCCTCGAAGAGAGAGATACCGCGTCAGTTATCCAAGCAAAGAAAAAGAAGACACGAAGGAAGAGGTCGCAGAATACGGGAAATTCAAAGCCAAGTTCCAAAACAAACATAGGAACAGGAGATGACCCCGTGTATATGAATGACCTCGAGGATGATTCAGATTCAATCGAGACAATGGAGACTAGAACCAATACCACAAAGGGAAAGACCGACAAAGAAAACCGTAACATGGAACCAAATGAAAACCGAATAAGAGAAAACCATAAAGAGCCTCTGAAAACACCACAAGTGTTTCCAAATCCAATCCAAGACCCCCAAGATAAACCGCAGAGGCAAAAAGGGAAGAATCGTAAAAAGAAGATTGGGACGTATCCAAACCCAGTAGACGAGACTGAGCAGGTGAAACATCTAAGAGGTTTAGTGGAGGAGACTCAAAGGAAACTAGAACCAGAACCAGAACTAGATTGAGCAGGTGAAACATCTAAGAGGTTTAGTGGAGGAGACTCAAAGGAAACTAGAACCAGAACCCATGCATGTCAAAATTCATGACACAGTGTTTCCCACGCAAGTTCATCCACCCCACACGAACCATAGACCATTAGCCATATCTAGTATCATCCAAGAAGGGAGTGAGGACGGGACATCAGAAAGTGAGCAAACAGCCTTCTTGTTGGAAAGGATGTTTAACGAAGGAATACCTGATCCCATTGAGGAATATGAGATTCCATCCTCACCAGTTCCTAGTCAAGGACCTACACCCTGCAAAATGCCAATGAATGTTGCCAAACTAGTGGACTTCATGTCTTCTGAGGTCCGAACCATGATCATAGCAAAGCTGTATGGAGATCCTGAGTTATTCCTTGCACTTCGAGAATTCCTTAACGGAGAGCTACGAACGGGATTACCATAGTTTGCGCAACCAAATAGGCCTGACTCGATTATGATTGATGAGGAAAATCATGTGCAATCACTTGACTTAGATGGACACGAGTCCGTGATCGAGGTACCCATTAACGAATTAGGGCAGTATTTTGAAGGCGACGAGTCTAATGCGACCCTACCCATCACTACCAAGGGATTAATTATAAAGGGAATTCTTGATGGTGGTGCGGGAGTTAGCATCGTTACAAAAGATTGTTGGGAATCCATGGGAAAACCCCGCCTCAGTGTTACTAACATTGTGGTAAAGATGGCAAATGGTACCATAGCCAAACCTATGGGGATGCTCAAGGATCTTAAGATCAAAGTTCTAGGACACAAGGTACGACATACGTTCATTGTAATGGATTTCTCTAAACACCTTATGTCATATGAAATGATTTTAGGACGACCATTCATGAGGGAAGCACAAATGGTTCATGATTGGTCTAAAAATCATGTCTATTTGCAATTCCAAGACTCTGTCCTTAGAGTGGATTTGGTGACTGGTAAGGTACACCCCTTAGGGAGTAAAACCATTATTGATCATCGCTCTGACACCACCGTTCACTCGGCCCCACTAAAATATTGTTACACTTGTAAGAAGGATACAGACATTGGCCAAGATTCTCCTTACATGGATGTGTTACCGGGTATGACCGAATCAGACAACGTAGACTAGGTACACCTAGCTGCAACCATAGATACCTGGGGAAATAGAGGAACCACTTGGGTCACACCAGAGGGGGAAGAGGTACCACAAATTGCACCTCTGAACATGATAAGTGCCATACATGCATCTTCTAAGGGTAAGGCAATTGTGGACCAATCTGACAGTGACACCGATAGCTCAATAGAAGACTTTGACCAACACGACTTGGACACTGACTCCCAGAGTGAAACGGATTCTGAATCTCATGAATTAGAGAGTGGAGCAAGTTCAGAGTCAAAACATTCGGAAGGACCGAGCACATCAACCGATGATAGCTCCCCCGAGAGTGAAGAGGACACCAACGAGGACTCCTTTAGTGAGCCAGATCTAAATGCAAATCAAAAGCAGGTCTCAAATAAGAAAAAGAAAAACCTTAAGAGGCGTCGATATCGAGCCAATGTACGTGCTAGGATAAAAAAGAAGAGATCCTCAGCAGAATGGCTCAGTTATATAGGGGCATGTGATGCTCATCGAAAATTGGTAGACAATTGGGGTGAATATCTCCAAAATGTTATGTGGTGTAGACCACGACCCCATGACATAGCCCAATTAGAGATCATAGACAAGCCAAAGTTGAGCCGCACTGCAAGGAGGCGTCAAAACCAAGAGTTAGCTCGACAACACAAGAAAGCAGAAATGGAAGCACAAACCAAAGCACAACCAGAATCCACAGACTTGCATCCTACACCAGAACATTTCAAATCTTACACCACAGGGGAAGCAAAGGTTGTGTACACAAAAGCCCAAAGAATACCTATCGATGGGAATAATGGAATCTATGATGGTCCGGCAATAGTTAAAGAAATAGAATTGGCTGACCCCGGTGAAGAATCAAAACCTGTTTTTATTGCCTAAGACCTCACAGAAGTTGAAGAGGCGGTCCTCAAAGAGCTTCTCAAGGAATTCAAGGACGTATTCGCTTGGACATACCATGATATGAAAGGTGTTCCACCTTCTGTGGTCCAACATACAATCCCTATGATTAGCACTACGAAGCCCGTACAACAAAGACCCTACCCGATGAATCCTAAGTACGCAAAGATCATTCAAGAAGAACTAGAAAAGCTTATCAAATGTGGGTTCATATATCCTATTGAACACTCTGAATGGGTATCTCCAATAGTTATCGTGCCAAAAAAGAATGGGAAACTCAGGGTGTGCGTGGACCTCAAAAAAGTTAATGCAGCTACTAGAAGAGACCATTACCCCCTACCATATTCCGAACATGTACTCGAAAGAGTTGCAGGCAAGGAAGCTTATAGCTTTCTAGATGGGTACTCAGGCTACAACCAAATCACGATAGCGCTAGAGGACCAAGCTAAAACTGCCTTCATCACAGAATTTGGCGTGTTTGCATTTTGTGTGATGGCTTTTGGCTTAACAAATGGCCCTGCTACATTCCAACGATTAATAAACACTGCTTTTAAAGAATATTAGAGAGAGTTTTGTGAAGCTTTCTTAGACGACCTTTGTGTTTACTCTTCTTGGAAGGAACATCTATCATGTTTGCGGAAGGTGTTTGAAAAGTGTAGGTTATATCGTATCTCATTGAACCCGTTCAAATGCCAATTTTGGGTCAAGCATGGAGTTATTTTAGGGCATATAGTATCCAAGAATGGTATCTCAACCGATGAGAGAAAAATTAAAGTGATTCTAGAGTTACCACCACCAACCAATTACAAGGGAGTTCAAAGGTTCATGGGACACGTGGGTTATTATCGACGGTTTATTTTATTTTTTGTTGAGATAGCATGTCCTTTGTACAAGCTTCTCATTGAATTTAAATGGACTGAAGAGTGTGACCAGGCCTATGAACAATTGAAGAAAACACTAGCAAGTGCTCCGATTTTAAGGACACCTAACTGGGATGTCATTTTCCATGTGCATATTGATGCATCAAACTTGCTATTGGGTGTGTTCTCACTCAACCAGGAAAACATAAATTGGACTATCCCATTAGCTTTGCAAGCCGTCAATTGAACGATGCTGAAAGGAACTACACCACTACAGAGCGAGAAGGTTTGGCAATGGTTTATGCAGTAAAGAAATTTCGCTACTACCTTCTGGCAAACAGGTTTGTATTTTATGTGGACCATCAAGCGTTGCTGTATCTGGTAAACAAGCCATGCTCCACAGGAAGAATCACACGATGGTTGTTAATTCTTCTGGAGTTTGATTTTACGATTGTAGTGAGACCCGGTAAAAGGCACGTCATGGCTGATCATTTGTCTCGCATACCCAATGGTGAAGCCCCTACAGGAGTTGATGATGAATTACCCGATACTTCCCTATTCATAGTTGAGACTATGCCTGAATGGAGTGAGAACATTGTTAACTTTTTAGTTAATGGTTTTCCACCCAAGGAACTTCGTAAGGATATCGCTCGAAGGCTAGTAAAAGAATGTGAACCCTATTGTTTGATTGCCGGAACTCTGTATAGATTAGGCAAGGATGATATTCTTAGGCGTTGTGCCCGCGAGGATGAATATTTGTATATCTTGCAAGAAGCACATATGGGCATAGCAGGAGGACATTTTTCAGGAGACCTGACTGCTAGAAAGGTGCTGCAATCAGGCTATTGGTGGCCAACTTTATTTAAGGATGCATCACTTTTTGCAAAAGGGTGTGATGAGTGCCAACGTTACAAGATCACACAGCGCAAAGACAGAATGCCCTTACATCCTATTAAAGTAACCCAACCATTTGAAAAATGGGGCTTAGACTTTGTAGGTCCAATTAGTCCCGCAGCTCGCAACACTCAATCTCGATATATTCTAGTTGCTACGGACTATGTAACAAAGTGGGCTGAAGCTAAGGCTTCACAAAAAGCTGACGCGAGGACAACAACTAAGTTTCTTTTTTAGAACATTATCACAAGATTTGGTTGCCCTTTTGAAATTGTTAGTGATAATGGTACCCATTTTATAAATGAGGTAATAAGAGAGCTTACCACGACCTTTATGATATCCCACCATAAGTCTACACCTTATTACCCGCCAGCTAATGGACAAGCCGAGAGCACCAACAAGACTCTAATCTCTATTTTAACCAAGACGGTAGAAGCTCATCGCACTGATTGGGATTTGAAGTTGACATCTGCTCTATGGGCTTATCGTACTGCTTATAAAGTGGCTATTAATTGTACGCCATTCAAAATGGTATACGGCCAAGAAGCGGTTATGCCTTGGGAGTTTGTCATTCCTAGTCTTAGGGTAGCTTCGCAAGAAGGATGGAATGGTAACCCCTTAACCGAGCGTTTGTATATCTTAGAAAAAATAGACGAAGAGAGACAGTTGGCTGTGCAAAATGCTCTTGTGGAAAAGGATAGGAGAAAGAAGTGGTTTGATCGCCATGTGAAGGACAAGGACATCAAAGTTGGTGATAAATTCCTTATGTATGGAGTATGTAAAGAGAAGAAAAAGTTGAAATATGCTGGTAAAGGACCATATAGAGTATGTGAAATTACCCCACAAGGTACCCTTCGTGTGGAAACTCTTGATGGAGTTGAAACCATTGGATTCCTCAATGGGAGTAAATTCAAAAGATATTATGATCCTTTAAGCCAAGAAGAACTACGGGCCATTCATCAAAAGAAGGCCGCCAAAGCACAAACCGAGTTAAACAAGATACAAGCTCAAGCTAAGGCTAAGGAGCGACAACAACGTATAAGACAAAAACGAGAGGCTAACCTTGGAGTCACAAATGCATTCCACATGGAAATTGAAGAGGATGGATTGGACTCTGACACACCTCTACGATACCCCATTGAGTTAAATAGTGCCTATGGAAAAGTGCTATATAACGCCTTATTGGACACGGGTGCTAAATATAATCTGCTATCCTATGGGGTGTGGTGTCAGTTAGGGAAGCCACCTCTATCTAAGAGTATTATCCAAGTCAAGGGTGTCAACAAGAAAAAAACTACGGTTTTTGGAATCTGGCACACTTCTGTCAGTTATGACAATGGGATTGTAGCTCAAGACTTTTTGGTCATGCCTACTGGAACTATGGAGGGTAATATAAACCTAGGCCGCACGTGGATGATAGCCACCAAATGCACTATTGATTGGGGGACTGGGGGTGTTACAACGCAAAAACCAACTCTTAGCCCTACCACTCAAGCCATAGTCCCTGAGATATTGCCTAAGGAAATAAAACCCAAGACATTGCATGTCCAGGAGGTTGAACCATACGTCCCCATGGCCCAACTCTCTAGAGCTTCAATCGATGTAGTTGAAAGAAAGCTTGAGACACACAAGAACCATCCTAATATAACACAGAAAACATACAAGTGGGTCCCTAAAGCCTCTGTAGTGAGCATGGTTGATGCAAAAAAATGGAAACCTAGTAAGAACCGTCCCACTCACTCCAAGAAATGTAAAGAAACGTTGCGTTGGATTCCTAAACGACTATTGGAAGCCCAAGGATACTATGAAGGAAATGATCAAATCTGGGTGCCCAAACATAAAGTGTACTCTTACCTGTCACCTGGCCCATGTAAACCCAATCCTGTGGCTCCAAAACAAATTGAAAATCGCGGAAAAGAAAAAATCATGGAATGTTACACACCCGATCTAGAGCTAGTTTGGGTACCAAAGAAAGAACGATTTGTTCCACCTAGCTCAGGAACAGGGAAATCAAATGAAGCTTCTTGCTCTTCATGTAGTTCCTATACGCAAATAGAAGCTTCGACACAACCTCCACCTACCACTATACATATCCATACAAGCACGAAAGAGTTTGCACCTCCCGGGGTAAGTTCACCACCTACAACAACGTTGGAAATAAAATCATGGGAGAGTACCTTACCACCCTTGCAACTAGATGAAACGCATAGGGCGGTCGAAAACTATTGGTTAAAACCTTCACCCATAACAACTTGGAACAATTGGTTTCAAAAGGTGACGACCTCATTCCAAAAGGTATGATCTACCCAAGGAAGGGGGAAGTGTTTGCTAACATCAATCATTCACTCGCTCCCCTCTCAACCTTCCTCCCTGACCTCTCAATTCCAATCTTAGGGAATGTATATATATAGCCTTATACTCACAAAAAACAAAAATAGTAAAGAACAAGAGCGACTAGCAACGAGAGAGCACCCTATCAGATCTTACATATAAGTCCAAATTCACCGTGTCAATTCAAGCAACACACAAAAACAACTCTTATGTTTTAAAGGCCTAACCAAATCTATCTGTCTTGTCAGAAATGGCTACTTCACCAGAGGCATGCACTTCTATTTTTGATGAAAGGTACCCTTTGTCTTTTCCTCAAGTGTTCTACGTATGCTACCCTATACTTTCTTGCGAATGGGATTTGATAGAGAGCCTTGCATGTGAGAGAAATTTTGAGGAGTTAGAATGGCCGATACGTCTATGGCTAACTAGTGATCCATACCCAGTAGTGAATGTGTCTCCAATGGCACATGCTTATTCTTTTGCACAAGATGAGTATCCACGCATCGCGAGGTTCTTGATTAGCATGCTTGCACAAGAGGATGATGAAGAGGAACTAATAGAGACCGAGGAAGACTATGGCCTCACGGACAACGATTTCATTTATCTAGATGATGAGGATAGAGGCCTAGCCTTAGGGTGGCCACCCGGTTTATATAATATCCTCTTTCCTTGATTCTAAAAGGGGTGACAGATATGTAGGTTAGGGGTCTAGATTGTGTTTTGAGTTTGTTTTTTAGAAGTTTTAATTTTTCACACTGACATGCCTCCTAGAGGTATAGTGCCTGTTTTTGGATGTGTTAGGTAGGACTTATATGGATCTCCATCCACATGGCTGAGGACATCTGCTTCAACGAAATGAGCCACTCCATACCTCCAGGTGTACTACTTTCCATGATTCATGTTGGTGGATATGTGTAATTGCTAATAATGATTTTTCATTCTTTGTTTGAGTGCAATAGTTATGATTGTTATCTGCCATTATAGATGTATAAATTTGTCTTTGCTTAAGTTGATTGAACTCCAGTTTAATCTTATGGATGAGCCTGGAGATTAGGAGACCGTACTGACTTTAGGTTAACTCATTTACTTGACCACTAGGCCTAGCTAATAAAATTATCCGAGTATTTGAGACCTTAGGAATGTTTTAGGCAGAGAAAGGCTTGCTCACTCAAACAACAAAAAACACTCGTGCGAATACCAAGGAAATGGAAGCAAAAAAAAAAAAAAAAACATAAGTGCCACAAATGAAAAATCTTACGCTGGAAGAAAAATCCTGGCTTGAATTGGTACTTCACTCACATGTATTGTCTATGGTACTAGAGCCCTCGAGGTTCCCAATGTGGGTGCTTTTCCTTGAGAAGCAAAAAACCCCGGACATACAAAATAAGCACACACGTCACATGATTGTGACCCAAAGTAAAAAAGTATTAAAAAAAAATAAAAAAATTAAAAGACTTCCATTGAGCTTACAATTAACATTTCAAGCTTTTGTTTGCAGTTGTGAGAGCGAGTTGGCTAATCAAAGCTGAAAAGCATAATTAGGGAATCTTGCATTTAGATAATCTTCTTAGCTTAGCTAGTACTAGAGTAGTTGTTTTAACCTTAGTCATAGCTAACTAATTGATAGACTCACCCATAAGCTCAAAACTCTTGATTAATTAATTTTCTCAAAGTGCAATTTATTTGTCCTTAATGGCAGTTTAACATTTCATAAATCTTGCATTTACTCATTTCCACATGTACTTTACATTCCCCTCATGATTTATGGCAATATAATTCCGCTTGCTAAAACAGTGACTTTGCCTTGCAGATTCAAATGTAGATGCTCTACAACATGGACATACCAAGCTTCAACTCAATAGCTTCCGAGGACGGAATCTACATCAGGAAGGGGGGCAATGTTAACCCTCGTGGCTCACGGACACCCTATCGCCTACGACGGACACTGTAACCGTATTATTTATTTAAGTAGAGTCCACCGGGCTTGTCGGTCCAATAGGGAAAGGTAGAGTGATCGCCGATGAGAGGCGCACTCTAACATGAACATGCTAGGGTTAGTTGGCTAAGCATGGGCGCCCAAGTGTGAATGGGGTGAGCTCACATAAAAGCCAATTAAACCTAAAATTGAGTCATTCTCTCATTGTGCAATAGAAGCTGCTCTTGCTCCATCTCCACCTTCTCCTTCACCATCTCCTTGTGTGTGTGCGTGTGAGAGAGAGAGAGAGAGAGAGAGAGAGAGTGTGTGTGTGAGAGTGTGTGTGCGATCGAGCGTTGCGGCGGCACGACGGCGGCGAGGCGGTTGAGCGCGGTGTAGCGGCGTCTCCCTCTTCTTTGCGGCGAGGAATCCTCTACGGCAGGAGCATAAGGCGGTGAGTGACACACCATTGCCCTCTTTGAGCTTACTAGTTAAACTAGTTGTGTGCTTGGAGCCGTCTGCGGCTCGTACACGGTGTATCGGCAAGTCCCTTGCTTCGACAGTGCGGCAAGGAGCGCACAACGTCTGTGTGCACCTTCATCACGGGTTTAGGGCACAAGGGGAGAGTAATCGTTAAGGTCAGATCACGGTAATTTTGTTTATGGTCATGCAACACCAAAATCTGTGTAGTAACAAATTGTAGCAATGGGTTGAGATTCTCCATGCATAGTTGCAAGGTTCAAAGCATAGTGGAATAATGACCCCTTTTCTGACCGTGCAAGGATATGGTTGCTCATTAAATGCTCTGTTTGGGCATTGTGAGTGAGTGGGGTTACATAGGCTATGGTCACATGAGGCTTCGTTATCAGTTATTGATAACTAAGCTACCTATTCCCAGACAAAGTACTAAATGAATAATTAAGCCTCTTGCACTAGAGAGATGGATGATGTAGGGGAGGATACATGTGAAGAAAAATTGTTCACGATCCTATACAACACCCGTACTCATGACCATGCAATAGAGCTATTAGTAATGTTTTATGCAGAGTTTTTAATCCAATGGATTGTTGATTACTTAATGGAGTGCCTACAAATGCATTTGCAATAGTACGAAGCAGTCATTTGTGATAGCTCCCTGACAATTGATGGCAAGCAATTTGTGCACCCATCAGATCTTGGCTCTGAGAAGCGTGTTGCTAGAAGGTTGAATTGATGTCTAGAAAACTGTCCCTCCAATGCACTGCTTGTCAAAGAAAGATGTCCTAGGCACTCTAAATAGTGTTTCTTAGTGGAATTCAACCACGGTTTTTTGTGTTACTTGTACATGTTGACAGATGGTGAGTCAGAGACTTTCCAGTCGTCATATTTTGATAGTTGCCCATTGGCATAGGAGGAAGAGGTAGAGGACGTGGAGTTACAGCTTGACTCAGAAGAAGAGCGGGTAGAGTTTTTGAAGGACACATTTGATGCAAGCTTAACTCTTGATTCTCTTGCAAATGCAGCACTTGGAAGCAAGCAAGAAAGCCCTATGAGGAAGGGTCTTTGCCTCTAAATTGCGCTCCCAATTTTGCTATGGCCAACAACATTCACTGCATTCTCCTCGGATATTATGCATGAGTTGAATATACAAGAGGACTCATGCTTAGCTACAATTGCAATTTTTTGTGAGTTAGACATGGGATTCGTGGAGAATGGAGTGGACAAGCATCTCCTTGATGACACATCTGTGCACGACACACAGATCACTTCAGGGGTCACTTGATCAAAGATATAACCAACAAAGAAAAGTTTGGAGAAGTCAATCTGCCAACAAAGGAGTAGTTCTAATTGACCATAAGACAGCTCGGCTTAGAAAACATGGGTATCACTATGGCACCCGTTGCCTAGCAGGCGAATAGCCACTCAATTCACTTGTGGGGAAGGTCCATGCTCGAAATTAACAAGAATCAGATGGTAATTTCTTTTAGACATATAGATGGTTTTGTCCATGTCCCAATGATGCAATATCGAGATAAATCTGATTGTTGACATGTGCTTGTGTATGACAATAGTTTCATTAGAAGAGCAAGAGGCTCAAGGCAAGGACTTGTCACTGGAGTGCAAGGCAAGATGCGGCGTTGTCTCAGTACATCGGGATTTTTAACCACAAAAAGGTTTGTAGAAACAATTCAAGTGCTTGACACTATTGTACGCATATCAATAATAACCCATGATTGTTTTGATATTGTTTTGTAGATCATAATATCACAAGGAATACTCTGAGGATAATGTAAATTTCCCTTTGTTTTCAATGAAAGTTATTACAAGATTGTGTAGTGGGTATCTCATGCCACTGAACGTAGAAAGGGTAATCATGATAGAGAAACAGTTTGCTCTATGAATTTTTGGCATCGGGTATGGCTGTCAAGCACTCAGGGCCCCCTATTTCATGTTGTACATAGCTCATGCCCTGGTGGCAGGAGTCGAAGAGCCAGAGAGCTTGGATCCATACAAAAAAGGCTAATTTTAAGGGATAGAAGATGCTTTATGCCCGCGGAGATGCTTCCATCAACAGAGGAAAGAGTTTGGCTAAGGGGCGTGCATGTCAAGGTACACAGTGAGGAAGAAGGGGGTGTAGCAAAGAGAATAAAAACGACGATATTAGGCCCATCTTCTCCCACTCCGGACTCGTCATGTCGCCACCTTGCATGGTGCTCCCTCACATTTGAGTTTCCCCAAGCCCTTTGCTTCCTCTCTTTGTGGATGAGTTGCAAAGAATGTGTGATTTGTGAACTCTTAAGAAGCTCCTTCTGCCTTGCTCTACGTATAAGTCGTCTATAAGTCTATTGGTGTAACTCTAATAGGCTATTGGCTCTATCTTTGCCTCCACCGTGTCTAGTGTGCTTAAAGTAACTTGTTCTTGCCATGTAGTGGGTCTCTTCCATGCCTTGTGTGGACCATATTGACAACGAGCCATATGTTTTGACAAAATAAGGACCATGGTTGAACAGTATGTGTTGCATTCGAATTTAAAAAAAGGTGAGTAGAGTAGGGACTTATGGAGCACATGTTGTTTTCATATGGAACATGCTAACTCACCATGTAATGAGTAATATGTTGCCCACCCCACCCTGCCAGGTTTGCCTTCTTCTAATCCAGCAAGGCTTCTTGAAATGATGTGAGCTTACTTTCATCCCACAAACGCTTCTCAACGTAGTGGAAGATTTTATCAAGTGATTTTCACACATTTGTCTTGTGATTTTGGATTGTCCCACCACCAACATTGTCTTTAACAACTCTATGTAATTGTTTTCATTTGTTGAACAGTTTTGTCTTCTCCTCTCTATCAAACTCTTTGAGGCTAAACCCAAGAAATCTTATGGCCTTCACGCCACCTATCACGCTTTCCTTGGTACCTTGTAATGACCTTGAGACATCTTAGGGTCCTCTTAAGTTTTGGCATTGCCTCCATGAAAACCAATGTTTGAGAGCACTTCCTCTAATGCTTTGATGACTCTTTTTGACTCACTCACTGGCTTTTAGTTCCATGCAAAACATATGTACAAATGAATCACCTTTTCAATTATTCTGCAGAGTGCATGGAGTGTACAAACGTGAACTCTACATAGAGGAATATCAAGCACTGACCGACAAGATTTATCTTGAAGATGTCTGTTGGGAGCTCTACTCCATTGCACACTCTCAAGAGATTTTGCATCGGACATGCGGTATAAACATGGATTTTCCATAGATGCACCGTGTGTTATGTTGTACATGCACTTAAGAGTCTTTAAGTCACCTTCTGTCAGGGATAGTTGGGTTCGAAAGGTGAGCCAGCTCTGAGCTGCTACCTGTGGAAAAAAAGAGAGAGAAAGGGTGTGCCACACTGCACAATAGAGTAATTGTTGACTGGAAATGAAAACATACAACGAACCCAATTTATTTTACTAACACTATCAAGAACCAGCATACGTTTGTCAGGGAGTGTTGTTAGCAGCATCGTAAACTCAAGCGAGTGAGGTTAAGGAGTTTAAGCTCCTATTACAAAAGTTATACCAAATTAATTTAGCCTGCCCTTAGTTCGTGCGTCTGTCAATACTCTGTGTTGATAATTAAAATTCTTTGAATGATTTTGAAGATCTAAAAAAATATGGTGAAGCTTCACCCAAGCTTCCTTTATCTGCACAAGTTCCGCCTTACTTGCTTCCTTTTTTCATGCCCTTGAGCCTCCTCCTTGCTTACACACACACACACACAGAAATCGTCCTCGAAGGTCAAATATGACCTATGGGACCAAATGAACATGTCATGTGGTGTGAGTGGAGGTCATAAGTGACTCTCAATGCTCAAAAGTCGCTGAAGTGAGCGCCCCAATAGAGAGTCCACATCGTGGTTGAGAGAGGAAGGTATGTAGGAAGAGCTCATGGCTGAATATATGGGTAAAAGAGAACCTAATGTGGTCAAAAGCTGAGCACTCAAGTAGTGTGTGGTACTCACTCTCTCGCACTTGACGAGGGTATAAGGTACAAATTCGATGAGACTCTTTGCCAGTGCCCCAACGTCCCGTCTCGCGGCGCAAAGAATGGGAGCTAAGACAAATGGAGGCAATGGTGTGGATCGCACTCAACGGGATGGGCTCAAGGATGTAGGGATGGGTTCTGTTACCTCGTTCGGAGAAGAAAAGAGATTTGTAGTTTGGGGCAATGTGTGTGGTGTAATGGCTGAAGTGAGAACCTCCGGATTTCTCCTAAGCCGTGATATATTGGAGTTATAAGAAGGCCTCATTAAATTGGGGAGTCGATCGATGCATCCTTGACCAAGTGACATGCATCCCATCTTCCAAACCATTTCTTGATGTCAAGCATCCACCCCAAACTTAGTATTCTGCTCTTGCATGTCTTTTGGACCTTTTGACTTGCTTCATATGTGATTCTAGGAAGTCGATACAAAGGGCTATGTTGTGTCTTAAGCATGTACTCACAACCCTTTACATACCCAAGATCTCAATGGGAAGCGATCCGAACTCAAGAAGTAAGAGCATGTAGGCTGTTTGTATCTTGACTTGGGGAAAGTGGGTGAGAAAACGCTTTTGGACATTCTCAAACTCTTTCCAAGTAGACTTCCCGATGCTACCACCCCACACCTCCTTTCCATAAAGAAGCACCGGTGTCACCAATGTGTCAAAGAGGTTCTTTTTGAGAGCCCAACACTTGATCTCTCCAGCATTGCATATGTTCTCAAATGCATAATAAGCCCTCTTTCCGTCTTTCAAGCGATGCATTACGCAATCCTTCCATTTATGATTGTATGGAACCTCAAGGCCAAGGTACTTGAAGCTATCTACCACTTCAAGTTGCTCATTGTTGTATGCAATGCATGGATTTTGGTCATTGAGGATCTTTACAAGCATAGCCTTGGTTTTGGATCCATTCACGATCAGTCCGCTATGTAGGCAAAAGCGTTCCAAGACACTTATAAGCTTTTGTACATCTTCTAAGGTATGTACCAAGAGCACTACATCATCAGCATAAAGCAGCATGATCACCGCATTTCCAATCTTAACCTCTTCTATGCCTTCTTGTTGCATAAAATCAAGAACCATGCATTCCAATTCATCAATGAGTAGCCCAAAGAGGGTTGGGGAAAGTGGGCATCCTTGTTTGACACCAATGGTGCTTACAAAAAATTCTAAAATTCCATCTCCCATACGTAATTGACATATCACTTTTTGATAGATGCCAAAGACTGCATGCATAAATTGTCTCGGCACTTGAAGGCTTTGCATACGTCTCCAAAGATTTCCTCGCGATACCATGTCAAAAGATTTCTTGAAATCCACAAAGCAACAGTACAACTTTTTTCCTTTTAATCAAGACGCTTCCGTACGAACTTGAAGAGTGACAAGGTGATCAATAGTGCTATGATGCTTTCGAAACCCTGCTTGGCCAAGCGCACGTTTGCCATTCTTTTCAGCCCATTCACTTATCTTCATCTCCATGATACATCCAAATAACTTTTCCATTAAAGAACTAACCATTATAGTGTGATAGTTGTTCACATTGTTTACATCTCCTCCTTTGTGCAAATGTTTGATCCAATTTTCACTCCAATCATGAGGCATGCCATGCTGAAGTGCAAGGTTAAACATATTGCATATCCAATATCATGTTTTCTTGCTTGTCCATTTAATCATTTCAGCCTTGACACCTTGAAGATCCCCTTCCTTGAGAGTAGCAAGTTTCTCAAGCGCACGGCATACATCTTCAATGGTAAAGAAGGGAGGCATAAACAGAAGGGAGCTACAACACTCCATCTTATCAACATTGGGTTGCTCATAGAGGTTCTTGCAATGCGTATACATATCCTCAAGAGTCAAGTCACCAAAGCTCTCAACACACTTGCCTTTTAGATTTTGCCAAAACTTGTCACATGCATGTGCTTTCTCTTGCGCTAAAAGAAGTTGTTTTTTGACTTCCCACATTCTCCTCTTGTTTTGAACAAGTGCTTTGTATGTGTGTGAACATTCCAAGTAAACTTCCTTGTCTTTGCTTGCATCCAACCTTAGCAAGTGTTTTCAGGGCTTGACTACATTCCATGTCAAACCATGTCTTCTTGGTGCTACTCTTCTTAGACCTTTTTCAAGACATGTGTTTCACCAAAAAGCGTTCCTTCGCACAAGAGCAAATTACTTCTTTGAAAACTTTCCACTTGCATTCTAATGTTGGGCTCTCTTGATGCTCTGTTATGATTAACATTTGGTCCACCATATCAGCTTATATAAGTGCTCATTTGAAGTCTAGACGTAGGTACGAATGATTCACATAATGATTGGAGGCTACATGCTCGGGTCTTTTATCACACTTGAGGTCAATACCTAACATCCTATGATCCGATTCCAGATTCCATTCACCAAGTGTAAAGCTTTGTATGCATTTTAGAGTGGCTTCCAAAAACAACATATAGTCAATCACGCTATCACCATTGTGCTTTCTACATGTAAAGTCATTGGCGCCTTACCATAGAGATACACCATTTTCAATGAGCATTCCGGTACTATTGCACATATGTAGAAGTGACTTTCCATAGTGATCCAATTCTTTTGCATCATTAAAACTTCGATTATACATGTATGAGTCAACCATTCTTCTTGAGACATGTGACATGTCGCCTTGTTGTGTGTCGTGTTGTAATGTATTTGTGCGAGCATTCATGTCTCCAAAGACAATGATTTCACCATGGTCCTTGTAATGAGCAATGTCTTCCTCTAGTTCAACAAAGGACTGATCTCTATCCATAACCAAGCGAGCATAAAAGTTGGATTCATAGTGAGGAATGTAGCAACCAGCCACAAACATGACTTGACCATTTGGTGGGCTGATTTTCAACCATAAGTAGCATTTATACTTATCTTCTTTGACAATGGAAACATATTTCAAACCCTTTTTGGTCATACATGCTACACCTCCTTGGCCTCTACGTTGCTGTGCATTTTTTGCCCACATCAAAGAATGTACATTGTATTTGTCAAATCCAAGAATTTGTTGCGCATCATACTCCCATGTTTCGACAAGAAGTATCACATCGAAGTCATTGGTAAGCTCATCAATGCCAATTCCCACATTCCATGGATACCCATTACAATTCAAAAAGCTTATTCGCAAGCATGAGTTGGTCTCATAGATCATGTATCCCTATTTGTTGGGTGGACTTGCATCCTCCTCAAGTGACTTTTCTTCTTGAGATGACACCTTAACCTTCTTGCTTCTTCCCTCATATGCTTTGCGACATAAATTTTGTTGCATAAGAGTGCGATCCTCATATACATTACAACCCGTTTCTTTGAGGTAGATCCAACTATTGTCAAGAATGATCTTTCTCTTTACCTCATCAGCCATGGTACGTACAATAGGTCTTTCTCCCGAGCGAGAGACTCCTTGTTTTCCAACTCAATGTGCATCATAAGCCATGATTCCAGACATGCCAAAGTATGTAGCAAAATCAAATATAGCAACCGCAAGAGATTGGGGTGTTTCCATGCTTTCCTCCTTGATTCCACGAATGACGATGTTCTTTGAGCATTTTTGGCGTTCTTGTAATTCTTGATTGTCCACATTCTCTACATTGTTTGCTTGAACAACGGCTTGCGTGATAAGAGATGTAGAAACCACATTATCCTAACATATATCAGCCCATGATTTAGATGCATTTCTCATCTCACATACATCATGTCGTATTGTATCTATTGTTTCCTCTTTCAATACATGATCACTCTCAACTTTGCCCAAGCACTCTTTCAATACATTCATGTCAACAAGAGAGCACTTACATTCTTGAACTTCATTCTCAAGATGCATCAAGCGTGTTGTTTGCATTTCAAGAACCTTCTTGAGGTGCTCATTCTCCACAACGAGAACTCCTAACGTGCCATTCTCCATTGCAAGTGCGCGCAGCTCTTTACCTTGCTTGTTGACGGATTCTTGTAATGAGACCAAGTGAGCCATGATCATTGCTTCCTTTGTTGTAAACGATGTGGTTGGATTAGCGTCCAAATTCCTTGGATATTTTTCATCATTCTCCATGGCGAGTGTGGATTCTCTACCCTTGCGAGTTTTGTCCGACATTGCCTTCAAGTCGGCAAAAAAATGCAAAGTTTTGATAATTTTTTCAATTCTGAGATGTTGTTACAGCAAAGCCTTTCATTGCTCAAAAAAATTATGTATTTACATCAATGCATAGAGGGATTTGTGCTCTTCGATTGAGGCTATAGATCACCTAAATCCGAGTTCAAATGAGCGAGTTATGATCAAAAGAGTGAATTGTTGTCTACTAGGTCAAAAAACGGCACAGAGAGAGAGAGAGAGAGAGAGAGAGAGAGAGAGAGAGAGAGAGAGAGAGCTTGGTCCTTTTTTCTTCCCCCCCTTTGCTTCTTCTTCTTCACCTCCCTTTCTTCTCTCTCTGATTCCTCCTCTCTATATTTAAGAGAGAGAGAGAGAGAGAGAGAGAGAGAGAGAGAGAGAGCTTCGGACTCCAAGCTTGAGTTGAGAGAGAGAGAGTCTTCTCCCTGAGGGGGAGAGAGAGAGAGAGAGAGAGAGAGAGAGATTGAGCCTTCTTCTTTTTTCTCCTTCTCACCTTCCCATCTAGTTCATTCCCCTTCTTCATGCAATTCCCCCCTTCTCTCCTCCTCGTTCATGCTTTACTCCTTGAGAGAGAGAGAGAGAGAGAGAGAGAGAGAGAGAAAGAGAGAGTCCTTTCCTCCTGAGGTCAAGAGCGAGAGAGAGAGAGAGAGAGAGAGAGAGAGAGAGAGAGAGATCGCGTCCTTTCTTTTCTTGCCCATCCTCCTCACATTCCAATCCTTCATGCCATAGCCCTAAAACCCCCTTCTATATATATCATTTCCCTTCCCTAAGCAACGACGCCTTCGTTGTTTCTAGGGAGTGTAAAAACCCACTCTTGATGATGTGGCAAGCCAGCTCTACAGTAGCGCCAATTTTGCCGAGATTTGGACGACATTTATGCGCAACCACCGCTTGAGCATTTTCTGCTTCATGGCCAACTCCATCCGAGAACTACTCCTGTCGTCGCGAGTACTTCTTCCTCTCCCTGCGCCTCTACTTGCTGCCTACACCTTCATGGGCTACCATTTTCCTTATTCTTTTCCCCCTTCACACACACATAAGCCTCTTGGGCAGCCATTTAATTTGGCCCTTGGGCGGCCACTTACCCTTGGCTTAAATTTGGGCGGCCTTTTGGTCCTCCAATTCATAAGGGCACCACATTTGGCATGCAAATTAACCAAGGCATTGCTTTGTACGAAATTCATTTTCTACAGCCCTTGACTGACAATATCATCGTGAATTTCATTGCCCATTTAACCTTGCATGGTGCCGCTTGTCTTCAAGATACAAGCGTACGTGATTGCATTTGGAGAGTTGTCCTCTCTTTGCATTTGTTGAAAATAGCCAGCTTCCTGGCCCTACCTCTATTGGGTATATCTCGTGATCATTGCATTCCAAGAGACGACATTCCGGACACGAAGCTCTTCAAGCACTTTTTGTGCTTTATGAAGCACACCACATTTGGCATACATGTAGACTATCACAGTGCTGCTCGCAATATACGCCGCTATACATGCACTGCAGGAGATGACATTTTGGGCCATTCTTCTTGATCTATTTTTTGCCCTATTAAGTGCACCGCATTCTAAAACCCGATTGAAAGCCAAAAACTCCCATTTGGCAGACTCACCGAGGCGAACAAACTAGTACGGAACCGACCCCCGGGAAAACTTAAACTGCTAATATCTTGGCAACCAGAGCTCTGATTTCCAATCTGAAAAGACCGTCGTTCTCTACAAGACAAGCACTTCAGGCCCACGCATTCGCTTCATCCCTAATCCCTCATCTACGATTGTCCAATCCGGTACAGATCTGCAATCAATCTCAGCCTCAAACTGACATAACTTCTTCATCGTAGCTCAGACTGATGAGCCGTAAAGACAGGCCCATAGAGAACCTTGAGCTCTATAGTTCTAGGCCATAAACTTCCATTTCTTATCACTTCAAATTTATCCACTTTTAGCATTAAAAAAAAATAAGTTGTAGCCCCTTAAAGCCGCATCTGGCATACATTAAGCATATAGCCTGTTAACAAGCCCTGATCATTGCTTAATAAATTTGTAGGCTTCAAATAAGCTTAGCTTACATTTCTTTTCTCTTATTACCATCATGGAAGCCGAGCTACACGACACTGCCATGTGCCATTCGACTTAATAGTCACCAAATCCTTCCACTGAAAGCACACCTCCATTCCTTTGGTCACTGATGATAAAAGGAATCTGGGTTTGACTAAAAATCCAATGGAAGATTTTAAAATTTTCTTTATCAACCTGTATGTGAAATAAGGAACATAAAGCCAAGAACCATGCATGCAATATTTTTGTTATTATAGATTGAACCAAGTGTACCTCAAATGAACCTAGCGTCAGAATATTATTTTCGGACTGCACATTGAAATATTGTGGGTCCTCTTTGGTTATTGATGGATCCAAAGCTCTGTTCATGAGGGTAATGGTAACTCTCTCTAGCTTCCTATTCTTCAGGACCTCGCGCTCCTCCAGCTTCAAAGCAAATACTCCTCTCGACTCACATCAAAGAAGTGAACTGCATACCTTTGCAATGCTTCAAGATCAACATAGAGGTTGTTATGCTCGTTATATTGTACCTCTCTCCTTCCCTTGCCTATAAATGTTGCTTCAATATGGAATGGTAATCCAAGTTTCTCAAACACCTCATCGTTTACGTGTTGACGTGCACCCTTTACATGTGATGGCTTTGGAAGCAATGATCCTCTCTGTAATTTATTTTGAGACTTTTTAGCTAATGCTTTGTACAGAGCCATGTATCCCATATCTGCAAGATGTCACTCTCATCAAATATTGCTTGCACTTTCATTGGATCTAGCTGATTCTCCTTCATGAAGGAGGTAAGGAGCCTCCCTTTCAATTTATCAAATTTCTACTGAGTTGTCATCTCTTCAATTGCATGTTTTGGAACTAAACGATTGTAATGCACACCGGCATTGAAACCTACTCCATTCGAGTTTGGATGTAGAAAAGTCCTGCGAAGAAAGCACCATGCATCATGCTCAATAATAAGAAAATGTAAAGCATATATATGATACAAAAGCAGAAGCAAAGTTCGAGTTACCTTAAAGCTCATATTCATTTTTTCAGGCCACCACTATCAATCTTCATATTCCTCTGCTACATAGATATTGTTTTCTTTTTCAACTCCCAAGCACGGTGTCTTTCAGGCGCAAACTTGTGATCTGCTTCTCAAGGCTTTGGATTGTCTCTCTATTTGATGAAATCTTTTGAGCACATGCTTCATTAAGTTTCTTCTACTGCATGTTCTCCATCACTAGGAGGTTATTTGCTTTTCTGCATTCAATCCTCGCATTTCCAAATGTTCAGTGTATCCCAGTAGCCCATCCTTGCCATCACCTGTGAAATGTAAAAGTTTAGTGATATTAGCAAAGGGAGGTGGAGCATTGGTTGTAGGATCCTTTGGGTAGATAGACCCATCGATCCACAAATCCAAATGATGTTCCTTGTTTTTCCTTCTAAGTTCTTTCTTCAGTTGGAATAAGAAAGACTCCTTCCTATGTTTCTACAATGGTGCGTACGCTTGCAATACATCAACATGAAGATGATGTGTGTTCTTTCTTCGGGTAAGTGTTGAAGATGAAGGGGTTGAGGATTGCAAGTTCAAATTGATGTTTTCATTAGGAAAAGAAATGTAGTCTATTCCTATGACTAACGAAATATCTCAAGTTTTGGCAGCAAAAGTTTGGAAGCTTGTGTTTGAAATCATTGCAGTCCCATGTTTAGAGTTGATAGAGTTCTTGTATTTTATGTTTTTGGAGGGAATGCTTGTAAATTGGTGTTTCAAATCATTAGTCATACGGTTATTTAGATTACTGACAAGAGAACGAAGGACAAGAAAAGAAGACGGAGGCTACCTAACAATGAATGTCATTTTGGTTGTTTCTTGGTGCAAAAAAAACATCGCCTAAAATATACTATCTAGCATTTTTATTTTCTCTCTCTAAGATGACGTGGAACTTCTTACAGCGCCCAAACGTGAGTCTAAAGTTCTCCTAATGCCTCATCGATGCCATTGCTAATTAAGTAAGAGCATGGTGTGGCCGTGGCAGCTATTTCTATGATCCTTGCAATTTGATCTAATGCCTCGTTGTAGAGATGAATGGAATATTCTTGAGTTAAAGCTCCCATCTTCTTATTATGCTGACACCACTTCCTAAAATGCCCATTAAGGTGGTCCTTTTGACAATTCCCTTGGAAAATGCATATGATCTCTATGTAGCAGACAGCTTTTTATGGAATTTGTGTGAAATAGCAAGATTTCTTCTTACTTATTTGACAAGATACTAGGTCAAGAAATTTACTAATGGGGGTACTTAAAGGCCCCCAAGTAAGTATATAGATACATTTGTCCCCCATTGTAAAATCATCTAATTCATTGCCAAGTTGGTTGGTTTAACAAAATCTCTTTGTCTTTCTTTCTCTGTGCATTCTCTCCCCAACTTTAGGCTTTTGCTTCGTCAACTTTGACATGGTATTATAGCATTTTGTTGTTTGATTGTGGGAAAAAGAAGTAGAGTGATAAAGAGAAGGTGGGGCCGTTTCTAAAGCTCTTGAAAAGCAAGGCGAGGCCTTGAGTTTTCCTCTCGGTGCTTTGTGTTTTAAAATGTGAAAAGAAAGTAGCATTTTTCATCGGTGTTTTTTTTTTGAGCTATGTTTTGAAACATGGTGGCAGGGCAAGCTGCTTTGGTACCTCTGAACCAGAGTGTTTTCAAGTGCTACATTTTGAGAGGGCTTATGTGACCAAAGTTTTTGGTGTCAAAGGCCTCTCTACTGAGTGTTTAAGATGCTTCTTACTATAACCAGTTTTTTGAAACGCTTGGGACGTCATCAGACTGGTTTTCTTCCTACAAGGTGGATCCACGTACTGCATTTTGAAACAATGGTCAAATTCCTAGGCGACTTGGTTTTGGTCAAGTTTTGTGGGTGGCCATCGATTGCATTTTGAAACCCAAGGTGGAAGGCAGACTCCACGGGAAAATCGTTCTGGAGCATCTCCAAAATCTTGATAGAGAATGTGCCTACAAAGAGTACCTTGATCAACTAATGGCTATGGAAAGTGAATTGACTAGTCAGTTAGCTGCCTTAGTACTTACGGAGTTGCATGAGGAGTACATGATGGTGGTCAAGGTACTACGTTTGCAATTCACAAAGGAAAAGTTGGGTTTGGATGATCTCATCCCTTTTCTCGATGAGAAGGAAGTTGTCTTAGTCTCCCAAGGTAAGGTTTGAGTTTTGGAAAAGGACAAAGGGAAAGGCAAGCTTGTCGAGAACAACAGTTACCATAATTCTAGGTAAGAGAGTGAGATGGGTGCACATTGTAGTGGCCATAGTTCCCTCCATTCCAATTGTCTAGCTCAATGGTGGTTGCCCACAATATGCTTCAATCACAGAGCTGCATGTAAGCAGCAAAAGGGGGGCAATCAGAGCTCCTAAAAATCTTTAAATTTCAGCCAGTCTCAAATCCTTCTTGCAAAAATTTGAGGTGGACATTTTTTTATTTGAACAAATATTGGATAAGGTGAAGACATAACTTGATTTCAAGAGTCGTTGAACAAATCTAGCCTACTATGATTGTTCCTACGATATTATATCTTAATCCTCTCTCTCTCTCTCTCTCTCTCTCTCTCTCTCTCTCACACACACACACACACACACACACACACACACATGTAGTGTCCAAGAAAAACCTTTATAAAAATCCCTTGAAAACAATGCTCAAGCAAAAATATCAATCAGTGCTCAGCATACGATTGCAAAGCTTCCAACAGTTGCCACCTTGTGTGACACGCTATGTGGAAGCATGCAAGTTTTCTTCTATGGACACTCAAGCCATGGTATGCCAACTCAGACGTGATTGACGGTCGCGTCAGACTTCACCCTAAGCTGAGACACACTTTTTTCTAACATTACTCAAAGTCTCGCTTTTTTTTTTTTGCAATGCTCTTCTTGTCCTCCTCCTCTTTCTCTCTCTCTCTCTCTCTCTCTCTCACACACACACACACACACACACACACACACACACACGCACGCACGCATTAATAATAGCAGGGTCATGTGCGTGATAAGTCTGAAAAGAGCAAAATGAGGAAATTTAAAATGGCCATCCCCTACAACGTGACTGAGTGGTGAGCAAAGAGTTGACTCAATAAGGAAAGTGGAACTTGGGATGCAAGACGCTGAGAGCCCGACTCAGAGTCACAGCTCCTCTTGCACGCTCTCTGGGCCCTGTTTCTCTCTCGCTCACCCTTTCCAGGACTTGCATCTCTCTCTCTCTCTCTCTGCCCCATCCGAGGCCACTGCGTTTTAAAATGGAGTGGGTTTGGGGGCATTCAAACCCACTGCGTTTCAAAACACAATGGTCTCGGATGGGGGGCGCATGGGGGAGGAGGCGAGAAGAGACTAACCTTGGTGAACTTGCATGCCTTTAATGCATTTGGAAACTTGATCTGCAAGAGCAATAAATGATGCATAACGTAAGGGGAGCTCTTTTGGGCGGCTCAATAGAGCATACAATAGACGTTTGAATCAGTGTATGATGAACTTCAGATGCAAACAATATGCTATCTATGCGATGTAGATAACGATGCTTGATTCTAAAGAGCTTTAGGATGGTCAGCGGTGGTTTCTCACCAAGTTTAAAGCATAGGTGTGGTGTGTCCAACCCCAGTGCAGGAGGAATATAGCAGAGAGAGAGAGAGAGAGTCTTGTCATCTGGCTGCATGTTGGACAATGGAAGGCCATATTAGACCATGATGACAATGGTAGACGACCTCAAAACCCTTTCTAATTTCCTCTCATTTAGCCTAAACTCATTGCCCAAGACAATATAAGCACAATTTGCACACAAGTTGGTAGAAAATGGGTGAGGAGCGTGTTGGTGCTACTCGATTGGTTGATGGGTCAAAATTTGAACCCAACGCTAGAAAATGGCACCCAATGTCTCATTCATGAGTCCAGCTAATGTTCCTCTAATTTCGAGTTGAAACTAAATTATCACACCATCTAGCTAGGCTCAAAATGAAATTATGCCACCATCAAGCCTCAGTGTAACTTATTGTTATGGGCAGTCTGAATGGTGCCTAAGGCTACAGTAATTGTGATTAAAAAAATGAATAAAGGGACTGCAAGCTTTGCAAGTTTTTTATTTCATAATTTCCATCAACATTGACAAGAGTCCATATCATGACTTCTAAGAGCTTGCAAAACATTGACCAAGATATGTTCACAAAAGGATATGGGTAGCTGTGAGTGTTGATCTTGCTTGCATACCCTTGATCTCAATGTTGTTGCCCTCAAGGAGCTTGCACGCAACCTGAAGCACAACTGCAACATTTCTCTCCCTTGATATTGTATTTACTTGCCAAAGAAGATAATCTGTGTTTTTATTGCCCTACAAGAAAAAGAGAGGCTCGTCCTATATGCTTTCAAAAGTACACAATATTGAAATACTATAAAAAGGAATACGCGGGTGCCAAGTGTAGAGAGAGAGATTGGCAAAACCCACAAGAAAAAGAAATAGCAAATATAATTCCATTATCCTTGCAATGAACAACAAGCTTTCTGAATCAAGCTTCTTCTAAGTGGCCTATTGGACTACAAAGAGTGCTAAGTAGGTTGCTGACCTTCATATCACCTTACTAGATATGTGGTCTTTAAGCGACTAGCTACTTCAAGGTACAATAAACTAAGTGCAATATTTGTGAATGCAACAATACCTACAATACCCTCATCTATTTTTGGCTTTCTTAAGAGTAGAGTTGGGTTAGACATACTTTCAATGTTTTGAGTGATGATTGAGACATACCTTAAATGTTATTTCAATCTTAAAATAATAAATGAATATTTTTATTTCACCTTTCATTTCACATCGACATGCCTTTACTTTTCATGCATTCTATTGTTCTAGAATCTTAAAGTGAAGCTTCACCTTGCATAATTCTAGTAAATTCTATAGATACACACACATATTGATGAGTTCTTTTTATTTCACATCACATGGCTTGATTTTTCTCGCATTCTATAAATTAATTATAGTCAATATTCGAGAAAGTCTCTTTTATTAAGCATCCGTTGGTCGAATTTCCTCCTCACAAAGAAGCGAACCGCATATACTTGCATAAATTTTGCAAGATTTTTTAACTATTTTTTCCATATTTCATCGTTTTTCTTCCCTTTACCATGGTTTTCACAACCGGTTAGTCTCGATTTTCAACCGGCTCAAGGCTAAGCTGACTCAATTCTTTCCCGAACACTATTTTCAGCTAAACTCAACCTAATGACGTTATCGCTTTCTTTCTTTGTTTAGAAAGCCACAGTGACCCTTTCACTTGTTTTGGAATTATAAGGAAAATATGGAGCTTCCTCAATTTTAGCGCTCGTTTCTTCTGCCTTCCTTTCAAGAGGAAATAATAATAATTATGATGGTCATCATTCGTGGTACAATATGGTTACAAGCATAGCTAAAGATGGATCAAATATTGATGTCGAAGATGGAAAGCAAATACAAAGAGAAAGAGGGGCTGAACCATGTTCGATACAAATCATAGCTATAAAGGCTGCAGCTCGTCAGCCGAAAGAAACCAAGCTACAGGCCCGCTATACCAGCCTTGCAACGATCTCAGCGTTTGCATACGAGCAGACTTTGCCTCTACGATTTGACCCACCTTGGAGAAGACAGCAACAAAACTCCACAACCCTTTGTACGAGCATATGCCCATGACGGAAACTATCACCACTCATTGTTCCCAAACACGCACAACCAAGCTCATTATTTCTGGCTTTTGCAATGGCAGAAAATATCTTAACACCCTTAAGAATCGTTTTTGCTTTGGGAATTTGCATTGCCTGGATTCCATCGACCTTGCCCAATATGCTGATGCAACTCTTTCTGTTCAAGTTCATCTCTGAACGAGAAATTTCATCGAGAGGAAGAGGACATCCCTCTTCCTTTACCAGCTTTAGCGCCTCCAGAAGACTAGGAAGATGATGCAAAAATGGGTGCTTTGACCCAGAAAACCAGTAGCCGATGATGCTAAGAACTTTGCCTAGCAACAGAATATAGCCCAAGGCCCTCTTTTTCAGAGTGGTAGCAGTGATTCCTGTATAATATAATCTCGCACAACAAAAACATCTCTGTAGAGCGCTGACTTGCTGAACCACCTTTGATGACATAGCCAAAACATGCTCTTTTGACAGGGACATCACCAAAAATGCCCCCAATCGTAGAACATGGGCAGGAAGGTTGCTGGCGACACTGCCCTGGATGACGAAGCCCGCTCGGATACCAATTGTTGGGTACCACCTACGATTTGATGATTATTTTCTTTCTTGTATCTGAAAAACATAACAAACACCTTTTTATTAAAAACTCTCATATCTGCAAAAAAACATGACACACACACACACACAATTATTAAAAATCTCGCTGGTTCCAATATTGAAATTGGAATGTTATACCAGTTGCCATCTTTATACCACTATGTATGTGTAAAGTGAAGCCATTGCATTGAGTGTAACTCCCCAATATGTGCTCAAGACTGTGAAACATACGTAAATATACCTGCACCAAAACAGATATCAACCGACGTAAGACATATGATACCATAGTTGTAAATTCATAGACAATACAGTCAAAAGACCAGCTTACTTTGGAGAGAAAACACTCCATATGAAGAGGTGACCTTGCATGAGAAGCATCACCAGAGTAAATGACACAAGAATCACAGAGCTCAGCAGTAAAGGGACGCTACAAGAAAGGACAATTGCCTTCAGAAGAGAATTTCCTTTGTTACCATGAGCGTCTTCCACAGAAGTATCGACTTCAGTCAAAGAAATCATCACCAACACTCCCAACATGTACAGAAGTGGCGCTGCATACGTTATAACAAATGCCAGCAAGCCAGACAAGAAGATTGAATGTTGGCTGAGCCCCTGCATAAAGAGAGTAACAAGCTTGTATTACAGACTGGTGACTTCTATATGAAGGGTCACAATGTTCTCTCGGTGCATACAATGTAAGCTCCAGCAACATCGACAGTCGCAAGTGTATTGGTGTTCCCCATTCCAAAATGCCCTGAATACCCCATTACGTATAACGTTACAAGCTACAAGCAACAATGTGAGATGTCTTAGCAAAGAAATCATGGAAAAACCAAGAAAGGTTCGCTTCATAACACTGGCCAGATCAATGAGACATGTTTCAGCTTTCGAGCAAATGGAAATAACAACAGCATACTTATAAGATGTCTTACTTTCACCCAAAGATCCAAGGTAGAGCCAGATAGGTTGAAGAAGACCAAACAGCTGATGAGTTGAAGTAAAAGTAGCAGGACCGGAACTGAATTAACAGGTTGTTGAAGAAGCAGCTGTAGCAAGCACCAACATGAGATTGAAACTTTTCCAATGAAATTTACGGATGCCAGCCAACAATCTCTTGAAGCACTCTTTTCAGGATATGCAATATTCAAACGCCTTGTTCTTGTTCTAAAGGAAAGCGGGGAAAGGAGGAAAACAGCAAGGGCAGTGCCACCTAGTACGGTGTACACTAGTTGTGCTATTGTGATAGAGCATTGATCACCATGGCCTACAGTACCTTCACATGTCCTCAAATTGTACAATTCAATCAGAAAGGCTACAATGATTAAAACTCCTGCTACAATTTGTTGCATCACGATGTGCGGCCTTTGTTCCAGGACCAGCCAACAGCAAGTAATGACAACCACAGTAAGTGACATCACATGGCATGCTGGAAGTGCAGATGGACCAGATTGTTCCAACCACTTGGAAATGTCCGGAAGATGAGCCCAGTTTACACCACCTCGATGCCAACCCCGCAATAGTCTAGCACTTACTAGAACTACGAGCGCAGCAAAGGCCTGAATTAAAAACTTCCAGTGATAAGTACTGGAAGTGCTCTCTTTAAGCGCATCTCTACGACTTCCTCGACTCAGGTATCTGCTTGCACTAGGTGATATATTGCACAACAGCCCCCAACTGCGGCGTTCTACAGCTCGGCAACTCCACCAATTCTTAAAAGTTCCACGAAGGAATAAGCACCACAAGGTTACCAGAAGAAAATGCAAAGTAAACTGCTCCTCTTCTACTAAAGAGCTGGAACTGAAGCTTAATGCATGTCCGAAAACTCCAAAAAATGCAATCCAGTTTTCAGGCTTGAAACTCCAAAATCTCATGCTTTTTGAGGCACTCCACTCTCCCAAGTTTATTGACAAAGACACGCCTAGGAAGAAAACTGCTGAAAGGAAGATGAGGCAAACACCATTGAAAATGAGCAATGAATTTTTCTGTTTCAAACAAAAAATGACAATCAGTAATTAACTGAGAGGGCGTGAGCAGACAGGATGATAAGCCACAGACAACTTACCTCAGTAGTTCCTCTTGCTAGCCAATCTGAAGCTGCACGAAGGAACAAGAGATAAGCCTTTGAAACGGCCTCCCAGTCTGCAGAAATGCAACTTACATTTTTCCTAAGCAATCCAACAAGAAAGCATCAGAGAGTGGAATAAGGCTAAACACGCACACACAATTGTAAGGTCAGAAAGGTCTAAACACTATCTTCAAACACAAACATCAATATTCATTTTGTCCAAAGAAGTGAAACAGCAATCACCTTTCTCATGCCTAGCCTGGACGATAGTAAGAATATCCATACTCAGAACATTTGTGCCCAAAGAGTAGGTGCATGAGCTTGTTTCTTATAAGAAAAAACACCAAGGAAAAGGCTAGGTGATATTTATTAGCACAATGGCTACTTTTCAAGGGTTCTTAGGATTTGGCTATTTTACCAAAACCGTTTGTCAAAAGATTAACTAGGAACCTCCAAAAAATTTGTGGTTTTGGGAGATAATTCACCAGGAGTGACACTTTACCGTCATTTTTAACAAAAATTTCAAATGATTCACCCCAAATCTTATACTCATATATTTATTGTTACGATATATTTGCCAACCTATCTACACTTAGAAATCCTTGAGTAACTATACTGGAAGTAAAACACCATGTCTCTTCCCTTGCCTGAGCTATATCCATAGCCAGAGGTTCCATGATGAACAAGGAAGAGTAGAATCGGAGGCAATAAATAAGATTGTATCCATCTCCGTCTGAGACCCCAGTCTCCAGATTATCGATAAGGGATATCTCCCAAAAAACCTGAAAGAAATCCTTGTTCATATGATCAGCCTTGGCAATCAACGAATCCAACTAGAGACCAAGTGGATCCCTGCAAGATGCCCATCTTCCTCCCCACATGATATTGGCACAGGCAGAAGAGTTATTACGCACAAGTAGCAGGACCCCTACCAGACCCGCATGTGAATGTTTCCTGGGTGATGTGCTAGTCATGGGACTCGTTCTTCTTTTGTGCTATTAACACATCCATTTCCACATAAAATAGAAAAGGTGACATACTAGAGAAAATAAGTTCTATTGTAGCTACATAAGTACCTGTTGCACGACTCTCTCCAACTTGCATGCAGATTCTTCGCAGTGCTGAATAAATGACAGAAGTCTATGATCTTCCCATCACCATTAGTTTCATGCATTGACACTTCTCCAGAGCAGATGGAACTTATGCATTGTACTCGGGGGTATCGAACCTTGAGCAACTTCAAAATTTGCCAAGAATTGACTTCCAGAACCCGAAGTCTTTCAGCTGCTGTTCTGCCACAATAGGTGAAGATTTTAAGCTTACGGTAGGGCACTTAAACATCTTGATGTTTATGTGATTGCAGCAGAGTTACTCCAAGTGCACATTCTTGTCAACCCTCACTATGTTCAGTCTTCCAACCCAACCAGCAGTAGCGGCAGGTGTCAAAGACCACAAATCATGTGCTCAAAGCAGTCTTTCCTGCTGTTGGACTCCTAGTGAATTTGTAACACGTGCAATCCATAGTGAACATCTCTTAAATCTTACCAGGAAGAGTGTCAAAGAGCTGAGGAAGCAACACTCCAACACTGTTCTTTGGAATCGGTACTCCAAGCAGCAATGCTAATGTTGGTACTATATCAACCTGTAAAGATCACACAGTTTATTTAAGTAGCTGCAATCCATATGTTCGAAGATCTCTTGTAAGGAGCACAAGCATACTTGAGAAGCTTTGTCAATATTAGGATCTGAAAAGGCCCCTTTGGACATGAAAAGTGCCAAGGCATCAGTCTCTTCATAACTTGCCCCCCCATGATTACCACCATGAGTCATGCCATGATCGCTTATGACCACCTGCATTTAAAATGCTGGCACACATTTAACATGGCTATACATTCACACTTCACAGGAAATGTCTTTGCAAAGAAAAGGAAACCCACACACACACACACACACACAAAAAAAGACATTTCACCTTCAATCAATAACAAGCGAATCTTATTAGCCAAACACGATTTACAGGATTACAAATTGGACTGCTTACAACTGGACAAACTATGAAGTAGTCCTATGTGTAAGGCATGCCAAACACTCGCAGACATCCTTCTCAATGTCAGCTCTCAGAGTGGAAAAAAGATCTCTAGAATTCTGAGTTGTAGGTACAATACCTCTACGACCCACATAAGGAGAAACATGTGTTTCATCTATGATCTTGTGAACAGTGGTGCTGTGACACAGAGAGCTTGATGGTGGTAAAGATCTTATCAAAAACTTAAAAGGGAGAGATGATCTCCACGTTCAGTACCTTGCCCCATATGGTTGAGAAGTCGGGATTTGCAGGATACATCTCTTGAAAACGATGCTAGCTCCTGATGACAAACCAAAGTGATAGCTGTCACTTCAGGAATATTATTGCTTCCAAATGTATGAAGACTCTCGAGGTGGAACATACACACGGAATTAGCCAACTCATTTTCTAAGCTGATCCTGTCCATTGAGTAAGGAAATATTTGCAAAGTCTGGTGGTCCATATTAATGAAAAATTCTGTTCAGAGAAGGTAGTGATATGGAGAGAGCATGAACTGCTGCTGTAAGTTTCCGTCTTACAAAGGCAATATTGCACGTCCCTCTTTGTTAAGCACTGCAAAGCTTCCTTTTGCCAAATTCTGTAAAGTGAAAGGGATCTTCTTCTTTGTAAGATCAGAAGAGATTCGAGAAGCTTCTACAAAGAAGGAAAAGACGCAAGCAAGACTTGTGTCTTATTTATTAAGGAATTTTGTGATATTTATAGAGGACGCCAAAGGATCAAGAGGATGAGAATACTGAGCTCTACAAAGCGCAGGGCATTGAGGCACTGATATTCTTCGACAACGGAGCGAAGGCCAACTTTATTTCACTAGAGGTGGCAGCACGGTTGGGAGTGAAGCCATAAGAGATGGGGCCACAAATGGATGCGACTCTAGCGGCACTTGGGCATGAGGTTGCAGTGACACCTTTGATAGGCAAGCTTCCCTTGCATTGTCAAGAGTAAGTTTGATAGGAGGACTTCTATATTCTTCCACTGGAGGGGTGTGATGTTGTCTTGGGGATACCCTGGCTCCACAAGAATAGCATTGTGGTGGATTCTCAGCCTCGACAACTACAATTGAAGAACTTAGAATATCAAGGGCAAGAATCTAGTTATTGAAGTAAACTTCCGAGGAGAGCATGTCCAACTTACATTGACGTCAGCCATTTCTAAATTAATGAAATCACAAATTTCTACTTACACCATCTTCACTAGAGAGAAGAGTGCATCTAAGAGTTCCTCCAGTTTGTCTGATTTACGAGTCAAAACGTCTAGATTTTCTTAAGTCACACAAAGATTGTTTTTTGGAAAGCCTTCCTGGTAAGGTTCCTCATAAGCAACCTGAAGATCACACCATAGATTTGGTAACAGGGAGTTTACCTCCAAACAAACCCACAGCAAAAAGATATCATGAGCCAAGTGAATGAAATTCTCACCAAGAGTTTGCCCCAACCTAATTCATCTCCCTTTTGTTCATAAGTGCTACTCGTCTATAAGAAAGATGGATCTTGGAGAATGTGCAGAGACTAAAAAGCTCTAAATAAGATCATCATCAAGCACAAGTCCCATACCCCCTATCGATGATATACTTCACAGATTACATGGTGCTACTTTCTTCAAAACAATCAATTTGAAGAGTGGATAATTTCTGTCACGGATGCGAGCTCCCAAAAAAGTTTGGAAGGTTGTAGAAGGAAGATCCTAGAAGATTCTAGAAGCTTGTATTAGACGCTTTTAGAGGATTTTTTGCATCATCGCTTATGTCAAAATCCATGTGTCATACCTCCTACGCCATGTGTCACAATGCATGTGCACCATGTGTTGACATGCATGTCATGACATTTGTCCCTCTTTAACCTCCCTAAGCACTTGTATAGATGGAGGTCTTGGGCTACAAGCCCCTACATCTTGACAACACCTGTCACGTAACACATCCAACCCTACGTGTCCGTGGACAAGCTACAGCATGACCAGGGTTCAATCAGTCAAGTCAGTCTAGAATAGGAAGTGATCTGGCACTTTTATGAGTCTGTTCGCAGACTGTGCATGATCGGTCACTTATGTTAGATGCATATCCTCCGGTTGCACGCAACATGATCATCAGCATTCCCATCAGAATCAATCAGGGGAATTTTCCAGTTCATTAAACCTATTTTCCCTATTTTTGACATTTTTCACTTATTTATTAAGTGACTTTTGTTGGGAACTAGGTAGGGCAATTTTGCTAAGATATATAAGCAACCTAGCACTAGCACTATCTGGCAGAAGAAGAAGGAGAGCACACTCAAGTGCAACAGGCCTCTGGAGACCCTTCTCAGCAGGACGATCCCCCCCACCAACCTTGCGTTTTTGGAGCCCAAAAGTCCAGCGTTTTTCAGCACTGCTATCAGCGTTTTCAGCCTTGCATAGGCGCTTTCCAACCAGTAGATTCAGCGAGAAGCAAGGCCCTGCAGATAGCGTTTTCCAACCATTGGTACAGCGTTACAGCAGCCAGCCTATCCAACGTTTTGAAAGCACCAGCAGCACTACCTCAGCCATAGACAACATTTTTTTTGGGCGATTTGCAGCAGCCTATCCAGCATTTTCAAGCCATACGAAACAGCGGTTTCAGCCATAGAAATTCAGCAAGCAGTCGTAGATTCGAAGCACTCAGTTTTCAGCCTTAGCATCGTCCTCGTCGTCCACTCCATCGACATCGACATGGCAAGCAACTAGGATCATCGCATCAGCCATTGTATCAGATTGTGCAATCAATAGTAGACCACTCTCGCCATCAAGAGTGGGGCCCTTGGAGGAGGGTTTATAACTCCCTGGTGTCGTATTCTCTTCTCTCTCTATCTCTCAGTCTCATTCACCTTCACGCACAGTGTCCATTCACTTTGTTTGTATCCATTGCACTCTCTCATTAAAGAACGGAAGGCTCTCCCTTCCATAGGTGAAAGGAACTTTGAGTACAGTTCGGAGCACTCATCTTCAGCAAAGTTCAACATTCACTTCCGTTGCACCTTACATTGGTATCAGAGCTTTAGCAATGTTCTGTATCACTCAAGGAAAGAACCACAAGAACCACAGCATTTTTTTTGCTTGTTGAGGTCGCACGAACCCAACTTCACTTGGGCGTGTCGATTCCTAATCGTGTTTTTAAAGAGTGACAGGAACCTGATTCCTAATCGTGTTTTTGAAGAGTGACAGGAAACCCAAGAAAGAAGGGCTTGTCCAACCTCCCCTTGTGCCTCTTTTCACTCATTGAGAGCGGACCGTGCACTTAGCGGCCGGCCAATCGACGTGAGGTGGGAAAAAGCCACCTTGGTGTGAGCGCAAGGCCGCCAAGGGGTGCGCCCGCAGAAAAGAGCAGAACTCCGGTGAAGAGAAGATCCTTCTCTAACACAGATTGCAAGCGAAAGAAGATCCTCAAGAACCTCAAGAACTAAAAACCCCCAAGAACCCAAGAACCCAAGACCCACAACAATCCAAGTTCCTCAAGAACTTAAGAACCAAGATCACAGGGTATGGTCATCACCCGAAGCAGAATGGATACTTCACATGGAGGTGGTGAGCATGGGAGTGGCGAAGAAGAGTTTTCCCCACCAGTAGGTTTTCCCGACCCTCCCCCTTCCCCATCTACGTCACGGATTGTACCAAATCCTATGGAGGCTTTGGTCAAGCAATGTTGGACATGATGGCACAACAAGAAGCGAATCGTTTGGCAACCGAGAAAAGGCAGGCAGAGCGTGCAGCACAGAGTGAACGACGCATGCAAGAGTTGGTACGACATGTTCTCGCCTCGAAGTCCGAGCCAGCCAAAGATGTTGGTAGTTCATCAAGTGGCGCAAGCCGAGATTCGGACTCCAACAACCGAGTCACAGAGAAGATCCAGTTCAGTAAGTATGATGGTAAGATGGATGCTACGATTATTCAGTCTTGGTTACATCAATTTAATGCTTTTTTTGCGACAACTAAGAAGACAGGAAATAGCAAGGTTTTGACGGCAGCTATGTACCTCGCCGGTGATGCCATCAATTGGTACCACGCATAGCAAGAGACACAGTTAGCCGCGCACCTAGGGGAAGCCGACGAATTCACGCCCCTTTCCATCAATTGGGCTGATTTCCAAGACAAGCTCAAGGCACGGTTTATGCCACCCCAGTATATCGCACGATTGAAGGACGATTGGCGCAGTCTCAAGCAAAATGGTATGCCAGTTATGTCTTTCTCTAATCGTGTTTTGCAACTCGGCACTCAATTACGCAAATCGGATGCGGAGCGCAAGGAGGCATTCCTTTATAGATTGGACGAGTATATCAAGTATGATGTCGAGGTGCTCGATCCAATCAATCTCAACAAGGCGGTAGCGATTGCTCTCGCACAGGAGATGAAGCACAACAAGGGAAAGCCTAAGGAAAACAAGACTTCAACATGTACCTCTCAAACTTCTCAGAACCCTCAGAACGGTAAGAACGGTAAGAATAGTAAGAACGGTAACTCTTCTAACCAGTCTTCCAATAGTCTCTCAGAAAAGAACTCTCAAAATGAACCTAAGGGTAAGGCTAACACAATTGCTAAACCTAAGCTCACTCCATATGAAAAGGTAGCACAAGGAATTTTAGGAGGATACATCGCATCGGAAGAGCAAAGCACTTATTCTAAGGAAGGTCGTTGTTTTCATTGTCACATTAAGGGTCACATAAAAAGAACATGTCCTAAGCTTGACTCTAATGAATCTAAAGAATCCACAGAACCCACTTCCTCTGTCAATGCAATGAATGACAACACGAGTGTGCCCCAAGTTTCTCATGACCCTCCCATTGATGAGTCTCTCATTAAATATGGTCATATGACGGGGCAGCGTTTTGTCATTTTGTTTGACCCAAGCAGTATGCATGATGTGATTAATCCCTCTCTTGTTGAGAGAGCCCGCCTAGAGGTTAGTCAGAAATCTCCTCTTGAGGTCTCTGGCTTCGCTCCCGGTATGGACTCTCTCATCACGAAAGAGTGCCTTGACGTGTTGTTTACAATTCAACAAGCTGCTTTCCGTAGAAAATTTTTAGTCTCTCGTCTCTCATGATGTGATATAATTTTGGGCATTCGATGGTTTTGTGAGCATAACCCTCTCATTGATAGGGCGGAAGATACGTTCACTTTCAATGCCAAATGTGACTCTCCCCTTGTCATTCGTAGAGAGCAAGTTGTTCATTCTCCATCTCTCATTTCTAATGTGCAGGCAAAGATTGAAAGGATTCAGGAGAAGGAGACTCTCTCAGTCTCTTCTTCTCCAAAGCATGATACACAGGATTTGCATGATGATAAGCATGATGCATTGCATGATACTGATAAGCATGATAATTTGAATGATAAGGACAAGTATGATGATTTGCATGATGATCAAGATGTGTTTTCTCACAAGCATGATGATTTGTATGATCAAGACATGATTGTTCACAAGGATGATGGTTTAGTTAATGCTTTTTCTAGCAAGGCTAACCTCGTTGCAGATTCGATCAATCACGAAGAATCGATCTTGGCTTTCGAGTCGAGGTCCACAGCACCCCCTAGGCACATTCGATCAAACACGACGAACAGACCTTGGCTCTCGAGCCTAGGCCCAAAGAACCCTTACAAGAAGTACTATGTGTTCGAATGATTAGTCAGCAGGCATTGTTCGAGTGTTTCATTCGTGATCGTTTCCTGTATTTTAGTCAGCGTCTGTATGTGATCCCTTTTTCTAGGCATGACATATTGTATATTGAGCACGTTTCACTCATGAATGAGCACGGATGTATGCGGATTATTCATGAAAAGCTGAAAAGTATGCATTCAAGGAAGTCACATTATGCTTTGCTCCTTTCATTGATTCCTCTTCCCCCTCTCTCTCACGCATACACGTAAGTTTGCTCTAACTGTGTGTGCGTGCTCTAACCTTTCTAATCGCCCATATCCTAGTTAAAGAGAAGCAGGTAAATTTTTTCTGACAGCACAATACAACTTTTATCTCTCTCTCTCTCTTCCCTTCTCCTTTCTCTCTCCTCCTTTCTCTCTCTCGCACACTCTGCCCCCTTGCCCCCTAACCGTCCATCAACTCTTTTGAAAACCCCCTCTCTCATGTTCCCCTGTCGCTCACCCTCGCCCCCTACCCACCCTACCCCTCGACCCCCTATCTACCCCTCGCCCCCCCTACCCACCCTGCCTGCTCAACCCCTATCTACCCCTCGGCCCCCCCCCCCCTATTCGGCCTATCTAACCCTCACCCCTTGCGAGCCCCTCGCTCCTCCCCCTAAAACCCTCGCCCTCGTTCCCTCTACCCAAGCCGGCGTCTATCTACTCAGCGCCCCTCCCTCTTCGGCCTTACCCACCTTCATCTCTCCGCTCTCGTCCTATACAAGCGGGTGTTGTCACTGAGGCTGTGTGCTCTGTCTGCACAGGTGTAGCGATCAGAGATTTACGAGTCTGAAGGGGCAATGGATTGGATGTTCCGTCTGTCTTTCTCTTTCTCTGTTGTCGCTTGAGAATCAATCTACACCCTCGGTTCTGCTCAAAGTGCTTTGCACGATCAAGATCTCGGCACCTCTCTGCACACAATCAGTGGATATGGTAGGAGGCAAAAAAACTGTTGCTGAGGAAAAGGCCTCAACCACACAGGCATGCTAATTATGAAATTGAAGTGGAATCAGAACGTAGCAGCCATGGGGTCACGGATATGACGTCAACTGCTCCATCTGACAAAAGTTACAAGGCCTCGACATCGGATGCAGATTCTAGCTCCGGCTCGGACAGTGGTAGCAGCTCAGACAGTGGTAGCTCAAGTGATAAAAAGAAGGATCCAAAAGGGAAAAGGAAAGTCATGAGTCACATGATCAGTCATGAAGTTGCAAGGCTTGAAAAAACAAAACACAAAATAAAATTTTCACTAAATTTTCACATGCAGCAACCCAAGCCATCTCTTATAGATGTTCTCTCACAGGACCAAATGGACAACTTGGGTATCAAATCACTAGCTGAAGCTATCCTTCCTGATAACATACTTGTCGGCATGATTCATGAAATGCTGAAAATTTTTCCCAAAGTCAGAGGACACTTTGACAGCTGCGCGTCTAGGACATGCGATGGGGATGACCAACTTTCCCTCCTTGCAGCCGAGTACTAAGTCTTACTCAAAGCTCTCCAAAGCTGATACCATACAGGCATGCAAGGCATTGTTCGAACCCGATCATCCGAATCTGCAGCATCACAAAGCTCTCTTAGCAGTATTCAGATATTACTTTTTAGTGAGAGATGCTCAAGGACCAAAGGGAAAATGCGAAGTACCTACCACGTTCCCACAATGTGATGGTCTCTACTGTTTAATAAAGAACATACCTTGTGGGTTTCATCAAATCCTCTTTACATCATTGCAGACCAGGGCAAAAAGGTTTAGAGCACAAGTGCAATCACCTCAATCTAGCTTCCAATGTTTTGCCGCACCACTGTTGGCTTGGGTGATAACATCCGCATCAACCCTCTTGAAGTGGATGAGGATGCAGCATTGCCACCGCAAGCAAAAAGAAAGTCTCTTGGCACAGATGATCAGAAGAAGAAACAAAAGAAAAGAGTCAAAGTGGTCAAAGATACGGTAGAGACACTACGACCTCTGCCATTTTCAGAGAGCCCAGACTCGGGTGATGCATCCTCCACGACGTCCTTCTACCTCCGTCCCCGTCTCTACAGTGCCGGAGGCCGTCGGGAGCTCCGCTGTTCTTGGTACGTCCACTTCTGTTACTCAGGCGATTTCTCTCCCTCAGGTACCTCTCCCTACTGCTCCTGTCTATACTCCTGCCACTGTTACCACACCCTTCTCACCACCTGTGGTACCCTCGTCATTCTCTCCCATCTCCAGCTCACCCACTGAACCTGTTACCGTGGTGACACCGGCATCCACTGCAGTGCCTCTTGGGCACTCTACACCTCCAAGTGCTACTACTGCTTCTTCCAATGGAACAGACTCTACCTCGTTGTTCAAAATCTCTGAAGAGAACCTGCAGGAGTCAAGAAATGCTATTGCAATGATTGAACTTGGTGCCAAGAAATTAGCAGCTACCCACCAGAAGCACTCGGCCACATATAGAGCCACGGAAGGCTACTTGCGAGTTGCAAAGAGTGCCATTGCTGATAGAGATGCTACCATTTTCGCCTTGCATCAGGCTTTGCATGTAAAGTCCCAGATAATTGATGACCTCAAAGCTCAAATGCAAGGATTTCGGGACATGCTAGTCCAATGGGACATTGGGTTTCAGCAACAGCCTCAGGCTACCATGGGATGTGGGTGGGTTCATCCCGCTAGATCAGTGCAGACGCCCATGGGATATGGAGAGTACAGTCATAGACAGTTTGGGGGACGTGCTCCATCACAGCAGCAGTTTGACTACTACCCTCAAGGACTTCAGCAGCCTGGCACCTTTGGCTCCTTACCACACATGTCATCCTCACAGACGGCTCCTTTGACGGCTTTGCAGGCGCACATCGACATGGGTGTGCGAGTCGGCGGCCTCAGTACACTTCAGGCCAGGTACTCCCATCCGCCGAGCAACAGGTGGCTGCTCCTTTCGCTGAGAGTCGATGTGTGGAGAGCATTCATAGAGTCCAAAGTTTTCCCATTGATTTGATGGCTCCACCTCCAGAGTCTAATACTTCGGGTGCAATAGTGGCCACAACTCTATCTCTTGGATGACAAATTCAGGAGCTCACCATTGTACATATGCAGTCCCTAGTGGTTTTCTTTCTCAGTTTTTCAATATTTCTATCACCGAGACGGTGAACGGTCTTGTGGCGGGCAACCTGTAGCAGGCTACAGTGTCACTTTCACAGGACACACAGTTAGTACAGTTGGTCTTGTCTGGTTCCACCACCACTCAGTTTGGGAATAGACTTAGATGGCTGACATTTATGAGCCATTGGTGGCTCTTTATGGTTGTACATATAACTAGTAGTTGTTGGGTCATGATTATCATCTTCTTTATATATGGTCGAGTGTCGTCGTCTAGAGTAGCGAGTCTATACACAGCACGTCTGCACCATCCCTGCACATCTGAGCCTGGACACCCCCATTGTACCCGTGAGTTCTGGGCTGGAGCTGAGTGTGCTACCACGCCAGAGTCTGTATCGGTTCTTTGAGATAGTCGAGTCCATATGTTCTGGTCTGCTGTTGTGTCTCTATGTTGACCAACTGTTATCTATTGTTCCCTTTGTTTTCATTCTGTTTTGAGTGAGATGTCACGCACATTGCACTGAGGAGCACCCACTGTAGAGAGCATGACACACTATCCACGCTACAACCTCTCTCCGAGGAATCAGGGGAAGAGCATGGCCTGTTCATGCATGGAGATGTCGACAAGACAGAGTTACGACCTCAATTACACGTTGACACTTGTGCAAAGTGAATGCTCAAGTACTCGAAGGACCCAAAGTACGCCAAGTACCGGAATAGTCACCCACTTAATGAGGTCCATTCATGATGGCGTGATGCCAACCTCTCACCTCTCAAGTTGGTTATGAAGAAGAAACCACCCCCGAGTGCCAACAAGCAGAAGATGTATTCTTAGGAAGAGTTTGATGATGCCCTTGAGCACAAGGTCGGAAAACTGATGAAGACTGAAACCGGCCCGTAGGGCGGTAGGTGTTGGCTTTCACCCGAAATTCTTTACTTTAAGCACACACAAAGAGAACGTGCGAAGGAAACCTGCGACGGGAATTAACACTTGAATACACATTCGGCTCGGAAGCTAGAATGCCCCGAGCAGACGCCGACAACCTGTAGGCCCCAAAATTGGCGCCCCTTTCGGTATTTCTTTCTTCTTTGAGAGAGAAAATTACAAAGTAGAGTCCTGGGAATCCTTTACCTGTATCCCGCTAGATACTACTTGATTTGGCCAAATTTCGGCAACATAACAACCCCAAAACTTGCGCAAAATCAATTCCCTTGCTGGATCTCACTTGCACTGACGTAAACCCTCTGATTCCTGCCCAAAAACAGTAAATTCAGGTCGCTGTATTTACTGGTTTTTGCCCTGTTTCCAGCCCTACACAGTCCCCGAACTGTTCTCTACCAGTGGAGCACGATTCCCGAGGGTTCTGACGTCCGTATGGCTAAAAAACAGTCAATTTTCTGCGCATACACAACACTGAATTTGCACCTATACGGTGAGGTTATGACCCTCACTGGTGCCTACTTTGGAGTAGCAGCTAGCTACCTCTATTCCTCCTCAAGGAGACTCTTGCCTCAACACAAAAGCATGAACCCACACAGCTGTACATCAGTCAAATGAAGAGCCCTCTTGTGGCGCATCACATAACTGCACGTAGGGGGGGGAGAGAGCAGTGTGTAGCGTGTAGGGCATCACTCCTAGCACCACACTATACATGGGAGGGAAAGAAAGCACTCCATAGCTCTTAACCTGTGACAAAAACCCAAATGAATCCTCTCCCAGCTTAAAAATCAGCGCCCTTTTTTCTGCATGACGCAAGTTCATGAAAAAGTGACACTTGGCGCATTTACAAGCTTTTGCCCGTTTCGGGGTTGCCGCCTAAAAATCTCCCGATTGGACGCCCAATTGACTTCGCGGCAGAGTCGTAATGTGTTCCCCTAGTCATACCGGAGGTAATGACGCGAACACATTTCGCGGCCCAAAATAGCAGTTCCCTAAATTTTAGGAAATGATTCCATTAGGCTCCCTGTGGTCATCTGACCATCTATCCTCATTGGGACCGCATCCAAAAATGCAATGTGGCCCAACTGTCGGATATTTTCTGCTGGTAGTCCCACCTTGACTTTATGCCTTTATTGAGTTCACTTCCTAGTATCCACCAACTTGCTAAGTGCGACGAGGGGGACCTTTATGATCTTGCTCTGAGCCTAGACATCCTCTTACTATACGAATTCCAATGCCGACCACTTCCCATCTGCGGGTGAAGCTACCATTCACATTGGCCATACAATGTTCGACCGTTTGCTACTTCAAAAAGAGGGTCTCAAAAATAAAACAAAACCCATTGGAAAAAAACCAACAACTAAAGTTAGCAGTTGCCACGTCCTCGTGACATACCCCCCTCTTGAAATCGCAAATGTCCTCGATTGCATACCATAAATACACGCCACTGATGATCTTGTGCTATTAACACTCTTTTATCATCGCATGTATCCGTAAGAAAGGTCGTAACATACATAGATACAAATGACTTAATGAGACCTTCATACTTTTGCCATTTCCATCTATGGCACTGAATTCATATGTACATTTGATGTACTAGCTCTATCATTACACCTCCTTTGCACACGTTGGGTTGGGGCATAAGTAGGCTGTAACCCAAAGGCTTCAAGGTAAAGCTGCAATACATTTGGTGACTCTGACAGTTCATGCTCTTCCATCCACTTTGCATCCATAGGTGGATAGTTCTTGAACTTCACCAAATAGCGTCTTGCAACTTGTCCTTTAACTTTTCTATCCTTATGTGCCAAAACTTGCTCAGGTACCAGGATCTCATCAAGTTCCTCAACTTCTGTCTGATCCTCATCTGGCATATTTTCTGACACATCACCCACAAAGGGTCTTAGAAGAATCACGTGAAACGCATTATGAATCTTCCACGCATCAGGCAATTTCAACCTGTAAGCCACATCACTAATCTTGTCAAGCACTTGAAAAGGCCCATAGTAACGCATACTGAGCTTAGGAAACAGTCGTTCCTTGCCCTTCATCTTCTTTAACCTTGCCTTTTTGAACCTTAACGGAACCCAATCACCAGGTGATAACAGCAATTCACGACGGTGACGATGAGCAACGTTTTTCTGCTTTGCCCTATTCTTCTCCAAGGCAGCTTTAATTTTCTTATACATCTCATCCATGTTCTCAACATATCGATCTGCCTCAAAGATCTTGTCCTTTGTATGCAAAATGGGAGGAACCTTTTTGCCGCCTTCAACCATCTCAAAAGCTGCTTTGCCAATAGAGGAATGCACTGTATTATTGTACGCATACTCAAGCATAGGCAAATACTATTCCCACTTGCCCTTATTATCCGGCACATAACATTTCAGCAGATCTAAGACAGTAGAATTAGCCTCTTTTGACTGTCCATCAGTTTGTGGATGAAACGAAGACGAGAACTTGAGCATAGTGCCCATGTTCTCAAACAATCCTCTCCAGAACAAACTGGTCATGCGAGGATCACAATCACTAATAATCGATTGTGGCATACCATGGTACTTAAACACATTGTACATGAACAAACGTGCCATCTGATCAGATTTTATCTTCTTCCTGACAACGATAGACCTGCAGATAATGGTCCATATACCATCATTCCCTGTTGGCGTTCTTGGAAGATCGAAGATAAAGTCCATAGCAATGCTTTCCCATGGCTTATCCGGAATCGGCAGTGGTGGTAACAATCCTGGTGCCTTTTGCCTGTCAAACTTGACCTTTTGGCAAACTATGCATGCTCGCACAAAGGCATCCACATCTCTCCTCAAGGTAGGCCAATAGAAGAATATCTCTACCGCTTTAACTGTCGCATCAATACCACGATGCCCTGCATACGGTGGGACATGACTCTCTTCCATGACCTTATGTCGCAGTGGCCTAGTGACACAAAGTCTGCCATGCATCATCATAAAACCATCTCTGAGGAGGTAGTGCTCGTGATGTTGCCCCTCTTGTAACTGTTCAAAGATCCTTGCAAAATCTTCATGAGCAGTATATTGTTCCTTCATGTCATCTAGCTCATGATGATAAGGAATTGACACAGCTGAAATTTGTGGCTTCCTTGATAACGCATCAGCCACAACATTCTTCTTGCCTTTCACATGCATAGTCTGGAAGTGGAACATGGAAAGAATGTTTGCCCATCGCATAAGCTTTTCGGATAACTTTGACTGTGTCAAGAAGTATCGCAAGGTCTGATGATCTGTTTAGACAACAAAATCAGCACCTAAGAGGTAGTGCTTCCAGCTAGAAAGCGCATGAATCACGGCCAAGAGCTCTTTCTCATAGACTTGCATAGTCTTCTCTGGCCCTTGCAAAATTCGGCTTTCATAAGCTACTACCCGTCCGTCTTGCATTAGCACTGCTCCGATGCTACTGCCACACGCGTCACACTGGACCACAAATGACTTCTTGAGATCTGGCAAAACAATTACTGGATCTGAAGTCAACTTTTCCTTTGAGAGACTAAAAGATGAAATCTCTTTTTGGGTCCATCTGAAAGTGACCTCTTTCTTTTGCAAAGTGTGAAGAGGCGATGTTATCTTTGCAAAATTTCTGATAAACCTTCTATAGTAGGAACACAATCCCAAGAAGCTTCTGACATCGTGCAGAGTCTTCAAGTCTAGCCATGTCTAAGTAGCTTCGACCTTTGAGGGATCCATTCTGACACCATCCTTTGAGACTATGTGGCCAAGAAAGTGGATCTCTTCGAGGAAGAATTCACTTTTCTTAGGATTGACAAGTAGCCTATGGCTACGCGGCTCTTCGAACACAATGGTCAAGTGACGCCTATGCTCCTCTTCATTCTTCGAATACACTATCATGTCATCGAAGAACATCCCAACAAACTGCTGATGCGAGCGGAAAATCCGGTCCATCATTCTGTTGAACGTGGCAGGAGCATTTGTTAGCCCAAACAGCATCACTAGAAACTCATAAAGACCAAATGTCGTTCTAAACGCAGTCTTGTGCACATCCTCTAGCCTTATACGAATCTGATGGTACCCACTCTTAAGGTCTATCCTGCTAAAAATTGCAGCACCCTCTAAACGATCGAGAATATCATCAATTCTAAGAATAGGAAACCTATTCTTGATGGTATTCTTATTCAACACACGGTAGTCAATACACATGCGCCATGAGCCATCCTTCTTCTGCACTAGGAGCACTGGGGAGCAAAAGGGTGAAGAACTAGGCTGAATCAGCCCCTTCTCTAATAGCTCCTCAACCTGGCCCATAATCTCTTTCTGCTGCGCCGCACTAACCCTGTAGGGAGGTCTATTTGGTGGGCTGCACCCTGGCACCAAATCTATCCGATGGTCCTCAGGTCTCTCTGGCGGCAATTGCGACGGTAACGAATCAGAAAAACAGTCACTAAACTTTTGCAAAAATGATGACCTTTCATTATATCTAACACAGATCAATTTGACTGATCACTATCTGAGATATCACGTGCAAAAATCAAGTACCCACAAAGATGATTCTTTATTACATAAGTGATAGCAGAAGCAGATACAATAGGGACTGACACTCCTTTAAGCTTTACATCCAAGATGTGAGTTTTGCCCCTATGCTGTACAGTGATCTTTTTGTTGTAGGCATCCAAGACTCCATGCACTCGGAACATCCACGGGATCCCCAACAAGGCATCACAACCTTCCAACGGCATGATGTAGAACTCTTTTGTGTCCACATACGACTGAATATGCAAACGCGGCTTTCCAATGATGGGAGTAACACACTCTGAGTGGCCAGGACATGCCAACCCTGCCGCTGCTGTGTACCCAATCTCTTCAGCTCTGATGCCCAGCTTCATAGCTCACTCTCGTGAGATAAAGTTGGCTTTGGCACCTGGATCATAGAAGATGAGTGTTGTTTGATCCCTAACTTTACCCCATGCCCTGCATAACTCACCGGCATCTGTGTTGGACATGTCACCCACCATGTTTGGCACTAAACCTGCGGTGGGTTTAGGCTTCTTGCCTTTCTGGTCTTCTTTATCCTCTGAGTCAGCTGGCCTTTTCCTTTGTGCACAATTGATAGAAAAGTGGCCAGGCTGCTCGCATATAAAGCATTTGTTCTCAGCCATTAGAACCTTCTTTTCCTCGAGCGACTTGCGCACAAAAGGCTTCCTTTTCTGTTTCTTTGCCTGCGCTCCAAAAGTCTCGGCTGAATCCTTGTCTTTGGTGGCCTTTTCTGACCCCTGTGACGCGTCAAGAGCCGTTTTCACAAAGGGCTTCTTCGCTGAATTTTTCTTTCGCTGCTCGGAAATCCACTGTCCTCTCCTTTCAACAAGGCAAGACCAGTGTTCGCAACTTTCATAAGCTGAGTGAGGGTAGCCACTCTATTCTTTGTACAGTAATCACGAAGCCCTATAGGCAGCCCACAACAGTACTTCTCTATCTGCTTTGTCAATGGCACAAATCTGTAGGAGGTCACTAAGAGTAACGCTTTACAAAACCTCCTATCGTACTCCAGCAAGCTCTTGCACGAAGCTGAAGTAAGCTGGTGCCAATCTGTCATGACGTCGGCTTGAAATTCATTTGACAGCCAAGCAGATGCAAACATTTTCTTGAAGTAAACCCAAGTGGCGGGTGCCTGTCCTTGCATTAACAATGTCTTCCACCAAGTAAGCCAATGTCTTTTAAGAAAGTGGCAGCTTTCCTGACCTTAGAGGCCTCTGTGAAATTCCCTCCTGCATAAGCTGTATCAAACTGTTGGAGGAAAGTGAGAGCCTTTGTCTTATCCTCGAAACCACTGAAATTACTGAACTTTACAGCTGCACAACCTTCATTGTAATCTTTTGGCTTCTCTAGTGCCCCCAAGTTGTCATAAGGAATGGTCTGCAACATGGGCACTGTAGTAGGCATGATCGGCACATCTTGGCAATTCACATTTTGCATCAAAGGTGCGATATCTGGCTGCTGTCCAAGGAAACCAGCCATGCCAAAATGACTCTGTGGCACCCCAAACTGGCCGTGGTTGCTCTGACAACCTTGCTGCATGCCGATACTTCCATACATGGGGTTTGGCATGATGCCTTGCATACCCCCAAACACTGTTCCTAGCATGTACAACTGACTTCCAGGCGCATAACCAACCATACTTTGGAACACTCATCCACCCCCAAAATACCCAGGATATAGCGTGGATGGTGGAAAAACTGGGTGCATAGCTTGGTATCCAGTTCCCTGTCCATTCAAGACAGCATACTGGCTATGAGAGGTGGCGGGCTGAACTGGCATAACCTGTGGAATAGGCGTTCTAGCCACCTGTTCAAGCACGAAAGGAACCTGTTTTGGAGCCCCAGACTCCGCAACATGCGAGTGTTCCCTATCCTCCTGAGCCGCATTAAGTACCTGGGCTTGAGCCTCAACAAGCTCTGTACGCGGCGTAGGTTTGCCTATTTTGTTGTTGCACTGGTGGCGCTTGCAAGAACTCCATAAACCTTGGGTTCTGCACCAGCTGCGAAAAGACATTCACGCGGCAACTAACTGAGTCCTGGACGCATCATCCTCAAGTTGCCCAGTCATAAAGCCCTGTACTACTGGAGGGACATTCACATTGATAGGAGATACAGACTGACATGGCCGTGAGCTATCGCCAATCTCAAAAACCATAGGGATTTCCTCTCTATCCTTTGAAGAGGAACCCTCTTCCATAATGCCCTTCCCCTTGTCGGCCGTAGTGTAATCCCGCGTTCCTGCACTCTGTGTCTTTACCCAAAACAACCGAGGCTCACTCTTTGAGGAAAAAGTGATTTTGATATCCTGGCGACGGAACCTTGAAACCGGCCCGTACCACGGTAGGCGTTGGCTTTCACTCGAAATTGTTTACTTTAAACACACAGAGAGAACGTGTGAAGAAAATGTTAGGTGCAGCGGAATGATTGTCTGCGCTTTGCTCAAGATGAGTGCTCCGAACTGTGCTCAAGGTTCCTTTTGTTCTTATGGAAGGGAGAGCCTTCCGTTCTTAATGAGAGAATGCTATGATCACAAACAAAGTGAATGGACATTGTGCGTGCAAGTGTATGAAACTGAGAGATAGAGAAAGAAGAGAGATACGACACCAGAGACGTTGTAAAACCGTCCTCCGAAGGCCCCACTCTCGTCAGCCAGAGTGGTCTACTTATGATTGCACAAAGTGGTACAATGACGATGAAATGGACTGATGCAACCTGGGACTATGTCGGTGACGATGACGGGGACGACGACTTTAGGCTGAAATCTGCCGTCTTCTAACGGCTGAATTTCGGGGCTGATTCGGACTGCTAAAAAACGCTGGTTTGCTGCATTTTTGGGAGGCTGAAAATGGGGTGTTTATGCAGGTACTTAGGGTTGATTTGACCGCCGTACTTGATGCTGAAAATCTGCTGCAAAAACGCTGTCTAATTGCTGAAAAAAACGCTGATCTGAAGGTGGTCGCTAGGGCTGAAAACGCTAGGAGTTTGGGCTGCTGTCAAGGCTGAAAACCACAAACACCAGGCTGATCTGATAGCGTTAGTGAAAACGCCGAGGTTATGGGTATGCTGGCGATGATCACGGCTAAAATCGCCAAGGTTGGGTGGAGGTGCTGATGGAGACCAAAAACGCTAGTGTTGATGGTGCTTGGGGTTCTTGCTGAGAAGAATGCCTGTTGAGTGGGAAGCTCCTGCTGACTCTTCTGCCATTTAGTGCTAGCTTTAGTTTGCTTATATATTTTCTTAGCAAAATTGCCCTACCTACTTTTGTTGGGAAGTCACTTAAAAATAATAAGTGAAAAATGTCAAAAATAGGGAAAATAGGCTAAATGCACTGGAAAATTCCCCTGACTGAATCCGATGGATTCTGAAGGGAATACTGATGATCATGCTGTGTGCAACCAGAGGATATGCATCTACACCAAGTGACTGGGCATGCACGGTCTACACATAGACTCACAAAAGTGCCAGATCACTTCTAATCTAGACCGACTGGACTGACTGAACCCTGATCATGCTATAGCTTGTCCATGGACACATAGGGTCGGATGTGTCGTGTGACATCCCCTCCTTTGCAAAGTGAGGTACTGGTACCGAACTGTATGGCGTCAAGGGAGATCGCCAATAGCATCCGGAATCCTAGAAGGGACTCTTCGCCGGCCCACTCTGATGTGTGGGTCGTGTGGTACTTGAAACTTCATAAAGGTCTGCAATGCCTTCTTCTTTGGGCCGCGCCGAAAGCGACACAAAGTCTTCCGTGGCTCCTTCGATGCTTCACTTCGTCTAGAGTCGTGCTTCTTTCTTCTTCAAGAATCTCCATGGCTGAAAACACTTCCAACACAAAACCATGAACATACCCATTCCATGTAAAGTGAGTGGAAAAAATCTTGTCTTCCTCAAAGACTGTGCATGCAATGTAGATGAACAAAGAGACGCAGTGCTAAACCATTCACCACATACACGCAAACAATGAGATCGAATCTTTTTCTTATGATCTACAGCTATCAACTGTGGCAAAACACAATGGAAATGCCCACGCTTGGTGCTCATACCTTCATGTTCTCGTTCGAATACTGTGTCATGCCAAAGAAGAGACATAGAATGTGACTTCCCGACATACAGACTTTTCAACTTTTCATGAAAATTCCGCATACATTCGTGCTCATCCATGAGAGAAACGTGCTCAACATACAATATGTCATGCCTAGGAAAAGGGATCACATAACGATGCTGACTAAAATACAAGAAACGATCATAAATGAAACATTCGAACAATGCGTGCGTATCAATCATGTGAACACATAATACTTCCTGTGAGGGTTCGTTGGACCTTGACTCGAAAGCCAAGATCGGTTCTTCGTGATTGTTCGAATCTACAACGAGGTTAGCTTCGCTAGAAAAAGCATCAACTAACTCATCATCCTTGTGAACAATCACACCATCTTCATGCGACTCATCATGCTTGTGAGAAATCACATCTTGATCATGCAAATCATCATGCTCGTGAGAAATCACACCTTGATCATGCAAATCATCATGCTCGTCATTATCATTCAAATCATCATGCTTCTCATAATCATGCAAATTTTGTGTGTCATGCTGTGGAGAAAAAGAGACTGAGAGAGTCTCCTTCTCCTGAATCCTTTCAATCTTGTCCTGCATATTAGCAATGAGAGATGGAGAGTGAACAATGTCCTCTCCATAAATGACAATAGGAGAATCACTTTTGGCATTGAGAGTTAAAGTGTTAGCCTCAAAATCAATGAGAGCGTTAGTATCACAAAACCATCGAATGCCCAAAATCATATCACATCCTGAGAGAGGAGAAACAACAAATCTTCTAGTGAAGGCAACTTGTTGAATTCCAAAAAACACATCAACGCACTCCTCCGTGATGAGAGCGTCCATACCGGGAAGAAAGCCAGAGACCTCCATAGGAGATCTCGGACTAACTTCGAGCCGGGCTCTCTCAACAAGAGAGGGATTGATCACATCATGTATTCTACCTGGGTCAAACAATATGACAAAACGCTGCCCCGACGTACGACCATAACATTTAATGAGAGAATCATCAATGGGAGGGTCATGAGAAACTCACTCGTGTTATCATTAATTGCATTGACAGAGGAAGTGGTTGCTGTGGATTCTTTAGATTCATTTGAGTCAAGCTTAGGACATGTTCTTTTTATGTGACCCTTAATGTGACAATGAAAACAACGACCTTCCTTAGAATAAGTGCTTTGCTCTTCCGACGTGATGTATCCTCCTACAATTCCTTGTGCTACCTTTTCATCTGGAGTAAGCTTAGGTTTAGCAATTGTGTTAGCCTTACCCTTATGTTCATTGGAAGAATTCTTTTCTTAGAGACTGTTGGAAGATTGGTTAGAAGAGTTACCATTCTTACCGTTCTGAGGGTTCTGAGAAGTCTGCGAGGTACTTGTGGACGTCTTGTTCTCCTTAGGCTTTCCCTTGTTGTGCTTCATCTCCTGTGCGAGAGCAATCGCTACCGCCTTGTTGAGATCGATTGGATCGAGCACCTCGACATCGTACTTGATATAGTCGTCCAATCCAAAGAGAAAAGCCTCTTTGCGCTCATCATCCGATTTGCGTAATTGAGTACCTAGCTGCAAAACACGATTAGAAAAAGCCATAACCGGCATACCATTTTGCTTGAGAGCGCGCCAATCGTCCTTCAATCGTGCGAAATACTGAGGTGGTATAAACCGCGCCTTGAGCTTGTCTTGGAAATCAGCCCAATTGAAGGAAAGGGGCGTGAATTCGTCGGCTTCCTCTAGGTGCGCGGCTAGTTGTGCCTCTTGCCATGCGTGGTACCAATTACTGGCATCACCGGCAAGGTACATAGCTGCCGTCAAAACTTTGCTATTTCCTGTCTTCTTAGTTGTCGCAAAATAAGTATTAAATTGATGCAACCAAGAATGAATAACCGTAGCATCCATCTTACCGTCATACTTACTGAAAGTCAACTTCTCTGTGACTGGATGGTTGGAATCCGCGTCGTGGCTTTTGCCACTTGATGAACTCCCACGATCTTTGGGTGGTTCGGTTTTCGAGGCAGGTACCTGTCGAACCAATTCTTGAGTTCGTAGTTCTCTTTGAGCCTCTCGCTCGATCTCCAAGGCCACGCTTCGTGCTGGCTCTTCCGCCTTTCTTTGTTGTTTTCTTTCTTTGTGTGCGCCGCGCTCGCGTTCTAAAGGAAGGCGATTGTCTTCTTGTTGTGCGGCAAGTCTTGCGTTTCCTTCGTCACGCTCACGGTCCTTAGCTGCTTGCTCACGGTCCTTAGCTTCTTGTTGTTCTACTTTCCTTGCGAGTTGTGCCAACGCAACTCGATTTGTTTCTTATTATTGTGCCATCATATCCAACATCGACTTGACCATCATCTCCATAGGAGTCAGTACAACTCGTAGCGTAGATAGCGAAGGGGGAGGATCGAAAAAATCTCTTGGTGGGGAAAAATCTTCGCTGCCTCTCTCATGCTCAACACCTGTATGCGAAGTATCCATTCCGCTTCGGGTGACGATCATGCACTATGATCTTTGGTTCTTAAGTTCACGAGGAACTTGGGTTCTTGAGAGTCTTGGGTTCTTGGGTTCTTGGATTCTTGAGGATCTTGAGGTTCTTGAGGTTTTCTTTCGCTTGCAAATCGCGTTTGAGAAGGATCTTCTCTTCACCTGAGTTCTACTCTTTTCCGCGGGCGCACCCCTTGGCGGACTTGCGCTCACACCAAGGTTGCTTTTTCCCACCTCACGTCAATTGGCCGGCCGCTAAGTGCACGGTCCGCTCTCAATGAGTGAAAAGAGACACAAGGGGAGGCTGGACAAGCCCTTCTTTCTTGGGATTCCTGTCACTCTTCAACAAAACACGATTAGGAATCGACACGCCCAAGCGAACTTGGGTTCGTGCGACCTCAACAAGCAAAAAAAATTCTTGTGGTTCTTGTGGTTCTTTCCTTGAGTGATATAGAACACTGCCATAGCTCTGATACCAATGTTAGGTGCAGCGGAATGATTGTTTGCGCTTTGCTCAAGATGAGTGCTCCGAACTGTGCTCAAGGTTCCTTTTGTTCTTAAAGAAGGGAGAGCCTTCCGTTCTTAATGAGAGAATGCTATGATCACAAACAAAGTGAATGGACACTGTGCGTGCAAGTGTATGAAACTGAGAGATAGAGAGAGAAGAGAGATACGACACTAGAGACGACGTAAAACCCTCCTCCGAAGGCCCCACTCTCGTCGGCGAGAGTGGTCTACTTATGATTGCACAAAGTGGTACAATGACGATGAAATGGACTGATGCAACCTGGGACTATGTCGGTGACGACGACGACTTTAGGCTGAAATCTGCGGTCTTCTAACTGCTGAATTTCGGGGCTGATTCGGACTGCTAAAAAACGCTGGTTTGCTGCGTTTTTGGGAGGCTGAAAATGGGGTGTTTATGCAGGTACTTAGGGTTGATTTGACCGCCGTACTTGATGCTGAAAATCTGCTGCAAAATCGCTGTCTAATTGCTGAAAAAAACGCTGATCTGAAGGTGGTCGCTAGGGCTGAAAACGCTAGGAGTTTGGGCTGCTGTCAAGGCTGAAAACCACAAACACCAGGCTGATCTGATAGCGTTAGTGAAAACGCCGAGGTTATGGGTATGCTGGCGATGATCACGGCTGCTATCGCCAAGGTTGGGTGGAGGTGCTGATGGAGACCAAAAACGCTAGTGTTGATGGTGCTTGGGGTTCTTGCTGAGAAGAATGCCTGTTGAGTGGGAAGCTCCTGCTGACTCTTCTGCCATTTAGTGCTAGCTTTAGTTTGCTTATATATTTTCTTAGCAAAATTGCCCTACCTACTTTTGTTGGGAAGTCACTTGAAAATAATAAGTGAAAAATGTCAAAAATAGGGAAAATAGGCTAAATGCACTGGAAAATTCCCCTGACTGAATCCGATGGATTCTGAAGGGAATACTGATGATCATGTTGTGTGCAACCAGAGGATATGCATCTACACCAAGTGACTCGGCATGCACGGTCTACACATAGACTCACGAAAGTGCCGCCAGATCACTTCTAATCTAGACTGGCTGGACTGACTGAACCCTGACCATGCTATAGCTTGTCCACGGACACATAGGGTTGGATGTGTCACGTAACAACAAACCTGCGACGGGAATTAACACTTGAATACACACACGGCTCGGAGGCTAGAATGCCCCGAGCAGACACCGACAACCTGTAGGCCCCAAAATTGGCGCCCCTTTCGGTATTTCTTTATTCTTTGAGAGGGCAAATTACAAAATAGAGTCCTAGGAATTCTTTACCTGTATCCCGCTAGATACTACCTGATTTGGCCAAATTTCGGCAACATAACAACCCTAAAACTTGCGCGAAATCAATTCCCCTGCTGGATCTCACTTGCAGTGACGTAAACCCTCTTATTCCTGCCCAGAAACAGTAAATTCAGGTCGCTGTATTTACTGGTTTTTGCCATGTTTCCAGCCCTAAACAGTCCCCAAACTGTTCTCTGCCAATGGGGCACGATTCCCAAGGGTTCTAGCGTCCGTATGGCTAAAAAACAATCAATTTTCTGCGCATACACGATGCTGAATTTGCACCTGTACGGTGAAGTTATGACCCTCACTGGTGCCTGCTTTGGAGTAGCAGCTAGCTACCCCTGTTCCTGCTTAAGGAGACTCTTGCCTCAGCACAAAAGCATGAACCCACACAGCTGTACCTCAGTCAAATGAAGAGCCCTCTTGTGGCGCATCACATAACTGCACGTAGGGGGGAGAGAGAGCAGTGTGTAGCGTGCAGGGCATCACTCCTAGCACCACACTGTACATGGGAGGGAAAGAAAGCACTCCATAGCTCTTAACCTGTGACAAAAACCCGAATGAAGCCTCTCCCGCCTTAAAAATCAGCGTCGTTTTTTTGCATGACGCAAGTTCATTAAAAAGTGACACTTGGTGCATTTACAAGCTTTTGCTCGTTTCGGGGTTGCCGCCTAAAAATCTCCTGACTGGACACCCAATTGACTTCGTGGCAGAGTTGTAAAGTGTTCCCCTAGTCATACCGGAGGTAATGAAGCGAACACATTTTGCGGCCCAAAATAGCAGTTCCCTAAATTTTAGGAAATGATTCCGTTGGGCTCCCTGTGGTCATCTGACTATCTATCCTCATTGGGACCGCATCCAAAAATGCAATGTGGCCCAACTGTCGGATATTTTCTGCTGGTAGTCCCACCTTGACTTTATGCCTTTATTGAGTTCACTTCCTAGTATCCACCAACTTGCTAAGTGCGACGGGGGGACCTATATGATCTTGCTCTGAGCCTAGACATCCTCTTACCATACGAATTCCAGTGTCGACCACTTCCCATCTGTGGGTGAAGCTACCGTTCACATTGGCCATACAATGTCCGATCGTTTGCTACTTCAAAAAGAGGGTCTCAAAAATAAAACAAAACCCATTGGAAAAAAACCAACAACTAAAGTTAGCAGTTGCCACGTCCTCGTGACATAGTTAACAGCTGCCACGTCCTCGTGACAAAGACTACATAGAATTCTCAGAGAGGAGGCCGTTTCGGCAATTACCTCGGCTATTTGGGTCGAAAATCTTCGTCATCTAACATCTTAGAGCGTAATGTGTAGCGGAAGTGATTGATGGTGAATCCTCATGATGAGCGCTCAATGCGTACTCAAGGTTCTTTTCACTGAATGACAGAGTTCCTTTTACTTCATGAGAGATGTACAAAGACTAGAGATAGAAGAGAGAATGATACTGTAAGTGAAGGTTCTGTGAGTGATAGAGAGAGAAATGAAATGAAATGAAATGTAATATTAACGTCTTCAAAAGGCCAAAATGACCTATGAGACCAAAAGGTTACATGTGGTGAATCTAATACCAGGTCTGGGTACAAAAAGTACAAAGAGCTGAAAAGAAAATAGTGGGTAGGGGTGGGGTGAAAGCTGATACAAGGGGAATACAAAGGGTGAGCTAATACAATGGAGCTCTCTGGCAGTCGAGGCATCATATACATATACATCAGTATCGAAAAGGCTATAGAGATTCAATGTCCTCCAAGGTAGGCACTCTGTCGGGACGGCTCCTATGTCGCGCTAGTATGGTATGGATCCTCTGTCGCAGTCTGCGTCTATGTCGAGAGGGTCCCCTCATCCGTGGGCGACGGGACCGCCCCAACTCTATCGCCCGATCAACCAGTATGCCTCTGGTGCCTCTGGTGTTGTTATGCTGTTGGAGTTGCTCAGACTCCTCTGTCAGAAATCTGTAATCTTCCGCTGTCGCTGGATCTCTCTCATTGTGCCCCTCTTCCAGAGATCCTCTCTGTGTTTGCGAATCTCCAGTAAGTATAATCCGAGGCATCTCTGATCCTGGTATCTCATGACTCTACAAAGTGGCCCAAAACCCTCTTTGAATAGACAGTGAAAGCGGCCTCGTATCTCATAGTAGTGACATATGTAATGTAGCTCTGTCTCTAGCTCTTTCTGGCATACCTGACAAATCCTGGACTCAGCGAGTACTCCTCTAAATCTCCCTCTAAATGAGAGAGGGAGAGAGAGAGAGAGAGAGAGAGAGAGAGAGAGAAATGAAATGAAATGAAATGTTATATTTAACGTATTTAAAAGGCCAAAATGACCTATGAGACCAAACGGAGATGGGGTCCCAAATCCCCCTCCAAGGGCCCCCCTAGGGGCTCTAGCGCTAGAGAGGTATTTGCTTTAGATTGCACAAATCTTGAGATGCTCATCGGATCTTGCTAATGATGCTTGGATATGAGAGGCCAAAGGCTAGAAATGCAAAACGCTAGGGATTCTAATTGGGATCTGCAATCTCACCAAAGCTATGGGCTAATTTGGCGGACGTCGAGGATGGGCTGAAAACTGAAAAACATTGGTTGATCTGAGGGCCAAATCTGAAAACGCTAGTTGATTTGCTGTCTTGGGCTCAAAACTGAAAACGTTGGTGCTGATGGCTAGATTTTCCATGGTACGGTGAGGTTATGGCTGAAAACTGCTAACACTAGAGAGTTGATCTAGCACTATAGGCTGAATTTGGTATAGTAGGCTGATGCTCAGCAAAAACCCCAAGGAACTGTGGATGCTGATGGAAAACACCATGGTTGTTGAGGTCCCGCGGGTACTTGGTACGTATAATGAGGAAAGAGGAGGTTCGCGAACCCAAGTTGGGTGAGAATGAGCAAGTGTATGCATGTGCAGTTCGTAGGCAGATGCAGCGAGAGAGGTAGTGCAAGGAGAAAATGTTGAGCAGAGAGAGAGAGAGAGAGAGAGCTCGTAAGTTTTTAGAAGTCCAAAAAGCCCAAGTGATTTGAGGTTTTTGGGACTCTTTCATTAAAATGGGCCATTAGGCCACTTGGACAATGTGAAACCTTTAAAAATAGTCCCAAGTGGCACAAAGGCATTTACCCCAACAACCTCCCACTTAAAGGCCCAGAGAGTCGACTTTAAGCTATGTAACTCCCACCATTTGTAGGCAATGCTCATGTTATGCCTTTGACTGACTTTTGGTAAGAGTATCTGTAGGGTTCTCATATGTACTTTTTTTTATCAATGAGACCAAACCATCATCAAGCATCTAATAAAACGGTACTGCACATCAGTATGTTTGGTACGCACATAAAACATGGTATTTTTAGCCAAACAGACTACACTCTGGCTATCACAACCAAGGACAGGCGTGTCATCAAGCAATCCAAGTTCACTAACTAGGCATGCTAATCATATGGCTTCTTTGGAGGCCTCAGTGAGATTGAAATATATTCAGCCTCAGTAGTAGAGTGTAAGGTGCAACGGAAGTGAATGTTGAACTTTGCTCAAGATGAGTGCTCCGAACTGTGCTCAAGGGTTCCTTTTACTTACGAAAGGGAGAGCCTTCCGTTCCTTTAGTGAGAGTGTGCAAATGATCCCAAACAAAGTGGTAAACACCGTGAATGAAGGTGCTGAGACTGAGAGATAGAAGAATACGACACCAGAATGTTGTCAAACCCTCCTCTGAAGGCCCCACTCTCTATGGCGAGAGTGGTCTACTATTACTTGCACAAATCTCTACAATGCTATGGACTTGCCGACGATGTCGACGACGATGAGGACAGTGACGAGACGGGGGCTGAAATCTGAAAACGCTAATGGCTGAAATCTGCAAATCTTGTATCTGCTGAACTCTGACTCTATGTCGATGACGACGGCGATGACGACGATGCGACGATGACGCGCTGAAAACGCAGATGCTGAAATCTACGTTTTCCGGGCTGAATCTGCAAATGCTGGCTGATCTGACTGTGTGGCGAGAATCTGTTGCAGGAAGGTGAGATCTGCGAGGTTTGGGGGCTACGGTGCGGAGTCTAACTGCCGCAAATGCATAACGCTGATGCAAGGGGTGTTCTACCGCCGGGAATCTACAAAACACTAAGAGTTCTACTGTCCCAAAAACGCTAGGACTGTTCTGAAGTCTTGCTGCAAAACGCTGGGAGATCTGATGTGTCTGTTGTCGCGAGGCTGCTATGACTGCAAAACGTTGGGCTGATCTGCAAAGCTGAAAACGTTGGCTTCTTTGTTGGCTGAAAAACGCTAGGATTACCGCCCCGGGGGGGGGGGTCTTACTGAGAAGGTGCTCTGTTGGACACAGGGTCCCTACTGCCTCTTCTGCCAGAGAAAGTGTTAGCGCTAGGGTTTCTTAAATATCTGCTTAGGCAATTTTCCCTACCCAATTTCCCAACAAAAGTCACTTAAAAATAATAAGTGAAAAATTGCTAAAATAGAGAAAATAGGTCTATGCACTGTAAAAATGCTCCTGATGGGTTCTGATGGTAATCTGATGATCTTGTTGTGTGCAACCAGAGGATATGCACCTACTCTAAGTGCTTGGATATGCACGGTCTGCGAACAAACTCACAAAAGTGCCAGAACACTTCCTAAGCTAGACTGACTGAACTGAAATGAACCCTTGTCATAAAGTAGCTTGTCCACATACACAGGGTTAGATGTGCACCTGACATCCCCTCCTTTTCAAAGTGAGGTACTGGTACCGAATTGTATGGCGTCGAGGGAGATCGCCAACAATGTGTGAAGGACTCTTTGCCGGCCCACTCTGATGCGTGGGTCATACGATACTTGAACCTCATAAAGGTCTGCAACGCTTGCTTCTTTGGGCCGCGCCGAAAGCGACACAAAGTCATATGTGGCTCCTTCAATGCTTCAACTTCGTCTATAGTCATGCGTCTACCTTCTTTAAGAATCTCCGAGGAAGAAAATTCTTGAAACCACTCTTAACACAAAATCATGAACGTACCCATTCCATGTAGAGTGGCTGGAAAAATTCTAGTCTTCTTTAAAGACTGTGCATGCAATGTAGATGAACATAGAGAGGAGTGCCGAACCGTTCATCAAACACACGCAAACAATGGATTCGAAACTTTTCTTTATGATTCTAAATCTATCAACTGTGGCAAATCATAATGGAAATGCCGATGCTTGATGCTCAATCCTTCTTGTACTCTTTCTGATACTATGTCATGCCAAGGAAGAGACATGGAATGTGAATTCCTTGGGTGCAAACATTTCATCTTTTCATGAGTAATCCGCATACATCCGTGCTCATTCATGAGTGAATCGTGTTCATTGTACAATATGTCATGCCTATGAAATGGGATCACATAAGTACGGTGATTAAAATACAAGAAAGCATCACGAATGAAACACTCGAACAATGCGTGCTGACTAATCATGCGCACACACAACACTTCTTGTGGGGGTTCTTGGGACCTCGGCTCCACAGCCAAGATCGGTTCTTCGTGATTGATCGAATCTACAATGAGGTTAGCTTCACTAGACAAAGTATCAACTAAACCGTCATCCTTGTGAACAATCACATCTTTATCCGGCAAATCATCATGCTCGTGAATAATCACATCTTGATCATGCAAATCATCATGGTTATCATTATCATGCAATTCATGTGTGTCATGCTTTGGAGAAGACAAGACTTAGAGAGTCTCCTTCTCTCGATTCTTTTCAATCTGTGCCTGCACATTATAAAAAACTAGGACCAACTCTTGCATGTGTTGGTTTCTCTGTTCGGCTGCCAAGCGCGCTTGCTCACGCTCACGCTCCAAGGCTACCCTTCTGTCTTCGGCCACTAAGCACGCTTGCTCGTGCTCACGCTCAAAGGCTAACCGTCTTTCTTCGCGGTTGCGATCCAATTTGGATTTTCTTTCTTTGTGCTGGCGATCCAATTCTGCTTTTCTTGCGTCGTGTTCACGATCAAATTCTGCCTTTCTTGCTTTGCGTTCTAACTTCCTGTCCATCATCATCTTGTCGAAAGCCTCCATAGGAGTTGGTGCAATCCTTGGCGTAGATGGGGAAGAGGGAGGGTCGGAAAAACCTCCTGGTGGGGAAAATTCTTCTTCGCCACTTCCATGCGAAGTATTCATTCCGCTTTGGGTAATGACCATAGAATGAAGTCTTAGGTTCTTAAGTTCACGAGGAACTTGGGTTCTTGTGGGTCTTGGTTCTGGAGGTTCTTGAGGGTCTTGAGTCTTGAGGTTCTTGAGGGTTTTGAGGTTCTTCTTTAGCTTGCAATCTGTGTTAGAGAAGGATCTTCTCTTACCCGAGCTCTTCTCTTTCCTGCGGGCGCACCCCTTGGCGGCCTTGCGCTCACACCAAGGTTGCTTTTTCCCACCTCACGTCGATTGGCCGGCCGCTAAGTGCACGGTCCGCTCTCAATGAGTGAAAAGAGAAACAAGGGGAGGTTGGGCCAACCCTTCTTTCTTGGGTTTCCTGTCACTCTTCAAAAACACGATTAGGAATCGACACGCCCAAGTGGACTTGGGTTACGTGCAACCGCAACAAGCAAAAAAAAAAATATGTGGTTCTTTCCTTGAGTGATATAGAACACTGATACCAATGTAAGGTACAGCAGAAGTGAATCTTGAACTTTGCTCAAGATGAGTGCTCCGAACTGTGCTCAAGGGTTCCTTTTACTTACGGAAGGGAGAGCCTTCCGTTCCTTTAGTGAAAGAGTGTAAATGATCACAAACAAAGTGGTAAAACCTATGAATGAAGGTGCTGAGACTGAGAGATAGAGAGAGAAGAATACGACACCAAAATGTTGTCAAACCCTCCTCTGAAGGCCCCACTCTCTATGGCGAGAGTGGTCTACTATTACTTGCATAAATCTCTACAATGCTATGGACTTGCCGACGATGTCAACGACGATGAGGACGGCGACGAGACGGCGGGCTGAAATCTGAAAACGCTAATGGCTGAAATCTTGTATATGCTGAATTCTGACTCTATGTCGATGACGACGATGCGACGACGCGCTGAAAACGCAAATACTGAAATCTGCGTTTTCCGTTTTCCAGGCTGAATCTACAAACGCTGGCTGATTTGACTGTGCGGCGAGGATCTGTTGCGGGAAGGTGAGATCTGCGAGGTTTGGGGGCTGCGGTGCGGAGTCCGACTGCTGCAAATGCAAAACATTGATGCAAGGGGTGTTCTACCGCCGGGAATCTGCAAAACCCTAAGGGTTCTGCTGTCCCAAAAACGCTAGGGCTGTTCTGGAGTCTTGCTGCAAAACGTTGGGAGCTCTGTTGTGTCTGTTGTCGCCAGGCTGCTACAACTGCAAAACGCTGGGCTGATCTGCAAAGCTGAAAACGCTGGCTTCTTTGTTGGCTGAAAACGCTAGGATTTCAGCCCGGGGGGGGGCTTGCTAAGAAGGTGCTCTGTTGGACACAGGGTCCTTGCTGCCTCTTCTGCTAGAAAGTGCTAGCGCTAGGGTTTCTTATATATCTGCTTAGGCAATTTGCCCTACCTAGTTTCCCAACAAAAGTCACTTAAAAATTTTGATGGAGGAGCCAAGGCCAACTTCATTTCACCTGAATTGGCAGCGTTGCTCGAGATTACACCCGACAGGATTGGACCACCAGCAGAGGCAGTTCTAGTGGTGCACGGACGGGATGTAGCCATTACGCCTGTCATTGGCAAAGTTCTTTTTCATTAATAGTGGTATTTAGGGCACGAGGACTTTTACATCATGCCTTTGGAAGGGTGTGATGTCCTCCTAGGAGCCCCTTGGTACCATAAGAACAACGCCATGGTCGACTATCGGGCCAAGAAAGCAACCTTGACAAATGAAAAGGGCCGAAAAATTGTACTTGATGTAAAACCGAAGGGCGAGTCCGTCCCTATTGTATCGGCTTCAGCCATTTCCAAATTAACGAAATCCAGTGTCTTTGTTTACTCGATCTATTTGAAAGAGTTAAATGATGAACACAGAACGTACATGTCTGAACTTGACAAAGAATGCCAAGATTTTCTCCACACACATGTTGATTGTTTCTCTGAAGGCCTGCAAGGCAACTTACCCCCATCTCGTCTTGAGGATCACACTATTGATCTGATTCCTGGAAGCACACCACCAAACCGGCCACCTTAACGTGTTAGCCGAGCCCAGAATGAAGAAATCATGAACCAAGTAAAAGACCTTGAAAAGGGTCTTATCGAGCCGAGTACTTCACTGTACTGCTCTCCAGTGTTGTTGGTATTAAAGAAAGACGGATCTTGGAGAATGTGTATTGATTACAGAGCTCTAAATAAAATCACTATCAAAAATAGATTTCGGATCCCAAGGATCGATGATATTCTCAACCGACTTCAGGGATCCTCTTTTTTCAGCAGGATTTATTTGAAAAGCAGATATCATCGTATCAGAATTGCTCCGAGAGATGTCTACAAGACCGCCTTTTGGAGAAGTTTTAGTTTGTGTAAATTTCTGGTGATTCCTTTTGGCCTTACCAATGCTCCAACAACTTTCAACCAAATGATGGATAGGATTTTCCGAGAGCATCGATCTTTTTGGGCACTTTCTTTGATCATATTATAGTTTTCTCCAAGGATGAAGCAGAACATTGACACCATTTGCTACAGGTCTTTTAGGCATTGCGTGATCGCAGATTAGTTATCAATGCCAAAAAGAGTGAATTTTTCTTGCCAGAGATACACTTTCTGGGACACATCGTCTCAACAGCTGAAGTACATATGGACCCGGCCAAGATTGAGACTATCCGCGATTGGACAGATTTGAAGAATGTTCATGAAGTCGGAAGCTTCTTGGGCTTGCGCTCTTACTACCGGGGGTTCATTCGGAAATTTACAGAGGTAGCTTCCCCTTTGCACATATTGACTCAGAAAGGAGTCCCTTTCTCATGGGGACCGACAAAGGTGATTGCCTTTCAGACTTTAATGGAATTGATATTTTGGTATTTACTGCAGCTGACAAGTGGAAAAGGCTTATCCGAGCTTGGCCTATGCAAATGGATATATATTATGTGCATTTTATTATTCAAGTGCTCTTTTATAGCCATTTATGACCGGTCGGCCAGTTTGTACTCACTTTGACCATTCAAGAAATATATAAAGTAAATACGTGCAAGAGGGAAATGGTCACTCTTGCACGGGGGGAGATTGCGCCCAGTGTCCGTGTTATTCTTCTCTCCTCTCCTCTCTTCTCTCTCGCCGTGCCAACATAGCACTCCGCTCTAGGAGGTGCACCTGCACGTACTCTCTCACTCTATCTCGCTCTCTGTATCTCCCTGTTAGTATTGAGCTCGATTATGGATTTGTGCGAGTCGTCAGTATGCAGATTTGTTCGTTTATGGCTTGCAGTGTGCTATTTTGGGTATTTTGCAGGGCTCTCCGCATCTCCGTTCGTAGCAATGGAATCAAAGCTATGGCTACGCTCTTGGCTATGCAACAATTATGAGTATAACAAACTTCATGAACAACCATCAAAGATAAGTGTTGCCACCCTTTTCTTTCTAAATTTTATGATTATGCTTTAATTGGTATATACCTGATTGAGTTAAGATCAACCCATAGCTAGATGTAGCTCTTTCCAACACGTGCTAGAGAAATTAATTACTTTGTAGTATATGCATGCGAAGAAAAAAACTCTTAACTGATTGAATATTAAGATTAATTTGTTTATGCATACGCTTAGTTGCAATTACAATACCTTGCATATTCAAAACCCCACCCACCCCTTCAACACTTTGAGTAAGGCATGCTATGCATGCTAGCATCCAACCAGAAAAGGATCACACACACACACCCTCTAGTAGAGCTTGATTAGCGTTAACTACTCTCTCTCTCTCTCTCTCTCTCTCTCTCTCTCTCTCTCTCTCTCTCTCTCTCTCTCTCTCTCTCTTCTCCTCGTCGGCTAGATCTTTAAGGTCTCTTGGGATAGTTTCCTACGACGTTAAAACTCTCTCCTCTTCTTCTTCTTCTTCTTCTTCTTCTCTCTCTCTCTCTCTCTCTCTCTCTCTCTCTCTCTCTCTCTCTCTCTCTCTCTCTCTCTCTCTCTCTCATCCAAGTGTTTATCTCTCTCGCGCTGTGACGAACCGCCACCAGATGGATAAAACGATATTTATTGTTCATGTTTAAAATTTTTGTAAAACGATGGATATAGAGACTGTGTTACCAAGACCTAAGCTAGGGGTTGATATTCAAAATTCTCATGGCTTTTGGTGTCAAGTGTGAGGTGCTCACGTACTACTGTACTTGGATTCAGGACCACGTCTGGTGTCAAGTCTTCTCCCTTTCTCTTTCTCTTTCTCTTTCTCTTTCTCTTTCTCTCTCTCTCTCTCTCAAACTTGTGTACTGACAGTAGACAACCCTAAAGATTCATTACAATATGGCCCATATCAGTGTAGAGTGGCACAATGAAGTTTCGTTACCACGATTCATTTATAGATATTACCAAAACGGGTGGCTCTACAACCGTTATGCTAATAGGGGATGCATTTCTATAAGTAGCATCTTCACTAATATCTGATCCAACATTTCATTAGAGACTTATTCTTGCAATGGCAAAGATCTCTTTAGCATGCTCTCACGACACTAGTACATTGTATGCCCAGACATATAAAACAGTATGAGAGTGTTGCAACAGCTTTTTGATGGCCTGTGTGCGTAGAGTAGATCTTTTCTTTCTGAAATTGCTACGATTGTCATAAGAATGGTGAACTACTTTGGTTATATTGAATTAAGACATATGCAAAAACCCTCCTAACTCGAACCCTAGTCCATGAAGTTATTTTCCACAGAAGTATCTACAAGAAGTCGCATTGTATTATGACTTTTGAATGCTTCTTAGTAGCTATGACAAATGTATTAAATACTATCACCAAATCTACTGTAGCACTCATGTAGTAGTAGGTGATATCTCAAACGGGCTTGGGAGATGGGATCCAAGGCCTCCATTAATCTAGGGACCTGACATTAAGCGAGCATTTTAAACCTTGTTGCGGATGTAAACTTGGGTTACTTATCTTTGTACAAAAGTTTACTTCCCCTCATCACACTCCATTCATACACATACTTTGCTTTCATAAATTCCTTAACAGTTTAATTACTAGGTGTATGTTCAGGGTATATATATATCATGCATGAATATTTGGATATACATATCTAGCAAGAGTATTTCAAATTTCTATAACACAATCCCCCGCCCTAAATATTCTCGTTTGATAAATGCTCCATTAACTTTGCTTTCTTATGAGTTGCTCTCTTTATTTGTGACTCAAGTTCATCTATGCTATTAAGTTGAACTACAGAGTTTTTCTTCTCGCTAAGCTGTTTCAGTTTTAGCAAGGTTATTTATAACTTTTTTTTTGCGTTCCAATTTAATTTATTTTTAACTTTCCGATTGTCGAGTCAAGGTCCCGGCACTGTACATTCTAAAAATGTAATCAAACACTAATATTGAATCGAATTCTAGATAGACACGATATTCTTTTATTTCATTGCAAATTACTAACACAAAATTATCACACTTTGGATTTGTTAACTATAATTTGGTGTAAAACGTTGGTTACAGCACTTGTACCTCTCCCCATATGCCAACAATGGTTTATATGCTTTCAAATACAGTATACCCTCCTGGTATGTACATCAAATACGTCATTCCCCTTTTCATATCTCATTTCTCTGCATTGCCTTCTAAGTTAAATACTCAAACACTGCTAAGGTCATGGCTTCTAATTGTACTGAAAGGAATTTTTATTGAGATGATTTGTCAATAAGCTATACAGCTACTCATGTAAGCTAAGGTGCTCTGGGATAGTGAACAACAATTTGGAAGTACCTTAAGATACTCCAAAATGGTGTCAAACACATAGTAAATACTTTTCTCCTGTATGTTTTGTCTAGTCCATTGGTCACAAGCACACAGATTCGCCGGTTTAAGCAGTGTGTAAATGCTCATCTTGCTGTAGATTCGTCGATTTAGGCAGCACCAGTTGTCCGTGCAGATCCACCGATTTAGGAAGCACACCGACAAATTGCAGATTCACTACTTTCAACAATATTAAATCCAGATCCGTCGATTTAGGCAACATTAGTGCAGCTTCGCCGATTTAAACAGCACGTCTTATTAGTGTAGACTCGCCGATTTAGGCAACACCGATAACGAAATCATGTTGCAGTGGCTGGCCACCACTGTCCTTAGTATGATTTTATTACCCGAGTATATAAAATGAAGGGTATTTGGTTTTGGATTTGAAATGGGTATATGTTGGCAAATATTTGGACTTAGATTTGACATTGGATTTGGAATGAGTATATGATACTTTTCTGTCGCGACAATATTTATGGAATTGGACTTGAGATTGATAAGAATTGATTATTGAATGATGAGTGTGACCAATGATATCCTGATTCATCAAGGTATGACATTTATTGCTTATTCTAGTGGTATGGGACACTAGAATAGGTAGTACGCGTATGATGGCAGGGATAAGCAATGTTGTTTACTTTAATTAAAAAATTCTTTTACTATCTGATATTTTGACACACAATCCTAATCACTGTTTTTGACAAGTATCGTTTACAAATTCCTACTTTGTAACTGAGGACAGTTGCTTTCTAAAAGAGAGGTATGTAATGGAATTGATATTTTGGTATTTATTACACATGATAGGTAGAAAAGGCTTTGACCGAGCTAGGTCTATGCAAATGGATACATATTATGTGCATTTTATTAATCAAGTGCTCTTTTATGAGCTTTGGCCATTTATGACCGGCCGACCAGTTTTTACTCACTTTGACCATTCAAGAAATCTATAAAGTAAATACGTGCAAGAAGGAAATGGTCACTCTTGCACGGGGGGAGATTGCACCCAGTGTCCGTGTTATTCTTCTCTCCTCTCCTCTCTTCTCTCTCGCCGCGCCGACGTAGCACTCCGCTCTAGGAGGTACGTCTGCACGTGCTCTCTCACTCTATCTCACTCTCTGTCTCTCCCTGTTAGTGTTGAGCTCGATTATTGATTTGTGCGAGTCGTAGGTATGAAAATTTGTTCATTTATGACTTACAGTATGCTATTCTGGGGATTTTGCAGGGCTCTCCCTATCTCCGTTTGTAGCACAGACACTTAACACTAGTTCTGTAATTGGATACTTAAGTGTTTTGAAACACTAAAGTGTCTTGTTTTCCTTCCAAGTTTTGGCAATTTATTTGTCAAGCTAGAAAGAAGTTTTTTATACCTTGCTTCTACCATAGGTTGGTCATGAGGGAAAGAAAACACTCAATTTTTTTCCATGTCAAAATACGTATGGATAGAATTTTGGTAAGTTCCAAGTCATAAATTTTAGTAGAATTTCAAGTTGTTTTGCCAAAAAAATCATAAAATGCTTATAGCTTTTTGTAGAGATGACCCTTTTTATGTTTATAAAAGCCAAGTATTAGCACATAGTGTTAAAAAATAATGGAATACACTTTAAAGACAAGTTTCCAAGGCACACGCAAGTTATAGACATAATTTCATACTTGAGCACATGTTGAATTAGAGCATGATTTTGGTCTTCCAAAGCTCCCCTCATGGAATTGGGGCTATTCTAGTGCAATTTGATAGCTACAAATGACTTTATATATTGAAACCAAGAAACTACGTACTTTTTGGGCTTCCTAACTCAATTAAATCTAGTTGCTTGAACTCTATCTTGAATTTTTTATCGTGGAAAAACTCTTGAAAATCTTGAGTTCTCCATAATAACATTAAAACCAATGTTTTGGGCACCCCAATTGTGTATGTACCATGTACTTTGATACATTTAGTTGATCTACATAGAAAGTTTGATATTATTTGAGACTTTGAATACTTATGTCTCAAGAATGAAAATATCAAAGTTTTGTCTTATGTTGTTTTGAATATTTAAAATAATCCAATAATTGTTGCATACCAAAGCCCTTCTATTTTCCACCTTGAGTCCTAGATGGAAAGGATAAGCAATGCATCACTTTCTAAAACTCACAAATACATCAAAACATATTTTTCTTTGTATACAACGATATGCTTGAAATGGCTATATCAAACACATAGAACTTTCCATTATTTAGTATACTCCCAAGTCAATTTTTTTGCACATGAAACTTTCAATTATCTATAGCAAAAATGTGGAAAAGACACCTAAAAGTTTCTACAAGGTCGTTTCATTTTTTTCTTGAGCTTATAAAGTCGATTTCTTAAAACCATCAATCGCAGTCTTACGAGGGTCAACTTGATGAGATTAGTTCTTGATCATGGTAGATTCTAAAATGCAAGGTTCTATTTTTAAAAGATCCTCTAGCTAACATATTTAAGAATATCAAGAGGGTTTTCTTAAATAAACTGTCTAATGCAAGTAGCATTTAATTTAAATTTGTAAAAAAAGAACACTTACGTGTCCTGTTTTGGTACTAAACTAGTATTAAAGAAAAACTGACTATTGGACCAGTGTTGACTTTGTCGCACTTACAAAAGTCATTCGAAGTATATTGTGATGCTTGTGGTCGTAGTCTGGGAGCGGTCTTAATGCAAGAAGGCCATGTGATTGCCTATGAAAGGATTGTTTTCAATGCCAGAATTGATAGCAAGATCTATGAGAAAGAGCTATTGGCAGTGATCCATGCTCTTACTCAGAGGCGACATTAACTACTCGGAGCCGATTTCATGGTCTTTACTGATCGTCAGAGTTTACGCTACTTCTTGTCACAGAAGCAGCTTTCCGAAAAGCAGACGCGGTGGGCTAACATCTTGTCACAGTTTCACTTTCAAATTGTCCATGTTCAGGGACAGAAAAACTTGGTGGCAGATGCATGTTCTCGAAAGCCCCTAGTCTTGGCTATTTTCGCAATTCATCATAGAAGCTTCGAGGATATGGTTGATCAGTACGCCACAGATCCGGATTTTTCATATGTATTCACTCAAATACAAAATGCACCTAGTAGCGGGATATTCCATACAAGATGGCTACTTGATGAAGAAAACGATGTTGTGTGTGACACAGCCGTTGAGGAAAAAGATTTTGACTGAGTGCCATTGTCCACCTTTTACGGGTCACCGCGGCACCAATACCACCTTGAAAGGTGTGGAGCGTTACTTCTTTTGGTCGAGACTCAAGAAGGATGTGGACGAATTTATTCACAGTTGTTTAGTATGCTAGAAGGTCAAGTTTGACAAGCATAAGGTATAGGAATTACTACAGCCTTTACCCATTCCCGCCCACCCTGGAAAGTATTGCAATGGATTTCATTTTTTATCTCCCGAAGACACAGAGTGGACATGATGGCATTTGAACTGTCATCAATAGATTTAGCAAGCAAGCTCACTTCATTCCAATTAAGAAAACAGTCAAGCCGGATCATTTAGCGAGACTATTCATTGCACAGATTTTTCGACTACATGGCATGTAGAGACAATAGTCTCTGACAGAGATCCCCGATTCACGAGTTTGTTTTGGAGGGCTATTTGGGAGAACATTGGCATACGGTTGTAATTCTCGTCATCATTCCACCCGCAGACAGATGGGCAATCTAAGATTGCAAATTCAGTTATTCTGGATTTATTGAAGTCTTACATCTCTGATCAAAAGACTCAATGGAAAAAAAAAATGCCTTTGGTGGAATTTGCCTACAACAACACGATTTCACTTTTTGACGGGGAAGGCACCATTTGAGATCATTGAAGGTGCTCCGAAGGTTCCACCCTTGCTCAGCACTAAAGATAAGGTTTTTGAAGCCGACGAGTACACAAGGGACTTGGACACCGCTTCTGCCAAGGTCTGGGAGGTTTTAGTGAAATCTCAAAAACGACATAAGAAGGCAGTAGATCGACATCGACGAGATTTGAAATTAAAGGCAGACGATTGGGTGCTCTTACGTTTAGAGAAGGCACGCCTAAGAAAACAAAAATGAAAGGAGCCGCTTTTTCCAAAGCTTAGCATGAGATATTATGGCCCTTTCCACATAAAAGAAAAGATAAATAATGTCTCCTTTCGACTCAAGCTTCCCGATACTTGGAAGATTCACAATGCATTCCATGCGAGTCTGTTGAAGCCTTTTAAAGGTGATGTGTCAGTTGATGGGGAGCCTCATGAGCAACCCGAAGTGGAGGAAAGCGAGGAGGTACTCGTTCCAGAACAGATTTTGGCACACAAGGACAGAAAGGTAAAAGGTAAAGTGATTAGGCAATCCTTGGTTAAATTCAAGAACTACCTTGCATTGGATGCGAAGTGGATGGAGGAGGAGGACCTAACAGATACTCCTCAGATTTTGGAACTTTTTGAAGCATTCGGTTTAGCACAGACTACTCCAATAGAACCCCAAATTCAGCAAGGGTGAATCTAGTGCAACGGGTTTGCACAAGAGGGAGGTTACTCCGCTCCTTTGTCAACAAATTACCCCGATTTTTGGATAAGGTCAATGATGTCCCCTTTGGGTTTCAGGGATACTAATGGGATGACGAGTATTCTGATGTATGACTTTATGACACGGAATTCCCGAAAATGAATATGATTGATTTGTAGTCTCTCATTTGACTTGTTTGGGTGCAAGAACTGAAAGACGAAATGGCTGCAGCATTTCGGTCTCATAAATCTCTATAGACATGATTGCAATAAGGATTAGGGCATCAGTGAGGTCCGGAATGGATCTAGATGCGATTACTAAATATGTTGTTGATGGTCATGGTCTGAGATTGGGAATGAATTTTGATTTTTCATGTGATGTCCTGTGATGTTCAATGATGTCCTGTGATGTGACTATCGTTTTGTACGAGTGCTAGATGTGTCGTGTCTAGTGCGTCGGTACTAACAGTCAGTGTCTACTAAGACAGTTTATGGCCTCTGTCTGTTTTGCAGGCATAATCGAGGGCGATTATAATTCTTTCAAGAAGGGGGTATGTCACAAACTGATGACGTGGCAGTGCCCGGACACTCACAAACACGTTGGCTAGCTGTTGTATGGAAGCCCGTGATTCGCGCTGACTGGCTGACGTGGCAACGTACGGACTGTTGACGTGGACACGCGTACGGGCTGCTGACGTGGCATCACGTACGGGCTGTTGGCATGGCACTGTACGGACGCTCACCTTTTGCGCTGACATGCTGACGTGACACTGTACGGATTTTTGCAATCTGCGCTACCGCTTTTTATTAGCAGATTTTGAGTTTAATGCTTTTGGGACTCGAATTGCTTTTGAGTTTAACGTTTTTGGGGCTCGTGCTTTTGGCATCCCTTGTAATCTTAATAAGTGACCCTAGGGGCTCACTCTGCGGAGCATCTGGACGCAGAGTCTGAGAGCGAGCACCCACGGGTCGGTTGTAATTAGCTCAAAGATTAATATAAAAGAAATACCGAAAGGGGCACCGGTCTTTGGAGCCAATATCTCTTGGCACGGAACTACGCCAGGCCGTGTCGACTCTCTTTTGATCTGTGAATTATTTTGAAGTGAATCTCTGCTATGTCGCGGTAGAATCTTGACTTGGGGTGTCCAAGTTTGTTACAACTGCAATGGCACGCTTAAAGGTTTAGCATCAGCCATATTAAACCTGTCAAGTAACTTTTCAATGTACTTTTCTTGAGACAAAAACAACAATTTATGTTGCCTATCTTTGGTTATGTGCATGCCCAAAATATGTTCAGTTGAACCCAAATCTTTCACGGAAAAAGCTGAATTCAGCTAGTTTTGAAGAGTGTCAAGAGTGCTATTTTTTTTCCCGAATAACACCATGTCATCCACATACAATACAAGAATCGTTGGGCTATTGTTCGCATGTTTTTTGATGTATAGACAGTGATCTACATGGCTACGTTTGAACCCATGTTTAAGAATGAAAGTGTCAAACTTTTTGTACCATTGTCTAGAAGCTTGTTTCAGCCCATACAAACTTCTTTTCACCATGCATGCAAGGTCTTTCATGCCAGGGATGACAAACCTTCTGGTTGCATCATGTATGGCTCTTCTTCAAGATCACCATGCAAGAATGATGTCTTTGCATCCATCTAATCCACAAAATAGCAACGAGAGCAAAAAGAACACGAAGGGTAGTCATTTTCACAACAGGAGAAAACACCTCCTGAAAATCAATGCCTGCCTTCTGCGCATATCCTTTGGCAACACGCCTAGCTTTGTACTTGGGTTTCCCATTAACAGTTTTGATTTTGCACACCCACTTGTTAGGAATGGCTTTCCTACCTTTGGGTACCTTAACCGAATCCCAAGTATCATTGGCATGCAATGCCTTGATTTCTTCCTGCATAGCCAGCTCCCACTTGCTCTTAGAATCACATGACATGGCCTCTCTATGTGTAAGAGGCTCTCCCTCATTAGTCAACATAATGTATTGCAAAGATAGATCAAATCTCTGAATTGGTCTCCTCACCCTGCTAGATCTCCTGATGTAACGGGAACGAGCACCACTTGCCAACAAAAAGAACACATTGAACAACTTTAAGCACTTCAAATAACACTGAACTGAAAGAGATGCACGATACACGAGATGCAGAATGGCGGAGTTCCACCCTTTTCTCACGTATGTTGCTATAGATCTTCGGCTTGGGGTGTCCAAGTTTATTACAGTAGTATCAAAGCTCACATGATTCTTCTCTACAAAGCATCTGATCCCTTTTCTGCAACACACATGGATTCCGGCAATGAATCTGATAGGAAGGAAACTTTTCTACCTACTCGCACGAGTGAGAAGACCAATGGCGGGAGTCGGTCCTTTTCCGAGGAGTCAAGAGCCGAGTTTGACCCTCTTCCCCCAAGTGACCTCGACAAGATGGAAGCCTGACGTCAACTGCAGGTTGGCATCTGTGCCAACCAGATGCTCAAATACACCAAGGATCCGCAGTATGCAAAATTTGAAGCCTGACGTCAACTACAGGTTGGCATCTGTGCAATCCAAATGCTCAAATACGCCAAGGATCCGCAGTATGCAAAATTTCTAAAGAACCACCCACTTGACGAGATCCATTCAGAATGGCACGTGGCCATTCAATCACCTCTCCGGTCGGCAAATGAAACAGAAATCCAAGCCGAGTGCTAATAAGCAAAAATTGTACTAGCATGATGAGTTTGACAGTGCAGTAGAGCAGTAGGTCAACAAAGTCATGAAGTCTTCGAGCAGCTCTCAAAAGAGAAGTCGTGCAACACACCCCAGCTACCTAGGCCGGGAAATCTACATTCAAAGCAGTTAGCAGACCCAAGAAGTGTGTACACTTTACAGATGACCCCAGATACTCTTCGCCTCTAGACAGCTCTGAGAATTCCTCTTCCTCGGACTCCAACAAGGAGGATGGGAAGCACTGAAAGCGGCGAAAGACTCGAGAGAGCAAGAAGAACAAGAAGAACCGATGAACCAAAAAGAGTAGATCTCGTAAAGGATCCCGTAAGCATAGAAAACATTCTGACAGTTCTGACAAGGATACGTCATCCTCGGACAATTCTAATTCGGACGAGTCAATGTTTGGAAAGAGGCGGAGACACGATTATCGACTAAATTAGTTTGATCATCTTGAGAAGAAGGGCGAAAAGACCAAGGACTTTAAAGAGGGTGGGCAAGCACTTAAACTCCACACCTTTTCAAGATATAAAGACACCCTTGCCTTTATACAACAATTTGACATTGTTTTCTCGAGGGGGATGTTTTTTTAAGCATTCTAAAGTACGAAGAGCATCTTCTTATCTGAAAGGAAATGTCGGGACCTGGTGGTCGAGACCCTACTTTTGCGAAAGAAAGAACCCACAACATGGATAATTCAAACGTGTTTTCACCTCCGCATGGCTCACCGAAAAATATGAAGAGAATGTTATCACAGCTTGGAATCATCTTAGGATTACCAAGGAAGACACCTTGGACGATTATTGCCAAAAATTTTGGGATTCTTTCCTACCAACCTCTTCCTTTACCTTCAAGAATTAAGTTGAACGGTTTTGTTGCAGTTTGCCCAAGGAGATACTATGATACTATTTGCAAAAGAAGGCAGACTCCATTCAACGACTTATGGGTCACGCCAAGCAAGGATTTGGTATGCACGCTAGCACAGTGACGTACTCCACAGACCAGCCAGTGTCTGCTTAAAAGAGGCCAAACCAGTCCAATGGTAACAAGAAGAAGGGGAAGCAACAAAAGAAGAAACCAACCGGCCCTAGGTTGTCAGCCGAGCAGCGAGGTGAGTACTACAAAGAGGGCAAATGTTACAAATGTGGGAAACAGGGGCACGTTCTTGCTAAGTAAAACCAAGGCATGCCCAATAAAATACCACATCCTCCCAAATCCATAATGTGGAAGTCAACTGGATTTGTAAATGTTTGAACTTAGTCGAAGTGATCCAATCAATGGTGTCGATGACGTGTAAGTTCCCTTAGCCATTTGTGCTTCAATCTGCGCCCCCTTGGCATATTTCTCAATACTTAATCTTTCAAATAGTTCTGTGGAGAGAGAATTTTGCATGGAGCTTGAATCAAAGAGAATAAAGGCATCTTAATCTTTAACCTTCCCCATAGCTTTGCATGGTTCACTGGATGTGTCGATGGTTGGAACACCTATCAAATGAGAAATCAATCCAACCGAGGTTTCTTATTCTTGGTGCTTTCATACAGAAGGGATCTTTTATTATTGGGGTTTTCCAGGCAGTCCCAAGCAACAAGGCGGCGAAGTCCACATTTATAACGGGGAAAAATCTGTCGTCAATCCCATCAACTTTACAATGCCAGGCTGGATCCAATGCAAACCAAGATATTTCACTGATCTGAGAAGAAATCTTTGGTGCTTACCAGCAAAGTTTCTCTGTTAAAACCTCTTGTTCCACCTTTAAGTAACGATGTATGTAACTGCATGATGACATTGTCCATTTCTTGTAGCTTCTGAGCCATCAATGAGCTTTTAAGAGTGAAAATCACACCAGGAGTGAGTAATCCACCAACAGTGCTTGATTGAACTCCTGAATAAACCATTGAGCCTTTTACCTGCTTCGACCTCCAAGATGCCCAACATGATCCAATCCCAAGTAATGTAGAATCTTCAACAAGGGGACAAGAGCGAAAATGGTTGACAATATTTTATAACACGAGAAAAGCTACTAGGATAAGGAGCTGCAATGTCAAAGACGTACCATAAGGTCCCAATCATGCCTGGCTAATTCCTTGTCCAAATGTCGACTTACATTTTGATCAACTTGAACTGTATCTTTGACCTAAGGCATCATCAATTAAAAACAGACAGGAGTTTTATGTTGCCAGATTTGATTCTACGGTGAACAAATGCATCTTGCTGTATCATACAAGGAAGCTCCAGAATTTTATTACACCAGACAAGGAGAAAAAAACTTGTTGGCCTTTGGTTTCTGGAAAAACTTACAAAAAAACTGCTGACACCATCTTTACGAACAAAAGACTTGGGAAATAAACGCAGCCAAGTGTCATCACCATACATGGTCATATTCCAGCCCCGTCGCTCCAACTGGCCTACCACAAGTAGATCTCAGAAGTCACAATCAAACAGTAGAATAAGCACCCCCAGTACATAATAACACTTCACATACCCTTTAGGTCACATCATGCATGCCTGCACTAGGTCTAAGGCATTAAAGTACATCAAGGTTCATTACTGATATAGACTCTGCTCTTTTGATGCAGGCAGTGAAGAATTGTTATAAAAGAAATGAGGCCAAAACTGTGTCCCTGTTAAACAATTTAACATGTTTTCTACTTACCAATAAGATTATCATCCAGCATAGCTTGAGTATTGAAGTTAAAAGCTACATCCAGAAAGCCTGCAATAGCACCTGACGTCATAGCCTGCAATATGATGTCATAGCACCTGATGTCATAGCCTGCAATATGATCAGTAAGAACCATCTGCTCTTCTAACGGCATAGTGTTCATCACTAACCTTAAGCCTAGGCATGGTCACAGTTGGGGGTGCAGCTCTAGCATGAAACCCCATGGCCCTCCTACTAGATAGCAATTTCTGGGTAAAAGGCATTGCTGCTGTGATCTCTGCTGAGGGTGGGCTTCCATCCCTTCCCAGTAAAAACTCTGCAGGTAATCCGTCAACGACCTAAAACATAGAATGCTTATATGTGATATCAGAACATTCTCATTAGTAATATCCAGTTTGTATGCTTTCAAAATTAGCTATTGCTAACAAAAAACTTTTCCTGAACAGGCAGACCTATTGTTGTTTCTAGTAAGCTCATCAAACCATCCACACAACACATGTCTAAGATCAAGGTTGCAAATTAAAGTAAATGAGTAAATGACAAGACGCCTCCTAAATAATTTCCAATTTTCTCAACAGTGGCACGTCTCTAAAAACCTTCAAACTTTATACATATCGATACATTCTAAAGACTATGTGGAGACTACACTTCACTCTTACCAAAATTCACAACTGATCGATTCATCCTACAAACCGTCAAACAACATGAGTAAAACCGGCGCTCAGGTTCTGGAGCAGATAATCATGTTCATTGTCCGTTTTAAATTGTCAATACATTACCAGATCATTCTTAACATTGTCCACCATGCCCTTCATTCCACCATACACCTTTCAACACTTCCCAACTATTTTCAGAAGTTATGTCCCACTAACCAGCTATTCAAATGCAGAGATCAAACAAGAGAACAGAATCGTGCAATTGCAGTCATTAATGAATTTACGGATTCATCACACTTCCCGAACCCCGTTGGCCAATTCATAAGATTAGAATGTTTCTGCCACCACAAGTCTAAAAGTCTTAACAGATGAGAGGTCTAGCAAGAAAACAAGTGTGAATGTATAAACGCATCGCATAGATGTGCATTGATCCAGGATTTCTTCAGATAGAGACAGTTACCATCAGAACAATGCGATCAAACTGTGGCTGCACCCCAAGCTTTTCCTGACACAAAGAGAACAACAGCAACCTCTCAAAAAAGTGAAACAGACTTGCTTTGTCAACTTTTCTGCACAAGCATTGACTGCTTCAACAAGTACCAGTTTGATCACACTGCCGGGAAATTTATAACAAAGCACAGAGTGGCAGTTGGTTTACCCCAAATAACAAGTGAACTAAATCACGACACCTACCTTTATCATAGGTTAGAGCCATTAAATTAACAAGCCAAGCAACAGAACGCAGTAAGCCTCAACTGCTTAGATACACATGTACCCTAGCATTGCAGTCGTAGCATTATGCTCGCCCACAAGCTTGCAACACTAGCAAACATGCTTTTCATTACAAAAACGGAAAATATTTCATTGTTACTTTACGAATAATCTGCCTATGACCTTGTGTGGTAAACCAGACCACCTTTCTTTCTCACTACTGAGCTCAACTACTAATAGCATAAGAAGAAAGAAGGAACATTCACGTTTGTCTAATTCCATGCATACCAGACACGATCTAGAAGCCCATTCCATATATCAAGAAGGACAGGACGTGAAGCACTGAAATAACTTATTTTGACCTCTCACAACCTACAAAAATAGCACGGCACCCACAACCTACAAAAATCGCACGCCACCCACAACCCACAACCTACAAAAATATTTGAAAAAAAAATACCAAGAAAGAGGGAGTTGTTCCTCCTGCATCCACGACAAGTTCCAAAGAGCAGTCAAAATTTAAGCTCTCGATGCCACTGTAACAAAAAGAGTGAGGAAAAGAGATTAACACGACATCAAAGCAGCAAGATTTTAAAATATAAGACTGAAAATTTGTGCAAGAAAACACGTACCTGTTGCCCTTCAGTGCTGGCTTCACTGGAAAGAAGCCCATCACAAAAAAATAGAGCCCTAAGCTTTGAAGCGAGATGCCAAGAAAAGTTAAAACTATCCACTTTATGGACGTAAAACCTGCCATTGCTGATAAACATGGTAATTGTAAGTGCCAGAACGTTTTGGAAATTTAGAGACTAATAAATGTAACAATTTGCATCAAATCAATATTCTTATCTAAGATTATCAGAGCTGCATCAATTTCATTACAACAAAATTGCAACTTGAAAGCTGCATTCATATAGTCATGAGTCACCTTGTGCTAACTTATAGAAAGACGTCCGCTAAATATTGCCATTTGTGTTAAATGGTGGCTTATGAACAGCTATAAGTTCATGCAAATTTAGAGACCAACAAATCATACGGTTTGCATCCAATCCGGGTTGTAATCTAAGATTATTTTGTGAGTCCGATTGCAGGAGAGTGCTGAGTCAATGTCATTCTATTAAAACTGCAACTTGAAAGCTTCATTCATAATACAGTCATCAGATTCACCTTGGGCTAATTTATCCAAAGATTTCCCGCAAAATAGTGACTGCAATCAAATGTCACATGCACACCACTTCTGTGTGCGATGTGAACATGCTGCGGCTAAGTCAAGGAAAGCCTAGATGATCTTAGTTTGGCACCTTTGTGCACCATTAGGCAGAGCTGACAAAGCATAACCATCTTTACGTAAGTGATCTAAGGTCATCCCAAAACAAGCGAAGCTTTTTGAGGCCATCCACGTGGATAAGACAATTCGACAAGGTCATAAAAAGCAATCATGAAAACCTACATCAATAATTTAAGCCAAAGCATATGTATGCACTCAAGCGAACAGCCATCCGTCGCACAAGCTACTTTGTAAGCCTCCTTCATCATTTGAGCACATCTGAGACACCATTACATCCTTTTGAGTTCCTCTCTCTTATTAAGAGAGAACAAGCAAGGCAATGCTCTTGTTGCTCAGAATTAAAGAAACAACAAAGGAAAGAGTAAATTTTCATAGGAGCTTAAAGCCAGCAAAGTTTCTGCACCTAAAGAAGATTCCAAAGGATCTCGTCATAAGCAATTATGGAAAGAAAGGTCATGTTGGAGAGAAATGTTTAGTAAAAATCCAAGGAATCTCAAAACAATAAATGCAAAGAAAAGACCAAAGAAAAAGGAACAACAAAGGTTAGTCGTTTCATAAACACAATTACCATAAAGAAGTCTCAAGCTTCCCTTTAGACATTGGTGACTCATGTTCGATAAAAAGGAGAGGAAAGCTTTGAAGAATGGAACTTTTGGATGGATGTTTGCCATTAAAAACAAACATGTGTGCAACTTGGCTCCAAGTACTTTGCAACTATCATGATCGAGCAATGCTTGACCACGCTTCCCTTCCACCAGTGTTTTGGACAGAGGCTCTCTCTGTAGCACTCCATATCACCTATTGCCCGCTTTGGAGGATATAACCCTATTTCAAGCTTACTCGGACGCAAGCCCTCAATGGCACACTTCAAAGTGTTTGGGTGTCCAGCCTTTCTACATGTTCCAAAGGAGAGGTGGACGAAGTTGGATCCTAAGTAAACAAGGATGACCTTCTCCAGCTTCATGATCCAGATACCAGGGCTACTACGACGAGTCGTGATGTGTTCGGTGACTCGTGAGACCATTGCCACCTAAAAGGGGACATCTCTAGGGACTTTTCTTTTGCCTCTTGCACTTGCTACACCACAAACACCAGCTATTCATGCGCAAGCTTCACCTCCATAGCAGCCAGTATACTCCCTAGATCATGCAAGTTTAGAGGAAGACTTCGATGATGTGGAGGATTCTCTTGAGGGTGCACCCCATCAAGAGAAGTACATACCTAGCTGGCTGTATCAAACGGTAGCCTCATCCGGATTGACTGTGTTACCACCGTCACATGTGCCTAGGTAACCTCGACCCTCACAACGGCTCAAAGGCAAGATACCTATTTTAAGGAGAACCAACTCGTGAAATTCTTCCTATTTAGCCTATTCAATCAGCACCTATTTTCTTTTCAGTTTCAATGCTGGGTTCTTTTTCAACCAAGCACTGGCGACAGCATTGACATTGTGCTTTGCGTACTTTGTTAGAGTTTTGAAAGCCATCTCTTGAGTTTCCCCATCTAGATCTGTAACGGAACGAGCACCACATGCAAGCTAAAAAGAACAGACTGGAACAGACTTTCAGCACTTCAAAACAACTGAATCGAAAGAGAGAGAATCCACATGAGAAACGGCGTGGCAGAGTTCCACTTCCAGACTGCATTGGCCCCAAACTGTGGTGCCCCTCTCAGTATTTCTTTATATTGCTTTAACAAGGTACAACTCTGTGACTCTGCTCTGCTAGAATGCCAGAGAGAGAGAGCCCAGCACATTTATTTAAAGGCCCTAGGCCTCACCAAAAGCAATCACAAGACAAACATGCTATAAAAGCATCTAGATCCACCAAGATCAGTTCGGTCTCATAGGTCATTTTGGCCTTTTGAAGACGTTTAATATAACATTTCATATCATTTCATTTCATTTCTCTCTCTTTCTCAGCCAGGTACGACAGGGGACAGGCAGCACAAGCGTGTGAGAGAACAGGCTCCACATGGCCGTGCTAATCGTGGGGGAACACCTTGTGGGGGCTACGCAAGTTGTGGGGGAGTACACAAGTTTCAACAAGGCAGCTCGGCATTGCTCTGTGGTGCCAACAGCTCACGTGAGGCAACAAAAGACAGGTTGCACGAGGCAGCAACAGCAGGGCAAAAGCCTCACACGAGGTGCCTGAGGATGGACCAATCAGCCACCTCGGGAATGACGATATCTTTGCAACCCCGCCTAAATCGAAAGCGACATTTAGGCGGAGGATTTGAGAGGGCACACTATCGCCAAGTTCCGTGAGAGCAGAGAAACTTTCTAGAGTCAAAGATGACTTAATGTTTAAGAAGGTATAGGTGACGATTAAGGCTGAGCTGAGCCTTTTGAGGGGTGACATTGAATAAGAGATGTATGCAAATGCGGAGACTTACAAAACAAAAAAGCTATGTATGCAGATATGAGGAAAGAATTGGACAAAGAGATGCTTAGTAAGCGTGACAAGATGTACACATCATTGAAGGCCCAAATGCAAAAAATTGTGAGGGCAGAAGTGAATGTAATGGAATGTGTGATGCAAAAAAGATTAGAGGATGCACTTGCTGTGTTGAATCTTGGAAATCAAAATGGAAGAACAAATGAATGAAAAAGATGCATTGATCAAAGCACTTAAGGGAGACCTCGCAACTTGCAAAAATACCCCCGCAAAGGAGGGAGAAAACCAACCCTCAATGATAAAGGAGCTCGAAAGCATTAAGGAGCAGGTGAAAACTCTACAAAAAGAGCAAGAGCAAAAGGCATGAACAACCTCTTCATGGGCAGAGCACCTATTCAAAACACCAGAGAAGGTTGATAAAGCTGAAAAGTGGATCGAGGACGCAAAGAAAGGAAAAGATAAGATGCATGAAGCCACACCGACATCCACTATCATCAATATGACAATTGAAGAGGAGCAAAAGAGAGAGACTAGAGCCCTTCATGTGCGTGTTACAGGTCTCAAAGACACTGGAAAAGTAGAGGAGCTCTTGAAGCGCATGGGTATTTCTCAACCCACACACAATTGCTTGGAGAGTTGGCAAGAAGGGAAGTGATGAGAAAGGAAGTCCCAAGGAAAGAGCACTCATTATACGCTTCCCTACGTTGGAAGCTAGGAAGGAATTCTTGAAGAATAGACCAACACACAAGCAAACTGGGATATTTTTGGGTGATAACCTCACTCTAACATAGGTAACACACATGCAAGAGCTGGTGCCCGAGATCAAGGCGGCAAGAGAAAAAGGGAAAATTGTTTTCTATAGAGGAGGGAGAGTACTCGTGTTGGAAAAACGCACTGCATGACGGTGCGAGACCTATGGGACCGACCTTAAAATGGCAGCATGGAATTTTAACGGATTGATGAAGCTAGATGTAGGCGCATTTGAGGATAGCTTTAAGGGAAGAGACATTAATTTTTTACTCGGAAACGCATAAGAATCATTGCGGCACATTACCTATAGTGACGGGATACCACTGGGAGACTACTTGTAGGTAGGATGTGAGATCAACGCATAGAAGACAGGGGTTAGGGGGTATGGCAGTCCTATTCAGGGAGGAGCTTCAACCCCTCATTTGTAATGTTCGGAGAGATGAGCAAGTCAGATATATATTGGTCAATATAACCGGCTTGTACACAGTAGAGGGCGGTACTAATTCAATTACCTGTTAACTTTACACACAGAACTGAGAAGAAAAGAGAACACACATCCGTCCAACGACTAGAATGTCACTGCCCCACAAAGATCGACACCTTGTAGGCCCCAAAGACTGGGGCCCCTCTCGGCATTTCTTTATTCAATAAAGAAGAAACGATCTAGACACGTAGATCAAAGTCTCACAAAGCTGTCCAAACTTGGCGAGGGCTGAAATTGCAGGTTTTTGACCCAATTTCGGCAACATAACGATGCCAAAACCCCTATAGGTCAAAAGTACACCTCTAGGACACTTTCCCTTGGCATATTGGAAGCTTTCCGATGAGCTGTAACAGAATTTCAGCGTGCTGTAATTCCCTGGTTTTCCATTGTTGGGTGCCCAAAATCCTGTACATGCATCCCAAGGCTCCCCTTGTGCTAATTTGCAGTTTAGGTATGAAACCCTAAACCTGCAGAAAAACACAACAGGCTATAATTCTCTGTTTTCTGGCTTTATCTTCTTCCTAACAGGAATGAAATGGGTCTGCTTACTGAACCTACAAATGATAGTCCAAATCCCATCATTGCATGTTTGTACTCTTGGAAGATCCAAGATAAAGTCCATCGCTATGCTTTCCCATGGCCTATCAAGGATCGGCAATGGCTGCAACAATCCCGGTTTCTTTTGCTTGTCAAATTGGACTTTTTGGCATACTAAACATGATCTTACAAACGTGCCAACATCTTGATGTTAAGCTGGCCGATAGAAGAATGCCTCAACCCCTTTGACTGTCAATCAATTAGTGAAGCCCTTAGAGTCCTACATAATTTCCTATCCCACTGCTCCCCTCACCGATTACAGGAGTCCTCGTCTCACTGTATCTATTCTAGGGCGCCAATTCTCCATTGTCTAGTCGATGGTGGATCTGGCATCATGATGCTTGAGTTCACTCTGTTGGGTTTAGGTCTATAGCCTATCCGCCCTACTCCCTTCACAGTTATGTTGGCGACCAGAGGACAATCTACCCATGAGGCATAGTGGGCAAGGTGCCTCTGCAGGTACACGACTTCACCCTTAGCTTGGATTTTGTTGTGGTTCGTCTTCCCCAGGTTGAGGGAGGATTTCCTTTGCTCATTGGTAGACCATGGCTGCGACACACTAAAGCACTTCATGATTGGGAAAACGACGCCATGTGGATACATAATCCTGACTGCCCAATGAAACCCATTCGACTCGAAGGAGTAGTTTATCATAGTTCTCTCAACTTGGAACAGCCTATTCCACATGACGGGTTCGACGAAGAACAACTGCAGTGGTTGGAGGCTACCACGTCTATGCCATGCTATTTGGTCTCTATTCAATCCTTGCCATGAATTCTAGCCTTCAAACACTTGAAAGAGAAGCTGACTTCAGATCCGGTAATCATTTTGCCAGATATTTCGAAACCTTTTGTGGTTTAGTGTGATGCATGTGGCCACAATCTTGGTACAGTTCTAATGCAGAATGGCCGAGTAGTCGCATATGAGAGCGGAATTCTTTTGAAAACCGAAAGGAACTTGAAAGTTTATGAGAAAGAACTATTGGTAGTAATTCAAGCCGTCATTAGTTGGAAATACTTTCTTCTAGGGGCTGATGTCATTGTCTAAACAAATCATCAAACCTTGCGATACTTTCTCACACAAACGAAGTTGTTTGAGAAACCTGCGATGGGCAAACATCTCATTTTCAGATTGTACATGTGGAAGAGAAAAAGAACGTGGTGGCTGATGCGTTGTTACGAAAGCCCCAAATTTCGATAGTGTCAATTCCGTACCATTGTGGACCAGACGAAATGAAGACACAATATGCTGAAGATTCAAATTTTGCAAGGATTTATGATCAGTTTGTTGATGGGCAACATCATGAGCACTACATGCTTAAGAATGACTTTCTCATGATGCATGGAAAGTTATGCGTTACTAAACAGTTACGGCCAAAGATTTTGATGGAAAGTCATTCTCCATCGTATATTGGGCATCGTCTACCTCACTCTTGGAGAAGACGATGATATCGTCGAAAAAGATGTCCACAAATGATCAATACTCTCTAAAAATCCTATCCATCATATGGTTGAATGTAGCCAGAGCATTTGTGAGACCAAAGGGCATCATCAAATACTCGTACATACCAAAAGTCGTCCTGAAAGCTGCCTTGTAGACATCCCTAGGAGCAATTCGGATCTGATGATAACCACTCTTCAAATCAATTCTACTAAAGCAAGTAGAGCCCTAAAGTCTGTCTAGTATATCATCGATCCTAGGGATAGAGAATCTATTCTTGATGGTGATTTTATTGAGAGCTCTATAGTCAATGCACATTCTCCAAGATCCATCTTTCTTTAAAACCAGCAACACGGGAGAACAGAATGGTGAAGTACTTGGCAAGATGAGACCCTTCTCAAGAAGTTCTTTTACTTGGTTCATTATTTCTTCATTTTGGGCTTGGCTAACTCGATAAGGTGGCCAGTTCGGTGGTGTACTACCGAGAATCAAAGTCAATCGTGTAATCTTCAGGACGTGAAGGAGGTAACTTGCATAGGCCTTCAAAGAAACAGTCAGCCTAGCTCGCAAAAAATTGTGTTGTTCCTTTTCAAGGTCTGACATATTTGACCTTTGATTGTCATTCAATACTTTCAAGAAGATTGAGTAAACAAAAAGACTAGATTTCATTAATTTGGAAACGATCGAAGCCGATACAAGTGGGGCAGACTTGCTCTTGAGTTTTACATCAAGTACAATCTCCTTGCCCTTCTCATTCTTCAAGATGGCTTTCCTTGCCCTATAATCGACCATAGTGCTGTTCTTGTGGAACCAAGGGATTCCTAAGAGGACGTCATACCTTTCCAAGGACATGATGTAAAAGTCCTCATGCCCTAAATACCCTTGACAATGCAACTGTAAGGTGCAGCGGAAGTGAATAATGAACTTTGCTCAAGATGAGTGCTCTGCACTGTGCTGAAGGATTCCTTTTACTTACGAAAGGGAGAGCCTTCCATCCCTTTAGTAAGAGAGTGCAATGGACACAAACTAAGTGGTGAACATTGTGAATGAAGGTGTTGAGACTGAGAGATAGAGAGAGAAGAATACGACACCAGAAAGTTGTCAACCCTCCTCCAAGGGCCCCACTCTCTATGGCGAGAGCAGTCTACTTATGATTACACAAATCTCTACAATGCTTGGACTTGCCGACGATGAGGACGACGATGAGACGGGTTGAAATCTGAGAATGGTAAGGGCTGAAATCTGCAAATCTTTATCTGTTGAATTCTGACTCTATGTCGGTGACGAAATCAATGACGACGATGCAACGACGACGCGCTGAAAACGCAGATGCTGAAATCTACGTTTTCCGGGCTGAAACTGCAAACTTTGCGGGATCTGACCGTGCGGCGAGGATCTGTTGCGCGAAGGTGAGATCTGCAAGGTTCGGGGGTCCTCCTGCGATGTCTGACTGCTGAAAACTGAAACGCTGAGTCTAGGGTTGATTCCGTCGCGAAGATCTGCAAAGACGCTGAGGGTGTCAGGTTGATGCAAAAACATTAGGTTGATCTGGTCTCTGCTGTGGAGAATCTGCTAACGCTGGGGCTTCTGCTGTGTCTTGCTGTGGATCTGCCGTTCTGCAATGCGAAAACGCCAAGGCTGAATTTGGATCTTTTCACGTGACACATCCAACCATATGTGTCCGTGGACAATCTACAGCATGATCAGGGTCCAGTCAGTCTAGTCAGTCTAGATTAGAAGTGATCTCGCACTTTTGTGAGTATATTCGTAGACCATGCATGCCCGGTCACTTAGCATAGATGCATATCCTCCGGTTGCACACAACATGATCATCAGTATTCCCTTCAGAATCCATCAGATTCAGTCAGGGGAATTTTCCAGTGCATTTAGCCTATTTTCGCTATTTTTCACTTATTATTTTTAAGTGACTTCCCAACAAAAGTAGGTAGGTGCAATTTTGCTAAGTTTGTATATAAGCAAACCCAAGTTAGCACTAAATGGCAGAAGAGGCAGCAAGAGCTCCCCGCTCAACAGGCACCTTCTCAGCAGGAAAAAAAAAAAACCTTCAACACCCACAAGTACCTAGCGTTTTTGGTCATACCTCATCGCCCACCCTCAGCCTTGGCGTTTTGATCATCAACCACAGACTCCCTAGCCCTGGCGTTTTCAGCATTGCTACCATCGCCAACAGTTCCCAGATTGCCTAGCGTTTTTGCTAACGCTCCCCAATCTGCCAGCGTTTTCATTTTCAGCCTTCGACGGAGAATTTGCAGCAGCGTTTTCAGCCTTGAAGACAACAGCAGATTCAGCCCCCTGACATTGCAGAAGATCCCCATTTTCAGCCCTCAAAAACGCAGCCAAAACAGTCATTTTCAGCCACCGAAACAGTCCCGAAATTCAGCAGATAGAAGACCACAGATTTCAGCCCTAAAGTCGTCGTCATTGTCACCGTCGTCGTCACAGGCATAGTCCCAGGTTGCATCAGTCCATTGCATCGTCATTGTACCACTTTGTGCAATCAATAAGTAGACCACTCTCGCCGACGAGAGTGGGGCCTTCGGAGGAGGGTTTTACAACGTCCCTGGTGTCGTATCTCTCCTCTCTATCTCTCTATCTCTCTATCTCTCAGTCTCATACACTTGCACGCACAGTGTCCATTCACTTTGTTGTGATCATAGCACTTTCCATTAAGAACGGAAGGCTCTCCCTTCCATAAGAACTAAAAGGAACCTTGAGCACAGTTCGGAGCACTCATCTTGAGCAAAGCGCAAACATTCATTCCGCTGCACCTAACATTGGTATCAAAGCTTTGGCAGTGTTCTGTATCACTCAAGGAAAGAACCACAAGAACCACAGAATTTTTTTTTTTTTGCTTGTTGCGGTCGCACGAACCCAAGTTCGCTTGGGCGTGTCGATTCCTAATCGTGTTTTTTGAAGAGTGACAAGAATCCCAGGAAAGAAGGGCTTGTCCAGCTCCCCTTGTGTCTCTTTTCACTCATTGAGAGCGGACCGTGCACTTAGCGGCCGGCCAATCGACGTGAGGTGGGAAAAAGCAGCCTTGGTGTGAGTGCAAGGCCGCCAAGGGGTGCGCCCGCGGAAAAGAGTAGAACTCGGGTGAAGAGAAGATCCTTCTCAAACACAGTCTGCAAGCGAAAGAAAACTTAAGGACCTCAAGATCCCCAAGAACCCAAGTTCCTCATGAACTTAAGAACCCAAGATCCCAAGAACCCACAAGAACCTATGACTTCAGAATGATCATCACTTGAAGCGGAATGGATACTTCGCTTGGAGGTGACGAGCATGAGAGAGGCGAAGAAGAATTTTCCCCACCAGGAGGTTTTTCCGACCCTCCCCCTTTCCCATCTACGACAAGGAATGCACTAACTCCTATGGAGGCTTTCGACAAGAGGATGATGGACAAAAAGTTAGAAGACAAAGCAAGAGATGCCGAACGAAAGGCAGAAAGAAAAGCCTACGAAGAAGACATGGCAGCCATAGAGCGCCAGTACCAAGAAAGAATGGCAGCCATAGGGCGTGAGAGCGAGCAAGCACGCTTGGAAGCCAAAGCAAGACAAGCAGAATATGACCGCGAGACCACAGCAAGAATGCAAGCGATGTTGCGACTCTTTTCTCAAATGCAAGCACAGATTCAACAGGAACGGGAAAAGGAGACTCTCAATCTCTTCTTCTCCAAAGCAAGACACACAGGATTTGCATGATTGTGTGAAGCATGATGATGATTTGATTGACAATGATTTGCATGATGATTTGAATAACAGTGATAAGCATGATGATTTGGATGCTGATGATTTGCATAATGATTTGGATGACAATGACAAGCATGATGATTTGCATGATCAAGATGTGATTTCTCACGAGCATGATGATTTGCATGATCAAGATGTGATTTCTCACAAGCATGATGATTTGCATGAAGATGACGTGATTGTTCACAAGGATGATGAGTTAGTTGATGCTTTTTCTAGCGAAGCTAACCTCGTTGTAGATTCGATCGATCACGAAGAACCGATCTTGGCTTTCGAGTCGAGGTCCAAAGAACTCCCACAGGACGATTCGATCATTCAGGAAGAACCGATCTTGGCTCTTGAGCCTAGGTCCAAAGAACCCTTACCGGAAGTATTATGTGTTCGTATGATTGATACGCACGCATTGTTCGAGTGTTTCATTCGTGATAGTTTCTTGTATTTTGGTCAGCATCTTTATGTGATCCCTTTTCCTAGGCATGACATATTGTATGTTGAGCACGTTTCCCTCATAGATGAGCACGAATGTATGCGGATTTTTCATGAAAAGCTAAAAAGTATGCATTCAAGGAAGTCACATTCCATGTCTCTTCTTTGGCATGACAAATTGTAGACAGAGCACATGAAAGTATGAGCACCAAGCATGGGCATTTCCATTGTGAATTGCCAAAATTGATTGATTTCGATCATAAGAGAAAGATTCGATCTCATTGTTTGCGTGTATGTGGTGAACGGTTTGACACTCCGTCTATTTGTTCATCCACATTGCATGCACAGTCTTTGAGGAAGACAAGATTTTTTCCCTTCACTTTACATGGAATGGGTATGTTCATGGTTTTGTGTTGGAAATGGTTTCATGAATTTTCAGCCATGGAGATTCTTGAAGAAGAAAGAAGCATGACACTAAACGAAGTTGAAGCAAAGAAGGAGCCACAGAAGACTTTCAGTCGCTTTCGGCGCGGCCCAAAGAAGCAAGCGTTGCAGACCTTTATGAAGTTCAAGTACCGCACGACCCACACATCACGGTGGGCCGATGAAGAGTCCCTTCCAGGATTCCGAATGCTATTGGCGATCTCCCTCGACGCCATACAGTTCGGTACCAGTACCTCACTTTGAAAAGGAGGGGATGTTATGTGACACATCCAACCCTATGTGTCCGTGGACAATCTACAGCATGATCAGGGTTCAGTCAGTCCAGTCAGTCTAAATTAGCAGTGATCTGGCACTTTTGTGAGTCTATTCGTAGACCGTGCATGCCCAGTCACTTAGCATAGATGCATATCCTCCGATTGCACACAGCATGATCATCAGTATTCCCTTCAGAATCCATCAAATTCAGTCAAGGGAATTTTCCAGTGCATTTAGCCTATTTTCCCTATTTTTGACATTTTTTCTCACAAAGTGATGACGTGGCTACGGACAGCAGAAACCCTAATTTCTGGCAGAAACCCTAAAATTCCTGCAAACCCTAATTTCTGCCAAAAACCCTAATTTCCGGAAATCGCGGAGGTGGAAAAAAAAATGGAAATTTTGAGCGACGCAAATCTCAGCTTTTTGCCATGATTTGGGAGAAAGAGAGAGAAAAAGAGAACTTGCTTTTTACTGACTCTCATTGAGAGAGAGAGAGAGAGAGAGAGAGAGAATCTACTTTTGCTTTCAAGCTTTTGGGGCTCTACTTTTGGGCATCCCTTGTAATCTTTAAATTAGTGGTGAGGGCCTCACTTCTCAGAGCATCTGAACGAAGAGTCTGAGAGTGAAACCCTAACCGCTCTCTTGTACTTTGATGATTGATTAATACAAAAAGAAATACCGAAAGGGGCGCCAGTCTTTGGGGCCAATATCTCTAGGCACGGAACTCCGCCGAGCCAGTGCAAATCTATTGTGATCTGTGAATTGTTTGAAGTGGTTATTTGGTGCTGTCGTGATTGATTCTTGACTTGGAGTGTCCAAGTTTGTTACAGTGGTATCAGAGCACGGCCGATTTCTCTTCTACGGGAAACCCGATCCCCAATTTTTTTTTCCCGTGGCACCTATGGCTTCACACAAGGATCAATCGACTCCCTCTGCATTTGGAGATGCGGGTTGGGATCACAACGAAGATTCAGACAGAGTATGGCCCGCCTCGGCGTGCTCAGGCGGAGCAAAGAGAGATGAAGCGTCGTCAATTGATCGGCGATGCAACAAAGATGATGCTCAATTTTGCGAAGGAACCGAAATTGGCAAAATATATGAGCGAGACTTCTTTTCAGGAAGTGCATGAGCAGTGGCAGAAAACCACTACACCCACTCTCAAGAAACCTTCTGCCCACAAGAAATATTCAGAGAAGGAATTAGAAGAGGTGGTTGATGCACGGATTGCTCAGCTTTTTGACGCGCAAAAGAAAGCCAAAAAGCACGGCAAAAAGCAGAAGAAAAGCATTGACTTCCCGGGATATTTGGGTCGTCGGTCGACTTTTGACAAGGCAAAGAAACGGAAGAAGCGTGTTCGATTTGAAGGAGTACCCAGTTCTTCTTCTTCTTCTTCTTCTTCTTCATCTGACAATTCTTCTAGCTCTTCAGATTCAAGCGAAGAAGACAGAAAAGGTAAAAAGCGAAGCAAGAAACAAAGCTTCGGAAAAGGCAAGAAAAAGGCAAAGAAGGCTACATCTCGCCCAGAGACTGACAGTTCTATTGAGGACTCGTCTACAGACAGCTCAGATTCCGATGACGGAAACTTTTATGCGAACAAGAAGAATTTTTACAAAGCTAACCAGTATGACTTTCTCGAAGATAAAAGCAAGAAAGTCCAAGAGTTTAAGGAAGGTGGCCACTCGATCAAGTTTGATACTTTTTCAGGATACTCAAATGCTTCGGAGGCTTTGTCTCTTATACAACAGTTTGACATCGCTTTCGCGAGAGGACACTATTCAGAGCACTCCAAGATTCGGAGAGCTGCCTCTTACTTTAAGGGGAATGCTCGTACTTGGTGGTCCACGCTCCTTTTAAACAAGACTGCGCCAGTTAAATGGCTGAAATTTAAGAAGCTTTTTATTTCTTCTTGGTTGACGCAAGAATATGAACGAGATATACGAGCTGCTTGGAACCATCTTCGGATGACCAAAAAAGATACAATCAATGCTTACTGTGAAAGATTCTGGAGATCTTTTCTACCCACCTCTTCATTCAAGAAGATCTCGTTCAGAGAACAGATTGAGCGGTTTACCTTGGGTCTACCTACAGAGATCCGAGATCATTGCTTGGAACAGAAGTCAGCTTCTATTCAGGAGTTGATGAGTCATGCGAAGCGGGGCTTTGCCATTCACTCTGGCAGTCTAACCTACCCCACAGATGAGGCCATAACACAACGAGCCGAAAACAGACTTCTAGGAATGAAAGTAGAAAGAAAAAGAGCAACCCAAAGAAAAAGGATGCACGACCCAAGCTTACTCCTAAGGAGAGAGCTCGCTTTATCAGAGAGGGGAAGTGCTTTGGATGCGGGGAACGGGGACATATCTCCGCGAAGTGCCTAAAAAGGCACAGAAAGTACAGAATGATAAACATGACGACAGGCCTAAGAGTTCGAGAGCAGCTGAGGGACGTGGAAGAAAAGCCAGATAGAAAAACAGAACTGAACTGGTACCACATGGCATGGTACCTACACCGAATCTAATGAATGAAAGTACAAACTTTGCCGCTTTTGGGGCAAAGTGAAGGATCGGGAAGCTCTTTTGAAGAAGCCAAGGCCAACTTCTTTTCACTTGGAATTGGCGGCTCGATTTGGAAATTACGCCGGACAGACTGACGCCACAGGCGGAGGTAGTTCGACTGGCACCCAGATGGGATGTTGCCATTACACCGAGCATTGGCAAACTTCGTTTGCAATGAGAGAGGTGTTCAGGGAACGCGAGTGACGTTCTGCTCAGGATCCCTTGGTACCACAAGAACTATGTCGTGGTTGACTACCGGGCCGAGAAAGCGACTTTGATAAATGAAGGGCTTAGAGATTGTACTTGATGAACTTCGGTTTTCTTACTCATTCTTTTGGGAGAGAACTGAACGATGGATAAAGGTTGAATATGGGTTTTTGGTAATGCCTTTTGCTTAACCAATGCTCCTGCGACATTTAATCGGATGACGGACAGGATTTTTCGAGAGTACACGCTATTTGTTGGCACTTTCTTTGATGATATCATTGTTTTCTCCAAGAATGAGGTAGAACACAGAGATCATCTGCTTCAGAGATACACTTTTTGGGAGACTTTGTCTCAGCAGCAGGAGTGCAAGTGGATTCGGCCAAGATAGAGACTATACCTTGTCAGGAGTTTTTTGGAGCAAGAGATTGCACATATGTATATACCCATGCATGGTGCATCGAATAAAGGATTGCCCATTTTCCAGAGCTAGGTGGTTACGTGGGGCCCACATGTGTACAAGTAGGACAGCATGTACATAGTGCATCGATTTTCACCATTACCAGTACCAGTGTGTTTTTCTATAATAATGAGGAGTTGGTAGCACGTAAAACTTCTCGAGGAAGCTATCCGCGGGCCGACGACATGAGGTAAGCAGGTGCGTCAGATGGCATCTAGTGGCGTCAGGAGGTCGAATGGGGTCAATACTTGCACGTGGAGAAGTACGGGCACAACGTCGATGTTTTCTTGTGAAAGGTCATCATAAGGACCATTTTTTAAGACCACTTCACGTGGTGGCGGGATGCATTATTGGAAAAAGCTGAGTGTCAGGTGTGCGGATGGATGCAGCAGGGTGACAACTATGCACTGCAAAGTCAGTTTTTGGCCTGTTCGGGGTCCGTTTGAGGTCAACTAAAAGGCCAAGGGTGCCCAAGTAATAAAGCTAAGTGTGGGAACTGAAAAAACAGAGAGAAGACCAGAAAAAACGTGGAGAAGAGAGGAGGAACAGCCGCAACTGTGTTTTTGGTGTTTTTGGTGTTTTTGGAGCCTATTTTGGCCGTAAACTGCTCATCCGAGGTCGGATTTGAGCACTTTGACATTGTAGAGTGGGGTTTTGGGCCGTTCCAGACGCGATGGCGCTCTCCATTTTGCCAAATTCCTCACTCTTTTTCTGTTGTTTTTGTTGTGTAAGTTTCTCCTATGAACGAAGCTTCTGCTCCAATTTGTGATTGTATCTGACATCTTTTACCCATATTGTGTGAGCTATTTGCCCCATTGGTGTTGGCCCAAGCTCAATTGTATCTAAACATCAGAAATTCTCCTCTTTTGAGCTGAGTTTTTTGGGTGTGTGTGTGTGTGTGTGTCTCTGTGTGGAGTGGGCAAGTGGATAGTCTCTCTCCTCTCACTCCATCGGTGTGTTCCCTGTCTCGGCCAGGTGTGTTGTGTAAGCCGAGTGGTGCCCCATAGTGTGTGTGTATATCTTCCCAAGAGTGTGTGTCGGGTCGTTATAGAGACGTTCTGTGTGTTTCCATCCCGCCCACATTCTTTTGGCGTCCCCACGGAGGATCTTCTTCGAGTACCTTCTGCTTCGAGCTTCAGCTTCGAGATTACAGATTACAGGTTGCAGTTTACAGTTTATAGGTTACAGGTTACAGGTTACAAGGACAAGTACAGGTACAAGTGATTCACACAGGTACAAGTAGCTGGAGTACAGTGATATACTAGCAGAGGTGTCACTTGCAATTGTTGTGGGTATGCATCATTTGGCGCTTGTTTGAGCGCATTGTCTGCTGGTATTGTACGTTACTTGTGGAAACTGCCAATTGTACGCCTTTGTGGAGCCATATTTTGGTTTTATTTGGCAGTCCCAGCCATTTCTGAGACTTGGTCTGGAAGATAGTCATTTCTGAGATTTGACTATACGAGATTTGCATAAGCCTTCGTGTGAGGGTCGATAGCGTGAGGTTTTATTGAGCTGGGGGATTCTCAAATGTGGAGATCCTTTCGGTGATACAGGTAGCTGGAGCACCCTTTTTGCGACCTCGCCATAGGCTATGTATTAGTGATTCCTACTTGATGCTCGGGTTCTATTGTTGGCAGTTTATGCATACATATACAGTCTATATTTTGGGTTCCTACTGCTCTACTTCTGGGACTCTGCCAAAATTTTATGATTACTGGTCTTTTGGTCTTTTAAGCCATTTATGTTGTTATGCTACTGAAATACAGGTGTGCTTTCTTGGGAGCTGCATGGTTGGCTTTAATGGATGATCAAAATGGTCCTCAATTCACTCCTTTTCATTTAACTCAAAGAATCCAGATAAATGTTTATGTGTCCAGGAAGATTTTTTTCCAGCAGCGCATAGTCTTTATGTTCGGGCCAAGAAGATTAAGAGAGATATTGGAATATCCTTTGCCTGTTGTAATTCCGATGATTAACTATGAAAACTCATTTGATGTGCATGTGTTTGTCCTTATCTAAAGTTGAGCTCCATTGAAGTTTCTGGGGATTGGGGTCAGTAAAAAGTTTGGGTTCTGGTACATGTGTTCGAAGGGGTTCTCAAAGCATTGAACTTGGGTATCCATGGCTTTCTCTTATCCGGAGTTTCATGGAAGAAGTGATGAAGATGTGGAAGACTTTTTGGAAAAGATGGAGGTTGTCTGCATTAGCAACCAAATTCATGACCCTGCAGAGATGTTACGTCTTCTCCAAATTTGTTTGAAGAGTGATGCACGAGTTTGGTCCAAAGCATTTGAAGAGGAGTTGCGTGCGGCGGATCCACCTGTAAGATTGAGTTGGGACAATCTAAGGCATGGATTGGAAGTGGAGTTTGTGAAGATAGAAGATCCTGACAAAGTGTGGTAAGAAGTACAGGGTTTGGTGCAAAAGGAAGGTAAGCCAGTAGATGTGTATATACGTAAGTTCTCATTGGCATGGGAGAGGATGTGTAAGGCCTTAGCACCACAAGTACCCCCGCCTGACATGATGAAGAAGGACAGGTTCCTGGCTGGTCTTTGGGAGAATATACGTTGGAGAGTGGAGCTAAAGAAGCCTAGGACATATGAAAATGCACTAGAGGTAGCAAGGAACAAAGAGTGGAAGCTGAGAAAAATGAGTCAGTTAGGGGTGGAGTCTTTGCCCATGAGGTCTGAATTTCAGCCTATGGATTCTTTGCAAGGTCACAAGCCAGCGGTTCATCATGAACCAATGGTTCCTGTTACTCCTCAGGTTATACCAGCAGTGGTTACTACAGCTGTGCAAGATGATGGGCTAAGGCAAGACATGAGGCAAGTGGTAGATTTAATAAAGAATCTCAGCCTAAACATGCTAAGTCAAGTGGGAAATAATCGAGGTCGAGGGAGGTTTGCAAATCAGCCAGGAGGTGAAGAAAGATCTAGGAATAGTGTTGGACAACGCAATGGTAGGTTTTGGAGGCAGACGCCCACATGTTATAATTGCGGAGAGTTGGGCCATATCAACCCGCAATGTGATAAGCCACCAAGGATGGGGGGAGACATGTATCCATTGCCAAGACAGGTGCTAACTACGTCCAATGATTATGGCATTGAAATTAAGGGAGAAGAAGGAACCAGTGGGTTAACCAAGGAGGAAAAGGGAAAGACAAAAGTTATAAGTGTAGTCACCTTGGAGAAGGCATCAAAGCTAGAGGATACATTAGTGATGCCTATTGGGAAGAGGACCACAGAGGAAAAGGAAGGAAGAAGTGCCCCAGGTCCTAGTAAGAAGAAGGGAAAGAGCCATGAAGGCAAGGATGTCAAGGCCAAGAGGAAAAGAAGGGCTCGTCGTAAGTTTCATGTTTTAGATTTTCCACTAGGGGATGGGCAATTAAGCTATGACTTGAAGGAGGATCTGACAAGCAGGAAGACAGATGTTACTTTTGGGCAGCTTATAGAGATGGTGCGTAAGCTAAAGCGACAATGGAAGAGGATGGTTAACCCAATGGAGAAAGAGCCAGAGAGAGGTTCAATAAAGGTGTTGGCGATGGATGAGCTACCAAACATTTGTCCAATAGTAGATGTGTGGCATAAAAGAAAAAATCTGGGACAAGGTTATGTGGATGGCGGAGCCCAAATATGTGTCATAACACACTCATGCGTTGAAAAGATGGGTCTTACAGTGACTGGGGTGTCAGGCTTCCGGATCAGATTGGCAAACCATCAAAAAGTAAAATGTTTGGGTGTTGTAAAGAGCTTAGAAGTGGAGGCGTATGATGCGAAGGCAGTGGTTGATTTTCATGTGATGCCAGCAGGGTTGGGAGCATATCCTATTATACTGGGCAGACCATGGTTACGTACAGTAGGAGCTGTTCAAGATTGGCGACGTGGTACGATTAGCCTCTATGGAAAGACAGGTGCCAAGAAGCTATATAATATGGACACAAGGAAACGATTGGAGTATCTCTATGAAGATGAGGATGAGTCTAGTGATGAAGACTATTCCACGGTGTCTGACGAGAATAGTGATAGTACTACCAGCAGTGATGAGGATGCTGATGTTGCATTTCTTTTGATGGACAAAGGAATCCAAGAGTCTCGTGTAGTCGCATTTGCAAATGAGGTTGAAGATGAAAGTGAAGGGCCTTATAAAGTGATTGAAGGGCTGATGCAAACCAAGGTTGAATTGTCCAAGAAGCAGGAATTGATGACACAAATGATCAGTGGAGACCTCTCAACTATGGAGAAGGAGATGTATTTGCACATGCTGGCTAGTTTTCCTGATTTGTTCATTACTTCATATGAAGAGATCAGAGGGTTCAAAGGAGAAGAGATGCATATAGAGCTGAAAGAAGATGCTAAGCCAGTGCGGCAAAGGGCCAGTGCGGCAAAGGCTAAGAAGGATGGGCCAAGAGCAAATGGAAGCCTTGCAGGAAGAGGTGGACAAGCTATTGAAGGCAGGGTTCATAGTCCCAGTGGAGACCACAGAATGGGTCTGTCCAGTAGTAGTCAGTCCAAAGAAGGATGGGAAGTGGAGGATTTGTGTAGATTTTAAGCCCTTAAACGCAGCCACTAAGAAGAACCCATATCCTCTTCCATCCATTGATCAGATCCTGGATTCAGTGGCAGGTTATGAGAGGTACAGTGCGTGTGATGGTTTTTCAGGCTATTTTCAATTGAAGATTGCTCTTAAAGACCGAACAAAAACAACTTTCATTACGCTATGGGGCTGCTATTGCTACACAGTATTGCCATTTGGGTTGACAAATGGACCATCCTTTTATCAAGAGAGCAAATTGGGTGTTGGAACCATTCATTGGTAGTTGTGTTAAAGCTTTTATGGACGACTTCTGTGTCTATAGCAGTAGGGCTTAACATCATGAGAAGTTGCAGATGGTATTGGCTCGATATGATGAATATGGAGGACAACTAAATCCCAAGAAATGTCATTTAGCACAGCCAAGGGTGAAATTATTGGGCCATATGGTGTCAGAAAATGGCATTGAGGCCGATCTAGACAAGGTTAAGTCTATTATCCTTCTTCCATCACCTACGAGTACTAAGCAATTGGCAACCTTTATACACAAAGTGAAGTACATGGCACGGTTTATTCCATTGTCTTCTCAGCTTCTTTATCCATTACAACAAGTGGCAAAGCATGATCCATTGCAATGGGATGACAAGTGTGAAGAAGTGTTTCAAGAGGTAAAAGAGGTGTTAGGGGGGTTGTCAGCCATGCAGGCTCCTGATTGGGAGCAAGTGTTTTACGTAAATCCATCAGTAGGGGATGATGCCATTGGAGCCATGCTATTGCAAAAGGGGAAGGGCAACCATTATATGAGGCCCATGTATTGTGCAAGCCGAGTGAAGTTGGTAGCAGAGAGAAAATTCTCCGAAGTAGAGCTAGTGATGGCCAGTGTAATATTTGCTTGTCGACGATTTCGTCATTACTTGCTACCACGACCTTTTGTTTTCTTGAGGAGTTACGCCTTTTTGCCACAGTTAATTAATGGCACTAACATGTCAAATGTGGTGAAGAAATGGGTAATTGAGCTGCAAGAGTTTGAGTTCTCTTTTCTAGTGGAAGACAGTACAAGGGCTACCCTAGCTGATTTGCTAACTTACAAGGAGAATCCCCTTCTTGTTAAGGAAGAGGTGGTGAGAAAGGTAGTTGAAGAAGTGCCACATTTCCTCTCGACTATGGATATCCCCTTTCTGATGCACCCGTCACCCACCTTGTGACGCATCAAGAATACCCCTCACCTAGTCCTTTCCTACCGAACTTACGGTACAATCTCCTTCACGATGCTCTCTCTATGTCACCCATCCTATGACGCATCAGAGATGTCCGTTCCCGGATGGTCGGATACTTCTTTACTGATGCTCCCTGTCACCCATCCGTTGTGACGCATCAGAAGTACCCGTTCCTGGTGGCCTTACAGATATTCCCTTTCACAGTGCTCCTGTCATTACTTTGAATGACGCACTCGGGATACTCTGTACTCGGATGTCTCCAGTGAGAAAAACCCTCTCACTTAAAATTCCAATAATTCATTTAGAATTATTTTCTTGGTGTTCCAAGAGAGAAAACCCTCTCACTTATAAATCCAATAATTCATTCAGAATTATTTTTCTGTCAAATAAAGCCAATTTAGCAATATCCCTCTCACTTATAAACAGTTGTCCTCATCTGTAGAGGTCCAACTGAACTGCCGGGGAGAAATCGGAAAGATACCAAATCTTGCTCAATGGTGAGTTGAGCTAGTCCTTTCTCAAAAGAGAACTTAAAAATTAAATTAAACAATAATTCAATGATTCAATACTTACCTTACCGGTTTATGTCTTTCCTCTAGTACCTCGAGGATATCCTTCACCTTTCATTAAAGCTACGAGCCATGTAAGAATTCGTCATTCGCATCTTTCCAACAGATCGGAAGTTTCCTCATGCGAGAATCTGTTAACTCAATTCCACCTTCTCAATTCCGAGAAGAATAATCCTCTTAGAAATCAATTTAGGTCTATGTCCTTGCGCATAACCTTGCGCTATTAGTCCTGAGGATATTGAACCTCTTATGTCCTCCCACATAGGGAATGCCCAAATCATAGAGCATTAAGCTCGATGTCTTTCTTTTACGATTTGCAATCACCTTAAAGAAGGTTCTTGTTCCGGGCCGTCGCTCAACGTAGGCGGACGGTTCCAATCCGAAGATTTCTTGTGCACGGCGGCACTTTCTCTAATCTTTTCTCCTGCAAGTTATTACAACCAACAGTGTTTTCTCGACGCCCATTAGCGTCTCTTCCTTACAAAATCATCAAAAATGATTCACCTTGCAAGCATCAATGACGACTTGCTGTCACAAAGTGATGACGTGGCGGATAGCAGAAACCCTAATTTCTGCCAAAAACCCTAAAATTCTTGCAAACCCTAATTTCTACCAAAAACCCTAATTTCTGGAAATCGCAGAGGCGGAATATTAAAAAAAGAAAGAGAAAAAGAGAACTTGCTTTTTTACTGACTCTCATTGAGAGAGAGAGAGAGAATCTGCTTTTGCTTTGAAGCTTTTGGGGCCCTGCTTTTGGGCATCCCTTGTAACCTTTAAATTAGTGGTGAGGGCCTCACTTCTCAGAGCATCTGGACACAGAGTCTGAGAGTGAAACCCTAACCGCTCTCTTGTACTTTGATGATTGACTAATATAAAAAGAAATACCGAAAGGGGCGCCAGTCTTTGGGGCCAATATCTCTAGGCACGGAACTCCGCCGGGCCAGTGCAAATCTATTGTGATATGTGAATTGTTTTGAAGTGGTTATTTGGTGCTGTCGCGGTTGATTCTTGACTTGGAGTGTCCAAGTCTGTTACAGTGGTATCAGAGCACAGCCGATTTCTCTTCTACGGGAAATCCGATCCCCGAATTTTTTTTCCGCGGCACCTATGGCTTCAGGCAATGATCAGTCGACTCCCTCTGCATCTGGAGATGCGGGCTGGGATCACAACGAAGATTCAGACAGAGAGTATGGCCCGCCTCCGCCTACTTAGGCAAAGCAAAGAGAGATGGAGCGTCGTCGATTGATTGGCGATGCAACAAAGATGATGCTCAATTTTGCCAAGGACCCAAAGATGGAAAAATATATGAACCATACCTCTTTGGAAGACGTACAGATGGAGTGGCAGAGAACCACAACACCACTCCCGAAACCCGCTCTCAAGAAACCTTCTGCCTCCAAGAAAATATACGGAGAAGAAACTGGAGAACGTGGTTGATGCACGGATTGCTCAGCTTTTCGACGTGCAAAAGAAGGATAAAAAGCACGGCAAAAAGCAGAAGAAAGGCACTAACTTCCCGGGATATTTGGGTCGTCAGTCGACATTTGACAAGGCAAAGAAACAGAAGAAGCGTGTTCGATTTCAAGGAGTACCCAGTTCTTCTTCTTCTAACAGTTCTTCTAACTCTTCAGATTCGAGCGAAGAAGACAGAAAAGGTAAAAAGCGAAGCAAGAAACAAAGCCAACCAGTATGACTTTCTCGAAGATAAAAGCAAGAAAGTCCGAGAGTTTAAGGAAGGTGGCCACTCGATCAAGTTTGATACTTTTCAGGATACTCAGATGCTTCGAAGGCTTTGTCTTTTATACAGCAGTTTGACATCGCTTTCGCGAGAGTACGCTATTCAGAGCACTCCAAGATTTGGAGAGTTGTCTCTTACTCTAAGGGGAATGCTCGTACTTGGTGGTCCACGCTTCTATTAAGCAAGACTATGCCAGTTACATGGCTGAAATTCAAGAGGTTTTTTTATTTCTTCTTGGTTGACTCAAGAGTTTGAGCGAGATATACGAGCTGCTTGGAACCATCTTCGGATGACCAAGAAAGATACAATCAATGCTTATTGTGAAAGATTCTGGAGCTCTTTTCTACCCGCCTCTTCATTCAAGAAGATCTCATTCAGAGAAAAGATTGAGCGGTTTACCTTGGGTCTACCTACAGAGATCCAAGATCACTGCTTGGAACAGAAGTCAGCTTCTATTCAGGAGTTGATGAGTCATGCGAAGCGGGGCTTTGCCATTCACTCTGGCAGTTTGACCTACCCCAGAGATAAGGCCATGACACAACGAGCCGAACAGACTTCTGGGAATGAAAGTAGAAAGAAGAAGAGCAACCCAGAGAAAAAGGATGCACAACCCAAGCTTACTCCGGAGGAGAGAGCTCGCTTCATCAGAGAGGGGAAGTGCTTTGGATGCGGGGAACATGGACATATCTCCGCGAAGTGCCCTAAAAAGGCACAGAAAGAACAGAATGATAAAGACGAAGACAGGTCTGAGAGTTCGAGAGCAGCTGAGAAATGTGGCAGAAAAGACAGATAGAAAAGCAGAACTGGTACCACATGGCGTGAGACCTGCACCGAATCTAATGAATGAAAGTACAAACTTTGCCACTTTTGGGGCAAAGTGAAGGATCAGGAAGCCCTTTTGAAGGAGCCAAGGCCAACTTCTTTTCACTTGGAATTGGCGGCTCGATTTGGAACTACGCCCGACAGACTGACGCCACAGGCGGAGGTAGTTCGACTGGCACCCAGATGGGATGTTGCCATTACACTGAGCATTAGCAAACTTCGTTTGCAATGACACGGGTGTTCAGGGCACGCGAGTGACATTCTACTCGGGATCCCTTGGTACCACAAGAACTACGCCGTGGTTGACTACCGGGCCGAGAAAGCGACTTTGATAAATGAAGGGCTTAGAGATTGTACTTGATGAACTTCAGTCTCTTACTCATTCTTTTGGGAGAGAACTGAACGCTGGATAAAGGTTGAATATGTTTTGACCTGATCAAAAGAACGCCAAGATTTTTCTCCACACTCATGCCGATTGCTTTTCAGAGGGCCTGAAGATCAAGCCATTTGATCTGATACCTGGAAGCATGCCACCGAATCGGCCACCTTATCGTGTGAGCCGAGTACAGAATGAAAAGATTATGAGCCGAGTGAAAGACCTCTTGGAAAAGGGTCTTGTCCAGCCTAGTACTTCACCGTATTGCTCTCCAGTGTTGTTGGTTTTGAAGAAAGACGGATCTTGGAGAATGTGTATCGATTATAGAGCTCTCAACAAATCACCATCAAGAACAGATTTCCGATTCCTAGGATCAATGATATACTCCACAGGTTACACGGATCCTCGTGCTTTAGCAGGATTGACTTGAAGAGTGGAAATCATCAGATCAGGATAGCGCCAGGAGATGTCTACAAGACAGCTTTTCGGACGACTTTTGGGTTATTTCAGTTTATGGTGATGCCTTTTAGCTTAACCAATGCTCCTGCGACATTTAACCGGATGATGGACAGGATTTTTCGAGAGTACAGACTATTTGTTGGCACTTTCTTTGACGACATCATTGTTTTCTCCAAGAATGAGGCAGAACACAGAGATCATCTGCTTCAAGTCTTTCAGGCATTACGAGATCACACGTTAGTGATTAATGCAAAGAAAAGTGAATTTTTCCTACCAGAGATACACTTTTTGGGACACATTGTGTCAGCAGTAGGAGTGCAAATGGACCCGGCCAAGATAGAGACTATCCGTGATTGGCCCGATTTGAGGAATGTCCATGAAGTTTGAAGCTTCTTGGGACTGTGTTCGTACTACAGGCGGTTCATACGAAAGTTTGCAGAGGTTGCTTCTCCTTTGCATACCTTGACACAGAAAGGAGTACCTTTTTCGTGGGGACCCACAGAGGTGACTACCTTTCAGACACTGAAAGAGAAATTGACTACGGGACCTATTTTGACTTTGTTGGACATGCACAAGTCATTTGAAGTATATTGTGATGCTTGTGGTTGTAGTCTGGGTGCGGTCTTGATGCAAGAAGGCCATGTCATAGCTTACGAGAGCCGTTTGTTCTCTAGGCCGGAGATGACAGCACAGATTTATGAGAAAGAGCTTTTGGCGGTTATCCATGCTCTTACTCAGTGGCGGCATTACCTACTCGGAGCGGATTTTACTGTCTTTACAGACCATCAGAGTTTGCGCTACTTCTTGTCACAGAAACAGCTTTCGGAAATCAGATGCGGTGGACGAACATCTTGTCATAGTTCCACTTCCAGATTGTCCATGTGCAGGGACAGAAGAATGTGGTGGCAGATGCTTTGTCTCGAAAACCGTTGGTTCTGGCTATTTCCGCGATACATCATAAGAGCTTCGAGGATATGGTCGATCAGTATGCCACAGATACAGATTTTGCAGATATTTTCGCACGGATACGGGATGGGCAGACAACAGCTGGATACTCCCTTCGGGAAGGCTACTTGATGAAAAAGACTATGTTGTGCGTTACACAGCCGTTGAGGGAAAAGGTTATGACTGAATGCCACTGTCCACCTTTTACGGGTCACCGCGGCATTGCTACCACCATGAAGGGGGTAGAGAAATACTTCTTTGGGCCGAGACTCAAAAAGGATGTGGAAGAGTTTGTGCGCAGTTGCTTGGTATGTCAGAAGGTCAAGTTTGACAGGCATAAGGCACAGGGATTGTTACAACCTTTACCCGTACCCACCCACCCCTCGGAAAGTATTGCAATGGATTTCATTTTTGATCTCCCAAGAACACAGAATGATCACGATGATTTTCCGATTACATGGCACGTCTGAGACGATTGTCTCCGACAGACACCCCAGATTTATGAGTTTGTTTTGGAAGGCAATTTGGGAGAACATTGGCACGCAGTTGCAATTCTCGTCATTGTTCCACTTGCAGACTGACGGGCAATTTGAGATTGCCAATTCAATGATTTTAGATTTATTGAAGTCTTGTATCTCGGATCAGAAGACTCGATGGGAAAAGAACTTACCTTTGGTGGAATTTGCCTGCAATAACACGATACACTCTTCGACGGGGAAGATGCCATGTGAGATTGTTGAAAGTGCTGCGAAGGTTCCATCCTTCCTGAGCACGAAAGATTAGATATTTGAAGCGGATGAATATTCGCGAGATTTGGATACGACTTTTGCCAAGGTTCGCGAGACTTTGCATAAGTCTCAAGAACGACAGAAAAAGGCAGCGGATCGCCATCGTCGCGACATGAAATTGAAGGAGGATGATTGAGTGCTCTTACGTTTTGAGAAGGCACGCCTACGAAAGAAAAAGGGAAAGGAGAGGCTTTTTCCAAAGCTTAGTATGTGATACTGCGGACCTTTCCAGATCACTGACAAGATAAATGATGTCTCCTTCCGATTGGAACTGCCAGATACTTGGAGGATTCATAATGCATTGCATGTGAGTCTCTTGAACCCTGTTAAGGGTGATGTGCCTGATGATAGGGAGCGTGATGAGCAACCCGCAGTGGAAGAAAACGAGGAGATCCTTGTTCCTGAAAAGATTTTGGCACATAATGATATGAAGAAAGGTAAAGTCCAAAGGCGGTTCTTGGTTTAGTTCAAGAACTTTCCTGCATTTGATGCGAAGTGGATGGAGGAGGAGGACCTAGCAGATACTCCTCGGATTGTGAAACTTTACCTCGATGTTTTGGTTTAGCATAGTCTACTCCAAACGGAACCCAGAATTCAGCTTGGCCGGAGATCTGGTGCAGTGGGATGCACAAGAGGGGAGTCACTCCGCTCCTTTGTCAACAGATGCCTTGATTTTGATACTAAAGTCACTGATGTCTCTTTGAGCTTCAGGGATACTGAGAGCTGACAGTATTCTGCTGGATGACTTTATAAAATGGAATTCCTGATTATGATACTGATTTGTTCTTGACTTCTTGTGAGTGCAGGAACTGATAGACGAAATGACTGCACCATTTTGGTCTACTTGATCTCGAATAGACATGGTTGCAATAAGGGTTAGTCAATCGGACATCGATGAGGTCCCGATTGGACCTAGATGTGATTGCTAGCTACATTGCCGATAAATCATGGTCTAAGATCCGAATGAATGTTGAATGTCATGTGATGTCCTGTGATCTCTGGTGATGTCCTGTGATGTCGTGTGATGTCCTGTGATGTCGTGTGATGTGACTGTCGATTTTGTACATGTGCTAGATGTGTGTTCCTAGTACGTAGGTACTAACAGTCAGTATCTGCTAAGACGGTTTATGGCTTTTGTCGGTTTTGCAGGCGTAATCGCGGTCGATTACAATGCTTTCAAGAGGGGGGTATGTCACAAAGTGATGACGTGGCGGATAGTAGAAACCCTAATTTCTGCCAGAAACCCTAAAATTCCTGCAAACCCTAATTTCTGCCAAAAACCCTAATTTCCGGAAATCGCGGAGGCGGAATATTATTATAAAAAAAAAAGGGGGGGGGGAAATTTTGAGCGACGCAAATCTCAGCTTTTCGCTTTGATTTGGGAGAAAGAAAGAGAAAAAGAGAACTTGCTTTTTTACAGACTCTCATTGAGAGAGAGAGAGAATCTGCTTTTGCTTTGAATCTTTTGGGGCTCTGCTCTTGGGCATCCCTTGTAACCTCTAAATTAGTGGTGAGGGCCTCACTTCTCAAAGCATCTGGACGCAGAGTCTGAGAATGAAACCCTAACCGCTCTCTTGTACTTTGATGATTGATTAATATAAAAAGAAATACCGAAAGGGACGCCAGTCTTTGGGGCCAATATCTCTAGGCACGGAACTCCGCCGGGCCAGTGCAAATCTATTGTGATCTGTGAATTGTTTTGAAGTGGTTATTTGGTGCTGTCGCGGTTGATTCTTGACTTGGAGTGTCCAAGTCTGTTACACTTGCAAAATCTCAAGCAGATAGGATTCTAGCCATAGCATTTTCTGAACGTACATTCAAACCCGGTTCACAATAGAGCAAACCCTCTTTGATTCTTAGGGATGTTCTCCCATATGTAATTCTTACCATTTTGAAACGGTTGGCGAATTATACTCTTACGAACATAATAGTTCGAATTTATTCCAGCAGCGTGTAAATGCTACTTGACCTGCTTATGGAGAAACATATACCGCAACCAAAAGTTGATACTGTAATGATAAAAGCACATGGCGTACTCAATGATCAACGACCATCAGAAAACCTCTTCTCCGTAGAGAAACTCAAATTTCTTCTACCAAACACATCTCAAAGAGAGATTCTCGTGTCGGAATATCCTTGGCGCAAAAAGGCGCTCATGAGAGTATAACAAACTCCTGTCCAGTTCCTTAGCATAGGTCTGCATCTTCGTGTGTTATCCATGTACTCAAAAGTGTACATAATTCTTAAGCTGTGTTAAAGTTTCGGTGAACTTGGGAAATTACCTTCCCTCCGTAAGATCCTTAGAGCGAAGACGCTCAACTTGATGATCACTTGGCTCGATCTTAGGGCAAAACCCGCTCATCAAATAATCTAGGATTTTAATCCTTGGATTCCTCAAGCACAGGCCGTAGTCGTCACTTGTTCCTTCCCTCGTAAAAAGAGTGTTCATTGACTTGTGCAAAAAGCACTACCATATCTTCCCTTACCGGGTAGGGGGTGTGGGCTTAAAGAGTACTCAAGCTTCATGAAAGCTTTTCTTTGCTTGAAAACTCAGAATGGTTCCTTCATAATTTCCTACCCACAATAGCAGGTAATTTGGTGGAGAACTACTGGATACCAAATCAATCATGGACCTTCTGGATGGTTAAGCAAAGCAGTTCATCATATAAACAATGTTCTGACTCAACCTTACTCTCATAAACACTCGAGAGTGATTGTTCTGGTTAGACACAACCATACCTCGTACAAAAGAGCAAACAAGCATAATACACTTTATGATTTCCTCAAAGATGTAACTTTGATTAAAAACCTGCCCTCTCACTTAAAGTTCAAGGGTCTTCTATTCAAGAACTCAGGAGTTAGATTTGATTCCCTTACTCCAAACTTTCTGTGTTCAATGTTTTTCGTCCCACCACAGGGATTGGTTTCTATGTACACTAAGGTGTACACTTTCAACTTTGTACTGCTGACTCCACCATCTGCTGCAAAGTATCTTGAATATGCATTTACAAAATTCGGGCAAAAGTCCTTTGTTGAATTTGTTAATCTTTCCTTCCTCGGAGAGGATCAAGAATGGAGCTACCTTGGCAAGAGTGAACCACTACTTGCTTTGACTCGCTCGTGTTCCTACAATCTTCTTGAATGCCTTCCTCAAAGCGTAGAGGAAAAAAATTTGTCCGAAAATTCAGCTTTGAATTGAATCCAAGTCTTGTTGAAAGTTCCTTGCAATATACCACCAAGTACTTGCAGTAGCCCTTAGGTGTTTGGTCACATGCCTCACCTTCGACGCTTTTCAGAAATTGCCGCTTGCAAAGGCAACTTCAAACTGTCGAATGAAAGCGTTAGCTTTTGGGACATCTTCCCATCAGTCAAAAGTATCAAACTTGACCGGAGTGTTCTGAGGTCTAAAGACCTTCTTCATATCCTTCACAGAATGATGGGATTTCTTGGCTATGGTTATGGATTGATGTTCATGGATATTTTCTGGATTCTGAAGGATCTCGAGCATTCCGCTCCTTGGATTCTCTAGGTTCTTGAGCATCATGCTCTTGCTGCCTTCTCAGAGAATCCCAAGTCTTGTGTCGACTTCTTGCAGAGAGAAAAAAATTCAAACTCTGCGAGCTTTTTCCTGCAGGACTTAGGTTTCCGCCTACTTACTTCTCTGTTGGCTTGTCATGGCTTCTTCACGTATCTTCCCAAAGTCGTCCTCCTTTATAGAGAAAGAGAGGAGACCATGCTCTGATACCACTGTCACAAACGGGAGCGCATAACAATATAAAATATACTCAGATAAATAGAATTTATCTCTTAATATTGAAGCCAAAGGATATAGAGAGAAATCGATAGAGAGAGAGAGAGAGAGTGAGAAGATCGACACGGTACTGGGGACCAGAAGATGGGCTGGTCCCCCCCTTAAAGAGAATTCTTTATTAGGGAGAATCTTTTTACAAGCACAAGAACCGGAGAAAACCCCTCCGTTCTAAATCTCTGACTCGATGGTCGTTCCTTCCCGTAAGGGAAATCCGAGAGACGAGCTCTCAATCATTTTTCCGTCTGTACTTGGAGTCGAGACTCCGCAGATAATTTCCGAATTCCGGGAACGGAATTCCCAAGCGTAGGCCGAAGCCTTCTCGCTTCTCCTTCGCGATGAAGTATCTGCAAACACACACGCAAACACGCGACAACAATTCGTATGGCGAATCCACAATAGATACCTGTCGCTCTTGCGCGGGAAAGCGACTTCCGTGCTTCTTAGTCTCGCGATCTCTCACGTCTTCTGGCGGCAGAGTCTTCTCTTGCTGGCGTTGGTAACCTCTTTTCAGTGAGGGCCTGTGGTGTTTCTATAGCTTCTTCGCCACGGCACGAATAGCTGCTCGCGTAGAGATCGCGGCCGTTTTTTTTTTTTTTTTTTTTTTCGTTGTTCTGCCAGAAAAAAAGAAAGAGAAAACGCTGGCTGATCTGTTGCCTTATTTATCGGATGGCTGTCCACTTATTAAATGGGCGGCCGGTGTAATTTTAAAAATAGTCTGAATCTGCCCAAAAACTCAATAAAACCTTATAAGTTAAAAACAATGCTTTCACAGCACTTCCCAAGCGTCCCTGGATGCAACCACATGCACAAATGCAATGCAGACATAGATTCCTCGCAGAAAAGCGTTTGCTCTTCCCGGAAAACTCGTTCAAATTTTCCGCTTTTTTTAAGAAAAGCTTCTCAGAACCCATCTTTATTCTTGTGCTTGCGTCTTTACGCGTATTCCTCTTTCCAGTTCGAATTTCCTCTCGACTATGGATCACCTTTCTGATGCACCCGTCACCCACCTTGTGACGCATCACGAATACCCGTCACCTAGTCCTTTCCTACCGAACTTACGGTACAATCTCCTTCACGATGCTCTATGTCACCCATCCTATGACGCATCAGAGATGTCCGTTCCCAGATGGTCGGATACTTCTTTACTGATGCTCCCTGTCACCCATCCGTTGTGACGCATCAGAAGTACCCGTTCCTGGTGGCCTTACAGATATTCCCTTTCACAGTGCTCCTGTCATTACTTTGAATGACGCACTCGGGATACTCTGTACTCGGATGTCTCCAGTGAGAAAAACCCTCTCACTTAAAATTCCAATAATTCATTTAGAATTATTTTCTTGGTGTTCCAAGCGAGAAAACCCTCTCACTAATAAATCCAATAATTCATTCAGAATTATTTTTCTGTCAAATAAAGCCAATTTAGCAACAGTAGGCTCTGTCACAGGACGGGCACCACGTGCCAATAGAAAAGAGCAGACTAAACAGACTTTTAGCACTTCAATAACAACTAAACTGAGAGAGAGAGAGAGAGAGAGAGAGAGAGAGAGAAAGAGAGACGACACCTTGGGCGTCCCTTTCGGTATTTCTTTATACTGCATCAACAAAGTACAAGCCGGTACTCCAGACTCTGCACCTTCTCCCCAAAGCATAGATGTTGTCGAATTGCTGTAGGAACTGCAATGCTTTCTTCCTATCTTTCACCCCAAAAAAGGTGAAAAATTTGACTGTCGTACCGCCATCTTTGAAATCTTTGGGTTGGTTAGGCACGTATCCCGGGTACGGATAATAAGGGTATCCATATGGGGCTCCAACCATTATAGCCTGGTGGCGATGGTGGTGGGGGAGGTGGAGGCAACAACAATGGCAAAGGCGGTTGCATTGGATCTGGGTGAGATGGCTGCACCATATTCCTGAAGACTCCCCCGATTGGAACAGACGGCTGGAAAGGTTGCCAGTTGGAAGCCCTCGTACTTTCTGGTGCCGAAGGAGGAGGTACCACCTGAGGCATCACAGGGGGTAACATGTAATTAAAATTGTCGAAAACTTTGCAGCATCGGAAGATTCTGTTGAGGATGCCGCGAAAGAATGTTGTGAAGCTCGTTGAGAAGAAACTGCAAATATTCTGTTGAATCCATGTCTTGGGTTCTTTATGGCTTATGCCCTGTAAGACATGAGCGGTGCAGACGGGAGAGCGCCCAATGCGCGATGAAGTAAGGGTGGGAGCGGCTAATAAGTCCAGGGTCGGGACCCGAAGATACTTCAAATAAAATTCCAGTAGTCTCTGGTTTGCTCTATCTGCTGTTTTGTAGGACCGGTATGCTTTATTGCATCAACACAGTACAGGCCAGTACTCCAGACTCTGCACCTTCTCCAGGAAGCATGCCCGAGAATGAGCCCATGGCCTCAAATTTAAAGGCCCTAGGCACCAAAAGCAGTTTACATGAAAAGCCTTCAAACTCAAAAGCTTCTGGTCCAAAAGCAATGCCAAAAAGCTGCCAACGTAAATCACGAAAATCCGTACAACCTGCCATGTCAACACTGTCAGTGTGATTTCCGAAGCGTTCGTACTGCAACCACGTCATCAGTTGCGCATGTGTGTGTGGGTGGGTCCTGCTTTATTTTAATTCCTTTGTCCATTGGGGCCCCATCGGACAAAGTCCCCATAAGTTGATAAGACTTCTTCTTCTGTTACTTGTTCTTCTTAAGGTTTAGGCTCCTCGGACAGGATCTGCAAGTTGGCTCCATTCTTCAGGGCTTTGACACGTCAGCAGTTTGTGACATTCCCCTTCTTGAAAGAAGAGTAATCGTCCGTGATTAAAGCATATCTGCGAAACAACTCAAGTTAGCTCAAGAATTTTCGAGGGACATTTCGAGGGTCAATCAGCTTTCTCATTCTAGATTGGAGCTCTTGATATCTTAGGTCATTGGCTTCCCATAAAAATCTAATCCAATAAGGAGTATATTCTCATTCCAAATCATAGCTCTTGATATATTCGTGTAGCAAAATTAGCCATCACCCCAAGACCGCGCTAATCTCTAATGGGTGTTTCGATGCACTCAATTGTTGGAATTAGGGTTGCAGAGAAACACACACAGCTTGGAGAAGATGAAGGAATCTCAAGGCACACAATAGAGAGTGTGTTACTTAGTGTGCAATGGAAAAGATAGATAGCCCTAGAGTGATGGGCGTATATACAATGCACGAGGGAAAAAACTTCCTAAAGAGGGAAAAAATGCCCCGACGGTCCTAGTGTGTTCACACACATCACTACCACATGTATATGGTAACACTCTCTCTCTCTTTGACCAACAAAAAAAACTTTATCTCCCTCCACACACACACACACACACACACACAAAGCTGAAAACAGCCAATTTTCAGCACACATTGAGTATATACAAACACACACTCTCTTCTCTCTCACTCTCATCTCTTTCCCAAGCTCTCTACAACTGAAAATTGTTGTTATTCAGTCACACACACACACCCACTCACTCACATACACACACACAACCTACCATTAATGTGCACTGCACTCTCATAATCACCACCAAACACTCGCACAAATCAGGCCATAAGCCCAAAATAGTTAAATAATAGGCACCATCATCTACACACATGCACATGCTCTTGTGTATATACGCTTCATGCCAATGGCTTCAATGAAGTGACGACCACTGTGAAAACCGCAAAGGCACTCGACTACAACCACTACAAATGACACAATGCAAGGGAGGCTTCTCTGAGCGAAGCATCATGTTACGGAAGCGCCAGTTAGGTGGGGCATGCCTATGTTCATCAATTTCAAATGACAACATCAACCTTGTAATTATCTTTTAATCCACCTACGCCCTTATAATCTCTCTTTTGTGTGTTAACACAACATCAATGTATATTTTTTACTCTAGATTTGAAATCTAAGGCATGAGTGAGAAAAACAAAGACACAATAAATGAAGTCTTGGCCAAAGATAGAGCCATTATCACTATAAGTGGCGGATTTATCTTCTCCAATGACAAACCACCTTTGGTAACCTCTTGTAAAAACCCTCTCTCCTCTCTCAAAAAAGCTAGCTACAAGTAGCATACCTTGTAAAAACCCCATTCCTCTACCCTCTTTTCCCCTCCATCTCTCTCTTCCCCTACTATTTTCTCTATGTGGACCTCTATCACAAGCATCATTGCATCAGACATGGCGGCCCACGGTCACATGGTGTGGGTCACGTCTCAATAAAATAAAGGAAAATTTCACCCTATTTTCCTATATAAGGAGGGGTCTCTATCACCAAAACACAACATCACTCTCACCAAAGCACAATCTCTAAGTTATTAGAGGTTATGAGCATTTTGAGGCGTAGCCACCATGCCTCCACACTTCTTATATAGATAGAAGTGTTAGTCCATGTAAAGGGCATTGGGAAACACCATCACACCACAATGCTAAGGAGGTTATGCACACACAACCTACTCATCATCATCAACCGCCGCCACACCTTGGTGCAATTCAAAGTGGAGGATTTAGCATTCAACAGGAGTGAAGGCTAGCCTCATGCTACTCCTTGACATCATCTTCATGCATCAACGAGGCATTCATGGTCTCCTCCTTCCTCTCTTTCCCCTCTCTATTCATTATATCTCCCCCCCACAAATAATCTACTCTTTTCATTATGTCATCTTTCTATTGTGCCGGATTTGTGAGTATGGTTTATTTATTTCTCTTTGTATGTAGAGGTGTGCGGGTTTGCCACCTTACGGTTGTTTTGTTCTTCTGACTTGCATGTGCGGGCTCACCACCTCTTGTGTGAGTAGTCCACACACCTACATTCACAACTCTCACTATCTATATCCACTTGTTTCTCTGCAACTCATACCACCATTCATAACATATTCAATTGCGTGACATGGTGTGTGGTGTGTTGTATAGTATAGTCATTGCGTCCTAGCTGCATTTCAAGCTAGGTGGTGCCCCTATTGTGTGACTTTCATGATGAGGCCGTCATGCGTTAGCCCTTGTGTTGAGGCCTCCGGGTCTACCTTGCAAATCCGTCTCTCAGCGGGTGTGGACAAATGCATAGGATACGTTCGTACTTGCACAGCATTGTGAACAAGTTGTGTTTACAATAAATCCACTATGGAGAGAAAATAATATAAAAGATCTGTCTAAACCGCGTTGACTCTATGTCATTCAAGTTGCTCCATGGAGAAAGTGTGAAGAATTGGAAGTTGACGTTGTTGGGAAACAAGCAAACTGAAACACCTCTATACTGATGTCACCCAAGAGCGTTGAAAGAGAACTACAAGACGCAAAAAGCTTTGCCAAATCCTTCTGAAACACCACAAGTCCAATAGGAGTAGACCCTTGGGAATTTACTAGCCGTCGCCCACTCAAGAGACTATGTCACATAGGAGCAAAACCTTGCCAAAGCATGGATTTACAGCACACGCCGACCAATGCATATGAAGACAAGAGCCTCTCCTTTCACAATCAAACATCACAAACCCACAACTTTAACATCAATTCCACAATTCATAGATACATGCCCTCCGAATCTGTCTACACACAATTTGCCACTAGGCTACCATAGCCATAACCCTGCAGAGAACTAGTCGTAACTTGATGAGCACAACTCTAATTGGGGCACTTTACAGCTTGAGAGAAAGCTTGAAAAATGAATGGTGAGAAATCTGAAGATGACTAAAATTGATTCCATACGCCCCCATGAGCAAAATTGACGCGAACAGAGAGATGTCCCAACACGACTACACGTAGAGAAGGCTAGTCGGGGCAAAAAACTGCATCCAAGAGAAACAAGGAGACAGAACGAGCTAAAACCTGCAAATTTCTGGATTTTGGCTGAAATTTTTTTAGTTTGTACATGAGTTTTAGTTATATACAAGGCTCACTTCAAAGTGCTTCACATGCAGGTAAATATCTACGTTGGGTACTAATGCAACTATACTGGAACACTCCCCAGTGCCTACACCTAGCAGATACTAGTCGTGCTCATGTGCAATCAGAGGGTATGCAACTAATCTAAGTGCCTCGACATGCACATCCTATGTGCAAGCTCACAAGGGTGCCAGAACACTTCCTAGGTTGTCCTAAACCCTAGAAGTAGGAGTTAGCTTATCGACATGCACTTAGGGTTAGATGTGCACGTGATATTGGAGGTGGAACAGGAGTGGGCAGGCAGCCGAGTGATAAAGGCAACTGGTCCAAAACAAGCTCCATGTCCGTATTTGCTATCTGCTCCATTGGCAATCCGATAGGCGAAACAGGATGGAAGGGCAGCCAAGTGAAGACACAAAAGCAAGGGATGTTACTTGGTCAATGCTGATTCCATCATACCCATCTCTGTCTCTATCCAATTCAAATGAGTTCTGGCTGGGGGTTGTGCAAGTGAGCCGATTCTTCGATATCAAAGACAAAGAGGTTATGCTTTTCTTGAACCTAAATTGTCACAAAAAAGGCTTCCCTGACAAAAGAAGTTGCTTCCACTGACAATCTCCCGATAAGCTATCCAGGTTAGGGATAGGGTAATCCATTAAGAGAGCTCTTTCAAAATTGATGCCCTGCAAGCGTGACCGTCTCATGTAGAGGAATGGCGCCTAGATCAAACCCTTCTGAAGTGCAAATATTTTCCCGTGCTAGTTAAGACAAGCTCCTCTACAAACGAAAAATGCAGATGGAGAACTCTATCAAGCAAACGATAAAAGCACACAAAGAGGCAGAAGAGCCTTTGCAGCCACAGCATTTAGACAAACGAACATGCAAACAAACAGTTCACAAGAACATAACACGATACAGAGACTACCTTGCAATTGGATGCTGAATTATTGTTGAGAGCCGGAGGCAGATTCAGCCCTCCATCCCCATGCGCCAAACCTGCGTCTCTTTCGCTTTCATCTTTATACGGCTCTAGAAGTTGGCACCGGCGGTACTCAACACCGCAGACGAAATGCAGGATCCAGCATCTCGCGCCATTTCTTTGTTCATAAATTAAACTAGTGTGCCATAATTGCCAAAGGGTTCGATTAAATGGTTTAGCAAAACGAACATGATCATGATTGCTAAGGGTGTTGTCACGCGAGGCTTAGTTGTCACTAAGCCTAGAGAGCATGCACCGGTTGCAGCGGGTTGCGAGAGGAAGACCAAGGCGCTAAAAAGAGAGAGAAATCTTAAGCTCACCGGCACAGAAAATGCATAGTTCTGTAACTATGCCTTTTTAGGCATAGTTACACTACCAAGCAAGTCAAAAGTTGCCGCATGTCAAAGCCGGTTGATTGATCCTACAGAAAACTAAGCCTCTTGTGACCATAGCCCAAATGGTTTAGCTACACATGTATTATTCAATCTACTTTATTAAAATTCTATAATGCAGAATATTCCCACCCCCTACTTTTCATCCACAATTTTTTCCCCTCTCACCTCTGACTGCGTGGCAGCCCTGTCGTTTCCTCTCCCTCGATTTCGCCATGCAACAGCCCTACTTTCCTCCTCATTCACCACGCCTCTAATGCCTACTCAAACCCCCCCCCCCCCCCCCCACCCCAAACCCCCGTGCGAGAGCCTACACACTACTCGCGAGAGAGAAACAGTGTCAAAGAGCTATGTGCAGGTTGAGGCATCTCTCAACTTGCAAACAATGCGCTATCTTCCTTCGTGAGGGATAGATCCTACCATATTGGTAGTAAATCTGTTGGCACACACAAAGCGGCACGCAAATGTGCCCTACTCACAGTGCCCAAACTGGAGAGAGAGAGAGAGACAGAATCAATCTTGACAAGTTCTATATCTATTGCGCGAAATCTTGACAGATTCTTCCCTTTGATTTTCTCTTGCACTGACAAGGTAAAACCCAAATACATTTGTGAGAGGTCTAACTCAAAACGCGGCCAGTTTCTTTTCTCTGCAATTGGGGCTAACCATCCCACCACAAAGGCCTCGTTGTCAAATGTCTCGCCCCTTGAATATAGAAAAAAAAATATTGTTTGTTTTTCCAATGCAACTAGTATGCTCTCTTGGCCACCTCATCCGGCCTTGTGACTGCATCGCACACAACCTAGCTCTGCTCTCGCCACCCCTCTTCATCTCCCAAGCCATCTCATCATCTCCCAAGCCATCTCATTAGCATACCATGCTCAGTCTAGATCACGCAATGCTTGCCAGGAATGGATCCGCACCAGATTCCTTCTAATATAGCATTCTCAAAATCGAGGGAAGATACTCGATCGATGACGATGAGCATGTCAACCATGAATGTACAAAATAGGTTATGATAGGCAAACACTTAACTTTGACAAAAAGTGCAATGAATAGGAAAAACTTACTACAATTGTCCTCATGACAAAATGAACCCAATTAGTTAGCAATCATGTTAATATGGTATGGTGTGGGGATGCATGTTACATTCTGCTGCATTTGATCTACTACATTCTATTGTGATGGCTACACAAGGATCTAGGTGCATCGAGACTTTGGACGGATGATGCCGCTGGATTGAATAATCGAAACATAGTGTTGAGTGTGAGACAAGTGTGTAATTTGTGAATTATATGTTTTGTAAATGTATTGTCTTATGGACTCTAGTACATGGGTACATAGAGTCAGTGTCTATTGAAGAAAGTTTTTGTCCTTTAGTTGTTTTGCAGTTGTAATTGAGGACAATTACTTTTCTTTAAGAAAGGGGTTATTGGACAAGCTAGTGATGTGGCACCACCAAGTTTTGACCAATGGAATAGATTTCGCTCGAGGGGCCTAAACCTTAGTAGAAGAAGGAGAAGCACAAAAGGAATCCCAACTTATGAAGTCTCTTTCCTACCCAAAATATAAATTTTCAACATTCATAAAGATTCAAGTAAGAACAATTGAATGAGCTAACAATACACTCTCTCCCACCAACTGGATAATCTATCTACCAAATCTTAAGGTCAAGTTATAACTATTAAAGAAAAACTGATTTGAAATGGTTACTTTTATTGAGATGTATAAAAACTTTTAATTTCAAATGATTTAGAAGAAAAACAGTAAGAATGAGTATGATTCAATAGTCACATTATTCCATTTTATTTATTTTAATTATTGGACAGATTTCCATGAGTTAGAGGCTGCCAGCATCATGTTTTCAATTGGTCAAATAGTCCTCTCTACAAAAGAGATGTTGTTTAAATTTATTGGAAAATATTTATGGCGAGGAAGTAAAGAAATTAGGAAGTTCTTTTGTGTTCTGATTCGTGAAGAACAAAAACCAAAGTCATCCATCAGGATGGTGAACATCTTGCTCAAGGGGGTCACTTAGCATTGTGCATGCACTCCACGAAACCCCTCTCCTCTTCTAAAAGCCTCCCTAAATCCTCATAATGCAAATCTTTATATACAAGCATTGTGGTAGTCTCCACAAACTCTTTGAAGATATGCACAAAATAGTGAATAGGCAAACGCCAACTCAAGCCCATAGACGTAGAAGCTTTAGAAGGAGTTTTGGATATATATTACCATCTTTTGCTTGGAAGATGCTACCGACCATAAATCTGGATGTGGCCACTCCATACTTAGTACGGAAGATACTTTGATGGGTTCAAGCTTCCCATACCCTTGTGTAGAAGAATGTACAATATAAGAGTGAGAATAGAAGAAAATTGTTCTTTGAACCAGTCTGACTCGGCAAAGGTGTGCGAGATTTGTTGCTACAATTTTTGCATGTATAGCTTTGAATGTGCCGGAGAGGTTATGAAGTGGCTACTCCTCCACCAATGTGGGATGAAAATATAACTACAAAATCATGGCAAATCATAATTATGAAGCCATAAAAACATTCCACTGTGATTTCACACCCAACTTTGTCTTCTCAAAACATATACTTACAATGTGCAGGAAATTGAGCTAGTTGTTGCAATTGCATGCTTGACATTGAGAAAACATATTGCACGGTTTTGAACATTGTGAGAGCCAACAACAGATGGTTGCATGTATACCCAAGCACCTTTGGTAAACTCTTGTGGCACCCCTCACCATCTATACATCTTGTGTTGTGGTATAGAAGTGTTGTTGTTGGGATTAAAGCCCAAGTGGCCTCTTATACGGATATGGCCACCCGTCCGCCTAACTCACTTACCTCTAACTCTTTGTATATACTCACTTATACTTTTGTGGATAATAAGGTTTTGGGAGATAACCCTTCAAACGACTTCTCTGCGTGCTGTGTAAGTTCTCTGTGTATCTCTGTGTGTGTGTGAGAGTCGATCCACGCTCCGCCAAGTTCAGTGCGGATTTGCGTAATCGCGCGCGCGCGCACTTTTCAGGCAGATTCTCGATCCGGAGCTTGGAAATTCACACTCGGCGTTCCGGGAGTATGTCCCCCTTTCAAAGCTGTTTATGCTCTCAGAATTTCATTCTGAGCACTACATCAAAAGATAGGTTTTAGCCGCAAAGAAATCCGTCTTGTGTAGATTGGCAAGCAGGAGGTGGTCGGCATCAATATCGGCATCGACATACATCACTCATTCGTCTTCAAAGCATCATCTATAGACCAGGTATACATATATATCATGAGATATATATATTGCAGTATGCATTGCTACTTCTTGTGCTTGCCAGGTTCCAGGGGAGGTGTGGCCATACGACGGCTTGACACCACTGGCATGTATTGCAGATTGATGTTCTGTGATTGTGGGTCTACTAGTTATGAGTCACGCTAACAGACAGATCGCCGCAGCGGTCATAGGACAGTGATTGCAATGTCTATTGTAGGATGTATGCTAGTTCTGGGCAGTTTGCTGAGCCATCTGTGAGGGTCATGTGTGAGGTTTTTTGAAGCCAAGCACTGGGGGCTGGGTTCCAAAGTGTGAGGTGGATTAGGTTGCTGGAGTTCCCCTCTACACGCATCCTCTTCGGCGACTTTTATCCCATAGGATGTATGACTTTGTGTAGACACTGGATTGCATCTTATGCGTCAGGCCGTTGAGGCATTGTTCAGGGTTCAGTCTTGAGACAGATACAGGTTCTGTCATCGCCCAGACAGGAGACAGTGCATGCTTACAGGATAGCATATTACAGAGATTTTCAGATTTGTCACTGGTCAGCTATTTATGGTTGTTTTTTGAGCTATCTTTTGGTTTCCAGAGCTCAATTTACAGGGGAGACTCTGTCAAAATTTTTCAAAATACTGACAGTTCCTGAGGAGAGGTGTTCAACTTGTTGTTTACAGTTTGTTTACTCTGTACAGAGGCCAGCTTACAAGGGAAACTCTGCCGGATTTTTTCTAGAAGTAAACAGTTTGGCAGATATGGCATCTTCTCAAAGTGAGACTCTTTACAACATAAAGAAGTTGGATGGCACAAACTTTCCATTCTGGAAGAAGCAGATTTGGCAGGTTTTGGTGCAGAAAAAACAAGTGAAGCCACTGAAGCTCAAAGGGGAGAGACCAGAAGGTATGGCTGAAGATGAGTGGGAAGAGCTTGACGAGTTAGCTTGTCCCGCAATCATGCTGACACTGGCAGAAAATGTTTACTTCAACGTAGCAGAAGAGACTACAGCGTATGGCGTATGGCAAAAGCTATGTGGTGTGTACGAGAAACAAAGTGCTGCTTCTCAGATTTACTGGCTCAAGAAATTGGTGGATTTGAAGATGAAGGAAGGGACAGCTATGCCAAATCATCTCAATGAACTTCACACAATTTTCAGCCAGTTAACAGCACAGGAGATAGTCTTTCCAGATTCAGTGAAGGCTATGTTTCTCTTAATCACTTTGCTAGAAAGTTGGGATACTTTTCGTACAGCGTTAAGTAATTCTGTCGCGCCTTGTATGAAGTGGAAACAAGAAAAAGGCAAAACAAAGAGTTCTGAGCAAGATGAAAAGAAGAGTTCAGTGAAGATTGAAGAGGTGAATGTCACATGATTTGGTTCAGACAGTGATTCTGATATAGCAGCTGGTGACATCTTCCTCACAAGCAATCTTGATTCTGTTTTCTTGACTGTAGAGGACGGACATGCTATGAGTGATTGGATTATCGACTCAGGGACATCTTTACATGTTTCTCTGCACAAAGAGTGGTTTACATCATATGTGACTACTAAAGATTATGTCAGACTTGGCAATGAGCAGGTTTGTGACATACTTGGAGTGGGAGATGTGCAGTTGAAGTTTCAGAATGGCTCTTCTTTATGGCTCAAGAATGTCAAACATGTTCCAGCAATCCGAAAGAGCTTGATCAGTACAGGGAAGTTGGATGATGTGGGTTATGTGACAGTTTTTGGGAACAACGCTTGGAGGATCTCCAAAGGTTCGATGACTGTAGCACATGGTAGCAAGTCAGGAACTCTGTACACTTTACATGTTTCAGAGGTTAAAAACCATGTAATTAATGTGATTGAGCAGCCAAGTGTGTCACTGTGGCATCGTAGGCTGGGACATATGCCAAAAAGAGGAATGGAAATACTTTCTCATTATGGTTATTTGCCTGGATTTTCATTTCAAGATTTCGAGTTTTGTGAGCATTGTGTTTATGGTAAGCAAACACAGGAACCACACAGATCAAAGAGGAATCATAGGGATGAACGATTAGCTCTTGTGCACCACATCTATGCGGACCAATGCCTAGTTTGTCACTAGGAGGAGCAGCGTACTTTTGTACATTCATAGATGACTATTCTCGCAAAGTATGGGTTTACTTCTTGAAGCACAAGGATGAGGTGCTCAAGGTCTTTAAGACATTGTTGCAGCTTGTGGAGAATCAAAGTGGTCAGAAGCTAAAGTGCTTGAGAACTGACAATGGTGGAGAGTACGTTTCCAAAGCTTTTCAAGACTTTTGTGAAGCAAAAGGGATTAAGCGGGAACTTACTGCACCATATAATCCTTCACAGAATGGGGTTGCAGAACGTATGAATAGGACCATACAAGAGAAGGTCAGAAGCATGTTGTCAAATGCTGAGTTGCCTGATAGATTTTGGGCGGAAGCAGTGGCTACAGCAGTCCATTTGATCAACAGGTCTCCCAGTAGGGTTCTTGATAAGAGTGCAGTGGCTGAGATGCTATGGACAGGCAAGGCACCTTCGTATAAGCATCTCAGAGTCTTTGGTTGTGAAGCTTATAGCCATATTCCTAAGGAGTTCAGGAATAAGCTAGAACCAAAGAGCAAGAAGTGTATATTTCTTGGCTACGGAGAATCGGGCGAGATGGGTTACCGGCTTTAAGATCTTGAGTCCAAAAAGCTTATTCATAGCAATGATGTGCATTTCAATGAAGCCAAGTTTCACGCTAAGCCCGAGAAGACAGAGGAGATCATAAGAGTTGTCTTTAGGGAAGATGGACCTAGTGCTAGCACATCAAGACACCATGGTCAAGCTCAGGAACAGCCTATAGTGGCTAGAGAGGCAGAATCAGTTGTGGTGAGACGTTCTGAGCGTGTCTCCAAACCACCTGATCGTTATGTGCCATCTCTAAATTATGTCATGCTCACAGATTGCGGAGAACCATCTTGTTACAACGAAGCATTACAAGTGGTTGACTCGAAAAAATGGCATTTGGCCATGCAGTCAGAGATGACGACTTTGCATAAAAACCAGACATGGAAGCTAGTTAAATTACCACAGGGCAAAAAGGCTCTACCTTGTAAATGGGTTTACAGGTATAAGATCACCGCTCATGATAGTCAGCCAAAGTACAAAGCAAGGCTTGTTGCCAAGGGCTTTAAGCACGAACAAGGCAATGACTTTGATGAAGTCTTCTCTCCAGTGGTCAAGATGACTACATTGAGATGCTTTCTTGCATTGGTTGCTATATTGGATTTGGTGTTGCACCAAATGGATGTTAAGACAACGTTCTTGCATGGTGATTTAGATGTGGAAATTTACATGCAGCAGCCAGAAGGGTTTGTTGAGAAAGGCAAGGAAGATCTAGTATGCCAGTTGTTAAAAAGTCTTTATGGCTTAAAACAATCACCGAGGGCATGGTACCATAAGTTCCACTAGTTTATGCTTTCTCAAGGCTACAAACGTAGTGAGTTCGATCACTGTCTATATACAAAGAAGGCTAAGGATGGCAGTTGGCTGATCCTTATTTTGTATGTGGATGACATGTTGATTGCTGGCAAACACTTGGAAGAAATTTCAGCTTTGAAGTCAAAGGTGGCAAAATCGTTTGACATGAAAGACATGGGTGAGGCAAGTCATATACTTGGTATGTGCATTGAGAGAGACATATCAAAGAAGTTGATTTGGTTATCTCAAACAGAGTATATTGACAAGGTTTTGCAACGTTTCAATATGGAGAAGGGAAAGGCATTGAGTGTTCCATTGCCACCATATGTGAAACTTAGCAAACAAGATTGTCCTGTGTCTGAGGAAGAAAAGGCTGAAATGGATAAGATTCCATATGCGTCTGCAGTGGGTAGTTTGATGTATGCAATGATTGCTACACGTCCAGATATTTCATTTGCAGTGGGAGTGGTTAGCAGATATATGTCAAATCCCGGCAAGAAACATTGGGAGGCAGTGAAAGGTATCATGAGATACTTAAAACATACAAAGAGTATGCGCATATGCTATGGTAGTCAGGATTTGAGTGTCAGAGGATACACTGACTCAGATTATGCAGGAGACTTGGATAAGAGGAGATCTACATCAGGCTATGTCTTTACATTGGCTGGAGGTGCCATATCATGGCGATCTCGATTACAAGATTGTGTTACGCAGTCTAGTACAGAAGCTGTGTATGTTGCAGCAAATGAGGTATGCAAAGAATCTATTTGGCTTGGTAGATTGGTAGCAGACTTGGGAATCAAAGTAGATATGCCAGAGTTATATTGTGATAGTCAAAGTGCTATACAATTGGCAAAGAATCCAATGTTCCATTCGAAGACTAAGCATATTGATGTGAAATATCACTTCATTAGGAAAGTACTTGAAGACAAGCAGATACAACTGTTGAAGATCCACACCAAGGACAATCCTGCTGATCTACTCACAAAGGGACTTCCAGGAGAGGGCTTTGTGCATTGTCGTGAGTTATTGGGCATTGGATAGATGGCAGTCATGTAAATCTTTGTACATTTATGTGCATAGATTTACAGTTACTTAAAGTGCCACATTGGACTTTAAGTGGGAGGTTGTTGGGATTAAAGCCCAAGTGGCCTCTTATACAAATATGGCCGCCCGCCCGCCTAACTCACTTACCTCTAACTCTTTGTATATACTCACTTATACTTTTGTGGATAATAAGGTTTTGGGAGATAACCCTTCAAACGACTTCTCTGCTGTGTAAGTTCTCTGTGGATAGAAGAAAATGATGTTTTTTAAATTTTTTGAAAAAAATTGGAATTTTAGGGTTTTTTGGTGTATGTTTTGACTTTTGGAGGTCAAAACCATAACATAGGTTTAGGGAGGTTTTAAGAAGATAAGATTAGAATTTTGAAATTTTTGAACTTTTTTCAATTTTTGGGGTTTTTTCAAAACCGGGTCAAAAAGGAGGGAAACTTGGAGGTCCCCCCTCCCCCCCCCCCCCCCCCCCCCCCCCCCCAAACCTTCTCACTAGGAGGCCATTAAGGAGTGTAAGACTACTTCGTCCCCCTACTTTTTTGAGGGCATTGGCTGTCCTCTAATTAACCTTAATCCCAAATGGCCCCTAGAGGGTTCATATTTTCCCTAATGTATAGAGATTGTATGTCTCCTAGGTAAAACTCGTTATCTGTATTGACCTTAGTGATAAGTACAGACTTGAAAGTCACACTACCATCCTTTTTATTCCTTATTTTTTCCCATAAGGCTTGTGGTCATGTCTCTTCTACTTCAAGAATTGGTACAATCGTTTATGAATTTGATATGTGGTGTTAGCCACCACCCTATCTCGCAAAGATGTTTCTGTCTCTAGTCTCATGTGATGATTTGTTTTATTTCCTTTGTGTTCAATCTCTCTGTCCCTTAATAATTTTTATCTAGGGATTTTTTGTTTTATTAGAGCTTGAGATGTCTCTATGAGCCTTTTGCACATTTTAACTCTTTGTTTCTCAATTTTTGGATGCGGATGTGTCAACCATCTCTAATCCAATTTTTGATTGGTTTTAAGTCTAGCCTCGTAAGCTTGTAATAGAGCCTCTAAATATTTTATACCTTTATCTACCAGGATTGAACCTCCGAATGATGTTTTGGATGACACAGCTCCTTCTATGTGATTCTTGTTGTCTTTTTCATGTTTGATCTGCTCTCTAGTTTGTTGCAGGTCAATTTCTAAGGCACTTTTCTCTTCTAGCCTTTTTTCTTTCATTTTGCATTGTTTAGCCTTCCAGTATTTTCTTTGATTCCTCACTGATATGCTCTCAAATTCTGTTTGAACCAACGGTTTATGTTCGTCCTGGGTAGGATTACTTTTGCCAACTTCTTGAGCTTGAGCTCTTGGCACCACATTTATTGGAATTGTAGTCTCATTTTTTATCCACTTAAGCACACCAATATTCCAATAATGTTCATCGTTGCTTTTCCTTGTTATCAGGATTTTTGGGACATTCTCTGAAAAACATGAGTGATTGTACATTCATCACAACATCCAAAAGTATTTTTGTTTTCACCCTTGTGTAGACAACTCCTTGCCCAATGATCACCTCCATATTCATAGCACCGATCTACCTATTGGGATGCTTGTGGAGCTCCCATTGGGTGTCATGACCTAGGAGGATCACGTCTAGGTTTCTAGCTTTAGTTAGGTATGAACTATTCTCGTCCATCATATAATGATTTTCATTATACGATAACCTTTAGATTTATAGATTTAGTTAGTTATGAATTGTTCTTGTCCATCGTATAATGATTTTTCATTGGCTGTGCAACATATGATAGCTCTGTAGCATCATTTTTACTAGTCCAACTAAGGATGAACTTTGTCAACATAAGCATTATTTTTGGATTCTCTCTCATTAGATTCGGTCAGCTCTTCATAATATAAAGTCGGTGGTAGCATTCTTTAACTTGTAAGTGTTTCTATAGGCTACATATATCTTACGGTTGCTCGATTCTCTTGAGGCAATGGAAGTTGCTGACCCAAGAGTGGTTGAGGCTTGTCTCTCCCTTGGGCTACATTATTGGGGCCTATCTAGTATCTCAGTGCAGATGGAAAATGTTGCACCCCTAGAGGTCTATCGGGCCTTTTTGGCTGAGTGTTACACCATGGGATGGGATGATTCCCTCTACATATGTCACATCTTCTTGTTGGTTTTTGTCATGCATTCATATTTTGTCTATACCTCGGGTTCATTCTCCTGGTCACTTCTTCAACCAATTGATCAATATTTAGCATGGTAGGAGTTTGAACACTCCGCTTCATTGTGGATTCGCTCATCATAGAAGAGGCAATACTAGTCTCATTTTTTGCATCTTTTATCACCTCTCTATAAGTCTTACAATTGTCAACTAGATATAAAGCTTCTCTAGTGACCTTCTCAAACATTGTGCATGTTTACAAGCATAGATGCTTGTTGAGAGTTTCATTTATCATGCTCTCTACAAAGAGAACTGATAGCCTCTCATCTTACGTCTCATAGGACACCTATCTATGTATTGTTTGAAGCGAAGCAAACCTTCCTTCACTTTCGCATTCTCTTTTTGCTTGAAAGCGTATATTTTGGACACAATATTGTCCTCGATGCCCCTCTTAGAGAATTCCTCAATGAATTCATGCAAGAGTTGCTTGGAAAATCATCTTTGTATAGTGGTTGGAACCACATCAAGGCCGTTCCTCGGCCATTTCTTCCAATGTACTAGGTGTGGAAATCTACAATCTATTCAGATCTTAGAACTTGTTTAAAAAGTGAAACATGAGCATAAAGATCTCAAGATCCATCATTCTTTTTGAAAACATGCTTCACTACTTGTGATGGTCGCATTTGTCCTCGAGGGGTTCACCATTAAGTACCCCTATATAACGTGCATTCGTGAGGTATTTAAAAACCCCTCTTTTAACATGTCTGAATGAATAAAATGACCCCTTATTTTAGGATTTTTTTTTCAAAATTGAATTAAAAACCCCTTTTTTAATGTATCTTTGTTAAATTGCCTAATTTTTTTGCATTTTAAAACCCCTCCTTTCAACTCCCGTTATACATACATGATTACATTGTGCACCCCCCAAGTAGTCGTTGTGTTTTTGCAACCATTCCCACAAATCTTGGCTCTCCTACTAGGGTCTCTCTAGCCTCATAACCCTCACTAGGAACTCTAGTTGGAGTTCTTTCTATGGCTCTTCCCTCAAGAGACACATCTCTTGCTTCTGTCAGAAATCGGATCTCTTCTTGTATATATAGTGCTAGGAGCTTCATTGTTCCTACGATAGTCATTGGAACCCTCGAACTCAAGGATCCCATTGGTCTAAGCACTAAAAATTGTTGTTGGCTCATTGAATCAGCAATTCTTAATCTCTCTGCACTCAATCTTCTTGTCTCTAGTCTGGTATCCAATACAGTAGGTCAGAATGTACTAGGAGTGACATAATACTAATGGAGTGGGCCTCCAAAATGTGTATATCTCTCAAGTTCTTTTTAGTTAACTATCGAGTACTTACGCCCATACTTATCAAGCATGATTATATGGGTGTCTCTCTCTTTAGTATATATAAGAACATACAACCGTTTGTGCTCCATCAACTCGCTTACGTAGGGTTCATTGCATTTTTAATAGTGCATCTGCTTACCATTATCATACTTGTACGACCCTATATGAGTATTGTCCATGTTGACTTGTTTTGCTTTGTTCACATGTTGTAGCTTGGAATTTGGCTTGTCCAACTTAGGCAACTCATCTTCTGGCTCCATGTCAACCTTTTGTTTTGTTCCTGTCATTCCCCATTTGTCCACAATATAGGGATTTTGCACAATTAAATACATTATTCCTTCATCATCAAAGTATCGATCACCACTATAGTCACACGCACTAGGTCCTTGAACTCACTAGGCCTTTCCTCTAATTTCACACAATAGCGATCCATACCATCTTTGTAGATCTTTGCACCTTGGTCATTTTTGAATTGGTACTTCAAGTGTAATAATTTCACTTTGAGTTCTGGATGGGATGGTCTCGATCCCATGTTTGGTCTCTCCTTAAAACTCACTCTATTGAATCCCTTGTTGAGTTTGAAGCGGAAGCCTATAGATTCTCCCACAGACATGGTGCAGAGAAGAGAGCATACAAGAGAGATAGAGAGATAATAAGCGCATGGAGAAAAATGGAAGAGAGTTATCATTATCGTTTCATAAGCCTTATCAAGGCAATTACAAGAATAGGTTCACACCTGGGTGCCCAAGCGCAGCGGAAGCCTATACCTTTTCTAATAGACATGGTGCAGAGAAGAGAGCAGATGAGGGAGATAGAGACATAAGAAGCGGATGGAGAAAAATGAAAAAGAGTTATCATTATCATTTCATAAGCCTTATAAAGGAAATTACAAAAATAGAATCACACTTAGGTGCCCAAGTTGGGCTGACCCCAACAATCACTCCCTTTAGCCAAACTTGGCATAATCATCATCATTATCATACATCCCCTTGACCTAAGTCTTCACTGGTATACTCGCCAACCGTGAGTTTTAGGTTTTCTCACAACCTGATGCTACTAGATGAGCTACCATCATGCGGGGTTTTTGGTTTACGCCCAAACCTCGGGTTTAGGTTTACCTGCCAGCCTCATGAAAGTGGGTTACAAAATAAGCTAGGGCTTTTCATAATCCGTAAGGGAATGTCTTACCGTCGCATCATTGTACTGACCAAGGCAGCGTCTATTCCCTTTACAACGTAATCTCATTGAGAGACTTCTAGACAAAAAAAATGTCATCTTAATTATGGTAGTCAGATTTAAATACCTTTGAGGTTTCAAAAAAAAAAGTATGTGTGAATAACCTCTAAAGGTAAATAAAGGCTTCTTGATATACATGTGTGTATATATATATATATATATATAGTTTTTTTCTATATAACTTCATAAAGAAAAAAAATAATTTATGTATTATTGACGTGGAAACGTGTGTTTTGACTTTGTTAGCATCTCCTACCTGTTTGCTTGGTTGGCAATTGCCGTCGGTTGTGCCTCCATCCCGTTGCCCCTTTTGGAATCTTCATGTACGCTATCCAGCTACCCTTAGGTAGAGCCGTCAATTGTAGGAGCCCCCAGTTGATAGTGTTGATGTGGAGGGCTTTGCTGCCGGCCTTAGGGGTTGTTAAGAATGGGCATTCACAACTACTTAAGATCGTCGTGGGCTTGCTCAGCTACCTGTGGGATACTCTCCACGAGCTCTCTAGCCTCGATTGTGAATTTTGCATGGCAAAGCGCATCTTGGGAGCTTTACAAAATGGACAGTTGTAGGTCTCATTGGGTTGAGCCTTGAAGGGATTTTCTAGGTCATGGACATAGCTGTAGCCCTAGCAGATGTAGGCAGTGCGGTCGTTCCTTGGCTTATTAGAGAAAGCAGGCACCTCTACTTAGTTGAACAATGATTGGTTGGAAAACGCACTTGAAGGGTTGCTTTACTTAGAAGCTCAACAGAGAATAAAGCAGGTACTATAGCTGATGGCGATGATATTTTCTTGCTCTCTTGCTTGCCCTAAGCACAAACCCAAGCTCTGAAACCAACTGTTGAGCTCAAAGCAGAAGCCTATAGCTTCTCTCATAGACATAGTACAAAGAAGAGAGTAGACGAGAGAGATAGAGAGATAAGAATCGAATGGAGAAAAATGAAAGAGAGTTATCATTATTATTTCATAAACCTTATACATGCAATTACAACAATAGGTTCACACCTAGGTGCCCAAGTTGGCCTGACCTCAACATCCCTCAGCCATGTAGGTGTAAGATCTCTCCCATGATGTATGGAACAAAATTTCCTCTATAATTGGCTCTAAGAGATCATGATTCACACTCTCATCAGTTGAAATATTTCTCACTTGGTCTCCTACGGCAGGGTTTATACTCTGGTAAAACCTACATGATTTCAAATAAATCAAGAAACAATCGCTCTTGCAAAACCCTAACCTGTTTTCTCTTTGATTGCTTTCAAATCTCCAACTCGGGATCACCTCAAACTGCAGTTCTCTAACCATTGCAATTTGTACAATAAACACTTGATGGATATGAGCTTACAGCCAATGTGTTACTCTAAAATTTTAAATTGATCAAGCAATATTTCTTTTAGGACACAACCTATCTTTGTTTGTAGAATCCTCTTACGATGCCCAAATTCAAATCTAAAAAGACCTCTATGGTCCCTATGACTATATCTAGCTATGGTATCACTCTGGTTTCAATTTGTGATAGGGAGACATGGATCGCAATCCATGTACCTTTGTGAAAAAATGTTATGAAACTTTGCTCACAACTTGCTCTTGGTACCTTGATACGAGCTATATACTTTTTATTTGATTTGGACTGGTTTAGGTCAGCTAAAAGTGAAACCCTAAGTCTAACTTTACAGTTTGTCACTATAGACTTCTATTGGTCTTTTCATGCACATTTGAGATTCTTTTTGCAACCTTTCTTTGGGAAGTATGTTTCTATATGTCTCTGTCATAAAATCTAATATCTAACCAACCCAAATGATTTTCTCATATTAAACTGATCATTTAATGTGGGAGAATAAACAGGAACAAGGGTTAGAATATAGACATGTGTTTATGGATCTGTCTCAACATGGGGCCAAGGGTAAAAGGGGTCCAAATGAGAGATGGTATGCTAAAGAGTAATTATACCTAATGAAGCTTCAAGGCCATAGGGTTAGCTTCATTAAAGACCTCCAAAAGTTAGTGTTCAAAAGTCCTTTGACCTTAGGCAAGCTAGGGCTGACCTTGAGGTGGGAATCCTACCCAAGCATGAGGTGCTTGTTGGCTTGCTAAGTGTTAGTGGGAACTTCACCCAAAAGCTTGAGGTGTTTCTCACATGCTTAAAAGACTAAAGTTCTTAAGGTATTCAATTCAAAGATAACTCTTAAGAGATATGAACGTGCCATGCTTGATTGACTAAGTCTTTGAAGTATTCAATTCAACCAAATGGTTTAATAAGAATAAAAGACACACGTTTAAGTGATCCTCCACATGTGGCCCTCATGATGTGTTTGAATGCTATTGGATAGGTTCTAAAGGGGTCCAATGAGAATTTAGATACATAAAAATAAACAATTAAGTTCTTTCTCTCAAAGAGGAAAAAGAGGACACATGTCCAAATGAAATAATAAAACAAAGAGAGAGAGAGAGAGAGAGAGAGAGAGAGAGAGAGAGAGAGAGAGAGAGAGAGGTGGACCAAGCATGAGAGGGGGGGTATACTCTCCCACACACCCACACACACACACACACACATTCTCTTATTTGTGTGGAGTGCAAAATGCAAGAGCTCCATCTCCTTCTCCAAGTTTATTGAGAAGTGGAGAGCCTACACCAACACTCTTGGCTATGGAATGCAAATCCAACCAAGAGCCATGCTTCAATGCTTAAGTTGCCATCTTCTTCATCTTCATTACTATGCTATTATGCTATGCTAAGCAAGAAGAGTGATGATACGTGAGGAACTATTTCTTTCTCCTATGGAATGTTTCTTCTTCCTCTTCCCTACCCTCATTTCCCGCTAGCTCTCTCCACCTTCGAAGGTGTTTGAGGCCTTGACTGAGGCTTAGGATATTTAATGCTTTTTTCAAAGTTTATGTTAAGCTCGTGATGCATGAAGCTTTCCAATTTCATAGCATCACCAAGGTCACAAGGAACACAAAGATTGTATTGTAACAAAGTCTCTCTTGATGGGAGAATTTATAATACAAACGTCTTTTGGAGGGGGGACTGGCTCCAAGTAAATCCGGTCCTCATCTATTGTCATGTTCTCTAATACTCTCTCTTGCAAAAGTATTGTTCATGCCAATTTAATTAAGTACTATGTTTATGTTGCTACCATCAATTAAGTTCACCCTCCAAGTTATCAAAGTAATCTCACAAAATGCTCACTCTAATTCTCTTAATTCTGCTATTCTCAAAGTTCATAGGCCATTTACATTACATTGGTATCAAAGCATTTGATTTCTCTTTTCTTGCTTAAGAAGAGAGGTCCTTAAGTAGCCTATTAATGGTTGATTTTGTTATTATATATTAGGGTAAGTGGGACTGGGATCTATCACCGGTTTTGTTGAGCCCACTATGTGGGATATGGTGCGCACCTAGGGAGCTTTGGTCTTAATAATGGGGTCTTTTTGGACTTGCCTACGGTTTTACCATTATTGAGCCATAAGAAGTCCAAAAGGAGCTATCCCTTGGCAATTCTGCTATGCTAGACCCATGCCATTACTCTCTATAATTAACCAATTCGAGCCGTGGGTGTAGACACTTAAGTGCTTATTTTCAAAGGCTAAGAGGAGTAGCAACTAAGGTTTTGAGTTGCCAAAGAATACACTAAGTAAACACATAAGTATAATTAGCATGGCTGATAATAACCAAGAGAGTAGAATGAGCATTGACAACTTTGATTTTGCACATGAAGGTGCTAATGATGATGCCCCCATGTTTATCAATTATCTTGTTACTAGGTTGCATCAAGCTATGGGCAACCCTACTTTGCAAGCCGAAGTTACTCAACAACTTCGCGCTTATGGGATTTTCCTTCCTCTCCAAGAGGAGAGAGAGCTTAGGAGGCCTCTTGATGAGACCCCCAAAAGAAGACTCTCTCCCATACGGGAGGAGGAATCCAAAGAACAAGAAAGTAATGAATCCCTAAGTTCCTCTGAAGATGTGGCTCCGCGAAGATGGCGGTCTAGATGATCGCCAACTCCTTCCATGAGGAAATGGTCAACACATAGTCCTTGTCCTTGTCACAAACCACGAAAAAACTTGAAATGTACACTTGAATGAAAGAGAAAGAGAAGAGAATGGAATCATCAAAATTTGAATTAGATTACCTAATCATGAGATATGTTGATTAGAAATGTGACTAGAGTAGTCGCTTGATAGTATCTACCACAGGTCCTTTCTTTATTCAAAAGACTGTCTAATTGTCCCTTTGAAACTAGAGTGCTATTCACTTTTATACCTAGGGCTTTCAAAAATTGGCCATCGACCGGCTACTCTTGGCCTTGAATACATTATTAGACATTTACTGTTCAAAGATCTATAGCTCTAGGATCAAATTACATAGGCTCATTTACATGGTCTCAAAAAAATAAGATATAATATATCAAAAATGTTGCTTTGGATTGTGTGTCCAACTAGGAGGGTGCTTGTAAGGTGTAATGGCCAAACATAGAACTTGAAAGAGGAAGGGAGATTAAAAAAAGGATGTAGAAGCATCTACATGTGAAAAAATAGTTATAATTAGTGTCCCATTCTCTCAAACATACCAGCTTGCTTCACTCTCCCTCGCAACTTCATACCCTTGTCTCACAAAGATGTGGCTTTAGGCAGGTTTCCTTCTCGTGTTTGGGCTCATGCATGCAACCTACCTCGACACATCCTTTAGAATGGTCTCTATTAATGTTGATTCATATAACCCTCAAGTCTTGATGATACATATACCTCTCAGGTCTTGAATGCATGCCCACATGGATTCTCATTTGCCTGGCACTCATGGCATCCCTAGAGATGCATATGTTGTAAAGATGGCGTATGATGTACACCTCCCATCTCTATACTTCATGCTTTGAATCTCACATGTCTAAAAGCAGCCTTTGCTATTGAGAAAAGCCATATTGTTTTCTCTATCAAACCTAATAGGTGGTCTAGGAAGCTTTAGGTTAGTAAGATTACATCCACTCAAATTTGACACTCTTCGAAATGTTGGCAAGATCATGAGTCATTTGATCTTCCTTATTCCCTCACCACTTTTGGTATCACTCACCAAACTACAAATGAATGATAAAACTCTATATACATTTACAGAGCACCAAAGATATGAAAGCATTCAAGACGGATCTCCTTCTCATTGATATGGGTTATTAGTTTGGCTCTCTCTAGAAAAATTAACATACCTATATTTGCTTACAAGTGCTTACCTTTTTTTCTTGTGCATGTGCACTCAGAGCAAGGCTCATAAAAAGGTAGGTTTGCTTTATCCAAAACCTATTCACGTAAAAAACTGATCACCTATATTTTTGCAGTAGAAGTATTTGAGATCAACTCAAATTGCAAGGATGCTATTGATCTCCTTCTTCTTGATATGGGTTATTGATTTGGCTCTCTCTAGCAAAAATAACGTGCCTATATATTCTGTATGTGCTTGCATTTTTTGCTTGCACATATGCATTTAGAGCAAGGCTCCAAAAAAGGTAGATTTTCTTTATCCAAAACTTGTTGAAAAATAAAATTGATTGCGTTAAATTTCTGCGAGAGAAGTGTTTGAGACCAACTCAAGCTGCAATATTTTTTAAGATAGCACCAATAAGGTCGTCATCACTGGGACTCATAATCACAATTGTCATCTCCAAAATGAGCGTCAATGTCATCAGCAAGATCTGTAGTCCTTGCTCTACTATAAGCTACCTTCATGATACTCTCATGATCATCCAAATGCAAACGCGAGTGAGGGGCACTCCCTTTCTTTTTTTTGGCAATCATCTCTAGCTATAGCTTCACAAGTAGCAAGGACTAGATGGGAGCAGTGTATGGCCATCTTCAGTCGTTCATATTGCACAAAATGAATAAATTTAACACTCACGTCTAAGCACCTATTGAAAATAGTGCTTTAGAACAACCATACAATGAGCATCATATGTCTCACCATAATCATCCATAGTGGATTCCTGAAGCACAAACTTTGCCTTGGTGCATTAAAGATTTTAGAAGTCAACTCTCTTCTCATTCCCCTCATCATCAACAATAACTACAGAATCATATGTCTCTGCCAAGCAATGTGTGAGAGTATTGACATCATTTGAGAAGTGTGTGATTTCCCTATGGAGGTGAAAGAAGTTGGAGTGTCCACTTGTCATCCTACTCTGTCATGTTGCAATTTTTCCACTCGCCATGTATGTAGACATTACAAAAACATGAGTGGCATCTAGTAAAGATGGTAGAATCCCTAGTTGCACTGCTTTGGATGTTGTGCAATTGATGCGTACATGCTACAATGCCACAATCCAACTAGTGAGATTAATTGAATATCCACACACTAAAAGAGCCTCCTCATTAATCGTTCACTGGCTACATATAAGTCACATGCCATGTGCACGAGCACCACTCCACAACCTGTCTAGCATCTCTAAGTAAGTCAATATCTTTTCAAAGCTAATATCAATGAAGAGCATGCTTCACACAAGCACCTGTACCATCATTCTCTCCCTTCCCATGCCCCGACTCAAAGAATCTCCAAATGTAAGGTATGCCACTGCTATGGTGCCATCTGTACAACCAAAAGAACTGACGTGCGCTTTTCAATTGTGCACCACAATCATCCGAACACATACAGCGATAAGAGAGTGAGATGTGACGTCCACAAAGAAAAACATCATGATGCTAGAGAAAATGTTTCACAAACTATGCACTGTCGAAGCAATCATCACTAATATAGAAATGATATCAGTGTATGATCACCTGCGAATCCTCAAAGCTATCCACCCTATCAAATACCACCTCTACATGACAATAATATATATATATATATATATATAAATATAAAATATACAAGGATTTCCACCTACAAGAGTATTTATAAAAGTTAGAATACCCTAAACAATGAGAGGCAAAAATGTAAAACAGACCAGATGGCCTTTACACCAAGACTATGCACAATAGCCTCATCATGGGAGGTACACAATAGGGGCACCACCTAGCTTGGAATGCGGCTAGGACACATGGTAGGGGGTTGGCACATAGCACAAGGAATATGTGAGAGAAGGAGAGAGAGGGAGAGGAAGAGATTATTATAGTTTCATTAATATAAACATCATGAACACCATACACAAGGAAGATATGAGAGAAGGAGAGAGAGAGAGATAGGAAGAGATCATTAGAGCTTCATTAATATAGGCTTCATGAACACCATACAAAAATTAACAAGGGGAATTGCACATATTCTATTGGAATTAGGGTTGCAAGGAAATGCACACAGCTTGGAGAAGACGAAGGAAGCTCAAGGCACACAATAGAGAGTATATTACCTAGTGTGCAATGAAAAGATTGATAGCCCTAGAGTGATGGGCGTATATACAATGCACGGGGAAAAAAACCTCCTAGGCGGTCCTAGTGTGTTCACACACATCATTACCACATGTATAAGGTAAAAAAAACCCCTGGAGTGGTGCGGTGAATGAGAGCTGGCACATGAGTAAAGGGAAGTGTCATGCCCTGAGTACACAATCAATCCACAAAGGGGAGTAATCCCAAAGCTTTGCAAAAAGCTTCAAACTTCTCACAGGACAATGCCTTTGTGAAAAGATCTGCAAGGTTGTCCTGTGTTGGCACATAAGCCAAGCTGATCTCTCCTCTGGGGAGCTTCTCTCTGACATAGTGGTAATGCACCTCAATGTGCTTTGTGCGAGCATGAAAAATTGGGCTCCTTGCAACTGCTCATACGCTCTTATTGTGAGTGTAGATAGTATTGGCAGTGTCATGTCCAACACCCAAATCAGCCATAAGGTGTCTGAGCCATACACACTCAACCGTAGTTGTGAAGACTGTCCTGTACTCAGCCTCACAACTCGAAGTGGCCACAATAGGTTTCTTCTTGCTCAACCATGATATACATGAACTGCCAAGCATGAAACAAAATCACTCATGGACACTCGCGTGTCAAAACAACAGCCCAATTTGAGTCCAAAAAAGCATGTAAGTTTAGCGGCAATGATTCCCCCTTGGAATAAAACAAGATGTAAAGTGCCACTAAAGTAGCAAAAAATCCTCTTTAACAGCCTACCAATGCTTAGACCCTCGGCTATGCATAAATTTGCTAACCTGTGAGACTGCAAACTGAATATCCGGCCTCATGTTGCATACATAAGTGAGGCATCCAATAGCAGTTTGGTAAAGAGTGACAACTGCAGGATCACCAGCATCACTGAAGACTCAATTGCAAACCTATTTCCATGGGAGTGGCAATAGGTTTGCAATCCTCAAGTCCAAATTTACATAGCAATGTGTCTATGTAACTTTTCTGACACAAGGCAATACCACCATCACATTGCTTAAATTGTATACCCAAGTAATGATGCAACAACACCAAATCCTTCATCTAGAAAGTAGCATTCAAATCAGCCTTAAATTCAGCAACATGTCTCTCATTTGGTCCACAGTGATCAACAAATCATCTACATAAAAAACCACAATGAGAAGTACATCACCCTCATGCTTTACATACAACGTGCTTTCTGTTGGATTGTTACAAAATCCTCATTTGGCCAAATAAGTGTCAGCCTTCTCATACCAAGCACGAGGAGATTGCTTCAACCCATGCAAAGCTTTGTTACATTTTCACACCTTATCTTCTTGTCCTTTTTTGACAAAACTGCGAGGTTGCATTACATAAACTTCCTCAAATATGCCACCATTCAAGAAAGCATTAACAATGTCTGACTGATGTACACCCCAACCGAAATGAGCTGACAATGTACATAAAAAACGCACAGTAGTCATACGACAAGTGAGAGCAAAAGTTCCTTCATAATCTATGCCTTTTTGTTGTGCATAACCTTTTGCAACAAGTTGAGCCTTATGGTGATCAATCTCACCATCTGGCTTGTGTTTCAATTTGTAAACCCACTTCATACCAATGGCCTTTTTGCCAAGAGGCAAATCACATAAAGTCCATGTGTCACATTCTATAAGTGCATCAGATTCTGATATCATGACCGCCATCCAATTCTTTTAATTCTGTGCTTCATCAAAAGATAGAGGTTCCTCAACGCCATATAAGCTAGAGACAGCCAAAGCATAACAATCTGATGCATAAGATGCATGGCGAGAAGTGGAACGAGTATGACTAGACAAAGGTGCATCCAATTTACTGTCACGCAATGTATGCACCAGCCATTTTGGAATACCTCTAGCCTGCTCATTTTCAGCCCTTTCCTCATCAAGTACATCATGTACATCTACATCAGTAATAGGCTGATCTGTAACATTTTCTGAAACCCCTATAGGATGTACCTTTTCTTGTTGGAATTTACATTCATACTTCCACCATTGAAAAGAGGCAACAAAGTGTCATAAATGTCCTGTGAGCTTGCATTACTATCTCTAGTACATGACAGCAAGGGCTGAACAGAATCTTCCACAAACACATCCCATGAAACCAAAATACACTTTGTTTACGGATGATACAACCTGTAACCTTTGATTTGAGAGCACTATAATCAACAAAAATACATTTGACAGCTTTTATCATCCAATTTTCTGTGTTGTGTTTGTGGCACCAAAGCATATGCCAAACAGCCAAAAGCACGCATGTGCTCACAAGAAGGCTTCCTATCATGCCATGCTTCATATGGAGTAATAGATTGCAAGGCTTTCGTAGGACACCGGTTAAGTACATAAGTGGCACACATGATGGCCTCAAGCCAAAACGAATGCGACAAAGCTTGAATTTTGACCATACATTGTGCCATTTCCGTAAGTGACCTATTTTCCCCCTTAGCAACACCATTTTGCTGAGGCGTATAAGGCACTGTATATTGGTGTTTAATCCCATGAGTAGCCAAAAATGTATTAAATTTATGAGACATATACTCCCCCCTCGATCGGAACGGAGGGTGCCCATAGTACATTTCGAGACATTTTTAGCCATAGCCAGAAATTGTTTGAAGCACATAAAAACTTCGGACTTCGCTTTAAGCGGTAATACCCATGCATGCCTAGAGTAATCATCAATGAAAGTCACAAAGTAAAGGTGATTTCCCAAGCACGGAGTTTGCATGGACCCACAAACATCACTATGCACAAGTTGCAACCTGCATGTGGCTCTAACTGAACCATCCTTTGGAAACTTAGAACACTGCATCTTACCCAAAATACAGCATTCACAAACATGCTTGATAGGTGCTTCAAGAGGTAGTAAAGAAGCAACCATATCTTCTGCAAACGCAACAAACTACCAAAATTCAGATGACCAAAACGTGCATGCCAAAGTTTTGCATCTAAAATAGCCTTTGAATCCAAAACTGCATTTGCAAAATTTTGCCCACACTTGTCATACAAAGTGACCTTATACAACCCACATCATAAAATGCAAGATGCAACAATTTCATCACCAAAACTGAGATCATGTACTATACATTTGTCATCCACAAACTTGACTACAAGTGCAAGTCTAGAAAGTGCAGATACAGACAAAAGATTCTTCTTGATCCCAGGTACATAAAGTGCATCAACAAGCGTGAAAGAACTGCCAGTTGCAGTAGTAAGCACAATCTTTCCAACTCCCTGAACAAGATAAGCGGCATTGTTGGCACAAGTAACTGAATTCCCATAAGGGACAGACTCAAGAGAGGTGAACAAATCATGATGTGAGGTAATGTGCTTTGTAGCACCACTGTCAAAATACTACACATGTGAATGTGCAGCAATTGACATGCATGCATCATGGACAATAGGATTATAGGTACACTTTTCACTAAAAGCCCATTCTACATCAATATCAGCATCACAGTCTCCTTGCACAAAGGACTCAACAATAGCTGCATTTGTAGTGTAACCAGCATTTGCAGTGGAACCACCCTCTTTCTTCTTTGCCTCTTTGGTCTTCAACTTAGGACACTGCTTGATCAAGTGATAATTAGCTTTGCAATAATGGCAACGCATCTTCTTTTTGCTCTTATCACCAGAATTTCCAGACAAATTGCTGCCAGCAGAAGCATTAGGAACATGTGATTTTCCACTCGCAAAAGAACCATAAGAAGTGCTTGCATTGCTGTTACCACCCTTTCTTTGAGAAGCAATAAAAGCCTCTAGTCTTGTTTTTTCTGGAAAGTGACTCTTGCAACAACAGCAATGTGCATAATGCATCAAGCTTGACAACTTTAGGATTTCCTTGGGTCATAAGTCTCCAAGTACTAGCAAAAGTCTGATAAGAATCTGGTAAGGCATCAAGAACAGTCTCTGCACAAGGGAACTGCTTGAAATGACTTCAACTGCAGAAATAAGTTGCTCATTGATATCCTTGACACCAGCAAGGAAAGTGTCTATATTATATTCCTCAACTTCCCTTCTTCCCTTGCCAAAAAACATATGGACATCGATCGGTAACGCGGGCATATGATGCTCGTATGCAAACCATTATTGCTATTTAGATTCAAACTTCACTCAATCGGTAATGCGGCTAATTGAGTGTCGTTTGTTAGAAGTATTTGTTTTTGCATAAATGTGGCGTTCAGGCCGTTAACCCGGCTGTATGAACGCCATAAAATTTGTATGTACATGTGCAATTGAATATTTTTAAGTATATGGAACATGATCTTGAAGAGTATTTCATATACAAATATTTGAATTGTCTGAAATTATCGTTTTTAAGTGTTTTTGTGAAATATATACTATCTAATCATATTCAAAAGAAAGTTTTATTCATCAATCATCGTTGCTATTTTAAATGCTACATTTGTAGAAGTCATAAAAATTATAACATATATGATATCGCTTTTATACAACCTTAACAATATCTACACTAATGAACAACATTCTTGCAAAACCAAATGCTACATTTTCTTTAAACTTCACACTATGCTATTTTTGTATGTCTACAAATAGCTAATATACTTTCAATTTAAAAAGGTATATGCACATATTTGACATGTAAGACGTTCATTTCAATCTTTTTAAAGAGCAAGACGTTCTATCCTAGGAGTTAGATGTTTTTATAGCATTTTTCACGACTCAACATAGCATTTTAAAGTGAAAATGGTTATCAACCTGAATGAACATAATCTTCTACAATTTTTTGAAGAATTTAAATCACGATCATGGTTTGTTTGAGCTAGTGTGTGAGCATGCAACGTGTAAAAAATGAACTCATGTTGTTTTATCACAATATGATGAATGTTTTGGGTTTTAAACATGTATTGTTTGATCTGGATAGTTTACTTAATAGTTACTTGTTTTTTATACATTTTACACGATTAAACATAGCATTTTAAAGTGAAAATGGTTATCGATTTGTATTAATATAATTGTGCAATTTTTTTGGAAGTCTTCAAGTCACGGTTATGGTTTGTTTGAACTAGTGTGAGAGTGCAACATGTAAAATATGAACCCATGTCTTATGGTTTATCACAATATGCTACAATGTTTTGGCTTTTTAACCTGTATTGCTCGATCTGGATAGTTTTCTTAAGAGTTACTTGTTTCTAATGCATTTTACACGATAAAACATAACATTTCAAAGTGAAAATGATTATTAGTATGTATTAGCATAATCGTGCATATTTTTTGGAAGTCTTCAAGTCACGGTTATGATTGTTTTGAACTAGTGTGAGAGTGCAACGTGTAAAAATGAACCCATTTTTTTAATGGTTTATCACAATATGATGCAATGTTTTCGGTTTTTAACATGTATTGTTCGATCTGGATGGTTTTCTTAAGAGTTACTTATTTCTAAAGCATTTTACACAATTAGACATAGCATTTCAAAGTGAAAATGATTATCAATTTGATATTGATATAATTAACCTATCCACAAGGTATTCCACATGGAATATATTATATGTTTGGCATGGAAAATGAGTATAAATTCAAGCAAGCCCGCCAAGACACCCCTAGCAGAATTAGAAATCTATTTGTTGGTAACAAAGATGCAGGTGCTGAGCACAACAATTGAGATTAACATATTATGTATAATCGCTACTATGAGCATTGTATACAATCAAAACATGTTGAATACAAGCTCTTGAATAATTTTTTTTGACACAATCTTCATTCTACTCTCAAGCTATATTGAATCTGTGAAGTTGTTATCTTGTTTTGAGTCTGAGTGTTGTGGGTCTTCTTGTAATTCAATTTCCACATCTATTGTCAGATTCTCTTCTATTTTTTCTATAGTGCATTGAGATACATCGACATTGAATTTGTTATCTTGTTATGAGTCTGAGTATTTTGCGTCTTCTTGTAATTTAACTTCCATATCAATTGTCAAATTCTCTTCTATTTCGTCTATAGTGCATTGATCTTCTTCTTCTTCGTTTGACAATCATACACCTAGACTGGCATTTCCTCCTCATAGCCAGCGCTTTCAATGTGATGCAATATCTTTTCATTGCAAAACATATATACTAATTTTTTTGCTATGTCTGCCAATAACCTGTTGCGAATAGTGCTATGAGCATACTTGTACATACTCCAGTTTCTCTCCGAGCTTGAACATTGGAGTAGAACGTATTGACTACATATTGATCACTTTCTACGACCTTCTAGATTCATATAGAACTTTCTAGAACTTTTCTAAGAGCTTGCATCCGTGATAGTATCCCCTCCTCTAGTGACAAGTTCCACAAGGAACGGTTGTCCTTCTTGATGTAGAGACAGGCTTCGATGGATATTGTTGATGAAACTCACAAAATTTGGCATGTGCACAATGGAGGTTTGATGCATGCTCCCATATTTGTTTGCTTGCATCATAGCCTTTTCAATGTACAAGGTACTGAATTCTTCCACGAGCGATTCTGAAGTCAAGGATTTTCTTGACTTCATATTCTTCATGACCATCAATCTCTAAGGACAGTGGTGGCCGTGAGCATCTACCATGGTAATCTGGCATTGATGACAAGGCTCCAAAAATGAAACATGGAAGACTGCATGAATCTTCACGAAACTTGGTAACTGGAGACAATATGTGATTTGATTCACTTGGCCAATTATCTTGAATGGCCCAAGGTCTTTGATAGTCCAACAAAGGTCAAGATGAACGTAGATCATGACGAGGAAGCCACACTCGATCCCCAATCTTGTACGCTAGATGTTGCATTCAGTGTTTGTCTGTGTTGGCTTTATATCTCTGTTGAGCTCTTCTATATTCATTTTTAATTCTTTGTAGATGTGTTGCTAGATCTGTGGTAGCCATATTCTTCACTCGATGATTCATGTAACCATAATTGGCAAAGAATGGGGTATTTCGAGTGGAAGCGTGAATAGTGTCGTTGTAGCAAACTCAGCAAGGGCTAGCAATTCTACCCAATTGTCTTGATGGTAGTGGATTGTGCATCAGAGATATTGCTCTAGAACTTGGTTCACCCTCTCTGTTTGTCCATCACTCTGTGGATGATTGGTTGAAGAGAAGTTAATCTTTACTCCTAGAAGCTTGAACAATCCTCTCCAAAATCTTGATTAAATTGTGGCCCCTCATCTAAGACAATGTCATCTGGAAGTCCATGATAGTGATATATATTCTTGAGTAAGAGCTTTGCCGTTTCTTCTCCAATGATTGATTTGGTTGCTGGAATGAAAATGTGTCATCTTTGTGAGCCTATTGACAAGCACCACAATTGAAACATAGCCCTTAGAGGGGGGTAGGTATGGAATGAAATCCATGGAAATATAAGACCACGGTTTGCTAGAGATGGGTAAGGGATGAAGTAATCCATGTGGGCGATGCCGTGGTGCCTTGGCTCCGTCACAGTTGTCACAGGTGTATATATATAATATTTTGACAAGCTTTCACATTTGAAACCACCAAAAATCATGTGTGATAAGCTCAATCGTCTTGTTTACTCCAAGATGGCATGCTATTGGTTCCTTCTAGAACTTTCTACAACTTTTCTAAGAGCTTGCATCCGTGACAAGCATGCAATAGTAGAACTTTCTAGAACTTTTCTAAGAGCTTGCATCCGTGACTGGCATGTAGTAGTAGCCTTATCAAGTAGACTTTGCCACTCATCTAAAAAGGTGGGAACACTACCTCCTTCAATAAGCAAGCAATTGACTAATTTGCGATGGGTGGTAACTTGTGAAGCAATGTCCGTGTGAGCGTATAACATTTTTAAATGCTCCCAAATTGCATTATCAGTGGGCAACTGATGCACTGATATCACCAAAACATAACATGATGTTAGACATGTCTTTGTTATCTAACTTCTTCCACACGGCAATGTCAACTGCATTTGTAGCAGGAGTATTTGATGTAGTACCCGCATGAATCACAGGAGCCGAACATAGAGTGGTGTCATTTACCACATCCCAAGGTTATTCATGAACAAGAAACATTTGCATGCGTATTGACCAAGAGCGATAATTGGTGTTCGTGAGACAATTGAGTTTATATGTTATGTATGATTTGGAAGACACACTCGCAACGAGAGTATTAAGGTAATTATATAATGTCCATAGCTAGCTTGCGATGGCACATGATGAGGGAGAAGAAGAGAGAAGATGGCACAAGACAATATGAGAGAGAGAGAGAGAGAGAGAGAGAGAGAGAGAGAGAGAGAGAGAGAGAGAGAGAGAGAGAGAGAGAGAGAGAGAGAGAGAGAGAGAGAGAGAGAGAGAATATTAGACGAGCTGAACTTGGTTTAATCGCACACGTTTTTGTGCCTTGATTTTATAGAGTTAAGGTGGAATCATTTCGGTGCTCGTCACTTTCAATACAATTAAAATCACAAGGAAGAACAAGAGGTCTTCATCCTCAAGGTGCGCCTGTGCACTCGCGCTAGAGAGAGCGTTTTCTCTGCGGGGGAAATCTCTACCCAAGATGTGAAGAAATGCCACAGTGAGGTACCGTGGCATACTACATAAGTATGTGCCACTCCAAGAGCAAAGCTATTGCAGTCAATCCTTGAAATCTGGTGAAGGTAAACTATAATTAAGCATAAGGTGGGAAAATGCACCAATGGAACTACATTGATCCCAAGTAGGGCTTACTTGCTTAGATTTGTGTAATGGAATTAGCCTTTTAACTTGAGTTGGAGCGGAAAGTGAATAACATATTGAGCATTTCCTTGAGCATTCTTTTGAGTATAGATTTATAGTGAGAAAAAAAGTGCTTGGATGGAGAGAGCAACACTAACACATTACTTCATTAACATGGCATGATCAATACTTGTAAAAGAGAGTGAGAGTTTAGAGAAATTGACACCAATAGAGTACTGGATTAGTTGGAGCCGGTCCCCTCTCCAATAGGCATTTGTATTATAGATTCTTCCATGATAGAAGACTTGTTTACAATACAACTGTTTGTGTTCCTTGAGACCTTCTTGATGAGGTGAAGATGGTAAGCTTCACTCACCAAGTATGACAACAATAAACATGATTAGCATGAACTTGGAAAATCCTCAATCCCAAGACCTCAAACACCATGAAAGGTGAGGAGAGCTGGTAGGGAGTTAGGAAGAAGAGAGAAGTAGAAGTAGCTCTATGAGAAAGCAATAACCCCTTGCACATAATCACTCATAGCTCTTGTAGCATAGCTTAGCATAGTGTTAATGGAGATTAGAGAGATTGATAATCAAGCATAAGCATTCTCTTGTGTGGATTTGCATCCATAGCCAAGAGCTTGTGGTAGTAGGCACTCAACTTCTCAATCTTGGAGAAGAAGATGGAATCCTTGCTTCACAAGAGTGTGTGAAGGAAAGAATGAGGGAGAGAGAGCTCGTGGGATGCTCAAATGAGAGAGAGAGAGAGAGAGAGAGAGAGAGAGAGAGAAAGAGAGAGATAGCTAGCTATGTCGACCCCTTTTCCTAGGCTTCCTCTGAAGCTCATTGGGACATGTAGCCTCTAGACAATGAGAGCTTGGCTCCCTTTGGGGCAAGGTGTGTAGCCTCTTGACAAGTGTCCTTCTTTTTCCTTGTGAGGCACATCCCCTGCTTAAGGACAGTCCATACTTGCTTGAGCAGTGTGTCTCTACACTTGACATGTGGCCTCTTTCCTCCCATGAGATTATGGGTCATTCGTGAGGTGCTCACATACTATCCACCTCCCTCCTTTGTAGGTCTCGCCCCCTCATTAGTAGCAAGTACTTTGAACTTGGTAAGCAGGCATGCCCCCTGCTTAAGCACAGCCCTAGCTTAAGCAAGCTGCCCCCTTGCCTGCTTGGACCTTAGTGACTAAAGAGTAAAAATTTAAAGACTATGTCTTAAGGCTTCTGACACTTACCTTTGGAGGCTTTAATGAAGACAACCCTAAGGTCTCTTGCTCCATTGGTTAACCTTGCTCTTTGATAGACCTTTTCTCATTTGGGCCCCTTTACCATTGGCCTCGTGCTGAAATAGGTCTCTAAGCACATCTATATCTTAACCCTTGTTCCCATTTATTCTCCCACATTAAGTGATCAAAAAAATCTTTTGGGTTGGTCAGATATAAGATTTTATGACATTACCTCTCTCTTGAGATCATAGGAGTCCTCGACTATGAGGTAGAAGAGATAAAGTCGTAGTCATTAGTTAATTTTACTTAGCGGGTAGAGGATCCCTTTTTACCCTACGATATCTTTCCAAGATGGATGACTAATCCATTTGGTGCTTGGGAGACATAGCTGCCGCAAGCATGTCTGCTCTTTAGTCCATTTCATTCTCCCAAAGTAGAGTGACAAATTCTACTTGGTGTTTGAGAGACGTCGTCCTCACAAACATGATTCTAAGCATGCATACTATTTAAATATGCGCACAATAAAAAGAGAATTAGTCTTATAAGACAAAAACATGAGTCATTTAAAGGAAATTTGTACGTTTGCTTACTCTAGTGTAGCATTGTAAGCATTGACAAGGTTCGTACTATCCTTAAGATGTATTCCTTGCATCCATGTAGCATCTTCAAAAGGAAAAATTTTGAATTTAATAAGATACCGTCGGATAATCTTACCATGTCTTAGTAGCTTGTCTCATGCCGAAGGATAGCTTCGGGTTGTAGCACCTCTTCTTGGTCTTCAACTTCGGGTGGATCTTCAATAATTGGCTCACTTGGTGGCTCTCCTTTGTAGGGCTTAAGTAGGCTCACATGAAAAGCATTGTGTATGAGCCAATGGTTGGGCAATTTGAGTTAGTAAGCCGTCTCATTGATAGGCTTCAATATTTGGAAAGGACCATAGTATCTTTTTGCTAGCTTAGCATAATACTTTTGATGGCCTGTAGGATTTTTGCCCGCCGTTTGCCTTAATCGAGCCTTAGAAAACTTAAGTAAGATCCAATCATTTTCTTGGAATGTAAAGGCCCTTCTGTGCTTGTCAGCTGCAACTTTTTGCCTTTGTTGAGAGATGGATATAGCCTCCTTAATCTTTTGAAAAGATTCTTGTAGGTCACGGTTATTCTCATCAGCGGCGAAGATCTTCCCATGTAAGGGACTTTTTGCTCTTCCCTCAATGATCTCAAAAGGTTGCTTTCCCGTAGAAGTATGTACAGTATTATTGTAAGCATACTCTACAAGTGGTAAGTACTTTTCCCATTGTGAGCGTTGATCTACTTCTGTAACATAAGTCTTTAGTAGATCTAGTATTGTAAGATTGTCTATCTCACTTTGGCCATCCGTTTGTGGGTGATAGACCGAAGAGAAGTTCAATCTTGTTCCTAGATAAGTCTTTAGTAGATCAAGTATTGTAAGATTGTCTATCTCACTTTGGCCATCCGTTTGGGGGTGATAGACGGAAGAGAAGTTCAATCTTGTTCCTAGATTTTCAAAGAGACCTTTCCAAAAATTAATGGTCATTCTAGGATCTCTATCTGACATGATGGATGTGGGTAATCCATGGTGTTTGAAAATCTGAGATATGAAGAGAGTTGCCATTTGATGTGCCTTAATAGTCTTTTTGACAGGAATAAAGTGTGCTTGTTTGCTAAACCTGTCAACTATTGTCCATATTCCCGTATTCCCATGGATAGACTTGGGTAATCCAAAGATGAAATCCATGGATATACTCTGCCATGGTGAATTTGGGATAGGCAATGGATGGAGTAATCCAGGTTGCTTTCCTCTATCATATTTGGTCTTTTGGCATACTACATATTTTGAAAAATACTCTTGTATGCCCACTTTCATGGTAGGCCAATAGAAGTATGTATCTACTCCTCGGAGAGTAGGTTGAATACCTCTATGCCCCGCATATGGAGGAGCATGTGATTCATACATAAATTTGTCACGAAGGGAATGTGTAACACATAGCCTATTGCCGTGGAGAAGATAACCATCCTGCAAGGTGAATGGTTCCTCTTTCTTCCCCAAAGCAAGGGCTAATATTATGTCTCTAAAATTAGGGTCAGTAGCATACTCATCTATCATTGAAGATAGGTCATTGTGAGTAGCAATAGACAATGCATTAACTTTTGGTCGTCGTGAAAGTGCATCAGCCACTTGATTATGCTTACCAGCAATGTGAGAAATATTAAAATTAAATTGTGAAAGAAAATTTGCCCACCTCATTTATTTGTCGGAGAGTTTGGTTTGCGTCATAAAATACTTGAGACTTTTGTGGTCGATTCGCAGAATAAATGGAGTTCCCAACAGGTAGTGCTTCCATGTGTCTAGGGCATGTAGAACAACTAAAAGTTCTTTCTCATAAATGCCCAAGACTCGTTCATCAGTATTGAGTCGTCGGATCTCATATGCTATGGCATGCCCTTCTTGAAGAAAAACTGCTCCAAGGCAATCACCACAAGCATCACATTGGACCTCAAATGGCTTTGAGAGATCCGGAAGACTGGTTGGGAGGTAAGCTTCTCCTTGAGCTTATCAAAAGCATTTTTCTCTTTAGCAGTCCATACATACTTAACGTTCTTCTTAGTTAAGTCATGTAGTGGTCCTGCTATTTGAGAGAATTTTGCTATGAAACATCTATAGTATGCGCACATACCAATAAAGCTTCGTAGCTCATGTAGATCCTTTGGGTTAGGCCATGCTTTTATTACCTCTAACTTTGATGGATCCATACGGATACCATCTTGAGAGATATAACCTAGGTATTGAATCTCTTGAAGGAAAAATTCGCTTTTCTTTTGGTTGAGGAAAAACTTATTCTCCCTCAATGCTTGAAAAACCACTTGGAGATGCTGCTTATGTTCCTTCAAAGACTTGGAGTAGATGATGATATCATTAAAGAACACTCCAGTAAATTTGCAGTATGGTTTTAAAATTTTCTCCATTAGAAGATTGAATGTAGCTGGTGCATTAGTCAAACCAAAAGGCATGACTAGATATTCATAAAGACCAAAAGTTGTGCAAAATGTGGTCTTTAAGATATCTTTATCCACTATCCTTATTTTATGATAGCCACTCTTAAGATCAATCCTACTGAAGTAGGTAGAGCCTTGTAGCTTATCAAATAGATCTTCCCGAGGCAGAGAAATCTGTTTTTAATAGTGATATGTTTTAATGCTCGATAGTCCACACACATGCGGTATGTACCATCTTCTTTTGCACTAAAAGGACTGGAGAACAAAAGGGAGAGGAACTAGGCCTCACCATCCCTTTGTCTACCAACTTCTGTACTTGCCTCATGGTCTCCTCTTGTTGAGCTTGTGAGACTCGATAAGGAGGCTTGTTAGGTTGTGAGCTTCCAGGAAGGAGCTCAATGCAATGGTCATCATCCCCTCGTTTTGGAGGTAAGTCCATAGGGATACCATCGATGAACACATCTTGGAATCCTTTCAGAAAATTAGACAAGTCTAATTCTTCTTGATTCCTACTATTTACTTTTGATGAAACATTAGGATCTTTTGGAGACTCTTAAACAAAAATCATATATGCAGAAACTGAGCTTTTCATTGATTTATCAAAAGCAGGAGAATTTACAAGTGGAATAGTGCGACCACACTCACTAGCATCTATATACATATTCTTTCCCCTTAAGTGAAGTAAATTCTCCTTTCAAGGAACTTCATATTGGCAGCCATGCGATCAAACCATGGTGCCCCTAAGATAACATCCTCATGTTGGAGAGGAGAGATGAAAAAGTCTTCTTTGTCGACATAGCTTTGGACATGAAGCCTCAACTTCCCAATCAAGGGAGTAGCAGAGGCTTGTTGTCCCTTGAAAGTTGCATCAGCCGTTACCATATCTCCCATCTTGAAAGCTTGAATGCCCAACTTGGTGGCCAACTCCGTTGATATGAAGTTGTGAGTAGAGCACAAGATAAATGCATCATGCTCTCCCATCTTGAAAGCTTGAATGCCCAACTTGGTGGCCAACTCCATTGATATGAAGTTGTGAGTAGAGCACAAGATAAATGCATCATGCTCTCTTACCTTTCCCCAAGCATAGGAGAGTGATGAGCCTTTGCAATGAGCATCCTCTTCTGTAGCTTCAATGGTGGAAGCCCTAGGAGTCTCATTGCAAGTATTCTTCTTGGGGCAAGAACGATAGCCGTGTCCTTGCTCCCCACACTTGAAACACTTATGATCCTTGCGAAAAGATTCAATCTCTTCAGGAGAGAGTTTGTTTTACCTTTGTAAACTCCCTTCTCCTTGGATCGATTGTTGTTGTTGTTGGAAGTGCCTTGGGGAGCATTTTGAGCATTGGTCTTCCCCTTTGCATCAATTTTGCCTTTGTTGTCCATGGGTTTGACATTACATCCAGCCCCGTGATGGAAATTGATACGTGAAGCAACCGGTGTGATGGATTACTTCGCTAATAGTACCAGGACATTGAGAGTTGATATATTCGGTCAGCTCTTCAGGTAATCCCGCACAGAATTGCTGCCTTTGCTCGGCAAAGTCTATCTTTTGAAAGACAGTAGCCTTGGGATGTAAATTCCAAAACTTGTCTACATACTTGTGGATAGACTCATGAGGGAGAATCTTCAAGCTGCACCATTTGGTAAGCACTTTGTCCTTTGCATCGCTTGCAAGGAATTGCTTCATGATGGAAACTCGTAGAGTTTTCCATGTCTTTAGGGCTTCGCCGTTGCCACGAAAGCTAGCCCACCATTGACGAGCTGATTTTTGAAAGTGCATAGCTACATGGCGTAGCTTGGAGGACTCTGTAAAGCCCTCATCTCCAAAAGCGGCATCAAATTGCTGGATGAAGGCCAACACTTTGTCAATATCACCAAAGGTGCCATCATAAGTGAGAAAAGAGACACTGTTTCCTCCCTCCTTGAACTTCTTTAAATTTTGGGACCTTCTCCATGCAGGGAATGATTTGCGATGTCCTCCCCTCTTGTATTCTCTAGGAGAATATCCATAGCTTTCATCGGAAGAGGAGGAAGGTGAAGATGAAGGAGAAGAGGGTGACCTCTTCCTAGCCCTTTTCTTCCTTTGTTTCCTCTCTCCTCTTTTGGAATGACGAGGAGAAGGACTGTGTGTTGATCTTTTCCTCTTGGCGATCGTTGGGACTGCTACTTCGTGGAGCCACGTCTTCATAGGAACTTAAATTTTCATTGCTTTCTTGCTCTTTGGATTCCTCCTCTCGTATGGGAGAGAGTCTTCTTTTGGGGGTCTCTTCAAGAGGCCTCCTAAGCTCTCTCTCCTCTTGGAGAGGAAGGGAAATTCCATAAGCACGAAGTTGTTGAGTAACTTCGGCTTGCAAAGCAAGGTTGCCCATAGCTTGCTGCAACCTAGTGACTAGATAATTCACAAACATGGAAGCATCATCATTAGCACCTTCATGTGTAAAATCAAAGCTATCAATGTTTGTTCTACTCTCTTGATTATTGTCAGCCATGTTTACAAAATTTATGTATGTACTTAGTGTATGCTGTGGCAATTTAAAACCTTAGTTTCCACTCCTCTTAGCCTTTGAAAATCGTCTCTTAAGTATCTACACCCACGGCTCAAAGTGGTTAATTATAGAGTAGAGGAGTAGGTCTAACATAGCAGAGTTGCCGAGGGCTAGCTCCTTTCGCACTTCCTATGGCTCAATAATGGTAAAGCCGTAGGCAAGTCTAAAAAGACTCCATTATTAAGTCCAAAGCTCCCGAGGTGTGCACCATACCCCACATAGTGGGCTCAACAAAATCGATAATAGATCCCAATTCCACTTACCCTAATATAATTAACAACATCAACCATTTATAGGCTAGTTAAGGACCTCTGTTCTTAAGCAAGAAAAGAGAAACAAAATGCTCTGATACCAATGTAATGGAATCAGCCTTTTAACTTGAGTTGGAGCAGAAAGTGAATAACATATTGAGCATTTCCTTGAGCATTCTTTTGAGTATAGATTTATAGTGAGAAAGAAAGTGCTTGGATGGAGAGAGCAACACTAACACATTACTTTTTTAACATGGCGTGATCAATACTTGTAAAAGAGAGTGAGAGTTAGAGAAATTGACACCAATAGAAGACCGGATTAGTTGGAGCCGGTTCCCCCTCCAATAGGCATTTGTATTATAGATTCTTCGATGATAGAAGACTTGTTTACAATACAACTGTTTGTGTTCCTAGAGAACTTCTTGATGAGATGAAAATGGTAAGCTTCACTCACCAAGTATGACAACAATGAACATGATTAGCATGAACTTGGAATATTCCCAGCCTCAATCCCAAGACCTCAAACACCATGAAAGGTGAGGAGAGCTGGTAGGGAGTGAGGAAGAAGAGAGAAGTAGAAGTAGATCTATGAGAAATCAATAACCCCTTGCACATAATCACTCATAGCTCTTGTAGCATAGCTTAGTATAGTGTTAATGGAGATTAGAGAGATTGATAAGCAAGCATAAGATTTCTCTTGTGTGGATTTGCATCCATAGCCAAGAGCTTGTGGTAGTAGGCACTCAACTTCTCAAGCTTGGAGAAGGAGATGGAATCCTTGCTTCACAAGAGTGTGTGAAGGAAAGAATGAGGGAGAGAGAGCTCGTGGGATGCTCAAATGAGAGAGAGAGAGAGAGAGCTAGCTAGGTCGACCCTCTTTCCTAGGCTTCCTTTGAAGCTCATTGGGCCATGTATCCCTCTAGCCAATGAGAGCTTGGCTCCCTTTGGGGCAAGGTGTGTAGCCTCTTGACAAGTGCCCTTCTTTCCCCTTGTGAGGCTAAGCTAGCACCTCCCCTTGCTTAAGCACAACCCCTACTTGCTTGGGCAGTGTGTCTCTACACTTGACATGTGTCCGCTTTTCTCCCATGAGATTATGGGTCATTCGTGAGGTGCTCACATGCTATCCACCTCCCTCCTTTGTAGGGCTTGCCCCCTCATTAGTAGCAAGTACTTTAAACTTGGTAAGTAGGCATCCCCCCTGCTTAAGCACAACCCTAGCTTAAGCAAGCTGCCCCCTTACCTGCTTGGACCTTAGTGATTAAAGAGTAAAAATTTAAAGACTATGTCTTAAGGCTTTTAACACTTACCTTTGGAGTCTTTGATGAAGACAACCCTAAGGTCTTTTGCTCCATTGGTTAACCTTGCTCTTTGATAGACCTTTTCTCATTTGGACCCCTTTACCATTGGCCCCGTGCTGAAATAGATCTATAAGCACATCTATATCTTAACCCTTGTTCCCGTTTATTCTCCCACATTAAGTGATCAGTTTAATATGAGAAAATCATTTGGGTTGGTCAGATATTAGATTTTATGACAAGTTGGGTGTCACAAACTGCTGACATGTCAAGTCACTGAAGAGAAGAGCCAACCTTCAAATCATGGCCGAGGGGCCTAAATCGTGAGAAGAACAAGTAACAGCAGAAGAAGAAGTCCTACTAACTTATGGGACCCCGTGGGCCCAAGTGACATAAAGGAATTAAAATAAAGTCGGACCCTCACACACACACACACACACACACACACACACACACACACACACACACACACACACACACACACACACACAAAAGACAACATAGAAATTGATGACGTTGGATGGGGGAAAAAGGGAACACACCCGGCAACAAATTGCAAGCCTCTCTATAGCCCAGGGTGATCACTGCACCCCGACCCACTGGAGTTCACCTTCAAAACTCACACAATTTGTTTACAAACCTTGCACACAACCCTATAAGCACAACCTTCAACCTTAGCACAATCTGCTATCAGCTCTCACTCAACACAAACCTCTCTCTCTCTCTCTCTCTCTCTCTCTCTCTCTCTCTCTCTCTCTCTCTCTCTCTCTCTCTCTCTCTCGCAACACAGGCCCGGAGAGGCACACACTTCTGGAGCGGCACCACACAATACGGATAGAGCAAAGACAAGAAGGGGAAAAAAAGAGGCAAAGAGGTGACACCAACTATGGCTATGGCTTCCTTCGATCAGTGACAAAAAAAATTGACTACAACCCTGGTAATCTCTTGCTAACACACTATGTAGCAATCCTCGATGAGACGAACAACAAGAAGCTTGGGGCAAAAACTGATGTCGCCTCGGCCCGACCTTCTCCTTGGAGATGCAAGCGAAAAGCTCCGTCCTTCTGTCCTATGCAAGCTCCGCTTCTCTTCCTTCTTCTTCCCCAAGCACCCCTCTTCTCATCCAAAAAAATCGTCCCCCCAAAACTGCCGAAAAAATCTTTTTTTTGGGTGTGTGTTGCCCCTCCCAATTTAACACCACTTCTTTCTCCACCGTTGCATGTGATCCTCCCCTTGCTCTATTTTGGACCCCTTGCTTGGAACTCAAGCCACCCATCGCGTGAAGCCCTACTCAAGCCAAGCGGGGCACCGATGGCACCGTCGATGCACCCCGTGTTCTCCCTCAAAAGATTTGGTGCGGGAATCAAACCTAGCGGGTGCCACGTCTCGACAAGTTTGCGCCAAGCGCCGCCCAGGGCCGTCAGCAGCCAAACGCACCACCGGAGTAGCGTCCCTGCCCGGACTCCATGGCCAATGAGCTCCTCAAGCTCCCAACCCACTCGATATCCACATGATGCGCACCCTGCAGCTCTTATACCCCGCTTGGCCAGCTCCCCTTGGCCAGCTCCCCTTTGTGCATATGGCCTAAGCCCTGCCAGATGGCGGCTCCAGATAGCTTGACTCCCATAGCCTTCAAAACTTCCAAACACACCCCTTCAAAAAACTTCAAAAATCTTCTCTTTGATGCCCTTTTTGTTCTGACTGCTATTTGTGGCTCGGTGGCCCGATCATTGATCCGTAAACTCCCACCAAGAGAAATGTTTTTCCGGCTTCACCCCTCTTTGCGCTCTCTCCACTTCGGTTGTCTGATGGTCTCGAATGACACACATCAAAACTGGCAAGAAATCCAAAATACCATACGACTAACAATTGTCGGCCATCTTCAAACCTTTACAGTTGACTGATCTGGGTCCCGTTTGATGTGCAGCCACTTCCACTAGCCTCCTCACATTGCATAATTGACAACCAAATTCGGATCAAACTCCAAAATCATCAAATGGCACACTTCACGAGGCGGCCAAGTGGGCATCAACCTAGCCCCTACCAAAACTTCAACCGGGCATAACTCGCAATCTATAACTCCGATCTGCAATATGAAAAGACAGGCGAGCTCCATAAATTGAGCATTACACGTGCATACACCGATATCCTCTTGGGCCACCTGTCCCCAACTACCCCATTCAACAAGAATCTGCAACACATCGTCCCTTCAAACTCCAATATCTTGGGCTCCGTAGCTCTGTTTAATGAGCCGTCTGGACCTGCTCCTTCAGCACTTCAAGCTCTACATTTCTCAGCCAAAAAACATCACTTTGATCACCTTTCATCTGCCTCCCTATCAGGCCCTATCTGGAGCCTTTTTGGCCTAAAAGACCACATAAAACATACATCTCTGTTGCCACTTGCCTGCAAAAGTTCTTCCCATATGCTCTAGCCCTTTGCCATGCATTTATAAGCATACACATCACTGTCTATGCCCTCTTCTATGGTCGACACATTTTGGCTGCGCCAACGTAGTAGTTGTACGAACAACTTAAAAATTGCGTTGGCATGTTGACGTGGAGCCTGTACTGATTTTCACGATTTTTTCCACTCCCACCCTTACTTCATTGTGCATCTAGCATGCTCCCGTCTTCACCGTTCATTTCTTACCATTAGGAGGGGAATGGGGTCTAAAGGGGCCTCTTTATTTGCCATGGGATTAAAAAGGAGATGGAAGGGCCAAATGGGTGGATGCCATGTGGACCAAAATGGTGGGTATGGCAAGGCCTAAAAGTAAGTAGTCAAACTTGTACTCTTTTATAAAATATAAGGAGAAAATCTCTAATATATTCAAAAAACTAAACTTTTTTCTAAATAGTTGAGTAAAAACCAATTCTTTCTCCCTCTAGTGGTCGCTAGTTTCTCCCCTCCCCTCTCCTAAAAGGGGGTCCCTCCAAAAACGTGTAGATCATTCCCTCCCTCTCTCTCTATTGTACCATCTATCACTTCTCTTCACTTCACCTTGCAAGTTGCTTCTCTTTCCTTCCTTTCAATTTTCCCTCTCAAAAGCTCTACAACAGAAGTTTGAACCTCCTTTCCCTCCTCAAGCTTACTGTATTCTTGAGGGTTGCATTCTCCTCAAGCTTGTTGCATTCTCCTCAAATTGAAGTTATCCATTGCTCCAAGGGCCTCACTAAACACCTCTAGCGAAAGCTGAAGATCTGTAGCATATCCTTCTACTAGATCATCCCTCTTTATTTCCTCAATAGGTTTCCTGCTTCTTCTCCATTAAGCTCTCTAGAGAGGATCTACTTCCCTCTCAAGATTTGCAACATTATCTTCCCCATTAAGCTAACAAGCAAGTGGAGAAATATAGCATTAACTGGCATCCTTCACCTTTGTGTACCATCAAGAATCTTGCTCTTTATACAGCCGAGAACATGAATGTGCAATGCCTAATCATAAGTGTTTGTTTGAAGGTTGTGCCACTATTTCTCATGGCATCATCAGGTACTCGACGACCTAGGAGTATCATTGACTCCATTTCATGTAGCAATGTACAGGAAGACAATGGATATTGGGTGATGATGGAGTTTAAACGAATGATGTAGGTGACAATGTAGCCCAGCTCAAGAGGTGCACACAAGGTCTCAAGGAGACACATAACTTCTCGACCACACCATTGGAAGGGAAGAATCATGGAGTTCAAGCAAATACAAGACAGCAAGAGGCTTATGAAGGTGAAACATATGTATGTTGCTTCACAATTGAAGCTAGAGCAACAACGGCTCCATCGAGGTTTCTTGCAAACTGTAATTTTACTCCTCTTTCAAGTTTTTTGGTTGTCTACTTAGTATTGTTGCCTTGTATGTTGCTTTTGATGACTGTAAGATTTCCATTGCTTGTTCATGTTTGCTGTCATAAAATCTAATATCTAACTAACCCAAATGATTTTCTCATATTAAATTGATCACTTAATGTGGGAGAATAAACGGGAACAAGTGTTAAGATATAGGTATGTGCTTTTAGATCTATCTCAACACGGGGCCAATGTAAAGGGGCCCAAAAGGGAGATGGTCTATCAAAGAGCAAGGCTAACCAATGGAGCATAAGACCTTAGGGTTAGCTTCATTGAAGACCTCCAATAAATGTGTGTAAAAGTCCTTTTGACCTTAAGTAAGCTAGGGCTGAGCTTGAGGTGGGAACCCGGCCCAAGCTCGAGGTGCTTGTCCTGCTTGAGGTGCTTGTCATGCTTGAGGTGTTTTCCATGCTTGAGGTGCTTGACTTGCTGCATGATTAAAGTACTTGAGGTGCCTTGAGAAGCTTGCCTGAGATGCTTGTGGGAACCCCCCCTAGTTCAAGTGCTTTGTCATGCTTGGTGAGTAAGGTGCTTGATCACCTAAAAGTCAAAAGCATTCCTACAAGAGGGGGGGCGAGCCCTTTTCCTAGGGCCTAGAGAGAGAACACCCACTCACACACACAAGGGAAGCCCATCTTGAAGAGGCAGCAAGGACACATGTCAGGCCCCTACCCATGTTACCTTCATGTGTTGCTTGAAGCCTATTGGCTAGGCTTCAAAGGGGTCCAATGATAAATTACATGAATTATCTAATTGTTTTAGCATTTATCAAGTCCTCTCTCTCAAAGGGGAAAGGGGGACACTTGTCCCAAGGCTACCCATGTTGCTTGTAATGGCTCCTGCTTGTGATTGGCTAGGCCTGGAGGGGTCCAATGAGCTTCAGGCATGAGCTACAAGGGGGGGTCGACCCAAGCAAGCTAGGGGGGTGCCTAGGGGGTATACTCACCCACACACACTCACAAGCACTCTCATTGTGTGATATGCAAAGTGCAAGAGCTCCCTCTCCAAGCAAGTAGAGGTTGAGAGCCTACACCAACACTCTTGGCTATGGAGTGCAAATCCAACCAAGAGCCATGCTTCAATGCTTAAGCTTTCCATCTCCTTCTTCTTCATTACTATGCTATTATGTATGCTAGCAACAAGAGTATGATAAGTGAGGAACTAATTCTTTCTCCTACGAAATGTTTCTTCTTCCTCTTCCCTACCCTCATTCCCTGCTAGCTCTCTCCACCTTCGAAGGTGTTTGAGGTCTTGGGACTGAGGCTTGGGATAGTTAAAGCTTTCTTCAAGTTTATGTTATGTTTGTGGTGCATGAAGCCTTCCATCTTCATGGCATCACCTAGGTCACAAGGAACACAAAGACTGTATTGTAACAAGTCTCTCTTTATGGGAGAAATCATAATACAAATGCCTATTGGAGGGGGGACCGGCTCCACATAAATCCGGTCCTCAATTGTTGTCATGTTCTCTAAACTCTCTCTCTTGCAAAAGTATTGTCTATGCCAAGTTAACTAATTGCTATGATTATGTTGCTATCTTCAATTATGTATACCCGCTATGCTCACAAAATCATTTCTTGAAAGTACTCTCATTAAATTCTGCTATTCTCAAATTGAATAGGCAAATTCCATTACATTTGCAAATGATTTTCCATCCCATTTTGTAGAGTGGGAGCCAATAGATTCCTTCACAAGAACTTTTGAGGCCATCCACATTAAGCTTGGAAAGTTGCTCTATGCTGGCTGTCCATCCTCTCATCTTGCCTCACGTGATATTTTGCTTTATAATCATACTTATGTCACACCTAGGCGGAATGGGTATGGTAATCTTTCTCCAGTTCACTCACCAACCTTGGAGAGTTTGGAATGGCCTAAGCCAGACAATGGCTTAATCGCAGCAACCAAAAGAAGAATCGAGGCGGATGTGCAAGAAGCAATGAAGTGCACCTATGGTTCCCACAAAGCCACGGTAACATGGTTTATGTCTCTTTATGTGTTTGTGTTTATATTTCGATTTCAGAGTGTTCACAGGACACCAACAATGTGGACCTGCAAAGGGGGAAGTGCGATCAAGTGATTCCTTGTAGCTGGATGGGAGACTAAGGTGGTCAACAACCAGGGAGATAGAATCAAGTGCTCTATAGTTTTTGACAATGTGGTGTTCAGATACCATATTGGAAGCAAAGCTTGTCGATGGTCTTTCCCTATATAAGATGGAAGCTAACGATGGGAGAGTGGGAGGTACTACACGCTGATGTTGCTGCTAGAGAATCAGTTGACCTGCAAATACGCCTCCACGACGATGCATTGCACCACATTACAGTGAATAATAATTGGCACCTCAGTCACCTTCGCTAGTATCTTAATCTCAAATATACCTTGCCCAAGCAATATCTCTTTGTAGTCGATGAAAAGGTTGTTCGCTCTAGAAAAGAGAAGAGCTTTCTGTGTGAGAACTTCCCGTTTTCGTGATGTATTTTTGTAAAAGCTTGTAACTAACTCAACTTGTTCAAGTTTTCGATTGAAACATACAATTTCTTTGGTGTGGAGCACAAATGTTTTTAATGTTGGTGTCTTTCAATGCTTTGTTGCATGATTTTGTTTAAAATTATAATTTTAAGTTATTTTGGCGTTAATTTTAAGTGCTTTTTAAAAAGTGACTTTGGATATATAAGTGACTTTCTACGGTTTAAACTTCATTTTTCACATTCACAAAACTCTAGCTCTAAGCTCTGTTCGCATCTTCTTTGCAAATGAAAAAACCCATGATGGCAACATCTACTGATGCACTTCTCACACAATTAGAAAAGGTAGGACTTGCAGATTGAGCACATGAACTACTCAGTGTGTTTAAGGGGACAATTGACATGCAAGCCACTACCAACCTTCATGCAGAGACAGTCAAAAGGTTTCTTGACTACATGGCGCAACACATGGAAGAATATGCTATAAGCTTTGAGGGATCTGACACGGCATGGTTGCTAGTGGATTTCCTCAAGCATCTTTATGTGGCCAACAAAAACTTTCTCTTTCACATGTTGAGGTTTATTAAAGGCCTCATGGAACAGAACTACAAGACAGAGGATGAGGACGATCTCATAGATTTGGGCATGGGGTGCATAGGAACCCAATTCATTTCTTGGGACATGGTTTTGGCCTTACTTGTGCTTGAGGGCATGGATAATGGAAAATCAAAGGAAAAGGTCAACCAAAGACCACTTGTGACCATTGTGGAGGAATCAAATGAAGTTATCGAAGATATTGATGAGCAGACTGAAGCATCTACGGCACTCGTCCTCTTGAAAGATCCTAATTCCACTAAGGAGTAAGATCGGATGATAGAGGGAGATGAGGTGCTGGAGGAAGTCCCAGACCTCCAGATTCTCACTTTGCATGCAGTGGTGGTGAATGATCGTCACTTTCTATTCCTAGACGACATTGCCAAAACATTAGGACTTAGAGAAGATGAGTCGCTCATAGTGCTGGCTATCTATGCGGGCATGAAGGATCCCAGTGGAAAGGAAGAGAAAGTCAACTTTCAAATTGACTTTGAAGGCCAAGGTCTCCCAGCAGCCTCTCTTTCCTCTCCAATGAAAACGAATAGAAGTTGGTGCAAACAATAGAAAGTACACTTTACGAAAGCATACCAGAAAGCGCTTTTCATCCACACAAACCACTTATTGCGATCGGTAAAGATGATCGATCTAGCATCGACTTACAAAGAAAAATCTTGAAGAGAAGGATGAGGAAACTGAAGTAAACAAATCTTAGCTTGGTAGATTGTCTATTGTTCCTTACAACAAATGTTAAAGTCATTTAAAATGCTTTGTAGATGGCATACCATGTTGATAAGTTCGCAATGTGTACTGGAGGTTCATACAACGTGCCCATATTGGATAGGGATAGCTCTCTTTGGCACTACTTGATCCACCTGGGGCCGTCAATTCTTCAAGTTGCTCGCACAAAGTTCTCCAAGAATGGTTATGCGGTGTTGCTCAAGTGCGAAGCATTAAGTGCCATACTCGCTGAAAATTCCCTTATCCTAAATGCTCACAAATGTACATTGATGGACCGAGAGGCAGCATTATACGCCTTTACAGGCAAGCACCCAGGCTCAGTCTTCTCCCACTGCGCCTTGAGCCTAGGTCAAGGGTTGACAAACCCAGAGGAAATTGTAAAATCCTTGGCGTCAAGTCAGTCATTTGCTCCATACCCACATATGAAATTCGTAGTAAAACTAATCGACCATGATGTAATATCCAAATCAATACATAATAATTGTTTTTATTAATGATTTCTATGAACATTCATCGGTACTTGTTTTATTTTTTAATTCATATTGTCCAATAAATTTCATTTCCGCAACACATGCACAGAACCTGAAATATGCAGTGACCCGTCGGCTGGGGGGACCCGTCCGATCTCGTCGGGCGCCGCCGTACTCATTGGTGGTCCGATTGAACCTGTACGCCCCCCTTGTCGCACGATTTTGCAAAAAATATCACGAAGATGTGTCCCCCGGCCGATGGGTCGCTACATGTTCAAGGTTCTATACATGTCGACACCGTCGGACGAGCCGTGTGCCGTGGTGGTCAACTTAAATTTAACAAACCCATCAATTCAAATACTTAAAAAAAACAATGTACAAAATCAAGTGGAGCATTTTCACGAAATGATAGAAATTCAACATTTGATATTATATGAAAAGATTAGAAATTTCATCAAGAGAGAGTACATGTGATAAACTATTTCTAATGAAGGCATCCTTCATTTCATAAATTGATTACTAAAGATAAATCCGTATTTTTCAATGTTACGCGATTAGCATGCACCATACAAAAACGCCATTCTGAAACAACTACACCAAAATATCTTCTACGGTATCTTGTCGGGCCAAAAAAGCTGCATGTTATATACGTGTAACAGAATTTCTATATTCATCCATTATCTCTCTCACCACCCGAGAGAAGGGTGCTTTGGGTGTGATTGGCTCGATCAGTGCTCTTTTGATATTTCTAATCTCCCGCAAAACAACAATGTGTGGCTTCCATCTCTGCTTTTTCTATGTTAGTGGTGGTGGAGGAGCCGCCTGTCTGGCTCCTCCACTTTGCACATTGTTTGGCTCTTTGAGGTATTTTTGAAGGCTTAAAGCTCCCAGCCTTTGTTTGTTGGGTGGCTTGAGCTCTATCTCTGCCGCCTTTCTCTCTGCCTCTGCTCGTGCTTGTAAGTTTGCCAAATGATCTCTCTCGGCCCTCGGCTATTTGCCATTTCTCTTGCTCTCTCTGTCTGCTTTGTTCTTCTTGCACTCTTTGTACTTCCTTCTCAATTGCCTCTTTCTTTTCCATCTCCTCCATTATTTCCCTCCTCTTGGCCTCTCGTACTTTAGAAACCAGGTCGCCTAGTATTACCTTGATTACTCTTTGTTTGACTCACATTGCAAATCTTTGTGGCGTGGTTTTCGTGGTGGCCTGAGCACCAATTAATGTGACAGCGGGCGAGGGCTCCGGATTTTAAAGCGGACCTCTGTATTCTTCTTTGGTTGCTCTTGTTTCTTGTGTGGATCTGTGTAGGGATGAAATTGGTGGGGAGGTCTGGCATAGGTGTGGGCTTGGCATGGTTTAATAGTTCGAGATCACCAAAAATATGTTGCATGATGGTGGTTTGATCATCTGGATTCAATGGTTAGGGAGGCTATTGTGCGTCTGGAGCGGGTTGGGACGTTGGGTTATCCACTTGTGGTTGGGAACATGGATTTGAAGCCTTTGATTCTACATGGGGTTTTGGCTGCGGATTTTTGGTGGTGTGAGTGGCTGTGGTGGTATTGATGTACGTAGTACCAGTTTGCTCATGTGAATCGTCCATGTGGTGCAAGATAGAAGTGCGTGCACGTTTGTGCTCGAGAGGATCTTCTAGAATGTACAAACAAGAAATAAACTTCAAGTTGTGAGTTTTGACTTATATAGTGCTAAAATTTTTATTAAAAAGCTTAAAAACTCAATAATACTATTAAAAATAAAAATAAAACTCCAAAATAAAGGACAAAATTTGACCCAACTAATTGGGACGTCAACAAATCACGTGGCATTACAATGCATGTTTACAATAGAAGTGGTTAGTGTCAGCAAATTTATTGGTTTTCCACCCAACGTCTGTCATTTTGTCGCCTTGTCTTCAACCATCACCAGAATCAATCTTTTGCACTAGAAGCATGATATTATTGTGAGCACCTCAGGCTAACCACTTTCTCTATTCTGTGTTTCAAACTTCTTTGCACTCTAATCTTCTTACTTTCTCTCCCTGCTAAAACTCTGTAGAACCAACTGAACATTTTGTGTAGGGCATTCCTCTTTTTCCTACCACCTCCATGCCGTGTATTTTTAAAATGCACTCTTTTTGCTTGATAGTGTGAGCGCTGCATTCCTTGGCTACTCCAAATACCCAAGGAACCAAACGTGTCGAGAAAAAATGAGCTATGAGCAAAAAGAATGTGTTGAAAAAATAATAAAACTTTAGTTCAAACACTGGTTTTTTTTACTGCAAAGACAAAGTGTTCAACCCACCATGTAATGTGTTATGTGCGTCTCCCCCACGCATCCACCATTTGCGTTGTTAAACTATTAATTACAAACTTTAAGGTGGATATCTCAGCACAGGTTAGCTTTGCCTTTTCAAGAAAACAAAAAATATTATCTATAGACTGCCACACACGAGCACGCTTAATTCCTAGGGTTGCTTCGTTACCTCTGTAGGTGGTAATGTCGCACACCTTTTTTTAGAATTGGAACTCAATGGGACTTTGGGAATCAAAATAGTTTCAAAGCAAATGCTTAGATTTACTAACATCCATACATATTTTATTAGGACGATCCTGTATACTTCCAGATGTCTTCTTGTTCTTTGATAACTCTACTACACCCCATGTAGGCCAACACTTGATCATAGAATAAATTTGAGTTCTCTCATACACTCTTCTCTTCTTTTTATAGGCTCCATATTCTAAGCATAATTAATATGGAGTATAAGCAACTTTTCAAGAATTTGTAGACAGGCATGAAGAGTGCACATATACACATTTATCAGACGAATCAATAGAATAGGATCCCAATTTGGATCGTCCATGTCTCGATTAGGGGGTACACTTTGGTTACAACTGAGAATACCTTGAAACTACTTTTGTAGTGCTTTACCCATTGTTTGTGTAGTGGACACATCTTTCGTAGAGTTGACTGCAGCTTTGTCACCCTTACCCTTACCGCCCTTTGACTTGCTAGCATTGCACCCTTGCCCTCGATTCCTAATGAGACTTTACTGTGACAACAATAAATGCATGGAAAGAGAGTCATTGTCTCTTGATTGCATCCTAACATACACTTGAGAGTTTTCAAGTCTCTTGCAAACTGTCACTCCACTTGAAACGTACCCAGACCTGAAATTATCCTTGTTGTTGCCGAATGACATCGGCGATTGGGGTGTGATTAAAATATCATATGAGGGACTCATGTGTCTCGTGTGGGAGGTGAAAAGCCGCCAGCCATAAAATATTCATCTCTGACTGAACACCTAAACATGTGTTTCCCTTCTCGTTGGCATTTAGCTCAACATCGACGCTTACCAAGGCTCTGTTCATTAGCATAACTCTTACCCTTTCGAGCCGTTGACCTTTATAAATCTGGAACTCATCAAGCTTCATCACAAATATAACTTTGCGATCACACTCTTCTTGTGTCAACCCATAAAATCTGATCATTGACTCCTAGAGCTTCAACAAGTCAACATAGATATTATTGAACTCGTCGTAACAAAAGGATTTGCTCTTTTCTAATGGCAGGGCATCCTACACATATTGAAATCCACCCAACAAGCTTGCAACATCATTATTGGTGCACCTTTTTGCAACGCTGACACTGTAAAATGTTGGCAACAACCTAAACAAACCTTTTGCTCTGTGACCTAGTGTGGCAATTCTATACAAAGATTCGTAGGCCTTGAAACTTATTCCTGCGCTGTCACACACCTCCATCATCTCCTGAGGCGACACAATGCTCTTTAGCTCACTGAAATACTTATGGCACAAAACATTAGCAATGTCAGCATTGGATGGGATCATCCAATAGCTCCACCAACTCCTTTGGCTTGATGATATGCTGCAGTAGAGTATGTCCAGTTGTTTGAGCATCGAAATCGATTCCCATCATCATCCGAGCCGCGTTCTTGCATATTGAAATATAACATCAATATGTAGAAAATATAAGAAATTAGAAGCTTGCATTTGTATCCCTACCGAAATTGACGGATACAATTCTTTCAAGATCCGCTGCTTGAAGATAGCATAGCGATCGTATATCTTGCGTTTGCAAATGTGGTAGCCCAATGGAATGTGTGTGAGATGATCGATTTGCTGGCGCAGTGTGTTGTAGCTGAACATAATTGTCTAGATGATGCTCTTGCTTTATTTTTTGAAGCTCTGCTTTTTTATTAAACTTTGACATTTCGTTGTTTAGCTGCTTCGTCTTCTCGTTGGCTTCCTCTCTGACTTGCTGAATGTCTTTCACGTACTTCTCTTGCAATGATGAATAGGCAACACAAAGATATTTTCTTGCTTCCCTTTCATTCACGAAAGCTGAATATAATCTCCAGCATTAGCCAAACAATCTCTCTCTCCCATCTTTCATAAAACGCACTAGCTCAGTGACATTACAAAAGGGCGGTGATTCATTGGTCATTGGATCACCATGGTAAATATGGCCATCAACCCATAAGTTAATTGCCTTGCACCCAAGGTTTCATAACTGACCTCTAGCATTGGGATTAGATGTGACGAGTCGCACAGTAACGTACTTCTGCTCTAAATTAGTGTTTAATCGATATCATTTCATCTTGTTAGTAGTGTCTTGTAGTGGTAGGGAATTGAATGACATTTGTGTTAGCTAATCAAGCAAATTAGAGAGAGAATGTGTAATGGTGACTGCTACAAGCAGGTGAAGGTATCCATGGAGAAAAGACGTGGGGAGTACTCCAAGATAGGAGAAAAGGATTATGTTGTGGAGAGAAGAAAGAGAAGGAGTGCAACTCAATATCCTTTGAATTCAATTGTTGATCATGAGTGTAGAGAGAGAAATGTTGCTGCACACAGAGGTAATGGAGTTTTCCATTGCTTTCAGCTAAAGCTGGAGCTGGAGAAGCATGAGAGAGAGAGAGAGAGAGAGAGAGAGAGAGAGAGAGAGAGAGAGAGAGAGAGAGAGAGAGAGAGAGAATAAAGGAAGAGAGAGTGGGAATATTTGCAACCTTGGAGGATCTATACTCTGTCAAAAAGAGGTAGCGAAGATACCTTAATGATTGGTAGGGAAAGTGACACGAGAGAAAAGCGGGGGAAAAGAAAGAGAGAGAGTTGGCTCACGTTTTAGAGAGAGAATGCAGTGAGAGAATGTGAAAAGTCTGCTTTTTTGGCAGGGGGATCGAAAAGTGCCTCCTTTAATGAGATGTAAGTGAGAGAGAGTGTTTTATATGTTAGAGAGAGAAGAGGGGTGGAAAAAAGACATTTTAAAATTCATTTATTTACCTCTCCTTTGGGTTACTAAATAGACTATTTTCAAATACAAAATATGGAAATGGCTTTTTAAAAAATCTCAGCATAGACCTTTTTGCCCTCTCTCTTAGGCTTGGTCAAACTTGGCTTAAGCTTTAAGCATTTCCTTAAACTGCCAAATAAAGAGGCCCTCCTATACCCCATTCACTTTCTAATGAAGACATAAGCCATAAAGATCACTTGCAAGAGAAGGATCCAAGATTTGTTTCAAGTTGCGATTTTTCTCAAATGCAGTTCCATGCCGTGATGGATATCTATAGCTACCAAGCCACACACTCCAAGGACTTGACAAGCTTTTAAGAAAATTCTGCCCAGTTATATGGTTTCTGACATCTTCCTTCGGAGTGCAACTTCTGGCATGGATGGTATCTGTTTTGAATTTCTCTTGGTACCAATTTGAAATGTTTGACTCTGGTTTCAATACCGGTTTCATTGATAGGTGATTTTACTCCGGGACGGAGAAGTGACAAATAATATTTTAGTATTGTTTGAACCTCAAAACGACATAGACTGATGCCTGGGGAGCGTTTTGTTGTATGTTTGAAAACCTCAGAACGACGCAGGGCAATGTTTGTCGAGCGTTCCATTTTATTCTAGAAAATCTCTGAACGACACAGGCGGATGTGTGGAGGGCGTTTGGTTGAATGCTTGAACCTCCAAGTGACGCAGACTACAGTTTGGGGAGCGTTTGGTTGTACAATCCTTTGAGCTCATGGCCGGAACCTTTTAGGTTATTTGCGAGGGGAGTGACGAGGTAGTCGTTGAGTAACTTCATATCGTAGACCGTTTGTCTCGGAGGAGTGCACAACAACATTGTTTGTTGTGTTTGTAGCATGAATATGTGAGCATTTGTGTTACATTGTGATGTGTCTATCAGTGAATATTCCTAATTGGATGAGATTGCACGTGTATGTAATTTTAGTGCATCAAGACACTCGAAAAAGATCAGTGCGATCTGGGTGTGATGGCTAATTTTACTACGATGGAATATCAAAAGTTCCGACCTGGACGAAAGGAGAAGCCAATTCCTTAACATGAAAAAAATGAGCAAACTGATTGTCCCTCAGATTGTCCTCGGAATGACCTTCAGAAATTTTTGAGCTAACTTGAGTTGTTTTGCAGATATGTTGTAATCGCGGATGATTACTTTCTTTCACGAAGGGGGGATGTCACAAGCTGTTGACATGTCAAGTCACTAAAGAGCAGAGCCACCTTCAGATCATGGCCAAGGGACCTAAACCCTAAGAAGAACAAACAACAGCAGAAGAAGGAAGTCCTACCAACTTATAGGGCACAAGTGACATAAAGCTGGACCCTCACACACACACACACACACACACACACACACACACACACACACACACACACACACACACACACACACACACACACACACACACATAAAAGGCAACGTAGAAATTGATGACATGGCAATTGTACGGACAACCCAAAAATTGCGCTAACATATTGATGTGGCAACCTATACGGATTTACGTTTGTATTGCTAACGTGACAGTTGTACGAATTTTCATAAATCACGCTGATAGCTTTTGGGCATTGCTTTTGGACCATATACTTTTGAGTTTGAAGGCTTTTCATGTAAACCGCTTTTAATGGCCAAGGACTCATTCTTTGGCATGTTTTTGGACAAAGGTGCAGAGGATGGAGTACTGGCTTGTACTTTGATGATGCCAAGGTTTGGGGCCAATACTCTTTGGGGTGGAATTTTGCCACTCCATGTCGCGTATCGTCTCTCTCTCTCTCTCTCAACTCAGTTGTTATTGAAGTGTTCACTCTATTCTTTGCTATTGGCATGTGGTGCCCATCTTGTGACATTGGGTCACACCCAAGGCTGAACGGGGAGGGAATGGTTAGCGTGGCAAATCCAAAAAGCTCGTCGCACAGCAAGAAAGGGTGGGACGCGAAATTGTCATTGAATTGCAATTCCCAGGTTGAGCGCGCATTGCCCCTTGGCAATAGAGAATTGCGGTGTCCAATTTTCTTCCAAGAAAATAGCGTAATACCTTCAAAACTCGGAGGATTAGTGCAGCGCTTGGGGTCGTTGCTAAAATAGGTTGATTCCATACATTCCACTTTCCCCCTCGGCCCTGGGTACACAAAGGGGGAGCAAAAGCATAGTTAGGAAGGTTTCTGCCAGAGGCTGCTTGCCTGTCGCTGAAGTAGCTCCATTGAAGCTCCTCAAATGAGACCCCCTCCACACGCACCTCCAAAAGTTGGGCGCCTGCATTGTTGCCCTAGAGGCAAAATGGCGCAGCCGCCCTGCCAGCTGCCGGAATTGCATTAACGGCTCACTCAACGACATCTTCAGCCACTCCACCACTGCCACATATTTCCCTGCATCTTGCAGCTTGTAGAACAGCATCCGATGGTTGTGCCGCATCTCCCTGCACATCACACCAATGGCTGACAGAAGCAGTGCCTTTTTGGGGACGTCGGCCGCACCATGTGCCTCTCTGTTATAATCATACTCGCCATATGGAACCCTTCTTCTCTGATGATAAGAGCAGGCGTGTGCATTCGAAGTTGACAACCTCACATTTACAACAAACTCGCCAGGTGGGCACTTCGCACAATTTCCCTAATGGATTGGTTTTGCTTCGTCAGCTCTATGATGCAAAAAGCCTTGATTGCTTTCTAGCTTTCAACACAAAGAGGCCCTTGCTAAGACCTCATGCCCTCTCCCTACTTAAAGATTGTAGCTCTACTGGTTCCGGTCCTACATGTCATGGCACAGGTAGCACAAAATTTCCTCTACCGGCTCGTTTATTTGCATAGGGAAGAACCATAATCTTACGCATGTTGTAAGTTCATTTTGAGTGGAAGATAGATACACATGCATAACTGTGTATGTATTTGCATGCGTGGTCTGCATAGATGTACACACAAACACAACGAACTCACACAAAACTTGTGCGATTGGATGATGCATGATTGTATGCTATATCCCTATTTCACACAAAACTAATGCTTTGTTCCGTATTCGCAGATAATGGACTTTGAACTACGCAGAGAGGTGAATTGATCCGTTATGGGCGTAATGGACATCATATGGTGTGATTATGAAGGTGAATAAATGGTCGACAATGACGTTCATATTTTGGAAGAATGTATTATAAGCAACTGCAGTGATTCTTGTTGTGAACTAATGCCCGTGACCGCCAATGGTCACACGAGTTATAAAACTAACTAAGCAAATCGAATTGTTACATGTCTCTCTCTGTCTCCTGCATACTCTGTTCATGTCTAAGAGAGGCATGTTTAGATTTCAACATGGTATCCCGTCTCCTTTCTTGCGGCTTGTGCTAGTTGTTGCTACTCTTGAACCAAGGTAGCCTTGATGAGGATGATAAAGCAGATGATAATGGCAGCCTCCCACAGAAAAAGAGAAGATGAAGAGCAATCAGACGCTGGTGAAGGCATCTTCTTGCCAAGTCATGGACATGAAGGGCAAACAGACTCTGGCAAAGGCATCCATTTGCCGAGTCATGGAGACATATGGAGGACAAATGATGAAGGATATTCCGATGTGGCATGTATGACCGGTCTTCAGACTTGATCTTCTTCAACTGCGTCTTAAACAGATCCTTCATCAACTCCAGGAGTGCTTCATGAGTCTTGAATCTTTTCACGAGCTCTAGTAGTATGAATCATAAATCACCCAAACTCTTGTTATTAAATTCAAATAACTAGAATACCTCTAAGAAGTATTTGGAACGGTATTACTTTTGACAAAAGAACCTCTTTCAGTCCCCCGAGTCCATTTTTTTCAATAATGTCAATTTCATCATGACCAAATTGTCGTTACAAGACTTCACATGAGCCTCTTACCTGGCAATGCTTTGATTATTAAAGAAAAGTGGTGTATGACTAAGAACCTCGATCAAGGATGAAGAAACGCCTGGTCATTTGCGAGTCGTTGCATGATGGGAGATGGAAGAGCTAAGGTCAGGTCGATACTGCCAACGCCATCGGGGCTCGGAAAGAAGATGATCTTGCTTGGGAGCTCCATGCAGGGGCATCGCACTGCCACGGGACCGCCCCACCCAAAGTCCACCTCAAAAACTGGAAACCGCGTGGAGCTGGACGCCCGCAGTCGCGCGCCATTCAGCACGCAGCACCTTGCCAACACCTCCTCCCTGTCATGCACCTCCAACCAATGCAACCAACCTCTGAACGCCCTCTCATGTTCACTATTTGAATGAAGCTCACTTTCTTGTCAGGCGCATGGCCTCGTGCAAGGCTGGCACGCTTCCATAGGTGGGCGCACATGGCCTCATAGGAGCTCCTCTCTCCTCCCACCTGCGCTTTCAGATTCTTCACTGCTTCTTTGCTGAAGTGGAAGAATAAGAGGTCTTCCTTCTCCGTGCTGCCATGGAGTGTGTCCTCGTCAACACCCTCCGATCTCAAGAAGGCCTTCTTTGGTGATGGGTTGTCCAGCTTGAGCAAGGTGCGTGTGTGCACGGGCGGTAGGGAGATCGTTTTCTCTCCGCGGGCAATCTCTGCCCAAGATGTGAAGAAATGCCAGAGGGAGGTGCCGTCGCAGACTACATGACTATGTGCCAGTCCGAGAGCAAAGCTACCGCAGTCGAACCTTGAAATCTGATGAAGGTAAACCATAATTTAATTAATTAGCAATATATAATTAGCTGGGCAAATATGGAACTACAGTGTTCCCTTGTTAGCGTCTCGAAGAAGTTACCTGGATACACAAAGGGGGAGCAAGAGCATAGTCAGGAGGGTTTATCCAAGGGGCCAGCTCCATGAACAGAGGCTGCCTGTCGCTGAAGTCGCTCCGCTGCAGCTCCTCAATTGAGACCCCTCCACACGCGCCTCCAAAAACTCGGCGCCTGCATCGTTGCAGTCCAGCTCCAGACGCCCAGAGGTTCTGCGGTGTAGCCGCCCTGCCAGCGGCCAGAAGTGCGCTAGCGCCTCACTCAGCGACACCTTCAGCCGTTCCACCACCGCCACATATTCCCCCGCATCTCGCAGCTTGTAGAACAGAATCCGACGGTTGTGCGGCATCTCCCTGCACATCGCATCGATGGCTGACAGAAACAGTGCCGTTTCGGGAGCTGGCCTCGCTGGCTGCACCATGTGCCTCTCTGTTATCCTCACACTCGCCATCTCCAACCCTTCTCCTCTTTCTTATTTTCTTACCAAACTAAAGCTTCTTCTCCTCTCTTTCTGATGATTCTCTCACAAAACTAGTAATAGGCTACAAGAAGTGGAGCAGTCACCCCTGTTCATTGTTGGCTTTGAACCCGTCTTTAGTTAGCACGCCACCACGTATGCATCAAAATTTCAAATCATGTTTCGCTCTTTTTTCCGGGGGTAGAAAAATAAATTTTTCCTAACCGAAGAAAACAAGTGATAAAATCACAAGGCCTGCCAGGCATGATAAAAATTTCTTTTTGATATCCAATTTTTCAAGCCCCTTTTTATATGCTTTATGTAATGCAATCAACTTATATAATTGGCTATATATAACGTTAACTTAAAGATATAAATACAAAAAATGACAGGCAATTTTGAGATTGTTTTGATAGGCAAAATAGCCCTTGACAAAAAAAATAGACGTCAATTTTAAGCCTTGATCTGAGGGTAGATCCCACTTTAAAATCACTACATCTCTAAGTTTTTTTTTATAAAAAATATTAACGTACACATAGAATTGAATTAAAAAAACACCCTTAAACTCTACACCCTAAGCTTTAGATCCCTATGCTCTACACCTCACTTTAAAAACTGTACATTTTTAAGCTCTAGAACCCTGTTTACAAATTTAAAACTATAGATCCGTAAGTTGTAAATCCCACTTTAAAAGCTTTAAAGTTTTAAGTCATAAAACTCTAGTGTTTCGGGGTGACCGGAGCTCCCCCTACTTGTGGATCCATGTAACATTTTCACTTCCTTTAATTCAAAGTTTTACCTTCTAATAAAACAAAAACTCTAGGTCCTCATTGGATCATCGAGACCTTGCTTTAAAAGTTCTACATCTTTAAGTTCTAACTTAGCTTTAATCTTTAAAAATAAAAATGAAAAATCTTTAAAGGTTAAAACCCAAATGATAAATTCCTTCCATAAAGTTTTAACTAACAAAAATGACAACTTTAATCTATTACCTCAAGTTTAAAGGGGTGAACCAAATTCTCAAAATGAAAAGGTGGGTAACACAAATTCTCAAAATGAAAAGGTAGGTAACACAAATTTCAAAATGAAAAGGTGACTCTTGGGATTTGTGGAGCCTCTAAGGCTTTATCATTTAACATGTAAGGCTGAAACCTTCAGGCTTCCAAAAGCATTGGGTAACCCAAAATCTTTTACTTGATATACTAGAGTTTATTTCATATTTCAAAACTCAAGACATGCCCATCATTAGATTTTTACACAATTCATTTCAATGAGTACCCACTAGCTTATTTCAACCAATTAACATTTTTGACATGTCAAAAAATTCTTAAAAATATAACTCAACCTTTTTCCTATTTTAGTTAGCAAAAAGAGAAGTGATCTCTATAGTCTTTGCCCTTTGGGCAGGCCAATAAGGGCAAACTTGAAATTCTACTGGTCAAAAATTTTCTTCAAGACAAACGCGTGTTCATTGTTGACTTTGAACGCGGTGTGTGCATTGAATCCATCAAAATTTCAAATCTGAGGCTCTCTGAGGCTCTTTCTCATGACTCTCTCACAAAACTAGCAATATAAGAAGTGGAGCAATCACCCTTGTTCATTGTTGGCTTTGAACGAGTCTTTAGTTAGCCCACCACGTGTGCATTGAATCCATCAAAAATTCAAATCATATTTCCCTTTTTCATAGCATTTATGAAAGGGTGCGCACACCTCGTGATTAATTGACACCCCCTTTTGGAGGTGGGATCTACGGCCAGCCTTTCAAGGCAATTGAAGACCGTCGATGGAGTTTGGGAATGAAGAGGGAAATCCAGAGGGAATCGGCTGAGGGGCGGGCCACTTGCAAGAGTTTATTTCCTGCCTGGTTCTGGTTTGTGACGGTGCTCAGTGAATGAATGCTGTGGGGATCGCCTTTTGCTTCTCTCTCTCTCTCTCTCTCTCTCTCTCTCACACACACACACACACACACACACACACACACACATACACACACACACACACACACACTCTCTCTCTCTCACAAGTGGACGCGAATTGGGTATCACTTGGGGATCACAACACTTTTCAAGGGTGTGGGGATGATGGCAATGAGTGCAGGGGGTTATGGCACTCGAGTCTCGAAATCAATGTAATCTCTCTCTCTCTCTCTCTCTCTCTCTCTCTCTCTCTCTCTCTCTCCATGCCATGTCGCAGGCTTGAAGAACGGCAATTTCTCTCTTGCAAGAAGTGAAGAAAGGTAATGCTTCAGGACTAAAGAGGGGGTGGTCGGGAATTTCACGCACGAAAGCCGGGGCGATCGCAGCCGTCCATATTATTTAAAGACTAAAGCCGGCCACAAATTAGACCCGGACAATGCCTGTGTTTAAATAATAAAACCTTGTAAAAACGGCTCAAGGTTACAACATGTGCGCGAGGGTGAGATAGTTAGCCCATGCATCTCAATCTGGTAGCGTGGACTTGGGTTCAAATCGGATCGACGACAGGACCATTTTTTGCTAAACTCGAGTCCCATTTTTCCTCGATTTTCGTCCATCCGGGTTTAATCTACCTCGGCCTTCTCGCGTCCACTTCCGAGCCGTCGATCCCTTTTTTTTTCCTTTTACCATATGCACGGAGAATTGTATTAGAAAGGAACAAAAGTTACATCGATAGGCTGCCGAACCAGTCGATCCCTTTAACCCCCCCCCTCCCCTCCCCGTTTTAATGCTGGGTGTCACTTACTGTCGAGGGTAATGCTTGCAAGAAGTGAAGAAAACTACTGAGTTCACATAAGCTTTCAATCTCAACAATGTCACATCATGTACTTGGTGCACTTTTGAGATTACTTTGCATTTTCAGTTGCTTTCATTTTCTCCAAAAATGAGTCCATCGTCCTTTTGAGGGTGTACCCACTACACGAGCATTGGGGGTTTTCCATTTTCTCAGAAAACAAGTCCATCTTCCTTTTGAGGATGTACCCACTACACGTGCATTGGGGGTTTCACGTTGAGTGGATAGCCGAGCGAGATTGAAAGAGAAGTGCGTTCGGCTTCATATCCAAGGGATCCCCAAGGTATGTCGTTATTTTTGTGCGTTCTTGCATTGCCGAAATGGGCATTGCTATCATGTTTGTATGAGAGAGAGAGAGAGAGAGAGAGAGAGAGAGAGAGTTGGGTTCTCGAGGGGATATAGATGACCTTGACAATAGGAAATGTGTTTGTGTGTGTGTGTGTAAGCATGTGGAAAAGTAGCAGGTATCACATTGAAACTTACACCGCTTGTGGATTGCAATATAGAACACTCACTATATAGTGGCTCAATGGCCGACAAAAACAACACATACTCTTAAGATGTTGCCCTTGAGGATGGTAGGACAGCTAGAAGATGTCTTGTAAGCACCGAGTGCCACGAGCGCAATGTTCGTTACATTAATCGGGTGGACCTTATCAACCATATGTGGGATGTGCATCGCCTTAGGGTGGCCATTCCCAAGCGAAAGCCACGCCGCCGCCTTGGAGCTCCCAAGATTGGAGTGGCATCGAGATCGTATGAAAAACAATGCTGTGCGAGATTCTCAAATGCGGAGCACAAATTTGATAAGAATTTTAAGGCTTAGAAAGCTAGAAAAAAAAGGAGGACTGAAATAGATTGTGAAGATTTAAGTGAAGAAGAAAAGCTTCTTATGCCCTCAAGAGATAGCTTTATCGAAGAAAAGGTGGCAGCTACTATGAAGGACTATTTAGAAGATAAAGAGTCACGGATGACCCACATTCATAAAAGGATTGCAGAGGGGTACGACTTGCATGTAAATTTATACTACAATTGTTAACCTCCATTGAAATGTACATTTTAATTCTTCCATTGATTGACTTTGCATTTTTATAGAAACGTTCACTAATGGGCATTGGTAATGGGCATTGGTAAGGCACCAAATAACATGTCTCAAGAAGATGCATTGATTGGCACACCAGTGAGTCTTTTTGGTATCTCTACTCTTTCTTCCAAGAATGCTAATATTTGTTAAGGATTCATTCAATGGAAGAAAACTCGTACTATGTAGGATGAGCATGGCCCATTATTAGCACTTGTAAAGGAAATCATCCCAAAGAGGTTCTTAGATGACACTCCTTTCAATGGATTTTCATAGGGCGGCTTTGAATCTTTCGCCGTCCAAGTCAAATACGGTCAAGTTATAATTTTCCTTGTTTGTTGTAATTGAACATTGTCTCTTATATCCCCTTGTTTGCTCAATGCGTAAATTTTAGATGCGGCGTTGGAGTGTGGAAATGGAGCTGATCTCTTGAGACAGCTAATTCCAGTGTTGGAAGATTTCGGCTACTAGTGTGGGAAGATTTTAGACAGCAGACTGGACAGAAATCAAAGACTAGATTGAAATGTGGATACTGAAACAAGAATCAGACTTATGTACTGGAAATAAGGTACAACGAATATGATTATAGATAGAAAGTACAGCCGACAATACTGCCAATGATTCTCAAGTATAATTCTAGCCAAAGTGCTAACCCAAGTGATAACAATTGCCAACCCGATTACAATGTAATGGGCCCTATTTATACCCTTCGGGTTTACTGTAGTAATTACCATAGTAATTACTAAGTAATTCGCTGCCCATCTTCTAAGAAGACGTTCCACATAGTGACTATCTAGCCATCTACATCCTTCCCTTCTTTCTTGAATTTTGGCAAGATTCCAAAATTTCTGAAAAATTCCCCTGTCTGATTCTGATGTGAAACTGAAAAATCCATCGTCTGGTTCTGCTGTTGGGATGCCAGCTTAACCACTGAGAGAATGGCCATTCAAAGATTATGAGTAGGAGTTCAAGAAGGACCAGGGATTACGAGAGACAGTGGAAAAGACCAAGGTGGAGATGTCATCTCTCCCTGCCTGCTGAGAAGAAAAGTCATCACTGAATTATGAAATGGAACTACCCAGTATCCTTCCATTGGACTGTCTTCCTTTTGCCTTTGCTCTTTGACCGGGACGGTGCCTGAGAAGTCCCAGCACCAGCATTCTCCTTCTGAATCAGTTGGTAAATGGCCTCCTGCTCAAGCTGATCCCGCCGGTCGGTGGTCATCTCTACTTCATAAGGCGTGAGAGAATGATAGGTTTTGGTGTCAGGATCATAGAGTGTACGCCTGCCCTTGCTCAGTCTGGTTCTGGCCAGCTTATGACAATGCGAAGCAGTATGAATCCATCCTTCTGGAATAGGCTGATTAGTTTTGACTCGAGCTTCGAAAAGAATCTCAGCCATCTCCCTATACTGTGGTGCTAGACCCGCCTTTGCTGCAATGTCTTTTTCAGGCAATTTGGAAGATTCGACCGTAAGTTGTAGCAACTGATTAGTAATCCTGGTCAGTCCTCTGACTTGAATCTTCCACCAGCCCATACACAGCTGAATCCTATGCATCTCCTCTTTTAGTGCCTGAATGTCATTGATTTGGAGACCATCATTGAACAACGTCTGCCAAGTCTTCCATTCCACAGTTGACCGCTCATACCAATCCTAAAGCTCATCAGTAATTTTGAAGTATGTGAGACGATCAACTGGTTCTTGATATTGAGGATACAGCGCTGGAAAGAATCTTGGCAGCTCGGTTTCTCTTGCTAGAACAACATACAAGAGAACTGGAGAATCAGGCACAAATTCTAAGAAATTGAGAACAGCCTGGTTCTCTTGCTGCATCATCTTTCTGGTGATTCTCACTAGCTGGAATAGTGTTCGGAGAGCAGTTGCCTGTGCTTCAACTGACATTCGCATTTGAGGTCCTTTGCTAGTGGTTGTCTGGTCCTCAAGAATGGCTTTGACTCTTTGATCCAAAACACCTCTGGTAGTTTGGATTTGCACCAAAACTTCCTTGAGTTGTACCCTAACATCCTTCATATAGCGGTAAGTTGGTTTGTTACCCAGCAGAAGTTCCAGTTCCAGAGCTAGGGAGTGACAATTTGCAGTAGACTACCTTTACTAGAGCGGGTTTGCCACTCTCTCATCAGCATTGAGTATCCATTTAGGAACTCGTTCCAACAGCTGGACTGTACTAGGATGCGCAGGTAGTCGACAAGCTTCTTTATCATGGAAAGTTGCTGATTTCCAATGTTCTACCATTTCCCTGGCTCCCACATATAGTCTTTGAAATCTTTCCAAGTTAGTCCAGAGATCATCGTCCTCCAGATACTGTCTGGTGATGGAGGCCTGTTGATGTCTCAGTTGCCTATTCAGGGTAATGAGCTGCAGTGAATGTTGATGATCAGCAATTGGTCCCTCATCCTATACTTTCATTTTCCCTTTAGCATCTCTGCTGAGATGGGACTGATCAGTTGGCTGATTCCCAGTGTGACTGGGCTGCTGCTCTTCAGTCTGCTGATTACCCGATTGGTGCTCTTTGTCCTGTCCTTCCTGCTGGCTCTCATTCTGGTCTTACTGGTCTGGCTGTGACTGGTGGCCTCCTTCATTTGGCCCAGTTCCATTAGTACCAGTCCTGGAGGTGGAGATGGTGGTGGGGCATCATCATCATCCTTTGTATGCCCAGCTTCTTGATCATCCTCCTCCTGATCAGCTTCATCTTCTTCGTCTTCTTCTTCCTCATCCAGAGAAGTCTACTGCTCAATATAATCCATTATAGCTTGGTTCATCAGAGCATTATTGAGCTCACCCACCTTATCCTGCAAATCGCTCTGCATACTTTCCATCAAGGATTTTAAATTCTCTAAATTGAAAACAACATTGCCTGAGGGGTTTAAAGTTTTAGACAAGCTATTGTAGATGTATCTTTCAGTCAGAGAAGCCTTCAGAGCTGTATGGTGCAGTAGCAGTTTTTTGAATTTCGCCCGCTTCATCCTGAGCATTGTTTCAGCCCGCTCTGCAGCTCTCAGTGCTTCCTTCCGTTGATTCTTGATGATCATTATTTCAGATTCAGCCTTAGCTATCTTTTTCTTTAACAACTCATTAGTCCTTTCTGATTGAGCTTCCAGTACCTTGTGTTGTATGTTCTGCTCTTCCTGGGCTTTCTAGAGCTTTTCAATATGATGCTGTGCTTCTGCCAAGGCAGCTTTGAGCTTTTTGACTTCCTCTTCTGATCCAGCAGCCTCCATCAGCTGTCCCATATAACTGGCAATGGTATTCCAAGAAGACTGTATAAGGATTGACCATCTGTCTTTGACTGTGGTTGGATCAGAATCAGTAGGCTCATATATTGCCACTGGAGCCATGTAGGGTAGAGTTGCATAATCAACTTTGTTGAGCAGAAGATGCCCTTTCAATATCTAAGTCTGCATTTGCTGCAACTTATCCTGTTTTACCAGTTGTAGAGGGTTTCCAGTATTTTTAAGAACTCCACCAGGCAAAGTCGAGAATGATGGACCTTTCCCTTTGTCCAATTGACTCTTGCCTTTGTCCCCTGACTGGTTTGCTATCTTCTCAACAATGACTGGCTTGACATGATCTTTCCCAGACCTAGTAGCAACTGTATTTTTTACAACTGACTGGTCAGGCACAGTCTTCTGAGCAGATTGTTTCTCAGTGTGACTCACTTCAGCTTTCTCAGTGCTTACTGCCTTGACCTGGCTTTCTATCTGCTTCAAAAACTCACTACTTTTTGTCAGTGTAATTTTTGGCTTCTTTGAACTGCCAGCCTCTTCTGCAGTTGCTTTCCTTTTCAGGTCGGTTGAAATGGTTTGACTGTCTGTTTCCTCGTCGTCTAAGGATAGTTCAATTTTCTTTGGTTCAGAAATTGGCTTCTCACTCCAAGCCTGCTTTACCTGCTCATTAACATCTGCAACAGTAGCCCAATACAGGAATTGCCAAACATACCAGGCCTTGAAAACAGTTTGAGATTTTAGCTTGGCAATCTGCTGGAGTACATTATGGGAGAGAATTTGACAAAGGTTGATATGAACTTGTGGATTCAGTATCTTGGCCAACAGCATAGCAAATAATTTTTCGGATACATACGTTGGGTTGTTCTTAAGGCTTACTGCTTCAGCTACAAACCTGTAAGCAGCGGAGGCTTCCAGTCCTGCTACTGGAACTCCTTGAGCACTGGTCTTGTGCAATCGTCTAGCCGTTTCATCCTCCTTCAGAGCGATACTTATTTGCTGCGCAGTTGCCACAGAAGGTTTGGGCTCATTGGGCATCCGAAATGCAAATGCAATGGCCTCTGGTGTCATTGACACCTTCCTACTATTTACCATGGCACTGCCATTTTCAGCGTCAAAGGAATCAAGAACTTGCTTAGTGATATCTGCATCAAAAGCAATCCTTGTAGCTTGCAACACAACTCGAAGATCCCAGAGTTGTAGCAGAGTCATTGCTTGATCAGTAAATACATAACGCTGGATTTTACTGTATGGGAGAACTGGAAGGCTTGCCTTTGCCTCAGCAACTATGGCCTCGGTTTCCTCAAGAGTCTCCTACATCTTCTCTGAGCGTTTCCTTCTACCCATACACTGTGAGGTCGATGACGATGAAAGAGGCGAAGGAGAAGATGACTTACTTGTCGTGTCGAAGCCGTTTCCTGGTGTCGCTGGCAAAACTATTTGACAATCAACTGTCTCGTCAGAGGTCAAAGTTTGCGGCTGCAACGAAGAAACCTCAGAGCTTGGCGATGGCGAATGGTTAACAAGAGGAAAGCGTCGCGCAGGGGATTTATGAGGAAAAATGCTAACTCTCCTGACTGTTATACGTGTTCGCCCATAAAAGCTCCACCACTTGCCGCTCCTCGACTTGTGTGCGTCGTTGCTGTCGTGGCAGACATGCATTGGACAAGACTGCAACCCATCCTTGTAATAATTACCAATGGCGTGCCATTTGACCGTTGGGCGCTTAAAAATTGGAAAGTGTGTCTATACTGGTACTGAACTGATTTCCAATCTGGCTCGACCATACTGGTACTGATTCTAAGGTCAGCCTGATCTGGTCCTTCTGGTACTGGTTCTGAAGCTGGAACTGGTTGCACATGGAAAAGTCCAAAAATGTCTGATTCCGGTATCTCTTGATCAGCAACCTCCAGTTCCTTAGTACCTTGTTCTGGCCCAGTTTATCTGGTCTCTGAATAATAAAGCTTGATCTTTGCTCCATTATATACTCCTGGCAACATCAGTCCAGATAAATCTTTCAGTCTGACTGTCCCATTGGAGAAGACCCAATCTACCTCAAAAGGTCCTGCCCAGGAAATCTTCAAGTTTGGCTTCTTTGGACCCAGTTTAGACTGATATAGAAGACCCAGTTTAGACTGATATAGAAGCACTAAGTCTCCTTTCTGGAATTCTCGAACTTTAATTCGGTGATCATGCCAGTGCTTCCTTCGTTGTTGAACAATTTCTTGTTCCAATATAGCCCTTTGCTTGAGTTCATCTAATTGCATCAGTTCATCCAGCCTCTTCTTAAGATTATGATTGAAGTCTAATCCATACTTTACAGCCATTCTCAGAATGGGGATTACAAACTCCATAGGAACCACAAATTCAGTACCATACACCATTCTGAATGGTGTCATTCCAGTAGTTACCTTATAAGCTGTCCTATAAGCCCATAGAGCAGTCTGAAGTTTCAAATCCCACTGGTCTGGTTTCTTTTGCACCACCTTAGTGAGAATAGTCTTTATTGTCTTATTGCTACTTTCAGCCTGTCCATTGCATCTAGGATAGTAAGGAGTAGATTTCCGATGCTTGACTGAAAGCATATCCAATAGGATTTCCATAGTGTCATTGATAAAATGTGTTCCTTGATCGGTCACAATCTCTACTGGACATCCATATCGGCAGACAATATTCTCAAATAGAAACCGTGCAGTTGACTTGGCCGTGTTGTCAGGAAGAGCCTTAGCTTCAACCCACTTGGTAACATAACAAGTAGCCATCACTATGTACTTGTTCTTCCTGAGAGTCACCTTCTTAAAAGGTCCCATAAAATCCAGTCCCCATTTCATGAATACTCCCAGTGGTTGTATCGGCATTAAGGGAGTCATATCTGCAGCTGTTGGTCGGCCCATTCTTTGCCATATGTCACAAGTTTTACAAAAACTTTTGACATCAGCAATCAGTGTTTGCCACCACAGACCAACTTGCACAATCTTCTTGTAGGTTACTTCGTTGGAAAAGTGTCCACCAGACTCACCATTATGCGCTTCTGAAATCACTTGCATTCTTCCTTCCATAGGGACACATCGTCAAAGTACACCATCCACACCCAGTCAATAAAGTAATCCTCCTATGATAGTAAATTTCAGGCTTTTTATGATCAGAGCTTTCTTCTGATTCTCTTCCAATCCTCTGGAAAGGCACCTTGCGAAAGGAATTGATAAATATCATACCATTCAGGATCCACTGATTCTTCTGCCTCTAACTAAAATAAATAAGCATCCACTGGCTCATCTCTCAAGGGTGATTCTGAATATCCTTCCGTACTTCTTGAAATAAAGTCAGCTCCATAGTGGTTTCGGCCAGGCTTATGGAAAATTCTGAATTCAAATTTCATAAGGAAGATCATCTATCTTATCAGCCTGCCTTGAATAATGACTTTGTTAATCAGAAACAGAAGAGCTTGATGGTCCACATAAAAATGAAATAACTTTCCCAACAGGTAATGCCTGAACTTTGTGGCACTAAAAACCATTCCGAGGGCTTCTCTCTCAGTAGTCGTATAGCCTTGTTCAGCCTGACTGAATCTGCGACTAGCAAAATAGATCGGATAGTCTGTTCTGCCATCTGGCTGAGCTAATATTGCCCCCATTGCCAATCCTGAAGCATCTTATACATGTACGTGGAAAATAATATCCCAGTTAGGCTGCCTAAGGACTGGTTTGCTGGTAATGGCTTTTTTCAAATTCTGGAAACTCTCCTCACACTCAGTAGTCCAGTTGAACTTAGTGGTCTTCTTTGTAAGCTCATATAGTGGTACTGCTTGAGAAGAAAACTTGTGTACAAATCTTCTATAGAAATTCACATAACCCAAGAAAGAACTCAACTCTGAAGTAGTTCTGGGTGCTTTAGCTTGCTGGACACACTGTATTTTGTCATTGGCCATCTCTATTCCATTGCGGAAAACCACATGTCCTAGTAGCTATCCCTTCCATACTAGAAAAACAGATTTGAATGGATTCAAACAAATTCTCTTCTCCTGGCAGCGTTTAAAAAACCATCTCTAGGAATAGAAGGTGATGGTCCTCATCAGAATAGACAGTGAAGTCATCCATGAAAATGGCGAGGAACCGATGAAGAAATTCATTAAACATCTCCATCATACACCGCTGAAAAGTAGCTGGTGCATTGCACAGGCCAAAAGGCATCACCACATACATGAAAGCTCCCCACTCAGTGATGAAAGTGGTCTTAGCTCTATCTTCAGGAGCGATCTGTAACTGGTTATAGCCGCTATAACCATCCATAAAGCTATACATCTCATATCCTGCGATCTCATCAAGAAACATATCAGTAAAAGGTAAGGGAAATGGATCCTTAATAGTCTGGGCATTTAGTTTCCTATAGTCGACACAAACTCTTAATTTCCCATTCTTTTTGGGAACGACGACTATGGGGAATAGCCAATCACTGCTTGCCACTTCCGTAATTAACCCAGCCTTGAGAAGATTATCAATCTCCTCCTTGACCTTCTTTGCATAGTTGGGGTTCATGCGGTACCTTTGCAATCTTACTGGCCTAGCATCCGGTTTCAGTGGTATTCGGTGCTGACAGACTTCAGGATCTACTCCCTTCAAATCTTTATGTTCCCAAGAAAACACATCTTTATAGTTCTAGAACATTTTTCGTGCCTTTTCCTTCATTGCCGGGTTGAGGTTCTTGTTAACCATGATCATTCTGGGATTTTCCTTTGATCCCAGGTTCCACTCTTCTACTTCCTGATCATCTGGAAGCAACCAGTTTGGTCCGCCTCCTTTTTGTTTGGTTGATTCTTCAGCGTAGTCCCATGATGGTCCATTCATTTCTGAATCATTATTCTGATCCAGCGGGTACTCTTCAGAACATACTTGTTCCTCTACTATACCAGTATCAGCTCGTTCCTCCATCCTTCCAGTTAGCTGAACTGTTCTTTCCCCTGCATTGACTTCGGTAAACTGATCAGGGAATTGTCTCTTCTGCTTGTCAGTCTACTCTTTGTTCAGCAAGACTGCATTCAAGTCGATTTCTTCCAAAGGGAATATGTTCATAGCCGCTAGCATTCGCTCGATTTTCTTGGCTCTGTACTTCTGACACAACTCCTGCGGCCTCAGTTCCTTTTTCCAGCTCCTGGTATTGTTGGTCTGGATTTGGATTCTGCCACTGGCCCCTTCTATGGTCAAAGTTTGGTTTGCATAGTCATGAACAACATGTGCTGTTCTTAACCATGGGTGTCCTAGTAGCATTCTATATGCTCCCTGCACATCCAGGACTAGGAAACTGGTTTTGAATTTCTCCCTCCCAACTCTTATCTGCATGTTTTCAATCATACCCGTCGCCTGTACGACTCTATGATCTGCCATTCTTACTTTGAATGGTGCTGGTTTCATATTAGTGATACCCATTCTTTGCTGAAGATGGGATCCCATTATGTTGACTCCTGCCCCTCCATCTAGGATAACGCTTGAGAGAGGTTCCCACTGCTTCATGACCTTGTAGTCTACCTGAATAAGTGGAACTTCATCATCCCGGACAGCCGTCAAGTCCACTGTTCTGGTCTCTGCCTCAGTCTTTCTACGCTGTCTGATAAAGTTGGCTAGCTCAGGCAAGGTCTTTCTTATATCCTCCAGCTCTACAGTCAGCTTCTGGATTCTATCACAAATTTTCACATGAATTTCTTCTCGCTCTTGGTCAGACTGATTGTCAGAGCTTGAAGAAATGGTATCTTTACACTGCCATTCTTCTTTTGCAGTGCTTCTACTCTTTCCATCCACTCCCATTTCATCAGCTAGTCCATGTACCACAACCAGCATGGTCTCTGTCATGGCCGGTACTGACTGATCTTTATCAGTCGATTGGGCTGGTATCCTCTGAATAACTCTAGCTTCAGAACTTTCTAGCTGCTCTGGCAGCTTCTTAGCTAAATCCTCCGTGATTTTAGCTGCTAGTTCCGGCTGCTCTTGCCACTCATCTACCACCTTTTCTTTACCTTTGGCCTTCCAAACTTCCCTTTGTTGAGCCCGCTTGCTACTGTTAGGATTAACTGGTGCTTCTGAAATGTCTAGAATTTCTTCAATGACTACTCCCTTGCTCCTGGTAACCACCCTGACTGGGACTGACTCTGGTGCCTTAGCCTCAGTAGTAGTCGTTACAGGTGCATCTGGACATTGGGCTGCAAAATGACCATACTTCCCACAAGTATAGCAATTCATGCTCCTGTTCTGAAAGTTGCCTCTTCCTCTTCCTCTGCCCATTCCTGGTTGGTATCTACCATGTCCTTGACCAGTACCACTGGTACCTGGTCTCTCCTCTTGAGCTACGTTGACTAGTTCTACCTTCAGTGGTTCAGTGTAGGCAACCACTGACAGATCCTTTCCTTTCTTAAAATGGTGAATTCTGATGCCACAATTATTCCATAGGTGACCAAAGGCCTTGCAGTAGGTACATTGTGGACATTCAATGGAGATATGGTCCTTGGATTTGCATCTTGAACACCAAGTCTCCATCTTTCGGACTGGCTGTCTTGTGTGGCTAATTTCTGCAATCTGCCTAGCCATCTCTTCAATTTTCTTGGTCCATGATCCCTTCTTTGATTTCTTCTTTGTTCGTTCATTGGAGCTGCTCTCGGATCTACTGGACATTTCTCTGGAATCAAAAGTTTCAGTAGCAGAGCTACTGCTACTGATCCTTCGCTTCTTGTGGCTCTTCTCCTTCTTAGCCTGCTGTTCCAGCTTTAATGCCCTTTGGACCAGATCATCTGAATTTTTTTGTAGGGGCTTGTACTTCTTGTTCCCTAAGCTTCTTGCTTCTGAACCCATTCAGGAACCATGCCCTCAATCTCTTCTCAGATGGTGGTTCTTGCAACTGCCTGTTTAGCTCTTTTATCTTTTCCACATAGCTGCGGGCTGACAAATTTCTCTGTTTGATCTTATCTAATTCACAGAGAATATCTTCGTCCCCTCTATTGTCGGAATATTCCAACCTGAAGGCCTTCAGCAATTTGTTATATGATCTCAGCTGGCATGCAGGGTAATGGTAATACCATTTCCTCGCTGCCTCCTTCAAGGTTTGTGGAAAATTTTTCCCCCAATCATCTTCATCAATGTTTTTTAGTTCAACATACTGCTCGAAAGCTTGTATGTGAACATCTTGATCATCCTTTTTCCCTCCTTTGAATATTGGAAAGGAAATCTTCAAGGAAGCTGTGTAATCATTTTGATTACTACTGATCCTGCCTCTTCTCTTCTTGGCTTCAGAATGACGCTTGGGAGCCTTCTTGCAATTGTCAGTGTCAGCATCCCAATCAATCTCTGTCTCTATCTCAGTATCAGTGTCTTCTGTGGTTTTTCTGCTAGAAGTACGGTGACTTCCCTTACTGCCCTTGGTATGCTCATCTCTCTGGCGAGACTGAGAACTCTTGGAACTCTTTGCCTTCCGTGCTTCCCGTTCTACCCGTCTGTGTCGAGAATGACTAGAGTGCTGTGAGTCTTGCATCTCATAAGCCTGACTATGATCCTTCTGAGCCTCAGTGTCAGTCATTTTCTCTTGCTTGGGGCCAGACTCTCTTCCTGACTCCTCAGGAATGGGGTCCACACGAATGGTAGATTTCCGTCCACTATAGGACTTTGGTGCCATTGCTGAAAACTTCAACTGGGAGAAGAGTCTTTCAGTCAACGAGCTGATCTCTTGAGACAGCTAATTCCAGTTTTGGAAGATTTCAGCTACTAGTGTGGGAAGATTTCAGATAGCAGACTGGACAGGAATCAGAGACTAGACTGAAATGTGGATACTGAAATAAGAATCAGACTTATATACTGGAAATAAGGTTCAGATTCAGATTCAGAAGACTGGACGAGAAGTAAGTATAACTGAATATGCCATGATTGGGATTACACATCAAGATTACAGCGAATATGATTACAGAGAGAAAGTACAACCAACAATACTGCCAATGATTCTCAAGTACAATTCTAGCCAAAGTGCTAACCCAAGTGATAACAATTGCCAACCCGATTACAATGTAATGGGCCCTATTTATACCCTTCGGGTTTATTGTAGTAATTACCATCGTAATTACTAAGTAATTCGCTGCCCATCTTCTAAGAAGACGTTCCCACATAGTGACTATCCAGCCGTCTACAGAGTGTTGGGGGGTCCTCCCAACACATTGTCGGAGACTCTCCAATAACCCCTCGAGTGTGCCACTAACCTTGGTCATCTCCAATGTATCCATTCCCATTTAGGATGGTTTGGGCCTAAGTAATGACCCAAAGCTCTTAAGTGACAGGTGAGTCTAATGGTCTTAGCTTTCATTGCACTTTATGGTTTTAGCCTTCATTACACTATTTTTTATCTAAAATCTTCAAAAACAAAAAAGGCTTGAGAAAGGACTGAGCATACAATTCTTGTATGCACGATCAAACATACTCGTGGAGGTGGACATTAATCCTTGATGCAATAACATCCGAGAAAGCCACCGCAAACACTATGAACTTTTCTTTCCTGTGAGTGCACATCTTGTTATCTCCATATTCATGTTTTCAATAGAAATGCATTGGCTAATTTCACGCCTTGGCTTCCAAGCAGGTGGATGGAGAATACTTTGTCACAAACATGTCTTAGCATGGTGTGGTTCCTGAATAGCTTATGGTTTGAATTTCTCAAGGGCGAGCATGACAAGGACCCTACAAAGATTCAAAACTTTTTTGGGCAAGTGGATGCTGCAAATTATTTATTTACTTGGTAAGACTAAGGAGATTTTCTTGTTTCTTGAACGTAGAATTGGCCGCTTGGTAGGATCTGAACCATTGCCCTTTGCCCAAAATTGCACGGCTTTAAATTTACTTTACATAATCACAGTTAACAATTCATTGTCGACTGCGTGAAAATCTCTCGCATCGAGTGAAAAGCTCCAACGCCAACCAATAATATGTCCCTTCAGCGTATAAAGTTTTCACACCAGCATTCATGTTATCTTTCCCTAAAAGCAAGGTTGCAGACAAGGAGAAACACATAAGCTTAGTTGCAAGAAGAGGAACAACACAAATCGTGAACATGATAGCATAAGCAAACTTGATAGTCGACATGCGGACATAAGTCATCGAAGAGATGAATATGGTAGAGATTGCAATACACATGGTCATATGGCCAAGAGGAGCCTCATGCTTTTTGGCAGTGATGGCTTCAAAGCTTTAGAGCATAATAGAAGGAGCACATTTGCTGAAAGCCTGCGACCATGAGGCTAAATTGAAAGAAAAGCAACAAGTTAGAAGTAGGGGGTGATGGTCGACATGATGGCAGAAGTGAACATGACAATCTACGATGGCAAAACTCGCAGAAGAGATGATAATGGGGATCACAAAAGACATGATGTACACAATGATGGAAATTGTGGTGAACATGATCGACCATGATAGAGAGAAAAAGGATCGTAGCCACAGGTTTGGTCATCAAAGGTCTCAAAGAGAGCATGATGATTGCGAGGATAGATACAATGGATATGTGGCAGTGACACTAAATGCAGAGACGTGATTAGGAGGACTCAAGATCCTAGCTCTTCAAAAGGGAACATAAAAGAAGAATACACACTAATGTCCTCTTTGGGCTACTTTTTGTTGATCGCATGAGAAGAGTGTATCGATGGCGGTGAGCAGCAAAGTAGTGATGAGGTTGCAGCGACTTGATTGATCTATTCTTATGCACCATCACCAATCATAGAGAAAAATCGGACAATATTGCTCTTGCCTAATGTGCACTTCACCATCAAAGGGTTGGAGGTTGTACGCATGCTCAGTGAAGGTAGCTCTGGTGCGGTGCTTCTTGTTCGTGCCCCACCACCTGCATCATCGTTGAATCAAGAGTGTATTGCTTGCAAAGTACCAGGAGGATGCCTCCAATGATAATAGTGCTACCCAACGCAATATGGAAAACGAGATTGATGCCTTAAGAGAGTTTTGCTTAATGGATTGATCCCTCCATAGTACCTATGATAGCAGTGATAGACTTCGTTGTGCTGTGGCCATGGAGCTATGTCAAGATGGTTCCTTAATCGACATGTTGGAAGAAAAGTGGAAATACAGACGTAACATGGGCAGCAAAGACACATCCCCAATTTTCTACCAAGCTACGAAGGTGCTCCTCTTTAGCCACCATAACTATATCATCAACCTTGATGTTAATCCAGAGAATATCCTCTTGCACAATCCAGGACAACCCTCCACAACATGCCTAGCATATTTTGGGCTCGCTGAACCGAGCAGCCTCGACCAGCAACTATATTCAGGACAAGCTAGTCAAATATGCCTATATAAGCAATGAGGCATTTGTTGGGAGATCAGGAATTCTTGGTTTTTGTGCACTAGAGGTTGAAAAAGATGGCATGGTGAGTGTAAAAGTCAATACACGGAGCCTCGATGCGACATTGTTGCAAATGCTAACGGGCAAGGTGCCTCCAGAAAACAGTATTGCACTCACCTTGAATATGCAATGTTTACTTGTTACTTCGTGATTCAAAGGTCGTTTTGTGGATCTCGGAGCCCACAAGTGGCTACTTGGCATGATCGAAGACATTGCCCACAACTCTAATCGCATGGCCAGGAGCGTCCAAAGAAAGTGTTGTTTTTTTTAAATTATTTCTTCACGTGCTGGAGATGGCGCTATTTTTGAAGCGATCTTTGGAGCGTTTTTCATGCCCTGCACGCTGTGTTGATAATAAATTTCTCTCACCAAGTAATAAATAAATAACCAGTCGCAAGCTTGAAGCGAGAGGTAAAAGGAGAACTAACAGGTAGCTGTGATTCTCCAGGTTTGTCTATGGCCACTCTATTGTTTTTTTCTGCATGTTTTTGGTATTGTCGCCTGAGCATCAACACCAACTATAAAGGCAGAGAAAGATTGAGAGAGAGAGAGAGAGAGAGAGAGAGAGAGAGAGAGGCATGCTGGTCCTTATGGTGCAAGTGCTGGTTCAGCGAGACTGGTGACTCTTTATTTTTCCTCACCGCTTGGTGGAGTCGCGGTGCTACGGATGTAGTAAATAATAGTGGTGTTGACTACATTACGAGACATAATGCATGATACACATGGCATATTGTAGAAGCTGCAGTCAACTAGCCAATGAAATATGGGTACTGCCCACCGGTCTTGAAGGGTAAGGCAGCTAGGGGCGAGAGGCATTGGCATTTGGTGATGACTCATCAGTAGGCAGCAAGAAGAAGGTACTTGCAAGTACTGGTGCGATGTGCTGTAGGGTATCCTCTTTGGATTTAATTTCCATCCCTTTCCAGAGTTCTCTAAATCAATGCTCGCCCCCCAGCTCTTGCAACAATCATGGATGTGCATTTGTAGAAATGAAGCTTCTGCATGATCTAAACTGCCACAGCTAGTATACATACCCCACCAGCTCGACAACACTACAAGGTTCGTTACCTGTATCCAACTCCTCATGACTACATGTTTGCTTGGTGCAACACATAAACGCTACGGGGTAGGGCACGACTTCCGTTTCTTATAGTTTTTGGAGAGACCACAGTGCCAGCTCTCCACCATACTTTTGTATGGCACTTCTGCATGACGTGCACTGTATACTTTGCAATTTTGATTTGTGACATTTCACTACATGACGTAATGTTAACTATTCACATTCCTTTCTTGTAGCTTGACTCAAATATCGGCTTGTGGAGTGGACAACTGAAAAGCGCCAGTACAACATTGTAGGTCAGTATAGCATCGCATTTCATGTTGCAATGCATTAACGCTTTATCCATTTGCTTGCTTTAGAATTTTGGGCATTGCTTTGTTCTATTCAATTTACGTTATGCTGCTTTCAAAATTATATATTCGATATCGATCAAGATCTGCATATGTTAGCTATGCACGCAACTCTTTACATACAATTGCTAACCAGTGTGTGCGGTGTATTAAAGTAGTAAATGCATAGGTAGTGAATACATGTAGTGTATTACAATAGTAAATGCAATTGTGTATCTTTACTTTAGACCTAATCAATCGATGCCACAATGTATATGTCCTCGTTTCTCCCATACTAGGCGTCAATATGAAGATGTTATATAGCGAGGCCCACCAAGCAAGAATAGTTGTGTTTATGACCATTGTTAATTGATAGGTACATAGGTGGCATTTCTAGTGGGCATGAGTAAAAGACTATATATTCTCATCAGCATGTCTTTATTGTATCATTTTGCTTTCAGTAGGGATCATTGGGTGTTGTTTGCTCTATTTAACAGTTCTCTCAAACAATTGGTACGACTACCGTGGGAGAATCATGGCATCATCTACCTCAATTCAATGGGGACAACCATGCCTAAACAATATCTTTCCAAAGTGTACAGGTAAGTGGATTTTAATAATAATTTTTTGCTTTTTATTGTGTATAAACTCTCATTACAATACTTTACATTATAGAGCTTTGGAAATTTTGGCACCACATTGCTCCAATGCCTCTTTGAGAGCATTCATGGAGAGCCCTAGAAGGATCTTGGATGCACTAGAGTCTATCTGATCATTCTCAAACATTAGGTTGCTCTTCCACTATCTGATCATTCTCAAACATTTGATCCTCAACACTCTCTTGGATCCCTTGGCCATCATCTCTATTCAATCTTAGAAGTATGGCACACAAATGATTAAAGTGCTTTTCTATGATAAGTCGTGTGGCATAGATGTGTTTACAAAGGCTTGAGAAATCACGAAAATCACAATAGCTGCTTTGTAAGCTTACATGATACAATATTCATGGAATGGAACCACTTTGTATTTTAAAATTTAATGTCATCTCATTGAGGGTATGCAAAGAGGAAGGATCTTCCTCATATTGTCGTAGAATTTTCTCTCCCTCCCGTAGCCTTGTGGTCTGATTATTTGACGATCCATATTTGTTAAAGCGTCCCGAGTTGGCTGCAACACACCTTGTGCTTATTAGCCACCTATGTTGTAAAAGATCTTGTTAAAAAAAGGGTATAGTTACCTATTTCTTGTTTCTGTTTAAAGAACTCCAATAAGGTCGCGCCCATGTAGGTTCCACTACTTGAGTCACCGACAAGGGAATGAATCAAATCCAAGATCGAATCCAAGATCGACCTGTTGATTTGGGTATTGAACAAAGTATATTTTTTGTATTGCCACAATCTCTCAACCAAGTTTGTTGTATCCACATTCCCATAATTAAACATGCGACCAAACTTTGGCACTTTTTGCGCCAAGGGCATTTGCTCCCACACCAACCATTCATCACATATCTTTGCAAGCTCGTGAACTCTGTTTAGTTTTGAAGGAGCCCTTGAAAATATTGCTCAAACTCAACCTGTGTGGCACTATGCATAAGTGCACACACGGAAGAGTAGAGATGTTCACGTATTTGCTTTGGTTCCTAAAGCAAAGAGTAAAGCTCCTATGTTGCATGAGCCCAGAAGTACGTATAGCAAATGTTACATACCTTTGGAAGAAGGTTCTCCACCCAAGCTTTCTTAGCACGAAACCAACACAAAATGATATGACCAAGATCTTGTTGACGAGAGCCATGGATGTAATAAACCAAACAGTAAGGGTCCTCCTCCACCACCTTATGAATAGACTCAAGCTCCACTGATGATTTACCAATCACTATTGATGTGGGGTGCACATTACTCATTCTTGCAAAAATTGTCTTTAGGGTTATCTCGATTGCGATTCGTTCTTGGTAAGTTCCTGTGTTGTTGATGCATAGCATGAGCCATATTGGTAAACCTACACCATTTTGATTAGGCAAAACTGCAGCATACAATATTAATGGAAGGCCAAAAATGTTTGTCTTGAATGTGCTATCTATTGCCCAACAGTTGTGTGTAGAAAATCTCATGGCCATGTCTAGCATCCATTCATCTTGAATAACAATAATAAAGGGCATTTGATTAGGATCTTGTGGAGAGGGATTATACGGTTGGAAATAACACACCTTCCCTCGACTTTGCAAGTTGCAAACCTCGACCCACATAGCACTCCAATCATCTTTAGAAATCTTTCCCGTGAAGACAAAAAAAAATGTTACTATGTAAAAACAATTGTAGTAATGCTTAGTTTATAACAGAATACGAGTCACCTTGATTGTGTATTTGGTAAGACATCATTTAAATTTCCTTTGTATCATTAAAAAGCGATAAATTGCTTGATCAATAGCCAAAGATCACTCATATTGCAGCTTCTCTTTAGACAAAGACATTTTTGAGGACATGTCTTGTTAAACCCACATCGAACAAATCTTCCATGCAGCAATCAATAACATTAGGATGCACGGGTAAATGATACAAATATTCTGTTGATCCAGGTATATGCCCCTCATGAATAGGGTAAGTGGATGTGTGTGCAATCTTTGAGGCATGTCAATATTGAACTCTCACTTGGAAAGGACAATCACATCTCTTGGACCTCCTAAGCCGCTTCATAGTCCCACTTATGCGGGCCATTCTTCCTCTATGGCATGCATAGACAATTGTAGTTGTGCTTCCATTTTGGCTCTTAGATGAGCAAAACTTAACTAGTCTCACCTTGTGTTGAACCATAATCTCATTTAGAGCTTACTCCACACATAAAATGTCAACACTTTGACGTTCATGCTTCATGGCATCCTTAATATCTTTGGTGACACGCATTGATTTTTGGCACTCATCGTCACAATCTGTCTCTTTTTCACACTCACAACTTTCCACAAGGGCCTTCACATATGCTACGGGTATCCCTTGTTGCTTGATGTCCAAACACCACGTGGCCTTCAAGTTTCTAATTGTGTCTTCATAAGTGTGGTGAGAATTATTATCTTCACAAAATGACATTGAATGATAACACTCTCCCATTCCTCAATGGGTGCGATTTTTAAATTTGGGGGAGTTGTCGTGCACAAACACCAAAAGCCTTCTACATTTGTCCTCAAACATAATCTTTATTTCATTATTTTCCACCCTTTTACGTCAAGCATGCCACTTGGGTCACATGCCTGCAATTCCTTTAGGCTTGGTGAGTGTTCTCCTTGAAGTGCAAGCTTCATCAAATTATAACTCGATTGGCAAAAGGAGTAAAAAAAGGAGACACATACTTGTACGGATCAAGCGTGGAGAATCCATGTAGCCCATCTTGTTCCTCAAACCAAAAAAAAAGAGGTGTGAAGGGAATCCGTTAATGGACTACAATACACTCTTTCCTCACTATCACGACAATTCTCACCATCTTCGTCACTAGTGGAGAAAGAACTCGAACCACCATTTGAAAGGGCATCTAACCATTGGAGATTTCCTCCATCTTGCATTTGAGTCTCAAAGTCCATAAAATCCTTATGTGCTTGAGCCAAATATGGGGTAATGGTACACCCCCACCAAAGATGCTTGGCACTCTAAGTTCACAATATGTTCACTTGAAGTTTACACAGTTGTTCACAATGGGATCACATGTGGTTCACTTGAGATTTACACTCTTGTTCACAATGGGATAACATGTGCTTCACTTGAAGATCACAATTATGGCTTTAAGTAGTCCACATGGCGTTCACCGTGGATAGTTCATGGAGAAGTGTGGGTTGAGAAAGTGAAGGGGCTAAGTGAATGGGCAATGGGCATGAAAGAGACTAGGAGAATTTGAAAACAAATTTTAGGTACCCATTCAAATTAGTAAATATCGCATGCTTTAAATGCCAATGATGAGGGAATGATGGGCCAACTTGAATGGCCGGCCACTTTTTGCAAGGGTGTGATCACTTGGTGTTCACCTGGTTAAATATCACTTTGAGTTCACTGTTTAGTGCACTTTTGGATTACTTTGGGTTCACAAAATGATGAACGACTGAGATTTTGCCCGCCTCCCAACTTTTCCCTCGACCATCAATCCCACCTCCAAGGGGGTGTCAAATAATCACGAGGCTTCACACATGCAGCATGTCATTAGCCATAGTGGCTACAATTGATGACATGGCTTAAAGATTCCCGCTGCAGCGACTCCATCGTAATAGTAGGACTTACAACGTAGTTGCCCGTTGCGGGTTCACGATTGTAGCTAGAAAGCCCGCTTCATCAATAGGGGCTTCGTGAAGCTGTAAAACCCACGAACACATGTGTGCAAAAGAGATCCAACGGCTTCTCTGGATTATGTGGAAGTTGGAAAACCTTAGGGAATCACAACACATGTGTGCAACCTTTGAGTCAGTTCACGTAGATAACAAGTTACCAACTTATACGCAACCGACAACTATCAACTTTTGAGTTCTCGTGGAAGAAATAGGGTGCAGCCCAAGGACCTTTATTTAGCTTGCAAGCTCACATTATGAGGATCCATTAGCTAGAAACAGAGGCAAAGTTTATCTTGTCTCCGGTTGCAAACCTACTCCTCCCTACGCACATGAAGCCGTGTTGGAATTGCTCATAACTTTTTCTTGGTATTCTTCAATGGCAACCAAAAGCGTTGGCAACTGGTTCTCGAACCACTCTGCCATGTGAACTAGCTCTATGGTGCCCCCCACATGGATTGGAAGATGGTCTTCACATAGAATGGAGGGTCGTTTAAATTAGAAGCAAGGCTCAGGAAAAGATAGCTTCGTTTTATCCATAACCTATTCAAATCAAAATATGGTTGCCTCAAATTTTGGCAAGGAGGACTTAAGACGGGTTCAAATTTTAAGATTTTTAGTTGAAAAGTTCAAGTTTCTATATAATTACTTGGTAAGCGTAATGTGGGTTTTAAGTTACTTGAGCATGGACGTTGCCACTTGGCATAATCTAATCCATTGCCCTCAACCCAAATGGCACGGTCAATGTCGATTGCTTGAAAAGCTTTATTCTTAACGATTCCACTTATTGAAAAGAGTCAATAGAGCACATATTCGGCCTCACACTCTTTTTCGATGTGGGGGATGCATTGTGGCGGATGGTGAAGTAGGAAGAGGTGAGCATGCTATGATGAGGATCTGCACTAACGATGCAAATAGCGATTGTGGTGACGGCATCGCAGCTGAATGCCATCAATCTGAAGTGTGTGAGTAGAGAAATGTGGTAATGATACAAGTCTGCTTACCCGATTCAGCCTGCCCAGCTAGAAAGTTGCACCAAAAGTGAGTGCTTTTGCAAAAGATTCAATCAAGCTCATGTTGTTGCCATAGCTTCGACCTTCACTATTGCAAAATCGACGCCACCTCCTCCACCACTTTCGAAGACCAATTTGCATATTGACCAAATTTGACTACCCCTATCACACGATTTTTTAAACTTGGGGAGCCTAATGTGATTTTTATTTTCATTCTAGAGCCTAATGTACTTAGCAAAGTTTATTATGTATCTTGCCCAAAAGAGTGAGAAACAAGAAATATTTACCGAAAGCCTTAATTAAAGAGAGTGGTGATGAGCTTCCTAAGCACTTTATCAAATGTTTGATCACCAGTATTCTTCTTGTTCTTTTCCTTAAAAGCAAGATTACAAACAAGGAAAAAACCAAAAGGAAGCATCCAAATTCAGCTTCCCTAGGCCGTCTATCTCACTGATAATAGAGGGAAAAAGACCTGCAAAAGGAGCTTGACCATGAGGCTAAGTTGAAAGATGAGAGAAAACACAAAAGTAGTTTTGGTGATAGACATGATAGCAAACGAGAACACCATGGTCAACACGATGGCAAAAGTTGTAGAAGAGATACTGATGTAGATTGTAGTAGACATGATCTACACGATGATGGAAATTGCGGTAAACATGATTGACAAAAGAGAAGGTATGAAAGACAAAGAGAGAATGAGATAATATAGAAGGAATTGTAGCCACGGGGACGAAGAGCATAATGATTGTAGGGATATATACAATGTGTATGTTGGCAGTGATTACAATGATGAATGCAGAGACGTGAGCAAGAGGGTTTCAAAGGAATTTATCTCATGGATGCTTTTTCGCACAAAGAAGGGTGACTATGGGTTGAAGTCTTAAGAATACGTGTCCCTCATTTTGAAGGTCTTCACAGAGTTAACATTGGTTTCTATTACGTAGACGATGGCAAGTTTTGATCTGGTGATCCCTACACAGACGAAGCTACCCAGAAGCAAGCGTAGAGAGAGAGAGAGAGAGAGAGAGAGAGAGAGAGAGAGAGAGAGAGAGAGAGAGAGAGAGATTGTATTATCATCCACAGAGGTCAAATATGACCCATGGAATCGGATGCAAAACTTTACATTGGCATGCTTATATGTGAAGACATTAGATACATATCACTTAAGGACTGAGGGTCCACCAAGAGGGTAACAAAACCTAAGGGGGAGTGATTTAAGAGGAGAGCCTCTTTTGAAGTTCAAAACTCCTGAATGATAGTTTTACCGCCTCGATAGATTGCCCATTTACCTTGTTTGCGGGATTCAGACACCTTCTTGAGCTTGTCCTTTTTAATTTTGAGTTGATTCATGGTCAGCTCCTCAATAATCCAAAGCTTTGTTCCTTTGAGGAGGCGGGATTGATGTAGAAGCTTCACCCCCTCCTCTTTGTCCTTGACAGTAAAGATACAATGCTCGGGACACACTTGTTGATGTGTATCATTGATTCAAGCGACAATCTCTGGCTTGATGTTGACTGGTTCAAGGAGAGAGAGAGAGAGAGAGAGAGAGAGAGAGAGAGAGAGAGAGAGAGAGAGAGAGAGAGAGTTTTGGAGACAATTCTCACGGTTACAGAGGGCAACAAATGAGAACTCACAAATAGTGAGAAGCAAGAATTGTTTGCTGCAAGCATGGCAATGATAAACACAGAGATCAAGGCGGGAGCAATCGAGATGCAACCACGACTCCATCTCAACAACAATGCAAGGTTCGTTATCAACATTCAATTCCCTATGCCTATGAATTTGCTTTGTCCAACACATAAATCCTACCGGGGACGACACAACTTTTGTTTCCTATTAGTTTTGGAGAGATCACAATGCCAACTCTCCACATACTTTTGTATGACACTTCTGCATGGCATTGTATAATTAGCATTTTCACTATGTGACGCTTCATTGCAAGATGATATGTTTAACTATTCGCATTGGTTTATGTAGCTTGACACAAACATTGTCCTCCTGCTTGGAAAATTGGCCGACAACCGGACACAATTATCAGGTATGTAGTGCAGTTTAATTTTATAGTCTACTGATACATTCTGTATTTTTTGAGTTTGTCAATGCTTCCTTAAGTTTAGTTTAGCTACATGCTTTCCTCACTAGTACATGTTCAATCTCGATCATCATTTCTATATATCAAAGTAGGTTAAGCAATAGGGTTTAAGCAAAATGATCAAGATGCAACCTTTGGTCGATTTAGTTACCCCCTTTAGTAGCCCTTTGATATATAGTGAGCTCTATGGGACACAACTTGCTTCTTCCCAATGCTCATCAACCCAAGCTAAGGTATGGTTGTTGCCTATCGATTGGTTCTACTCATCTGCTTATGTTCCACAACAAAAACTGCTGTGATAGCAATCACAACCAACTAAGCAAGTAATCAATTGCGCTCCAAAATGTATCAAAACATGTACAACAAAGAGTAGTGCTTTGGTCTCACTGCTCAAAAAGTTGTAGAGAAACCCATGAAATTGGACCATTTTATAGATAACTATAGAGATAACCAATCATCATATATGCAATTCTTTTTTAAAAATTTGCCAATGCACTTTGTACTTGTTTACTTTAGTGCTAGATGCTTGATGTCAATCTGTGTATGTCCTGTTATGTTAAGATGTTCTATAGCAACGCCCACCAAGCAAGACTAGTTATTCTCAAATATGGTTTTTACCTTCTCACAAAGGGGTGAAAAGGATCCATAAATTCATTTTATCAAGCGTTGATTAAAAGGCTCTTTATTCAAAACTAAATGAGCCCCATAGGCCAAGTTCCAACCTTTAGCAAGTTGGTGGTTGGCCCAACTTTTTACATTGTAGTAAAGAACAAAAAGTAGACTTGTGATTGTAGGTGGAAAGGTGACTTGCACAAAGAGGTCACTCCTCATTTAGAGGGCCTTCTAAAATCTACAGGGTGGTTCAAGAACCCTCTACATTGGAAGTGCTTCTAAGATGTGCACATTTAATGCATCGTGGAAGGTCTATGAGAACACATTTTTAAATTTGGAAGGCCCTATAAAATCACCACCATCTGGCGTACGTGGCTGACCTCTAATAAGACAAAGAATAAAGTGATTTTGTGGGGATACCCTATACTAAAGTATAATGCGACGAGGAAGCCTCTCCCACGTGTCACTAACTGCATATTTTCACAAGTCAAATGAAGCCATTGCATTGAGCCATGATTTAAATGGGCTAGCTATCTTCACTCCAACCATACTTCATGTCAGACTGCTAGGATAATCTTCTTAGCTTGCATTGTTGCACACATTTTTAACACCCCATTTTTTGTAAATTTTTACATATGGACATGACACCATGTGTCAAAAGGGTGTGTGAGATTTCTTTTTGTGGGTTTTTTTATCTTTCTTTAGCAAACACATGTACATGCAATGCAAGTCCCTATTATAGCGCCAATTATACGATTGCCTTCAGTGCCCGTTAGTGAGTTTTTTGAAGTGTCACTTGTATACAACTAAAACTCGTGTAGAAACACAAAAAATTCAACCAAATATTAGAATTTTTAAGGTCTTGGGTTGTTGTGTCTCCTCCATGATTTTTGATACAGTTTTTTGCCCTCGATTAGCCTTGCCTACGTGTGGTCGTGCTAGGGCAGCTTGTTATTTGCGCTAGTTTTTCACATAAAGGTACATAGTTTTGAAATTTGTGGTCTTCAAAACTTTTGTTGCAAAAGAATGAACAGAAGTTTTGAGGCTTTAAAGCATTCCTTTGGAGTTTTGGTTTGTGAGTTACAGTGTATTTCCCGCAAGGTACATGCTATGGCATCCCACAAGCAGTTTGGTGTAGGGTGAGTTGTGGAAGATTGCTTGTTTTGTGGTGTGTATACACTTCAAACTTGTGATTTTGAAGAGTCATTTGATAAAGGGGAAAGCTCTTTTCCTCAAGTGCATTGGTTGATGTGTGTTGTAAATCCATGCTAGGGCTTGTGCTTCGTAGTTTTCATGGTGATCTTTTGGGTGGCGTGTGCTTGTAAAGTCCCAAAGGATCACTTAACTTTGAATTGTGGAGTTCTTTTGATACCGCTTGTGGTGCTGAATTTTTGTCTTGAGTTCTATTGGGAGACATTGATTTAGAGGTACCCCTTGCTCTTGTTTCCCCAACACTGTCATCTTCCACCTTTCACTTTGTGCACACACACGTGCACAAACATAGGGATATAGAGAGAGAGAGGGTTCATGCCAACTAGCCAAACATCGATCACATTGATCGTACTAATCTTTTCTATTTTTTGGTAATATAGATCAATAAGGAGATGTGAGGGGTTAATCCTCACGCTGAGATCCACCAACACTCTATGCACTCATCTTCTTCGTCACCCACACTCACACTTTGCACACACCACACATATACTCGTAAGTGGTATCAGAGTCGTGGTGGTACTCTCCTACTCCGTGTACTTGCGACCTTCTCAAAGAGCTAAGGTTTGGACATTGGACATCATTACACACAGAGAAATTGAAGCTCAAACACAGTGTGCAATAGTACAGAGTTGTAGTGGGAGGTTTGAGCTTGAGAAGGAAGCTTAGAACTATAGACTCGAATGAACGAACAATTAAAGTATAGTGCTCCAATTAAAGTATAGCACTGTAATTTTACAACACTAGGTGAAGGTCGTACAATAGTGCAACAAAAAGCAAGCAGAACAGCTTTGAAAATAGGTAATATATAGTGCTAGCGATTTCAAAAAGGCAACACTGTTGGGTTTTGTTGCTACTGTGTACCGCTACAGAGAGGACCTAGTTGGCTACAGTTTAAGAGGCTTTGTCAATGATAGATGCAAGGTTCAGTAGGAGATTTCTTACCAGTGAGTACTTCTCTTTGGGAGTTTAATACATATGGATATGTGTGATTAGCACCATTGTGTGTGTGCGCATGCGTGCACGCTCTGTTGAGAGCAGTTTTTAGTCCCCACAGGAAGCTCACTTCAATCCAGAATTTGCTTGCATCTCAATGGCGTTTTTTTGAGCGCGTGTCTTGTGGTGACAATTTAATGTTTTGTATGCACATTGTTTTGCATACTATCATTGCACTTCATTGTGGAGCCAATTCTGTCTTGTTTTGGCAGTCCTAGATGTTTTTGAGACTCAGTCCGGAAGAGCCCTTTCTGAGAGTGTGGCTAGTCATGTCTACATACCCTTTTGTGAGGGTTGTTGTGTCAAGTTTTTTGAAACCGAGCATTGGGGGGCGGGGTACCCAGTGTGAGGTGGATTAAATTGATTGAGTTCTCCATTCATAGCCTTGCAATATGACATGTATAGAAGGGTATAGGTGCTTTTGATGCCTTGTTGACAGTCACATTTGTTACTTATCTTGATCACTTCTATGTTGTTTATGTCCAATGAGCACTCTTGATCTTTTATGCAATGATTTTGTCTTAATTTGGGTTGACATTTTGCTCCCCGTATAGAAAAGACTCTATCAAATTTTTCTTATGAGTCCTCTAGTTTTCTTACCACACTCTTTTGCATTGACATTGTAGTGATTTTGTTGACTTTCTTGTTGAGATTTTGATCTCCGTGCAAAGAGATTCTAATGAATTTTTTTTTTGTCAAAAAATTTGTTATAAGTTCTTAGTGTTACTCTCTTAAAATTACCCCTTGTCAATATAGTTCTATCTTCTAAGAAAGAAGATTACTACATTAAGAATTTTGATGACACAAATTTCACCATATGGAGGAAGAGAATGCTGCAACAAGGGACTTGCAACACCATTGAAAGAGAGCAGAGAGGGTTTGTATATTGGTGATCAATGAGAGGAGCTTGATGCTCGTGCCATGGCAACTATTAGGTCATCTTAGTGAGTCTATATTCTTCACGATTATGGACAAGACCAATGCTAAAGAACTATCGAAGTCTTTATGCTTAGAATGGGATGATAAGAACAAAGTGTTTCCGATGAAAAAGCTTATGCGTCTTAACATGAGATAAGGTAGCAGTGTCAGTTCACACTTGAATAAGTTTAATAGTGTGTTTACTCAGCTGACAACAAAGGGGCTTAATTTTGATGATGAAATGAAATCCATTTTCTTGATATGTTCTTTACCTACATCATTTAACACTGTCATTAGTAACTCCGTCCCTAAGGGCAAGCTTCTTTTTGGTGATGTTACTAGTGCTTTGCTCACAGAACATATTTGGCATCAATCTCTTGACACTAGTGGGCACAGTGATGCATATATGGCAAGTAAAAGTAGCCAAAGACATAATCAAAGACAAAGAGGTCATAATCACAGTCGTGACTGTTTGCGGGATTGCAAGAATGCATGTAGCAAAATTCTCACATTTTGCTCATGTTGCAGAAGCGCTTTATTTATTGCTAAGGAAAGGAAAAATATTTGTATGGAAAGAACTTGACACAAAGGCTATCAAGAAACTAAGGAAGATGCTTCTCAAGGCTCTGACCCTGAGGAGAATCGAGTACAAATGCGGAAGGCCAGTAATCTTAACAATTGACACTAGCCCGTTAGGTATTAGGTGGCCTATATGCCAGGATGATGCGGAAGGACACAGGTATGTGGTTTGATTTGGAGAAAAGGTGATCAATTCTCGTCAATGAGATTATCCACAGGTTAAGAGAGAACTTTGGGGAGTTGATATTGCTCTAAGGTCTAATAAGGAGTATTTTATTGGAGCTTTAGTCGTGGTAGTGACAGATTGTTTGCATGATTGCAAATTGCTCTACTTCGAACATTGCCATGCTGCAACAATGGATAGCCTATATTGAGTCTCTTAGCCTTGAATTTTTTCATATTATAGGTAGAGATAACCTTGTTGCAGATATGTTATCAAGGGCCAGGTTTGAAGATGAAGAAGAGATGCTTACCTCAAGTGATGATGTTGGCTTGAAGTTCTACAATTCTTCGTATTTACATGCCAATTGTGGTACTATTGCTCATGTTTTTGAAGTATTTTTTGAAGAGTTCTATGAGGAGGAGTGGATTTTGATTGGCCACTATACCTTAGCACTCTAAACAAGCAAGAAGGATGGAGTGACCAAGATTATAAGAGGATCAAGAAAAAGGCCAACAACTACTTTCTAAGGGATGGGCATCTATTGAAGCAGCCAATGCATCCAAGAGGGGTACTGTAGTGGGTTGTTTGTGACAAAGCAAGTCAACAACAGGTTATAAAAGAGTTTCATGAGAGCTTATGGGTTGGCCACAGAGGAGTATGGGGAACCTTTGTAAACATCAAGGACTGGTACTGATGGACATGTATGTATAAAGATGTGGCTCAATTAATGGAGACATGCTTAGTACGCCAACAATATTCTAATGTGCGACATTGAGATGGATTGCATCCCACCTATCCACTGGCTATGCACTACAAGTGGGTGATGGACCTAATTACAATGCTAGTAGGTGTCTGGAAAATGAAGTACATTGTTCTTGCCAGAGAAGACCTTACTAACTAGGTTGAAGGCAAAGTTTTGTGTACCAAAGCTATTAGTTTAGTATGCAAGTTCTTGCTTGAAGATGTCATTTCCAGGTATGTTTGTGTTGGAAAAATTATTGCTGATAGAGGAGAGCTAGATGTGGATGAATATCATGAGTTCTTTGCTCGTTTGGGCGTTGAATTGGCTCTCACTACAACATACAATCTAGAGGGTAATGAAAAAAGTGCAAGAGGACATCTGCCTATTGTTAAATCTTTAGCAAAGGCATGTCTAGGGCATATTGGTGATTGACCTAAACCCTTATAATTTGCTTTGTGGGATGATCGCACTACACACAATTTTGTTACATGTTTGTGCCATTTGAGTTGATGTATGGGCCAAAACCCATTATGCCTATAGAGGAGGCAGTTATGTCTTGGACTATAACGCAACAGAAAGAGGGTATGTCTATAGAAGGTTTTCTTGCTTTATGAATTTGCCAATTTGACTAGGAAGATATTGAGCAAGCTAAAATAAAGCTCAAGGAGACAAGGTTGAAGAATAAAGCAGCATTTGATGGAAAGCATAGACTATGACCTCATGCTATCAATGATTGTGAGACTGGGTACTTGTTTATGACAGTAGATTGGAGAATCAATATATTGCTATGCAAAAGACGGTCAAACGATGATTTGGACCATATATGGTGCTTCATCTTTATGACAATGCAACATATAAACTAAGTGTGCTTGATGGCATTGTTCTCAAGGTGCCTATTGCAAGAAAAAGGATTAAGTTGTTCAAGAAGCGAGAAGGCAAGATTTTTCTTGAAGATCTCGATTCAAATCAACCTCAAAAGATAATGCTATGTATGCATTGGACGATGTGTCTGATGATTCTTTTGATGATGTAAATTAATGAAGAAGATGGTTGGCACATGCCGGAGGATGTGCAGGTTTCAAAGGGTTGTATGTCATGGCGCTCCACTTCCATGATGGGAAAAAGAGCAAAGGGATGTGAATCAAGCCTAATTGAAGGCTATATGTTTATTAAGGAGTGATAAGGACTTGGTAACAAGAAGGTTTAGTACTGAATGTATGCCAGATGCGGCTTTAACACTAGGTTGGTAATGGGACACTTTTATGTCCTGTTAAGTGACCATTTTCCTTGAATTATGTGAAGAGTTTCAAAATGGATTTTGAGGTGCTATCTATCTAGAAATTTGTCTCATGAGCTGAAAATAACTCGACATTTTTTTGGAATATCAATTCCATCTTTAACCTTGTCCTTGCACAACATTTCACAACCTAAACTGTGTGAAAAAACGGGTCCTGTTTTTGCCTTTTTTCAACTTTTTGCAACTATACCACTCTAGAATTCATGTTTGTGAGGTCTATAATGCTAGAGAATTATCTTTAGTAGTCCTTAACATGTCCTGATGCTTCTAGGGAGAAATAAATATTAAAGTTGTAAGTTATGACCAAATTACAAAAATTGTCAAATCCTGTATTTTAGCCAATTTTAGCTCTTCTATGATTTTTTTGGTGGATTTCATGATATCTAAATGCATTTTTTATTTTCTATGTCGCATATTGTAACATAAAGCTAATATTGAGTTTTGGGACACCTAATACCCTATCTTGCATAGTACCCAACGATGGTTGTTTTTTTCAGCGAAACATTCTAGTATATCAAGTATAGATTTTTCAATATTGTTAGTTTCTTGTGACAACTACATGCATTTTGTAGGTAGTAACCATAATCTAGTCATAAGGATCAAATTTGGCTAGATATTGAATAGTTTCTATGGGATTCTACAACGCATAATGTTGAACCCAGTTTTTTCATGTTTGCTGTATTTAGCACTTCATCTTTGTCCCCAAGATTCCCCTTGGTAAGAGATGTATTATTCTTTTGACATGATCCATGGCTCCTTACGAACATAAAGGACAATAGAGAACTAAGAAAACATGCATATATTATTTGTATTGAGCGTGGCTATAGAAACTTTGATGATAGGTTTGCAGAATGGTACATATTCAACTTTTTTGTACCTATTTATTTTGGCAAAACAAAAATAAGTGAGTGAGAAGCAATCATATGTTCTGATCACCAACCCATTGAAGTTAACTAGGGAATTTATATCAAGTCCTACAAAAATCCCTAATCTTATTTTTATGCAACAAAACGTAAGAAATGACTGTTTTGATGAAAATGCACTGGTCCATCAACTTTGGAGGCTTGGTGTGACCAAAAGATGATAAATTTTACAAGTTTCTTATTTTTTCCATGTATAGTAGGCCTTGAACTATAACCACATGAAAGGATTCTACAAAATGAGTGGATCTACTATGGTTTTGGAGGTTTTTTTCAAAACCCTGAAAGGACACTTTTATGTCCTGGTAGGTTACCAACCTAGTGTTAAGGGGCCAAAAATTGTTTTGTTGATGCTAAAAGTGGAGATGTTTGAGGCCGTCAAAATTGGAAGTTTATGGACTAGAACTGCAATACTTGAAGCGCTCTACGGGCCTATCTTTATGGCTCATCAGTTGGAGCCATGGTATGAAAGTTATGAGGGCTTGAAGGTGGGATGGTTTGTAGATCCGTACCGGATTGGACAGCTATTGATGAAGGGTCAAAGTTGGAATGAGTGCCTGGGCCTAAGCATGTGGGTATTTTTAGATTGGTAGTCGGAGTTTTGGTTGCCAAGATTTTGCTAATTGAAGTTTCACTGGGGACCAGTTTTGTGCCAGGTTGGTCGCCTCAGTCAATGTGCCATCTGAGATTTTTGTAGCCTTTCCAAGGTTTGTATGAGAAGAATCCGATATTTGAAGGCCATAGGAGTTTACGACTTGTCCTCAAGCTTGTTGCATTCTAAGATCTGCAGCATATCCTTCTCCTAGATCAGCCCTCTTTCTTTCCTCAATAGGTTTCCTGCTTCTCCTCCATTAAGCTCTTTAGAGAGGATCTACTTCCCTCTCAAGCTTTGTAACATTATCTTTCCCATTAAGCTAACAAGCAGGTGGAGCAGTATAGCATTAAGTGGCATCCTTCACCTTTGTCTACCATCAAGAATCTTGCTCTTTATACAACTGAGAACATGAATGTGCAATGTCTAATCATAAGTGTTTGTCTGAAGGTTGTGCCACTACTCCCCATGGCATCATTAGGTACTCGACAACCTAGGAGTGTCATTGACTCCATTTCATGCAGCAATGTACAGTACGACAATGGATATTGGGTGATGATGGAGTTCAAAGGAATGATGTAGGTGACAATGCAACTCAGCTCAAGAGGTGCACACAAGGTCTCAAGGAGACACATGACTTCTCGAGCACACCATTGGAAGGGAAGAATCATGGAGTTCAAGCAAACACAAGACGGAAAGAGGCTCACGAAGGTGCAACATATGTATGTTACTTCACAACTGAAGCTAGAGACAACAATGGCTCCATCGAGGTTTCTTACAAAATGTAATTTTACTCCTCTTTCAAGTTTTTCGGTTGTCTACTTAGTATTTTTGCCTTGTATGTTTCCTTTGATGACTGTAAGATTTCCATTGCTTGTTCATGTTTGCAGATGTTTTTCCATCCCATTGTGTAGAGTGGGAGCCAATAGAGTCCTTCACAGGAACTTTTGAGGCCATCCACATTGAGCTTGGAAAGTTGCTCTATGCTGGCTGTCCATCCTCTGAGCTTGCCTCACATGATATTTTTTTTTAATAATCATACTTATGTCACACCTAGGAAAAATGGTTATGGTAATCTTTCTCCGGTTCACTCACCGACTTTGGAGAGTTTGGAATGGCCTAAGCCAGACAATGACTTAATCGCAGCAACCAAAAGGAGAATCGAGGCGGATGTGCAAGCAGCAATGAGGTGCACCTATGGGTTCCCACAAAGCCACGATAACATGGTTTATGTCCCTTTATGTGTGTGTTTATATTTCGACTTCAGAGTGTTCAAAGGACACCAACAATGTGGACTTGCAAAGGGGGAAGTGCGATCAACTGATTCCTTGTAGCTAGATGGGAGACTAAGGTGGTCAACAACCAGGGAAATAGAATCAAGTGCTCTATAGTTTTTGACAATTTGGTGTTCAGATACTATATTGCGAAGCAAAGCTTGTCGATGGTCTTTCCCTATAAAAGATGGAAGCTGACGATGGGAGAGTGGGAGGTACTAGACTCTGATGTTGATGCTAGAGAATCAGTGGACCTACAAATACGCCTCCACGACGATGCAGTGCACCACATTACAGTGAATAATAACTGGCACGTCAATCACCTTCGCTAGTATCTTAATCTGAAATATACCTTGCCCAAGCAATATCTCTTTGTAATCGATGAAAAGGTTGCTCGCTCCAGAAAAGAGAAGAGCTTTCTGTGTGAGAACTTTCCGTTTTCGTGATGTATTTTTGTAAAAGCTTGTAACTAACTCAACTTGTTCAGGTTTTCGATTGAAACGTGCAATTTCTTTGATGTGGAGCACAAATGTTTTCAATGTTGGTGTCTTTCAATGTTTTGTCGTCGCGTGATTTTGTTTAAAATTATAGTTTTAAGTTATTTTGGTGTTAATTTTAAGTGCTTTTTAAAAAGTGTCTTTGGATATATAAGTGACGTTATAGGTTTTAAACTTCATTTTTCACATTCACAAAACTCTAGCTCTAAGCTCTGTTCGCATCTTCTTTGCAAATGAAAAAACCCATGATGGCAACGTCTACTAATGCACTTCTCACACAATTAGAAAAGGTAGGACTTGCAGATTGAGCACATGAACTACTCAGTGTGTTTAAGAGGACAATTGACATGCAAGCCACAGCCAACCTTCATGCAGAGACATTCGAAAGATTTCTTGACTACATGGCGCAACACATGGAAGAATATGCCATAATCTTTGAGGGATCCTACACGGCATTGTTGCCAATGGATTTCCTCAAGCATCTTTATGTGGTCGACAAAAACTTTCTCTTTCGCATGTTGAGGTTTATTAAAGGCCTCATGGAACATGACTATAGGACAGAGGATGAGGATGATCTCATAGATTTGGGCATGGGGTGCATAGGCACCCAATTTATTTCTTGGGACATGGTTCTGGACTTACTTGTGCTTGAGGGCATGGATAATGGAAAATCAAAGGAAAAGGTCAACCAAAGACCACTTGTGACCATTGTGGAGGAATCAAATGAAGTTATCGAAGATATTGATGAGCAGACTGAAGCATCTATGCCATCGTCCTCTTGCAAGATCCCAGCTCCACTAAGGAGGAAGAATGGATGATAGAGGGATATGAGGTGTTGGAGGAAGTCCCAGACCTCCAAATTCTCACTTTGCATGCAGTGGTGGTGAATGATCGTCACTTTCTGTTCCTAGACGACATTGCCAAAACATTAGGACTTATAGAAGATGAGTCGCTCGTAGTGCTTGCTATCTATGCGGGCATAAAGGATCCCAGTGGAAAGGAAGAGAAAATTGAATTGACTTTGAAGTCCAAGGTCTCCCAGCAATCCTCTCTTTCCTCCCCAATGAAAACGAATAGAAGTTGGTGCAAACAATAGCAAGTACACTTGTGAAAATCAAACCATGTGCCTCATTCTACAAAAACGTACTAGAAAGCGCTTTTCATCCACACAAACCACTGATTGCGATTGATAAAGATGATCGATCTAGCATCGATCTTACAAAGAAAAATCTTGAAGAGAAGGATGAGGAAACTGAAATAAACAAATCCTAACCTGGTAGATTGTCTATTGTTCCTTACAGCAAATATTAAAGTCATTTAAAATGCTTTGTAGATGGTATACCATGTTGATAAGTTCGCAATGTGTACTGGAGGTTCACGCAACGTGCCCATGGATAGGGAGAGCTTGCTTTGGCACTACCTGAGCCACCTGGGGCCGTCAATTCTTAGAGTTGCTCACATAGAGTTCTCCAAGAATGGTTATGTGGAGCTGCTCAAGTGCGAAGCATTAAGTGCCATACTCGCTGTAGATTCCCTCACCCTAAATGCTCACAAATGTATATTGATGGACCGACAGGCCGATAGCATTATACGCCTTTACAGGCAAGCACCCAGGCTCAGCCTTCTCTCACTACGCCTTGAGCCTAGGTCAAGGATTGACAGACCCAAAGAAAATTGTAAAATCCCTTGGCGTCAAGTCAGTCATTTGCTCCATACCCACAGATGCAATTCGTAGTAAAACTAATGGACCATGATGTAATATCCAAATCAACACAGAAAAATTGTTTTTGTTAACGATTTTTGTCAACATTCGTCGGTACTTGTTTTATTTTTTAATTCATAATGTCCAATAAATTTCATTTTTACAACACGTGCACAGAACCTTGAATATCCAACGAGCCATCGGCCGGAGGACCTGTCCGATCCCGTTGGGCGCCGCCGTGCTCATTGGTGGTCCGGTTGACCCCGTACGCCCCCCCTTGTCGCACGATTTTGCAAAAAAATCACGAAGATGTGTCCCCCGGCCGACGGGTCGCTGCATGTTTAGGGTTCTATCCATGTCAACACCGTCGGACGAGCCGTGTGCCGTGGTGGTCAGGTTAAATATAACAAACCCAAAAATTTAAAAACTTTAAAAAACAATGTACAAAATCAAGTGGAACAATTTCACAAAATGGTAGAAATTCAATATTTGATATTATATGAAAAGATTACAAATCTCATCAAGAGAGAGTACATGGGAAGAACTATTTCTAATGAAGGCATCCTTCATTTTGTAAATTGATTGCTAAAGCTAAATCCGTATTTTTCAATGTTACGCATTTAGCATGCACCATCCAAAAACGCCATTCTGAAACAACTGCACCGAAATGTCTTCAACGACATCTTGAGTAGGGCCAATAAAGCTGCATGTTGTATACGTGTAACAGAATCGCTATATTCATCCATTATCTCTCTCACCACCTGAGAGAAGGGCGCTTTAGGTTGGCTTAGTGCTCTTTTGATATTTTCTAATCTCCCACAAATCAACTGTGTTTGGCTTCCATCTCCGCTTTTTCTATGCTGTTGGTGTGCTCTTTTGGTTTTTTCTAATCTCCCACAAAACAACTATATTTGGCTTCCATCTCCGCTTTTTATGTGCTGTTGGTGGTGGTGGAGGAGCCGCCTGTCTGGCCCATTGAGGAGGATCATCTTTATACTTTTTCCTCCTCTTCTCTTGGGCCTATTGTTTTTCAAACCTCACCTTGTCCTTTTTCCTCTTTGCACATTGTTTGGCTTTTTGAGGTAATATTTTAAGGCTTAGAGCTCCCAGCCTTTGCTTGTTGGGTGGCTTGAGCTCTATCCTCTGCCGCCTTTCTCTCTGCCTCTACTCATGCTTGTAAGTTTGCCAAATGATCTCTCTCGGCCTCGGCTATCTGCCATTCCTCTTGCTCTCTCTGTCTTCTTTGTTCTTCTTGCACTCTTTGTACTTCCTTCTCAGCTGCCTCTTTCTTTTCCATCTCCTCCATTATTTCCCTCTTGGCGTTTCATACTTTAGAAACCGGGTCTCCTGATATTACCTTGATTACTCTTTGTTTGACTCACATTGCAAATATTTGTGGCGTGGTTTTTGTGGTGGCCTGAGCATCAATTACTGTGACAGCAGGCGAGGGCTCCAGATTTTAAAGCGGACCTCTGTATTCTTCTTCAATTGGTCTTGTTTCTTGCGTGGATCTGTGTAGAGATGAATTGGTGGGGGGGGGGGGGGGGGGGGGGGGGGGTGTCTGGCATAGGTGTGGGGTTCGCATGGTTTAATAGTCCTAGATCACCAAAAATATATTGCATGATGGTGGTTTGATCATCTAGATTCGTTGGTTAGGTAGGCTATTGAGCGTCTGGAGCGGGTTGGGACGTTGGGTTATCCACTTGTGGCTGGGAACGTGGATTTGAAGCTGTAGATTCTGCATGGGGTTTTGGCTGTGGATTTTTTGTGGTATGAATGGCTGTGGTGGTATTGATGTGCGTAGTCCCAGTTTGCTCGTGTGAATCGTCCATGTGGTGCAAGATATGAGTGCGTTAATGTTTGTGCTCGAGAGGATCTTCTAGAACGTACAAACAAGAAATGAACTTCAAGTTGTGATTTTTGACTTATATAGTATTAAAATTTTTATTAAAAAGCTTAAAAACTCAATAATACTTTTAAAAATAAAAATAGAACTCCAAAATAGACAAAATTTGACGCACGGAACCACTAATTGGGACGTCAACAAATCACCTGCCACCCAACACCTGCCACCTTCGTCTCCTTGTCTCTAACCATCATGGGAATTGATCTTTTGCACTAGAAGCATGATATAATTGTGAGCACCTAAGGCTAACCACTTTCTTTATTTTGTGTTTCAAATTTCTTTGCACTTTAGTCTTCTTCCTTTCTCTCCCTGCTAAAACTCTGTAGAACCAACTTAACATTTCGTGTAGGGCATTCGTCTTTTTGCTGCCACATCCATGCTGTGTACCATTAAAATACACTATTTTTGCTTAATAGTGTGAGCGCTCCATTCCTTGGCTATTCCAAATACCCAATGAACCGAATGTGTAAGAAAAGAAAAGGCTATGAGCAAAAAGAATGTGTTAAAAAAAAAATGGAACTTTAGTTCAAACATTGATGTTTTTTGACTGCAAAGACAAAGTATTCAACCTACCATGTAATGTGTTATGTGCGTCTCCCCCAGGCATCCACCATTTGCGTTGTTAAACTATGAATTACAAACTTTAAGGTGTATATCTCAGCACAGGTTAGCTTTGCCTTTTCAAGCAAACGAAAAATATCATCTATAGACTGCCACACACAAGCACGCTTCATTCCTATGGGTGCTTCGTTACCTCTGTAGGTGGTAATGTCACACATCTTTTTTCACACTTGAAACTCATTGGGACTTTGGGAGTCTGATTAGTCTCAAAGCAAATGCCTAGCTTTACGACCATCCATACATATTTTATTAGGACGATCATATATACTTCCAAATGCCTTCTTATCCGTTGATAACTCTACTACACCCCCATGTACGCCAACACTTCATAGAATACATTCGAGTTCTTTGATATACTCTTCTCTTCTTTTTGCAGGCTCCATATTCTAAGCATAATTAATATGGAGCATAAGCAACTTGTCAAGAATTTGTAGACATGCATATTGAAGAGTGCACACATACAAATTTATCAGAGGAATCAATAGAATAGGATCCCATTTTGGATCATCCATGTCTCGATTAGGGGATACACTCTCATTACAACCGAGAATACCTTGAAACTACTATTGTAGTCCTTTACCCACTGTTTATGTAGTGGGCACACCTTTCACAGAGTTGACTACAGCATTGGATGGATCATTCAATAGCTCCACCAACTTCTTTGGCTTGATGATATGCTGCAGTAGAGTATGTCCAATCGTTTGAGCATGGAATCGATTCCCATCATCATTCGAGCCACGTTCTTGCATATTGAAATAATATACAGCAACATGTAAAAAATATAAGAAATTAAAAGCTTGCATTTGTATCCCTACCGAGTTTGACGGATACGGTTCTTTCAAGCTTCACCGCTTGAAGATAGCATAGAAATCGCATCTCTTGCGCTTGCAAATATGGTAGCCCAATTGAATGTGTGTGAGATAATCGATTCGTTGGCGCATATTACACGCAGTGTGTTGTAGTTGAACATAATTGTCTAAATGACACTCTTGCTCCATTTTTTTATGCTCTTCTTTTTTATTAATCTTTTACATCTCCTCGTTTAGCTGCTTTGTCTTCTCGTTGGCTTCCTCTCTGACTTGCTGAATGTCTTTCACGTACTTCTCTTGCAATGATGAATAGGCAACACAGAGATATTTTCTTGCTTCCCTTTCATTGACGAAAGCTTAATATAATCTCCAGCATTAGCCAAACAATCTCTCTCTCCTATCTTCCATAAAATGCAGTAGCTCAGTGACATTACGAGTGTTAGCTAATTAAGAGAGAGAATGTGTAATGGTGACTGCTACTACAGGCAGGTGAAGATGTCCATGGAGAAAAGATGCGGGAAGTACTCAGAGATAGGAGAAAAGGATAATGTTGTGGAGAGAAGAAAAAGAGAGAGTGTAGCTCAATATCCTTTGGATTCAAATTGTTGATAATGAGTGTAGAGAGAGAAATGTTGCTGCACATAGAGGTAATGGAGTTTTCCATTGCTCTCAGCTAGAGCTGGAGCTGGAGAAGCATGGGGGGAGAGAGAGAGAGAGTAAAGGAAGAGAGAGTGGGAGAGAGGGAAGATCTGCAACCTTGGAGGATCTGTACTCTGTCAAAAAGAGGCAGCAAAGAATGTCCCTTAATGATTGGGAGGGGAAGTGACAAGAGAGAAAAGCGGGAAAACGTCCAAACGACATAGGCTAATGTCTAGAGATCATTTGGTTGAATGCTTGAACCTCCAAGTGACGCAGACTACAGTCTGGGGAGCGTTTGGTTGTACAGTCCTATGAGCTCATGGCCGCGGGGGGAGTGACGAGGTAGTCGTTGAGTAGATTCATATCACAGACCGTTTGTCTCGGGGGAGTGCTCAGCGGCGCTGTTTGTTGTGTTTGTAGCATGCATACGTGAGCATTTGTGTTACATTGTGATGTGTCAATCACTGAATATTCCTAATTGGATGAGATTGCCTGGGTATGTAATTTTAGTGCATCAAGACACTTGTGGAAGACCAATGCGATGTGGGTCTGATGGCTAATTTTACTACGAAGGAATATCAAAAGTTCTGACCTAGACGAAAGGAGAAGTCAACTCCTTAACATGAAAAAAAAGAGCAAACTGATTGTCCCTCGGATTGTCCTTGGAATGACCCTCAGGAATTTTTGAGCTAACTTGAGTTGTTTTGCAGACATGCTGTAATCGCGAACGATTATTTTCTTTCAAGAAGGGGGGAGGTCACAAACTATTGACATGTCAAGTCATTGAAGAGCAGAGCCACCTTCAGATCACAGCCAAGGGGCCTAAACCCTAAGAAGAACAAACAATAGCAGAAGAAGGACGTTCTACCAACTTATAGGGCCCAACTGACATAAAGGAATTAAAATAAAGCTGGACCCTCACGCGCGCACACACACACACACACACATAAAAGACAACGTAGAAATTGATGACATGGCAATTGTACGGACAACCCAAAAATTGCGCTAACATATTGATGTGGCAACCTATATGGATTTCCATGATTTGCATTGCTAACGTGGCAGTTGTACGAATTTTCGTAAATCACGCTGACAACTTTTGGGCATTGCTTTTGGACCATATGCTTTCGAGTTTGAAGGCTTTTCATGTAAACCGCTTTCAATGGCCAAGGGCCTTTAAATATGAGGATAGGGCTCATTCTTTGGCATGCTTCTAAACGAAGGTGCAGAGATGGAGTACCGGCTTGTACTTTGATGATGCAATATAAAGAAATACCAAAAGGGATGCCAAGGGCTGGGGCCAATACTCTTTGGGGTGGAATTCCGCCACTCCATGTCACGTGTCGTCTCTCTCTCGCAGCTCAGTTGTTATTGAAGTGCTAAAGTTTGTTCACTCTGTTCTTTGCTATTGGTGCCCATCTTGTGACATTGGGTCACACCCAAGGCTAAAAGGGGGAGGGAATGGTTACTGTGGAAAATCCAAAAAGCTGCAACAAAGGGTGGGACATGAAATTGTTGTTGAATTGCAATTCCCAGGTTGAGAGCGCATTGGCTATAGAGAATTGCGTTGTCCAATTTTCGTCCAAGAAAATAGCGTAATACCTTCAAAACTCGGACGATTAGTCACAAGAAGTTCTCACAATAATTCCCACACTTTGAGTTACCTCACCATCATGAGCTTCTGTGAGGGAGGCACCGCATACGTAGCTAGGTACGGTTGGGGGTAGGGGACTGCCGGCCCGGTGGGGGGGCGCTGGTGGTCCCTTGCCCCCAATCATACCTAGCTAGGTATGCGATGCCTCTCAAGCACAGAAGCTCATGATGTTATGCATTGTATGAAAGACACTGAGAAAGACTCCGTTTTCCTGCATGAGTAAATCTTCTTGTGCTAGTGCAGCGCTCGGGGTCGTTGCTAAAATAGGCTGATTACATCCATGCCGGATACACAAAGGGGGGGGCAAAAGCAGAGTCAGGAGGATTTCTGCCAGAGGCTGCCTGCCTGTCGTTGAAGTAGCTGCATTGAAGCTCCTCAAATGAGACCCCCTCCACACGCACCCCCAAAAGTTGGGCGCCTGCATTGTTGCCCTAGAGGCAAAATAGCGCAGCCGCCCTGCCAGCGGCCGGAATTGCATTAACGGCTCACTCAACGACACCTTCAGCCTTTCCCTGCATCTTGCAGCTTGTAGAACAGAATCCGATGGTTGTGCTGCATCTCCCTGCACATCACATCAATGGCTGACAGAAGCAGTGCCTTTTTGAGGACGTCGACCGCACCATGTGCCTCTCTGTTATACTCATACTCGCCATATGGAAGCCTTCTTCTCTGATGATGAGAGCAAGCGTGTGCATTCGAAGCTGACAACCTCACATTTACAACAACCTCCCTAGGGGGGCACTTCGCACAATTTCCCAATTTCCTGTAATGGATTGGTTTTGCTTCATCAGCTCTCTGATGCAAAAAGCCTTGATTGCTTTCTAGCTTTCAACACGAAGAGGCCCTTGCTGAGACCTCATGCCCTCTCCCTACTTAAAGATTGTAGGGCTACTGGTTCCGGTCCTACATGTCATGGCACATGTAGCACAAAATTTTCTCTGCCGGCTTGTTTATTTGCATAGGAAGGAACCATAATCTTGAGTGGAAGATAGGTACACATGCATAACTGTGTATGTATTCGCATGCATGGTCTGCACAGATGTACACACAAACACACATTACATGACATAAAACTTGTGCGATTGGATGATGCGTGATTGTATGCTATATCGCTATTTCACACAGAACTAATGCTTTGTTCCGTATTCGCAGATAATGGCTAGACGTGTAGGAGGTTGCCTTGCCTATGTGCCTCTCAGGGTTCTACATGATTGTGGCATAGCATGTATCAATGGCAAGATCTTTGTGATGGGTGGCTGGGACCAGCTCAAGAGTGCAGTTTAAGCTGGCATGTTTGTGCTAGACATTGCAACCAGCTTATGGAAGTGGGAAACTATCAAGTGGTGCCTTTGAATGCAGCCCAAAGTGATTCAGCAGATAAAAAAGACCACCCATTCGGCAATCGCTACTTGGACGAGGAATGGAGTTTTTCAACCTATTGTGACTTAGATTTGTGCACAAAATTCAATATTATAAACAAGGGAAATTTCTTGGTATCCATTCAACATTCTGCAGATGGTTTCCTCTTTCCCCTCTTCTCCTCTGCTGGCTGGTTACTTACGTATTCTTATGATAACCGCATGTCTGATTGCGCTATCATACTGTACGTGAGGGCAAGGCAAAAGTCAAACAGAAGGGGATGTCTAAATCAGACAAAGAGAATAAGATGTGCATGCAAGACCTGGCTAGTGTTGATGCTGTTGCTGGCATTTTGTCAGTACTACTAGCTGATGATTCTTTCGCCGATGATATTGCTAGCATTTTGTCAGTACTACTAGCTGCCCAAGGATCCAAAGTGGAGGACTGTCACCCTCTTATTCACATGAGCCTCTTACCTGGCAATGCTTTGATTATTAAAGAAAAGTGGTGTATGACTAAGAACCTCGATCAAGGATGAAGAAACGCCTGGTCATTTGCGAGTCGTTGCATGATGGGAGATGGAAGAGCTAAGGTGAGGTCGATACTGCCAACGCCATCAGGGCTCGGAAAGAAGATGATCTTGCCTGGGAGCTCCATGCAGGGGCATCGCACTGCCACGGGACCTCCCCACCCAAAGTCCACCTCAAACACTGGAAACCGCGTGGAGCTGGATGCCCGCAGTCGTGCGCCATTCAGCATGCACCTTGCCAACACCTCCTCCCTGTCATGCACCTCCAACCAATGCAACAAACCTCTGAACGCCACACCATCGCATGCTGCCACCCCTTGATGAATCCGATTGGCCGTCGCTTCTAGATTCTCCTCTTGCAGATCACCAGCTGTCGTTACGCTAGTGGTCCACATGAGGGCATTTCCAAAGTAGCCCTCTGGTAGGGGCGGGTGGGCACGCCCTCTCATGTTCACTATTTGAATGAAGCTCACTTTCTTGTCAGGCGCATGGCCTCGTGCAAGGCTGGCACGCTTCCATAGGTGGGCGCACATGGCCTCATAGGAGCTCCTCTCTCCTCCCACCTGCGCTTTCAGATTCTTCACTGCTTCTTTGCTGAAGTGGAAGAATAAGAGGTCTTCCTTCTCCGTGCTGCCATGGAGTGTGTCCTCGTCAACACCCTCCGATCTCAAGAAGGCCTTCTTTGGTGATGGGTTGTCCAGCTTGAGCAAGGTGCGTGTGTGCACGGGCGGTAGGGAGATCGTTTTCTCTCCGCGGGCAATCTCCGCCCAAGATGTGAAGAAATGCCAGAGGGAGGTGCCGTCGCAGACTACATGACTATGTGCCAGTCCGAGAGCAAAGCTACCGCAGTCGAACCTTGAAATCTGATGAAGGTAAACCATAATTTAATTAATTAGCAATATATAATTAGCTGGGCAAATATGGAACTACAGTGTTCCCTTGTTAGCGTCTCGAAGAAGTTACCTGGATACACAAAGGGGGAGCAAGAGCATAGTCAGGGGGGTTTATCCAAGGGGCCAGCTCCATGAACAGACCCTGCCTGTCGCTGAAGTCGCTCCGCTGCAGCTCCTCAAATGAGACCCCCTCCACACGCGCCTCCAAAAACTCGGCGCCTGCATCGTTGCAGTCCAGCTCCAGACGCCCAGAGGTGCTGAGGCGTAGCCGCCCTGCCAGCGGCCAGAAGTGCGCTAGCGCCTCACTCAGCGACACCTTCAGCCGTTCCACCACCGCCACATATTCCCCCGCATCTCGCAGCTTGTAGAACAGAATCCGACGGTTGTGCGGCATCTCCCTGCACATCGCATCGATGGCTGACAGAAACAGTGCCTTTTCGGGAGCTGGCATCGCCGGCTGCACCATGTGCCTCTCTATTATCCTCACACTCGCCATCTCCAACCCTTCTCCTCTTTCTTACAAAACTAAAAAGCTAATGACTCTCTTACAAAACTAGCAATATTATAAGAAGTCTGTGACTCTCTGTTCATTGTTGGCTTTGAACGCGTCTTTGGCTAGTTAACACGCCACCACGTGTGCATTGAATCCATCAAAATTTCAAAGCATGTTTCGCTTTTTCATAGCCGTCTACGAAAGGGCTGCCCTCTGCACTATTTGGCACGGGCTTTTCAAATGGGATGGACGCTGGGGTCGTTCGGCCTCCACACTATCTCGCACGCGCATGCTCAAATGGGATCGACGACTGAGGTGATCTGGGCCGTCGGATGTGCATTTGGTAACTTCGGGGCGTTTGGTAAATTTGGGAAGAAAAGTAAATGGGGGTCGTTCGGCCTCCACACTATCTCGCACGCGCATGCTCAACTGGGATCGACGACTGAGGTGATATGGGCCGTCGGATGTGCATTTGGTAACTTCGGGGCGTTAATTAAATTCGGACAGGCTTGTAAAGTCGGGTCAATCCGCACCCCATGTCTTGAACCCCCGACCTCTCCACCACGAGCCATGTGCACTAACCACTACGCCCTCATGCATACGTTGAAATATAGGCGATTCGAGTATGTCATATTGTAAATGTGGGCCGATTAGTAAATTCAGGGCAAATTTGTAAATTCAGGGCAACTTCAGATCTGACGGTCCATAATTGACGCGCGTCGCCTTTTCCTCCTCCACCATTGATCCCATTTGACCATGCCCGTGTGATATCGGGCCGATTAGTAAATTCCAGGCAAATTTGTATGACGCGCGTCGCCTTTTCCTCCTCCACCATTGATCGCATTTGACCATGTCCGTGTGATATAGTGATGAGGGTCATTCGGCCGTTAGATGCATTATTGTAAATTCAAGCGGTCCCGTAAATTTGGGGTGAAAAGTAAAGTTAAGTCATCTAGTAAATTCGGGTAAGCATCTTGAGCCTCGAACCCACGATCTCCCGCATGCGATGGATGCATGTGCTCTAACCACCACGCTCGCATGCGTTCGTTGAAGTATGAGGCATTTCAATGCCACATATGTAATGCGGCCCGATTAGTAAATTCGGGCTAGTAGGTAAATTCGGGACGCGAAATCTTGTAAATTCGGGTAGCCCGATCGCATGGCTCACAATGCATGCGCCTTACCTTTTTCACCTCCATCCTTGATCCCATTTGAATATGGCCGTGCCATATAGTGCTATGGTGCGCACATGCAACATGTCACTAGCCGCAACGGCTGCAATTAATGACATGGCTTAAAGAATCAAGCTTCGGCGGCTCCACCGTAATAGTAGGACTTACAATGTAGTCGCCCGTTGCGGGAACGCAATTGTAGTTGGAAAGCCAACCGAAAAAAATTAAGGGCAAACTTGAAATTCTACCGGTTTTTAGGTCAAAATTTGAAGCTTTACCTGTATTTACACTAAAACTTCTGTGAATTTGCCGGTTTTCTTCAAGGCAAACCAACCGTGTTCATTGTTGGCTTTGAACGCGTTTTTAGTTAGCACGCCACCATGTGTGCATCGAATCCATGAAAATTTCAAATCATGTTTCGCTCCTGAGTCCTCTCTGAGGCTCTTTCTGATGAAACTCTCACAAAACTAGCAATATAAGAAGTGGAGCAATCACCCTTGTTCATTGTTATCTTTGAACGCGTCTTTAGTTAGCCCACCACGTGTGCATTGAATCCATCAAAAATTCAAATCATATTTCCCTTTTTCATAGCATCTATGAAAGGGTGCACACACCTCGTGATTAATTGACACCCCCTTTTGGAGGTGGGATCTATGACAAGCCTTTTAAGGCAATTGAAGACCGTCGATGGAATTTAGGAATGAAGAGGGGAACCTAGAGGGAATCGGTTGAGGGGCGGGCCACTTGCAGGAGTTTATTTCCTACCTGGTTTTGGTTTGTGACGACGCTCAGTGAATGAATGTTGTGGGGACCGCCTTTTTCATCTCTCTCTCTCTCTCTCTCTCTCTCTCTCTCTCACACACACACACACACACACACACACAAGTGGATGCGAATTGGGTATCACTTGGGGATCACAACACTTTTCAAGGGTGTGGGGATGATGGCGATGAGTGTAGGGGGTTATGGCACTCGAGTCTCGAATTCAATGTAATCTCTCTCTCTCTCTCTCTCTCTCTCTCTCTCTCTCTCTCTATGCCATGTCGCAGGCTTAAAGAACGGCAATTTCTCTCTTGCAAGAAGTGAAGAAAGGTAATGCTTCAGGACTAAGTAACACCGAGCATTAAAGAGGAGGTGAAATTTCACGCACGAAAGCCGGGGTGATCGCAACCGTTTAGATTATTGAAAGACTAAACCCGGCCACAAATTAAACCCGGACAATGCCCGTGTTTAAATAATAAAACCTTGTAAAAACGGTTCAAGGTCACAACATGTGCGCGAGGGTAAGATAGTTAGCCCATGCATCTCAATCTAGTAGCGTGGACTTGGGTTCAAATCGGATCGACGATAGGTCCGTTTTCTGCTAAACTCGAGTCCCATTTTTTCTCGATTCTCATGCATCCAGGTTTAATCTACGTCGGCCTTCTCGCATCCACTTCCGAGCCGTTGATCCCTTTTTTATTTTCTCTTACCATAAGCACGGAGAATTGTATTAAAAAGGAACAAAAGTTACATCGATAGGTTGCCGAGCAACTCAATCCCTTAACCCCAAAACACCACACAAACACCCCCCCCCCCTCCCCTCTTTTTAATGCTAGGTGTCACTTAGTGTGGAGGGTAATGCTCGCAAGAAGTGAAGAAAACTAATGAGTTCACATAAGCTTTCAATCTCAACAATGTCACATCATGTACTTGGTGCACTTTTGAGATTACTTTGCATTTTGAGTTGCTTTCATTTTCTCAAAAATGAGTCCATCTTCCTTTTGAGGGTGTACCCACTATACGAGCATAGGGGGTTTTTCATTTTCTCATAAATGAGTCCATCTTCTTTTTGAAGGTGTACCCACTACACGTGCATTGGGGGTTTCACGTTGAGTGGATAGCTGAGCAAGATTGAAAGAGAAGTGCGTTAGGCTTCATATTTAAGAGGTCCCCAAGGTATGTCGTTATTTTTGTGCGTTCTTGCACCGAAATGGGCATTGCTATCATGTTTGTATGAGAGAGAGAGAGAGAGAGAGAGAGAGAGAGAGAGTTGGGTTCTCGAGGGGATATAGATGACCTTGACAATAGGAAATGTGTTCGTGTGTGTGTGTAAGTGTGTGCAAAAGTAGCAGGTATCACATTGAAACTTACACCGTTTGTGGATTGCAATATAGAACACTCACTATATAGTGGCTCAATGGCCGACAAAAACAACACATATTCTTAAGATGTTGCCCTTGAGGATGGTAGGATAGCTAGAAGATGTCTTGAAAGCACCGAGTGCCACGAGCGCAATGTTCATTACATTAATCGGGTGGACCTTATCAACCATATGTGGGATGTGCATCGCCTTATGGTGGCCATTCCCAAGCGAAAGCCAGGCCGCAGCCTTGGAGCTCCCAAGATTGGAGTGGCATCGAGATCGTATGAAAAACAATGCCGTGCGAGATTCTCAAATGCAGAGCACAAATTTGATAAAAATTTTAAGGCTCAGAAAGCTAGAGAAAAAAGGAGGGCTGAAATAGATTGTGAAGATTTAAGTGAAGAAGAAAATCTTTTTATGCCCTCAAGAGATAGCTTTATCGAAGAAAAGGTGGCAGCTACTATGAAGGACTATTTAGAAGATAAAGAGTCACGGATGACCCACATTCATAAAAGGATTGCAGAGGGGTATGACTTGCATGTAAATTTATACTACAATTGTTAACCTACATTGAAATGTATATTTTAATTCTTCCATTGATTGACTTCGCATTTTTATAGAAACGTTCACCAATGGGCATTGGTAAGACACCAAATAACATGTCTCAAGAAGATGCATTGATTGGCACACCACCGAGTCTTTTTGGTATCTTTACTCTTTCTTCCAAGAATGCTAATATTTGTTAAGGATTCATAGTTGAAGTATAATCTTGTTTCAATGGAAGAAAACTCGTAATATGTCGGATGAGCATGGCCCATTATTAGCACTTGTAAAGGAAATCATCCCAAAGAGGTTCTTAGATGGCACTCCTTTCAATGGATTTGCATAGGGCCACTAACCTTGGTCGTCTCCAATGGATCCATTCCCATTTAGGATGGTTTGGGCCTAAGCAATGACCCAAAGCTCTTAAGTGAAAGGTGAGTCTAATGGTCTAAGATAGTCGACATGAGGACAGAAGTCATCGAAGAGATGAATATGGTAGAGATTGCAATACACATGATCATATGGCCAAGAGGAGCCTCATGCTTTTTGGCAGTGATGGCTTCAAAGCTTTAGAGCACAATAGAAGGAGCACATTTGTTGAAAGCCTGCGACCATGAGGCTAAATTGAAAGAAAAGGAACAAAACAGAAGTAGGGGGTGATGGTCGACATGATAGCAGAAGTGAATGTGACAGTCTACGATGGCAAAACTCAAAACTCGCAGAAGAGATGATAATGGGGATCGCAAAAGACATGATGTACACAATGATGGAAATTGTCGTGCACATGATTGACCATGATAGAGAGAGAAAGGATTGTAGCCACAGGTTTGGTCATCAAAGGTCTCAAAGAGAGCATGATGACTGCGAGCATAGATACAATGGATATGTGGCAGTGATGCTAAATGCAGAGACGTGATTAGGAGGACTCAAGATCCTAGCTCTTCAAAAGGGAACATAAAAGAAGAATACACACTAATGTCCTCTTTGGGCTACTTTTTGTTGATCGCATGAGAAGAGTGTATTGATGGCGGTGAGCAGCAAAGTAGTGATGAGGTTGCAGTGACTTGATTGATCTATTCTTATGCACCATCACCAATCATAGAGAAAAATCGGACAATATTGCTCTTGCCTAATGTGCACTTCACCATCAAAGGGTTGGAGGTTGTACGCATGCTCAGTCAAGGTAGCTTTGGTGCGGTGCTTCTTGTTCGTGCCTCACCACCTGCATCATCATTGAATCAAGAGTTTATTGCCTGCAAAGTACCTGGAGGATGCCTCCCATGATAATAGTGCTAGCCAACGCAATATGGAAAACGAGATTGATGCCTTAAGAGAGTCTTGCTTAATGAAGATTGATCCCTCCATAGTACCTATGATAGCAGTGATAGACGTCGTTGTGTTGCGGCCATGGAGCTATGTCAAGATGGTTCCTTAATCGACATGTTGGAAGAAAAGTGGAAATACAGACGTAACATGGGCAGCAAAGACACATCCCCAATTTTCTACCAATCTGTGAAGGTGCTCCTCTTTAGCCACCATAACTATATCATCCACCTTGATGTTAATCCAGACAATATCCTCTTGCACAATCTAGGACAACCCCCCACAACATGCCTAGCATATTTTGGGCTCGCTGAACCGAGGAGCCTCGACCAACAGTTATATTCACGACAAGCTAGTGAAATATACTTATATGAGCAATGAGGCATTTGTTGGGAGATCAAGAATTCTTGGTTTTTGTGCACTAGAGGTTGAACAAGATGGCATGGTGAGTGCAAAAGTCGATACATGGAGCCTTGATGCGACATTGTTGCAAATGCTAATGGGCAAGGTGCCTCCAGAAAACAGTATTGCACTCACCTTGAATGTGGAGTGTTTACTTGTCACTTCGTGAGTCAAAGGTCGTTTTGTGGATCTCCGAGCCCACAAGTGGCCACTTGGCATGATCGAAGCCATTGCCCACAACTCTATTCGCATGGCCAGGAGCGTCCAGAGAAAGTGTTGTTTTTTTATTATTATTTCTTGACGTGCTGGAGATGGCGCTATTTTTGAAGCGATCTTTGGAGCTTTTTTCACACCTTGCATGCTGTGTTGATAATAAATTGCTCTCACCAAGTAATAAATAAATAACTAGTCGCAAGCTTGAAGCGAGAGGTAAAAGCAGAACTAACAGGTAGCTGTGATTCTCCAGGTTTGTCTATGGCCACTCTATTGTTTTTTTCTCCATGTTTTTGGTATTGTGGCCTGAGCACCAACACCGACTATACAGACAGAGAAAGATTGAGAGAGAGAGAGAGAGAGAGAGAGAGAGAGAGAGAGAGAGAGAGAGAGAGAGAGAGAGAGAGAGGCATGCTGGTCCTTATGGTGCAGGGCTGGTTCAACGACCGGTGACTCTTTATTTCATCACCGCTTGGTGGAGTCGCGGTGCTACGGATGTAGTAAATAATAGTGGTGTTGACTAAATTACGAGACATAATGCATGATACACCTGGCATATTATAGAAGCTGTAGTCAACTAGCCAATGACATATGCGTACTGCCCACCGGTCTTAAAGGGTAAGGCAGCCAGAGGCAATAGGCATTGGCATTTGGTGATGACTCATCAGTAGGCAACAAGAAGAAAGTACTTGCAAGTACTGGTGTGATGTGTTGTAGGGTATCCTCTTTGGATCCAATTTCCATCCCTTTCGAGCCTTCTCTAAATCAGTGCTCGCCCCACCAGCTCTTGCAACAATCATGGATGTGCATTTGTAGAAATGAAGCTTTTGCATGATCTAAACTGCCACACCTACTATACATACCCCACCAGCTCAACAACATTACTTGCATCCAACCCCTCATGACTACATGTTTGCTTGGTGCAACACATAAACGCTACGGGGCAGGGCACGGCTTCCGTTTCTTATAGTTTTTGGAGAGACCACAGTGCCAGCTCTCCACCATACTTTTGTATGGCACTTCTGCATGACGTGCGTTGTATACTTTGCAATTTTGATTTGTGACATTTCACTACATGACGTAATGTTTAACTATTCACATTCCTTTCTTGTAGCTTGACTCAAATATCGGCTTGTGGAGTGGACAACTGAAAAGTGCCAGTACAACATTGTAGCTCAGTGTAGCATCCCATTTCATGTTGCAATGCATTAACGCTTTATCCATTTGCTTGCTTTAGAATTTTGGGCATTGCTTTGTTCGATTCAATTTACGTTATGCTGCTTTCAAAATTATATATTCGATATCGATCAAGATCTGCATATGTTAGCTATGGACGCAACTCTTTACATACAATTGCTAACCAGTGTGTGCGGTGTATTAAAGTAGTAAATGCATAGGTAGTGAATACATGTAGTGTATTACAATAGTAAATGCAATTGTGTATCTTTACTTTAGACCTAATCAATCGATGCCACAATGTATATGTCCTCGTTTCTCCCATACTAGGCGTCAATATGAAGATGTTATATAGCGAGGCCCACCAAGCAAGAATAGTTGTGTTTATGACCATTGTTGATAGGTACATAGGTGGCATTTCTAGTGGGCATGAGTAAAAGACTATATATTCTCATTAGCATGTCTTTATTGTATCATTTTGCTTTCAGTAGGGATCATTGGGTGTTGTTTTCTCTATTTAACAATTCTCTCAAACAATTGGTACGACTATCGTGGGAGAATCATGGCATCATCTACCTCAATTCAATGGGGACAACCATGCCTAAACAATATCTTTCCAAAGTGTACAGGTAAGTGGATTTTAATAATAATTTTTTGCTTTTTATTGTGTATAAACTCTCATTACAATACTTTACATTATAGAGCTTTGGAAATTTTGGCACCACATTGCTCCAATGCCTCTTTGAGAGCATTCATGGAGAGCCCTAGAAGGATCTTGGATGCCCTAGAGTCTATCTGATCATTCTCAAACATTAGGTTGCTCTTCCACTATCTGATCATTCTCAAACATTTGATCCTCAACACTCTCTTGGATCCCTTGGCCATCATCTCTATTCAATCTTAGAAGTATGGCACACAAATGATTAAAGTGATTTTCTATTATTAGTCGTGTGGCATAGATGTGTTTACAAAGGCTTGAGAAATCACGAAAATCACAATAGCTGCTTTGTAAGCTTACATGATACAATATTCATGGAATGGAACCACTTTGTATTTTAAAATTTAATGTCATCTCATTGAGGGTATGCAAAGAGGAAGGATCTTCCTCATATTTTTGTAGAATTTTCTCTCCCTCCCGTAGCCTTGTGGCCTGATGCTTTGACGACCCATATCTCTTAAACCGTCCCGAGTTGGGTGCAACACACCTTGTGCTTATTAGCCACCTATGTTGTGAAAGATCTTCTTAAAAAAAAGGTATAGTTACCTATTTCTTGTTTCTGTTTAAAGAACTGCAATAAAGTCCCCCCCATGCAGGTTCCACTACTTGAGTCACCGACAAGGGCATGAATCAAATCCAAGATCGACCTGTTGATTTGGGCATTGAACAAAGTATATTGTTTGTATTGCCACAATCTCTCAACCAAGTTTTTTGTATCCACATTCCCATAATTAAACATGCGACTAAACTTTGGCCACTTTTCGTGCCAAGGGCTTTTGCTCCCACACCAACCATTCATCACATATCTTTGCACGCTCGTGATCTAAATGTAGTTTTGAAGGAGCCCTTGAAAATATTGCTCAAACTCAACCTGTGTGGCACTATGCATAACTGCACACATGGAAGAGTAGAGATGTTCACGTATTTGCTTTGGTTCCTAAAGCAAAGAGTAAAGCTCCTGTGTTGCATGAGCGCACAAGTACGTATAGCAAATGTTACATACCTATGGTAGAAGGTTCTCCACCCAAGCTTTCTTAGCACGAAACCAACACAAAATGATATGACCAAGATCTTGTTGACGAGAGCCATGGACTTCATAAACCAAACAGTAAGGGTCCTCCTCCACCACCTTACGAATAGCCTCAAGCTCCACTTATGATTTATCAATCACTATTGATGTGGGGTGCACATTACTCATTCTTGCAAAAATTGTCTTTAGGGTTATCTCGATTGCGATTCGTTCTTGGTAAGTTCCTGTGTCGTTGATGCATAGCATGAGCCATATTGGTAAACCTACACCATTTTGATTAGGCAAAACTGTAGCATACAATGGAAGGCCAAAAATGTTTGTCTTGAATGTGCTATCTATTGCCCAACATTTGTGTGTAGAAAATCTCATGGCCATGTCTAGCATCCATTCATCTTGAATAACAACAATAAAGGGCCTTTGATTAGGATCTTGTGTAGAGGGATTATACGGCTGGCAATAACACACCTTCCCTCGACATTGTAAGTTGCAAACCTCGACCCACATAGCATAATCTTTCTTTCATTCTTTTCCACCTTTTTACGTCAAGCATGCCACTTGGGTCACATGCCTGTAATTTCTTTAGGCTTGGTGAGTGTTCTCCTTGAAGTGAAAGCTTCATCAAATTATAACTCGATTGGTAGAAGGAGTAAAAAAAGGAGACACATACTTGTACGGATCGAGCGTGGAGAATCCATGTAGCCCATCTCGTTCCTCAAAGCCAAAAAAAAAGAGGTGTGAAGGGAATCCGTGCATGGACTACAATACACTCTTTCCTCACTATCACGACAATTCTCACTATCTTCGTCACTAGTGGAGAAAGAGCTTGAACCACCATTTGAAAGGGCATCTAACCATTGGAGATTTCCTCCATCTTGCATTTGAGTCTCAAAATCCATAAAATCCTTATGTGCTTGAGCTAAATATGGGGTAATGGTACACCCCCACCGAAGATGCTTGTCACTCTAAGTTCATGATATGTTCACTTGAAGTGTACACAATTGTTCACAATGGGATCACATGCGCTTTACTTGAGATTTACACAGTTGTTCACAATGGGATCACATGTGCTTCACTTGAAGATCACAATTATGGCTTTAAGTAGTCCACATGGCGTTCACCGTGGATAGTTCATGGAGAAGCGTGGGTTGAGAAAGTGAAGGGGATAAGTGAATGGGCAATGGGCATGAAAGAGACCAGGATAATTTGAAAACAAATTTTAGGTACCCATTCAAATTAGTAAATATCGCATGCTTTAAATGCCAATGATGAGGGAATGATGGGCCAACCAACTTGAATGGCCGGCCACTTTTTGCAAGGGTGTGATCACTTTCACTTGGTTAAATATCACTTTGAGTTCATTGTTTAGTGCACTTTTGGATTACTTTGGGTTCACAAAATGATGAACGACCGAGATCTTGCCCGCCTCCCAACTTTTCCCTCGACCATCAATCCCACCTCCAAGGGGGTGTCAAATTATCACGAGGCTTCACACATGCAGCATGTCATTAGCCATAGTGGCTACAATTGATGACATGGCTTAAAGATTCCAGCCGCAACGACTCCATCGTAATAGTAGGACTTACAACGTAGTGGCCTACTACGGGTGCACGATTGTAGCTAGAAAGCCAGCTTCACCAATAGGGGCTTCGTGAAGCTGTAAAACCCACGAACACATGTGTGCAAAAGAGATCCAACCGCTTCTCTGGATTATGTGGAAGTTGGAAAACCTTAGGGACTCACAACAGATGTGTGCACCCTTTGAGTCAGTTCACGTGGATAACAAGTTACCAACTTATGCGCAACCGACAACTATCAACTTTTGAGTTCCCGTGGAAGAAATAGGGTGCAACCCAAGGACCTTTATTTAGCTTGCAAGCTCACATTATGAGGATCCATTAGCTAGAACCAGAGGCAAAGTTTATCTTGTCTGAGGTTGCAAACCTGCTCCTCACTACGCACATGAAGCCGCGTTGGAATTGCTCATAACTTTTTCTTGGTATTCATCGATGGCAACCAAAAGCGTCGGCAACTGGTTCCCGAACCACTCTCCCATGTGAACTAGCTCTATGGTGCCCCCCACATGGACGGGAAGATGGCGTTCACATAGAATGGAGGGTCGTTTAAATTAGAAGCAAGGCTCAAGAAAAGATAGCTTCGTTTTATCCAGAACCTATTCAAATCAAAATATGGTTGCCTCAAATTTGGCAAGGAGGACTTAAGATGGGTTCAAATTTTAAGATTTTTAGTTGAAAAGTTCAAGTTTCTATAAAATTACTTGGTAAGCGTAATGTGGCTTTTAAGTTTCTTGAGCATGGATGTTGCCACTTGGCATGATCTAATCCATTCCCCTCAACCCAAATCGCATGGTCAATGTCGAGTGCTTGAAAAGCTTTATTCTTAACGAGTCCACTTCTTGAAAAGAGTCAATAGAGCACATATTCGGCCTCATCACGCTCTTTGTTGACGTGGGGGATGCATTGTGGCGGATGATGAAGTAGGAAGAGATGAGCATGCTATGATGAGGATCTGCACTAACGATGAAAATAGCGGTGGTGGTGACGCCATCGCAGCTGAATGCCATCGATCTGAAGTGTGTGAGTAGAGAAAGGTGGTAATGATAGAAGTATGCTGACCCGATTTAGCTTGCCCTGCTAGAAAGTTGCATCAAAACTGAGTGCTTTTGCAAAAGATTCAATCGAGCTCATTTTGTTGCCATGGCTTCGACCTTCACTATTGCAAAATCGAGGATCCGCCACCTCCTCCGTTACTTTTGAAGACCAATTTTCATATTGACCAAATTTGACTACCCCTACCACGCGATTTTTTAAACTGAGGGAGCCTAATGTGATTTTTATTTTCATTCTAGAGCCTAATGTACTTAGCAAAGTTTATTATGTATCTTGCCCAAAAGAGTGAGAAACAAGAAATATTTACTGAAAGCCTTAAAATTAAAGAGAGTGGTGATGAGCTTCCTAAGCACTTTATCAAATGTTTGATCACCGGTATTCATCTTGTTCTTTTCCCTAAAAGCAAGATTACAAACAAGGAAAAAACCAAAAGGAAACATCCAAATTCAGCTTCCCTAGGCCGTCTGTCATTGATAATAGAGGGAAACTCAAAGACCTGCACAAGGAGCTTGACCATGTGGCTAAGTTGAAAGATGAGAGAAAACACAAAAGTAGTGATGGTGATAGACATGATAGCAAACAAGAACACCATGGTCAACATGATGGCAAAAGTTGTAGAAGAGATACTGATGTGGATTGTAGTAGACATGATCTACATGATGATGGATATTGCGGTAGACATGATTGACAAAAGAGAAGGTATGAAAGACAAAGAGAGCATGAGATAATATAGAAGGAATTGTAGCCACGGGGATGAAGAGCATAACGATTGTAGGGATAGATACAATGTGTATGTTGGTAGTGATTACAATGATGAATGCAGAGACGGGAGCAAGAGGGATTCAAAGGAATTTATCTCATGCATGCTTTTTCGCACAAAGAAGGGTGACTATGAGTTGAAGTCTTAAGAATACGTGTCCCTCATTTTGAAGGTCTTCACAGAGTTAACATTGGTTTCTATTACGTAGGAGTAACGGTGGCAAGTTTTGATATGGTGATCCCTACACAGACGAAGCTACCTAGAAGCAAGCATAGAGAGAGAGAGAGAGAGAGAGAGAGAGAGAGAGAGAGAGAGAGAGAGAGATTGTATTATCATCCACGGAGGTCAAATATGACCCACAGAATCGGATGTAAAACTTTACATTGCCATGCTTATATGTGAAGAAATGAGATACATATCACCTAAGGACTGAGGGTCCATCAAGAGGGTAAAAGAAAGGAACAAAACCTAAGGGGGAGTGATTGAGGGGAGAGCCTCTTTTGAAGTTCAAAACTCCTGAATGATAGTTTTACCGCCTTGATAGACTACCCATTTACCTTGTTTGTGGGATTTAGACACCTTCTTGAGCTTGTCCTTTTTAATTTTGAGTTGGTTCATGGTCAGCTCCTCAATATTCCAAAGCTTTGTTCCTTTGAGGATGCGGGATTGACGTAGAAGCTTCACCCGCTCCTCTTTGTCCTTGACAGTAAAGATACAATGCTCGGGTTGCACTTGTTGATGTGTATCATTGATCCAAGCGACAATCTCTGGCTTGATGTTGACTGGTTCAAGAAGAGAGAGAGAGAGAGAGAGAGAGAGAGAGAGTTTTGGAGACAATTCTCACGGTTATAGAGGGCAACAAATGAGAACTCACAAATAGTGAAAAGCAAGAAATGTTTGCTGGAAGCGTGGCAATGATAAACAAAGAGATCAAGGTGGGAGCAAACGAGATGCAACCTACACAACAACAATGCAAGGTCCTTTATCAACATTCAATTCCCTATGCCTATGCATTTGCTTTGTCCAACACATAAATCCTACCGGGGAGGACACAACTTTTGTTTTTTATTAGTTTTGGAGAGACCACAATGCCAACTCTCCACATACTTTTGTATGAAACTTCTGCATGGCATTGTATAATTAGCATTTTCACTATGTGACGCTTCATTGCAAGACGATATGTTTAACTATTCACATTGGTTTATGTAGCTTGACAAAAACATTGTCCTCCCGCTTGGAAAATTGGGCGACACCCGGACACAATTATCAGATATGTAGTGCAGTTTAATTTTATAGTCTATTGAAACATTCTGTATTTTTTGAGTTTTTCAATGCTTCCTTAAGTTTAGTTTAGCTACATGCTTTCCTCACTAGTATATGTTCAATCTCGATCATCATTTCTATATATCAAAGTAGGTTAAGCAGTAGTGTTTAAGTAAAATGATCAAGATGCAACCTTTGGTCAATTTAGTTACCCCCTTTAGTAGCCCTTTGATATATAGTGAGCTCTATGGGACACAACTTGCTTCTTCCCAATGCTCATCAACCCAAGCTAAGGTATGGTTGTTGCCTATCGATTGGTTCTACTCATCTGCTTATGTTCCACAACAAAAACTGTTGTGATAGCAATCACAACCAACTAAGCAAGTAATCAATTGCGCTCCGAAATGTATCAAAACATGTACAACAAAGAGTAGTGCTTTGGTCTCACTGCTCAAAAAGTTGTAGAGAAACCCATGAAATTGGACCATTTTATAGATAACTATAGAGATAACCAATCATCATATATGACATTCTTTTTTTAAAATTTGCCAATGAACTTTGTACTTGTTTACTTTAGTGCTAGATGCTTGATGTCAATCTATGTATGTCCTGTTATGTTAAGATGTTCTATAGCAACAACCACCAAGCAAGACTAGTTATTCTCAAATATGGTTTTTACCTTATCGGAAAGGGGTGAAAAGGATCCATAAATTCATTTTATCAAGCCTTGATTAAAAGGCTCTTTATTCAAAACTAAATGAGCCCCATAGGCCAAGTTCCAACCTTTAGCAAGTTGGTGGTTGGCCCAACTTTTTACATTGTAGAAAAGAACAAAAAGTAGACTTGTGATTGTAGGTGGAAAGGTGACTTGCACAAAGAGGTCACTCCTCATTTAGAGGACCTTCTAAAATCTACAGGGTGGTTCAAGGACCCTCTACATTGGAAGTGCTTCTAAGATGTTCACATTTAATGCATCGTGGAAGGTCTATGCGAATACATTTTTAAATTTGGAAGCCCCTATAAAATCACCACCATCTGGTGTACGTGGCTAACCTCTAATAAGACAAAGAATAAAGTGATTTTGTGGGGGTACCCTATACTAAAGTATAATGCAACAAGGAAGCCTCTCCCACGTGTCACTAATTGCATATTTTCACAAGTCAAATGAAGCCATTGCATTGAGCCATGATTTAAATGGGCTAGTTATCTTCACTCCGACCATGCTTCATGTCAGGCTGCTAGGATAATCTTCTTAGCTTGCATTGTTGCACACATTTTGAACACCCCATTTTTTGTAAATTTTTACATATGGACATGACACCATGTGTCAAAAGGGTGTGTGAGATTTCTTTTTGTGGGTTTTTTATCTTGCTTTAGCAAACACATATACATGCAGTGCAAGTCCCTATTATAGCGCCAATTATGCGATTGCCTTCAATACCCGTTAGTGAGTTTTTTGTAGTGTCACTTGTATACAACTAAAGCTCGTGTAGAAACATAAAAAATTCAACCAAATATTAGAATTTTTGAGGTCTTGGGTCGTTGTGTCTCCTCCATGATTTTTGATACAGTTTTTTGCCCTCGATTAGCCTTGCCTACGTGTGGTCGTGCTAGGGCAGCTTGTTATTTGTGGTAGTTTTTCACATAAAGGTACACAGTTTTGAAGTTTTGAGGCTTTAAAGCATTCCTTTGGAGTTTTGTTTTGTGAGTTACAGTGTATTTCCCGCAAGGTACATGATATGGCATCCCACAAGCAGTTTGGTGTAGGGTGAGTTGTGGAAGATTGCTTGTTTTGTGGTGTGTATACACTTCAAACTTGTGATTTTGAAGAGTCATTTGATAAAGGGGAAAGCTCTTTTACTCAAGTGCATTGGTTGATGTGTGTTTTAAATCCATGCCAGGGCTTGTGCTTCATAGTTTCCATGGTGATCGTTTGGGTGGCATGTGCTTGTAAAGTCCCAAAGGATCACTTAACTTTGAATTGTGGAGTTCTTTTGATACCTCTTGTGGTGCTGAATTTGTGTCTTGAGTGCTATTGGAGACATTGCTTTAGAGGTACCCCTTGCTCTTGTTTTCCCAACACTGTCATCTTCCACCTTTCACTTTGTGCACACACACGTGCACACACATAGGGATAGAGAGAGAGAGAGAGAGAGAGAGAGAGAGAGAGAGAGAGAGAGAGAGAGAGGGTTCATGCCAACTAGCAAAACATCCATCACATTGATCGTACTAAGCTTATCTAATTTTTGGTAATATAGATCAATAAGGAGACGTGAGGGGTTAATCCTCACGCTGAGCTCCACCAACACTCTATGCACTCATCTTCTTCGTCACCCACACTCACACTTTGCACACACTGCACATACACTTGCAAGTGCTATCAGAGTCATGGTGGTACTCTCCTACTCCGTGTACATGCGAGCTTCTCAAAGAGCTAAGGCTTGGACATTGGACATCATTACACACAGAGAAATTGAAGCTCAAACACAACGTGCAATAGTACAGAGTTGTAGTGGGAGGTTTGAGCTTGAGAAGAAAGCTTAGAGCTATAGACTCGAATGAATGAACAATTAAAGTATAGTGCTGCAATTAAAGTATAGCAATGTAATTTTACAACACTAGGTGAAGGTCGTACAATAGCGCAATAAGAAGCAAGCACGACAACATTGAAAATAGGTAATATATAGTGCTAGCGATTTTAAAAAGGTAACACTTTTGGGTTTTTTTGCTACTGTGTACCGCTACAGAGAGGACCTAGTTGGCTACAGTTTAAGAGGCTTTGTCAATGATACATTCAAGGTTTAGTAGGATATTTATTACCAGTGAGTACTTCTCTTTGGGAGTTTTATATATATGGATATGTGTGATTAGCACCTTTGTGTGTGTGTGTCCCGTGTGTGTGTGTGTGTGTGTGTGTGTGTGTGTGTGTGTGTGTGTATATGTGCGTGCTCTATTGAGAGCAATTTTTACTCCCCACAAGAAGCTCACTTCAGTCCAGACTTTGCTTGAATCTCAATGGCGTTTGTTTGAGCGCGTGTCTTGTGGTGACAATTTAATGTTTTGTATGCACATTGTTTGGCATATACTATCATTGCACTTCATTGTGGAGCCAATTTCTTCTTGTTTTGGCAGTCCTAGATGTTTTTGAGACTCAGTCCGAAAGAGCCCTTTCTGAGAGTGTGGCTAGTCATGTCTACATAGCCTGTTGTGAGGGTTGTTGTGTGAGGTTTTTCGAAACTGAGCATTGGGGGCCGGGGTACCTTGTGTGAGGTGGATTAAAGCGATGGAGATCCCCATTCATAGCCTTGCAATATGACATGTATAGAAGGGTATAGGTGCTTTTGATGCCTTGTTGGCAGTCACATTTGTTAGTTATCTTGATCACTTCTATGTTGTTTATGTCCAATGAGCACTCTTGATCTTTTATGCAATGATTTTGTCTTAATTTGGGTTGACATTTTGCTCCCCGTATAGAGAAGACTCTATCAAATTTTTCTTGTGAGTCCTCTAGTTTTCTTACCACACTCTTTTGCATTGACATTGTAGTGATTTTGTTGACTTTCTTGTTGAGATTTTGATCTCCGTGCAAAGAGATTCTAATGATTTTTTTTTTGGGTCAAAAAATTTGTTGTAAGTTCTTAGTGTTACTCTCTTGAAATTACCCCTTGTCAATATAGTTCTATCTTCTAAGTTTTCTTACCACACTCTTTTGCATTGACATTGTAGTGATTTTGTTGACTTTCTTGTTGAGATTTTGATCTCCGTGCAAAGAGATTCTAATGATTTTTTTTTTTGGTCAAAAATTTTGTTATAAGTTCTTAGTGTTACTCTCTTGAAATTACCCCTTGTCAATATAGTTCTATCTTCTAAGAAATAAGATTACTACATTAAGAAGTTTGATGACACAAATTTCACCATATGGAAGAAGAGAATGCTGCAACAAGGGACTTGCAGCACCATTGAAAGAGCGCAGAGAGGGTTTGTACATTGGTGACCAATGAGAGGAGCTTGATGCTCATGCCATGGCAACTATTAGGTCTCATCTTAGTGAGTCTATATTCTTCACGATTATGGACAAGACCAATGGTAAAGAACTATCGAAGTCTTCATGCTTAGCATGGGATGATAAGAACAAAGTGTTTCCGATGAAAAAGCTTATGCGTCTTAACATGAGATAAGGTAGCAGTGTCAGTTCACACCTGAATAAGTTTAATAGTGTGTTTACTCAGCTGACAACAAAGGGGCTTAATTTTGATGATGAAATGAAATCCATTTTCTTGATATGTTCTTTACCTACATCATTTAACACTGCCATTGATAACTCCGTCCCTAAGGGCAAGCTTCTTTTTGGTGATGTTACTAGTGCTTTGCTCACGGAACAAATTTGGCATCAATCTCTTGACACTAGTGGGCACATTGATGCATATATGGCAAGTAAAAGTAGCCAAAGACATAATCAAAGACAAAGAGGTCATAATCACAGTCGTGATTGTTTGCGGGATTGCAAGAATGCACGTAGCAAAATTCTCACATTTTGTACATGTTGCAGAAGTGCTTTATTAATTGCTAAGGAAAGGAAAAATATTTGTATGGAAAGAACTTGACACAAAGGCTATCAAGAAACTAAAGAAGATGGTTCTCAAGGCTCTGACCCTGAGGAAAATCGACTACAAATGCGGAAGGCGAGTAATCTTAACAATTGACACTAGCCCGTTAGGTATTAGGTGGGCTATATGTCAGGATGATGCGGAAGGACACAGGTATGTGGTTTGATTTGGAGAAAAGGTGCTCAATTCTCGTCAATGAGATTATCCACAGGTTAAGAGAGAACTTTGGGGAGTTGATATTGCTCTAAGGTCTAATAAGGAGTATTTTATTGGAGCTTTAGTCGTGGTAGTGACAGATTGTTTGCATGATTGTAAATTGCTCTACTCCGAACATTGCCATGCTGCAACGATGGATAGCCTATATTGAGTCTCTTAACCTTGAATTTTTTCATATTATAGGTAGAGATAACCTTGTAGCAGATATGTTATCAAGGGCCATGTTTGAAGATGAAGAAGAGATGCTTACCACAAGTGATGATGTTGGCTTGAAGTTCTATAATTCTTCGTATTTACATGCCAGTTGTGGTACCTTTTTGAAGAGTTCTATGAGGGGGAGTGGCTTTTGATTGGCCACTACCTTAGCACTCTAAACAAGCAAGAAGGATGGAGTGACCAAGATTATAAGAGGATCGAGAAAAATGCCAACAACTACTTTCTAAGGGATGGGCATCTATTGAAGCAGCCAATGCATCCAAGAGGGGTACCGTAGTGGGTTGTTTGTGACAAAGCAACTCAACAACATGTTATAAAAGAGTTTCATGAGAGCTTATGGGTTGGACACAGAGGAGTATGGGCAACCTTTGTAAACATCAAGGACTGGTACTGGTGGACATGTATGTATAAATATGTGGCTCAATTTGTGGAGACATGCTTATTACACCAACAATATTCTAATGTGCGACATTGAGATGGATTGCATCCCACCTATCCACTGGCTATGCACTACATGTGGGTGATGGACCTAATTACAATGCCAGTAGGTGTCTGGAAAATGAAGTACATTGTTCTTGCCAGAGAAGACCTTACTAACTAGGTTGAAGGCAGAGTTTTGTGTACCAGTATGCAAGTTCTTGGTTGAAGATGTTATTTCCAGGTATGTTTGTGTTGGAAAAATTATTGCTGATAGAGGAGAGCTAGATGTGGATGAATCTCATGAGTTCTTTGCTCGTTTGGGCATTGAATTGGCTCTCACTACAACATACAATCTAGAGGGTAATGAAAAAAGTGAAAGAGGACATCTGCCTATTGTTAAATCTTTAGCAAAGGCATGTCTAGGGCATATTGGTGATTGAACTAAACGCTTACCATTTGCTTTGTGGGATGATCGCACTACACACACTTTTGTTACATGTTTGTGCCATTTGAGCTGATGTATGGGCAAAAACCCATTATGCCTATAGAGGAGGCAGTTATGTCTTGGACTGTAATGCCACAGAAAGAGGGTATGTCTATAGAAGGTTCTCCATTGGGCAGTTACTACACTCTCACTGCAACAATGAAGCCGAATATGCAGCCCTAATTCTTGGGTTGGAACAATGTATTTCACAAGGAATTCAACGTCTAAATGTGTTTGGCGATGCTTTGCTTTTGATAAGGCAGATAAATGGAACTTGGGTTTGTAAGAATCAGGTTTTACTGGGTCAACTCTGCCAAGTTAAGGATCTTCTGAAGAAGTTTAAAGCAGTGAAACTATTTCATGTCCCTAGAGCAGAAAGCAGGAGGCAGATGCTCTAGCCAAAGAAAGAATACAAGAAGTTCCCATAGGAGCAATCAAGCTGAAGCTACCCCTCTTCCAAGGTAGTGATGCTATGCCTGATGTCGTCAGTTTTTTAGATACAGGAGAATGTCCGCAAGGATACACCAAAGGCCAGAAACAGTGGCTGGTAAGGAAGGCTACTATGTACCGCCTTGTAAACAACCACTTGTATTGTAAGGGCAAGGATCAAATTTTCAGGTGGGTGCCAACCTCCAGTGAGATCACAGAGGTAATTTCAAGTTGCCATGATGGCGTCTGCGGCGGTCATTTTGCCCTAGATATCACCGGTAGGAAGATTCTACAAGCAGGATACTCTTGGCCTAACTTGAACAGGGATGTACACCATTGGTGTAAAACATGTAAGGCTTGTCAAGTGGCCTGTGATCGCACATTAACCTACGAGCTACAAACTCCTATCATCTCATATGGTCCATTTGAGAAATGGGGAATAGATGCATCGGTCCTTTACCAAGGGCCCAATCAGGTAAACTGTACATCATAGTGGGTGTAGACTACACGACTCGATGGGCAGAAGCAACAGCCACCACCCGCATTACAGCCCAAGAGGTAGCAAAGTTCATTTTTGAGCATATCTGTTTCCGTTTTGGCACTCCTCTTGAGATAATATCAGACAGAGGACCAGGATTTCGAGGTGATTTTGTGGGAGAACTGATAAAGAAGTTAGGCATCACACGTCAACATTCCACACCATACTATCCATAATGCAATGGTCTGGTAGAGAAGGTAAACGGAATGATTTGCAAAATCATCACAAAGCAGGTGAACAATCACACAGGGGACTGGGATAAACATCTCATGGCAACTCTTTGGGCCTACAGAACAACGTTCCGAACATCACTAGGTTTAACCCTTTTCCATCTAGTTTATGGGAAGGAGGCAATTCTACCCATTGAAGTACAAATAGCCAGCTTACGAGTTTTGGTTAGTTAGATACATTGTCCAATTGTAAATCTCCGAAACCACATCTTGGATTTGGAGAGACTCCAACTAGATAGGGAAGAAGCAATCAATCACTATGCAACACAAGCAGAACGACGCCGGCTCACTTTCAATCAAGGGCTTAAAGAAAAGGGATTGGAAAAAGGTATGTTAGTGCTGAGATACGACAACAAATTTGACACCAGGAAGGATAAGAAATTTCAACCCAGATGGGAAGGGCCATTCATTATCAAGAAACACTATGACAATGGCAGCTATAAGCTGATGGAAGCAGATGGGAGAATTCAGAAGACTAGGGTCAATGGATGGAGACTGAAAAGGTATTTTCTTAGGTTTGATCCAGAATTCATGCTAGACATTCCAAAAGAGGGAGAACCCTCTAACTCCACAGCTAAAGATGCAGAGGAAGGCCTAGAAGCATGAATGCCTCTAGCCAAAGGGAGAGGGCTAATGATGTCCGATTTTTGAAAATCAAAGAAAAAAAAGAAAAAAAACTTATTTTTTCCTTTGTCGTAGCCTTGGTGACACTGTTGGAAGGCTCAACAATGCCTGGTCAACCTCACGACACCTCTACGGGCATGGCCCCCCCCCCCCCCCCTTCGATTGGCCAGCCTTATCACCCTCATACCTCCGCTCGTCTATGCCCCAACCTAGCCGGTCGCCCTCGGTTTCACTCTCCCTTCTCGCTTTCCCTGTAGTGTATTCCCCCGGCGGGCATCAAATGAAATATTCTCCCCCCCTCTCTCTCTCTCATTTTCCCTACATACCTCTCTCTAATATCCTCTCTCTCTCTCTCTCTCTCTCTCTCTCTCTCTCTCTCTCTCTCTCTCTCTTTCTCTCTCACCCATACACCCCCTTATTGGCCACCCTCGGCTAGGAGCGGCCTCGAGCACTCACCCCGATCCCTCTCTCTCGCTCCCTCTGTGTCGAGCCGCATGTGAACTCCCGCTCTCCCGTATTCTTATCCACACACCCGCCCCCTCTCACACTCCTTCCCTCCCTCTCTATGCAAGCCCTTGGCCCGCTAATATTCTCCCTCTCTTCCCCACCCGCTCACCTCACCCTCCCCTCGGCCTCATTTTCCTCCCTTGGCCCGCTAATATTCTCCCTCACTCCCCACCCCTGGACTCTTTACCCCCCTCCTCTCGTCCTTGAGACACCAAATGGGGAAGGGGTGATATTCCCCCCCCCCCCCTCTCTCACCTCACACCCCCCCTTACCCCACTTCATACCCAAAGAGTCTTCCCCCCCCCCCTTTTCCCTCGCTCTCTTATCGGAGACCTACCAGAGAAACCCCCCCCACCACTAAAATTTTGATCTCTCTCTCTCTCTCTCTCTCTCTCTCTCTCTCTCTCTCTCTCTCTCTCTCTCTCTCTCTCTCTCTCTCTCTCTCTCTGTGAAGGCGCAAGGAAAACACCCCCCCCTCTCTCGTTCTGTGTAGAGCCAGCCCGCCATTAAACTCTCAAACTCTCTCTCTCTCTCTCTCTCTCTCTCTCTCTCTCTCTCTCTCTCTCTCTCTCTCTCTCTCTCTCTCTCTCTCTCTCTTCCGTTCCAGCCCGAAGGCGCAACGCCAATTACGGGAGCTCTCCCTCATCCCGGGGCGGTCACTTTTTAGAATGTGTATGTTATCACGTGAGTTAACCGGAGAGGATTATTAAAAGATCAAAATGTATCAAAATGTATACATACAGAGGGGGGTGGGGTTTTTTTAAATAGACACGTAGTGTAAATATAGTATGTATATTGAGGTATTATTAATAACCTCTTGAACGCACGTGATATAGGAAGCTTTTGATAAGTGACCGCCCCGGGTCCCTCATCCACACACACACACACACCCTCGCCCTCTCCCTCCCTCACACACTCTCTCTCTCTCTCTCCCCACTCCTCTCCCTCTCTCTCTTGCGCTCTGCACAGAACCTGCCGCAGGCCTATCTCTCTCTCTCTCTCTTCCTCTCGGCCTGTACAGGCACACAAAATATCTCTCTCTCTCTCTCACACACACACACCTCACACACATACTCCCCCCCCCCCCTCACCATCCCCCCACACCCTCGTGTAGCTGCAGCTAGCCGCCAACCCCGAAAAAACAGAAAAAATAATAAAAAATATATAATATATATTATACAAGCCCGTTCCCACGCACGCATGCGCACCCGCATATACATATATACACACACATCCGTCCACATGCACCCATGCATACACACATGCATATACGCACATAAATACAAGAAAAAACCCGAAGGAGGTCTACAACGACAACGAAAAAGAAAGAGGACTCAAATCACGCGACGCCAACAACAAAAAAGGAGAAATGCACCGAAGGCATGCCCCGGCCGACCCCAAAAAGAAGTACGCGCTACACCGACGCACCAACAACACACCATTTGCCGGCAACACGCCACCACGATGCCATTTTCAATAATTTATAGATTATTTTCATCATTTCTTCAGTTTTCACCCAAGACATTGTAAAATTCCCACTTTGTAAATTTCCTCTCTCTAGGTGATGGTCACAAAGGCCCACCTAGAGATTCTCATCTTTTACTAACCTCCCAAAACAAAGCAAGGGTCAACCACACCGGGCCCACCACTTGCTTTGTCTCCCCGATTAAGCTTACCCTAATCACACCGGGATTACCATAATCCAAGCAGCCAACACCTATAAATTAGCACTGAGAGGTCACTATCGTGGGGGGGTAGTTCATGAGAAGTCAGCACTTGGTAGAGTGTAGTGGGAAGAGTTGACACTATCACCATCATGGGGAGGGGGCTTGTGTGTTGGGTTTGCCTTGGGAATTGCACCCATGCAAAGTGAGCCACGTCCATCTCTCAACTCCAATGGTCAATGCATACGAGTATACACGCTCTTGGTAGCAAGCTTCACAGTCATTGAGTCGTCTTAGAAAATGCACCAAGTAGTTTGCACCATCTCTTCTCCCTACCTCTCTATCACCACGGCGTGCCATTTGTAAATACTGCAGAAATAATTCTCCCTCACACCCTCGATGGTTTTCATCATTTGCAAATCTCTCTCTCTCTCTCTCTCTCTCTCTCTCTCTCTCTCTCCGTGTGTAAGTTTGCGGTGTTCATATCATCGTGGTTTGCGTCCTAGCCGCTCAAAGCTAGGTGGTGCCCCCTGTTCGCTTTATCGTGACAGGCTCGAGGCGCGCCATTCGACCCCTGGCGTTTTAGAGGCCGTTGGGGTTCGGGGTTCGCTTTGCTTCCGTCACCACTATTCCCCATGGAATCATTAGGTACTCGACAACCTAGGAGTGTCATTGACTCCATTTCATGCAGCAATGTATAGGACGACAATGGATATTGTGTGATGATGGAGTTCAAAGGAATGATGTAGGTGACAATGCAGCCCAGCCCAAGAGATCCACACAAGGTCTCAAGGAGACACATGACTTCTCGACCACACCATTGGAAGGGAAGAATCATGGAGTTCAAGAAAACACAAGATGGCAAGAGGCTCACGAAGGTGCAACATATGTATGTTGCATCACAACTGAAGCTAGAGACAACAGTGGCTCCATCGAGGTTTTTTGCAAAATGTAATTTTACTCCTCTTTCAAGTTTTTTGGTTGTCTACTTAGTATTTTTGCCTTGTATGTTGCTTTTGATGACTGTAAGATTTCCATTGCTTGTTCATGTTTGCATATGTTTTTCCATCCCATTTTGTAGACTGGGAGCCAATAGAGTCCTTCACAGGAACTTTTGAGGCCATCCACATTGAGCTTGGAACGTTGCTCTATGCTGGCTGTCCATCCTCTGAGCTTGCCTCACGTGATAATTTTTTTTAATAATCATACTTATGTCACACCTAGGCAAAATGGTTATGGTAATCTTTCTCCAGTTCACTCATCGACTTTGGAGAGTTTGGAATGGCCTAAGATAGACAGTGACTTAATCGCAGCAACCAAAAGGAGAATCGAGGCGGATGTGCAAGCAGCAATGAGGTGCACCTATGGTTCCCACAAAGCCATGGTAACATGGTTTATGTCCCTTTATGTGTTTGTGTTTATATTTTGACTTCAGAGTGGTTACAGGACACCAACAATGTGGACTTGCAAAGGGGGAAGTGCGGTCAACTGATTCCTTGTAGCTAGATGGGAGACTAAGATGGTCAACAACCAGAGACATGGAATCAAAAGCTCTATAGTTTTTGACAAAGTGGTGTTCAGATACCATATTGCGAAGCAAAGCTTGTCGATGGTCTTTCCCTATAGAAGATGGAAGCTGATGATGGGAGAGTGGGAGGTACTAGACTCTGATGTTGCTGCTAGAGAATCAATTGACCTACAAATATGCCTCCACGATGATGCAGTGCACCACATTACAGTGAATAATAATTGGCACCTCAATCACCTTCGCTAGTATCTTAATCTGAAATATACCTTTTCCAAGCAATATCTCTTTGTAATCGATGAAAAGGTTGTTCGCTCCAGAAAAGAGAAGAGCTTTCTGTGTGAGAACTTTCCGTTTCCGTGATGTATTTTTGTAAAATCTTGTAACTAACTCAACTTGTTCAAGTTTTTGATTGAAACGTGAAATTTCTTTGATGGAGCACAAATGTTTTCAATGTTGGCGTCTTTCAATGCTTTGTCGTGTGATTTTGTTTAAAATTATAGTTTTAAGTTATTTTGGCGTTAATTTTAAGTGCTTTTTAAAAAGTGGATTTGGATATTTAAGTGACTTTCTAGGTTTTAAACTTCATTTTTCCCATTCACAAAACTCTAGCTCTAAGCTCTGTTCGCATCTTCTTCGCGAATGAAGAAACCCATGATGGGAACATCTAATGATGCACTTCTCACACAATTAGAAAATGTAGGACTTGCAGATCGAGCACATGAACTACTCAGTGTGTTCGAGGGGACAATTGACATGTAGGCCACTGCCAACCTTCATGCAGAGACATTCGAAAGATTTCTTGACTACATGGCACAACACATGGAAGAATATGCCATAATCTTTGAGGGATCCTACACGGCATTGTTGCCAATGGATTTCCTCAAGCATCTTTATGTGGTCGACAAAAACTTTCTCTTTCGCATGTTGAGGTTTATTAAAGGCCTCATGGAACATGACTATAGGACAGAGGATGAGGATGATCTCATAGATTTGGGCATGGGGTGCATAGGCACCCAATTTATTTCTTGGGACATGGTTTTGGACTTACTTGTGCTTGAGGGCATGGATAATGGAAAATCAAAGGTAAAGGTCAACCAAAGACCACTTGTGACCATTGTGGAGGAATCAAATGAAGTTATCAAAGATATTGATGAGCAGACTGAAGCATCTATGCCACGCGTCCTCTTGCAAGATCCAAGCTCCACTAAGGAGGAAGAACGGATGATAGAGGGAGATGAGGTGTTGGAGGAAGTCCTAGTGTAAGGATTCTAGGTGCTAATCCTTAATTAAGTACTTAAACTCATGATTAAGACTTAAGAAACTGAAACTGAACTTAGAACAAGACTTAGAAGACTCTGTGTTTGATTGATTGAAAGTGTGATACAAGGGTTCCTTTTATAGGAATTGAATAGTCATCAGTGAAGAGGCATGTCTCTTTGTGAAGAGACATGACTTTAGGCGAAAAGACACATCCTTTCGGTGAAGAGCTGCAACCATTGGGTGAAGAGTCGCATCCATAAGGTGAAGGGGTGTGGCCAGTCGTTGAAGGAGTGTGTCTTTTGGCAAAGAGGTATGTCTTTTGGCCGAAGGGGTGTGACCATTCGAGAACAGGAGTCCTCCTGGGCTAGTCACACTTCGCATCTGCATCTGTAATGAATCAAGAAGAGTGTAACAAGTCACAATCATGACATTCCCTCCCATTTACATTAAAACCCCGTGTTCAGATGAAAGTCTTTTGCTTTTCAAAGAATTCTTGAAGGAGGTTTGGGTACTGCTGCATATCTTCAGCCATCTGCCAAGTTGAGTCTGACTCATCAAGATCCATCCACTTGACAAGAAATTCTGTTGTGATCTTTCGTCTTGTTTCTTTTTGTCTAACATCAAGAATCTTTTCTGGAACAAGAATTATGTGTTCATCTTCAATTTCTTGCACATAAGAAGATAAGTCTGGAATTGGCGAATCTCCTTGTATGTATTGTTGTTGGGATTAAAGCCCAAGTGGCCTCTTATGCGGATATGGCCGGCCGCCCGCCTAACTCACTTACCTCTAACTCTTTGTATATACTAACATATTCTTTGTGAATACTAAGGGAATTGGTAGATAACCCTTCTAACAGATCTCTGTGTACTGTACTGTGTAAGCTCACTGTGTGTGTGTGTGTGTGTGTGTGAGAGAGTCGACCCACGCTCCGCTCCGCGACTTCAATTGGTATCAGAGCCTTGGTTCAGTGCGGATTTGCGCAATCGCGCGCGCGCGCACTTTTCCGGCAGATTCTGGATCCGGAGTTCGAAAATTCACACTCGGCGTTCCGGGAGCGTTTCCACCAGGCGACCTGGAGTTTTACCCCCCTTTCGAAGCCGTTTACGCCCTCAGAATTTCGTTCTGAGCACTACAGCAGAAGATAGATTTCAGCCGCAAAGAAATCCGTCTTGTGTAGATTGGCAAGCAGGAGGTGGTCGACATCAATATCGACATCGACATACATCACTTATTCGTCTTCAGAGCATCATCTATAGACCAGGTACCCATATATATCATCAGATATATATATTGCAGTCTGCATTGCTACTTCTTGTGCTTGCCAGGTTCCAGGGGAGGTGTGGCCATACGACGGCTTGACACCACTGGCATGTATTGCAGATTGATGTACTGTGATTGTGGGTCTGCTAGTTGTGAGTCACGCTAGCAGACAGACCGCCGCAGCGGTCATAGGACAGTGATTGGTCTATTATAGGATGTATGCTAGTTCTGGGCAGTTTGCTGAGCCATCTGAGAGGGTCGTGTGTGAGGTTTTTTGAAGCCAAGCACTGGGGGCTGGGTTACCCAGTGTGAGGTGGATTAGGTTGCTGGAGTTCCCCTCTACACGCATCCTCTTCGGCGACTTTTATCCCTTAGGATGTATGACTTTGTGTAGACACTGGATTGCATCTTATGCGTCAGGCCGTTGAGGCATTGTTCAGGGTTCAGTCTTGAGACAGATACAGGTTCTGTCATCGCCCAGAGAGGAGACAGTGTATGCTTACAGGATTCGTCATTGGTCAGCTATTTATGATTGTTTTTTGAGCTATCTTTTGGTTCCCAGAGCTCAGTTTACAGGGGAGACTCTGTCAAAAATTTTCAAAATACTGACAGTTCCTGAGGAGAGGTGTTCAGCTTGTTGATTACAGCTTGTTTACTGTGTACAGAGGCCAGTTTACAGGGGAAACTCTGCCGGATTTTTCTCAGGAGTAAACAGTTTGGCAGATATGGTATCTTCTCATAGTGAGACTCTTTACAACATAAAGAAGCTGGATGGCACAAACTTTCCATTCTGGAAGAAGCAGATTTGGCAGGTTTTGGTGCAGAAAAAACAAGTGAAGCCACTGAAGCTCAAAGGGGAGAGACCAGAATTTATGGCTCAAGATGAGTGGGAAGAGCTTGACGAGTTAGCTTGTTCCACAATCATGCTGACACTGGCAGAAAATGTTTACTTCAACGTAGCAGAAGAGACTACAGCGTATGGCGTATGGCAAAAGCTATGTGATATGTACGAGAAACAAAGTGCTGCTTCTCGGATTTACTGGCTCAAGAAATTGGTGGATTTGAAGATGAAGGAAGGGACAGCCATGTCAAATCATCTGAATGAATTTCACTCAATTTTCAGCCAGTTAACAGCACAGGAGATAGTCTTTCCAGATTCAGTGAAGGCTATGTTTCTCTTAATCACTTTGCCAGACAGTTGGGATACTTTTCGTACAGCGTTAAGTAATTCTGTCGCGCCAGAAGGTCTTACAAGTGCCAATGTAGAAGGCAGCTTGCTCACAGAGGAAGTGAACAGGAAGAACATTGACAAAGGCAAAGGCAATAGTGCTTTGGTCGTTCGAGGGAGACAACAGTTTAAAGAGAAGAAGGGTAAGAAGGCACAAAACCGAAGTAAGTCTCGTGATTCGAAGTCAAAGGATGACATAGAATGCTACCATTGTGGCAAGAAGGGTCACATGAAGCGAGACTGTACGAAGTGGAAACAAGAAAAAGGCAAAACAAAGAGTTCTGAGCAAGATGAAAAGAAGAGTTCAGTGAAAATTGAAGAGGTGAATGTCACAGGATCTGGTTCAGACAGTGATTCTGGTATAGCAGGTGGTGACATCTTCCTTACAAGCAATCTTGATTCTGTTTTCTTGACTGCAGAGGATGGACATGCTATGAGTGATTGGATTATCGACTCAGGGGCATCTTTACATGTTTCTCCGCACAAAGAGTGGTTTACATCATATGTGGCTACTAAAGATTATGTCAGACTTGGCAATGAGCAGGTTTGTGACATACTTGGAGTGGGAGATGTGCAGTTGAAGTTTCAGAATGGCTCTTCTTTATGGCTCAAGAGTGTCAGACATGTTCCAGCAATCCGAAAGAGCTTGATTAGTACAGGGAAGTTGGATGATGCGGGTTATGTGACAGTTTTTGGGAACAGCGCTTGGAAGATCTCCAAAGGTTCGATGACTGTAGCACATGGCAGCAAGTCAGGAACTCTGTACACTTTACATGTTTCAGAGGTTAAAAACCATGTAATTAATGTGATTGAGCAGCCAAGTGTGTCACTGTGGCATCGTAGGTTGGGACATATGTCAAAAAGAGGAATGGAAATACTTTCTCATTATGGTTATTTGCCTGGCTTTTCATTTCAAGATTTCGAGTTTTGTGAGCATTGTGTTTATGGTAAGCAAACACAGGAACCGCACAGATCAAAGAGGAATCGTAGGGACGAACGGTTAGCTCTTGTACACAGTGACCTATGCGGACCAATGCCTAGTTTGTCACTAGGGGGAGCAGCGTACTTTTGTACATTCATAGATGACTATTCTCGCAAAGTATGGGTTTACTTCTTGAAGCACAAGGATGAGGTGCTCAAGGTCTTTAAGACATTCTTGCAGCTGGTGGAGAATCAGAGTGGTCAGAAGCTGAAGTGCTTGAGAACTGACAATGGTGGAGAGTACGTTTCCAAAGCTTTTCAAGACTTTTGTGAAGCAAAAGGGATTAAGCGGGAACTTACTGCACCATATAATCCTTCACAGAATGGGGTTGCAGAACGTATGAATAGGACCATACAAGAGAAGGTCAGAAGCATGTTGTCAAATGCTGAGTTGCCTAATGGATTTTGGGCGGAAGCAGTGGCTACAGCAGTCCATTTGATCAACAGGTCTCCTAGTAGGGTTCTGGATAAGAGTGCAGTGGCCGAGATGCTATGGACAGGCAAGGCACCTTCATATAAGCATCTCAGAGTCTTTGGTTGTGAAGCTTATAGCCATATTCCTAAGGAGTTCAGAAATAAGTTAGAACCAAAGAGCAAGAAGTGTATATTTCTTGGCTACGGAGAATCGGGCGAGATGGGTTACCGGCTTTGGGATCCTGAGTCCAGAAAGCTTATTCGTAGCAATGATGTGCATTTCAATGAAGCCAAGTTTCACGCTAAGCCAGAGAAGACAGAGGAGATCAGAAGAGTTGTCTTCAGGGAAGATGGACCTAGTGCTAGCACATCAAGACAGCATGGTCAGGCTCAGGAACAGCCTATAGTGGCTAGAGAGGCAGAATCAGTTGTGGTGAGACGTTCTGAGCGTGTCTCCAAACCACCTGATCGTTATGTGCCATCTCTAAATTATGTCATGCTCACAGATTGCGGAGAACCATCTTGTTACAAGGAAGCATTACAAGTGGTTGACTCGAAAAAATGGCAGTTGGCCATGCAGTCAGAGATGAAAGCTCTGCATAAAAACCAGACATGGAAGTTGGTTAAATTACCACAGGGCAAAAAGGCTCTACCTTGTAAATGGGTTTACAGGTATAAGATCACCGCTCATGATAGTCAGCCAAAGTACAAAGCAAGGCTTGTTGCCAAGGGCTTTAAGCAAGAACAAGGCATTGACTTTGATGAAGTCTTCTCTCCAGTGGTCAAGATGACTACATTGAGATGCTTTCTTGCATTGGTTGCTATATTGGATTTGGTGTTGCACCAAATGGATGTCAAGACAGCGTTCTTGCATGGTGATTTAGATGTGGAAATTTACATGCAGCAACCAGAAGGGTTTGTTGAGAAAGGCATGGAACATTTGGTATGCCAGTTGTTAAAGAGTCTTTATGGCTTAAAACAATCACCGAGGGCATGGTACCATAAGTTCCACCAGTTTATGCTTTCTCAAGGCTACAAACGTAGTGAGTTCGATCACTGTCTATATACAAAGAAGGCTAAGGATGGCAGTTGGCTGATCCTTATTTTGTATGTGGATGACATGTTGATTGCTGGCAAACACTTGGAAGAAATTTCAGCTTTGAAGTCAAAGATGGCAAAATCGTTTGACATGAAAGACATGGGTGAGGCAAGTCATATACTTGGTATGCGCATTGAGAGAGACAGATCAAAGAAGTTGATTTGGTTATCTCAAACAGAGTATATTGACAAGGTTTTGCAACGTTTCAATATGGAGAAGGGAAAGGCATTGAGTGTTCCATTGCCACCATATGTGAAACTTAGCAAACAAGATTGTCCTGTGTCTGAGGAAGAAAAGGCTGAAATGGATAAGATTCCATATGCGTCTGCAGTGGGTAGTTTGATGTATGCAATGATTGCTACACGTCCGGATATTGCATTTGCAGTGGGAGTGGTTAGCAGATATATGTCAAATCCCGGCAAGAAACATTGGGAGGCAGTGAAAGGTATCATGAGATACTTAAAACATACAAAGAGTATGCGCATATGCTATGGTAGTCAGGATTTGAGTGTCAGAGGATACACTGACTCAGATTATGCAGGAGACTTGGATAAAAGGAGATCTACATCAGGCTATGTCTTTACATTGGCTGGAGGTGCCATATCATGGCGATCTCGATTACAAGATTGTGTTACGCAGTCTACTACAGAAGCTGAGTATGTTGCAGCAAATGAGGCATGCAAAGAAGCTATTTGGCTTGGTAGATTGGTTGCAGACTTGGGAATCAATGCAGATATGCCAGAGTTATATTGTGATAGTCAAAGTGCTATACAATTGGCAAAGAATCCAGTGTTCCATTCGAAGACTAAGCATATTGATGTGAAGTATCACTTCATTAGGGAAGTACTTGAAGACAAGCAGATACAACTGCTGAAGATCCACACCAAGGACAATCCTGCTGATCTACTCACAAAGGGACTTCCAGGAGAGGGCTTTGTGCATTGTCGTGAGTTATTGGGCATTGGATAGATGGCAGCCATGTAAATCTTTGTACATTTATGTTCATAGATTTACAGTTACTTAAAGTGCCACATTGGACTTTAAGTGGGAGGTTGTTGGGATTAAAGCCCAAGTGGCCTCTTATGCGGATATGGCCGGCCGCCCGCCTAACTCACTTACCTCTAACTCTTTGTATATACTAACATATTCTTTGTGAATACTAAGGGAATTGGTAGATAACCCTTCTAACAGATCTCTGTGTACTGTACTGTGTAAGCTCACTGTGTGTGTGTGTGTGTGTGAGAGAGTCGACCCACGCTCCGCTCCGCGACTTCAATTGTTTGAGCCAAGAAATGTGGAAAGCTGGATGAAGTTTTCCCCATGAGAGTAGGAGTTCCAACTTGTAACTGACAACTGAGTACTTCTTGATTATTTTGAAAGGTCCATAGAAGCAAGGGCGCAACTTTGGAAAGACCGATTTCACAGTTTTGTAGCGATGAGGTGCTACATATAATAAAACCAAATCTCCCTCTTGGAAATCTGCATGTCGTCGATGCTTATTGGATTGTTTCTGGTACTTTTGTTGGACATGAACCAACTTGTCACGTACTTGAATAAGTACATCTTGCATTTCTTGAACCAACTGATCTGCTAGATCTACTTTGTGTTGAAGAACAAAGTTTGTCGGTATAAGAGGAGTATGCCCATAAGCTGCTTGGAATGGAGTCATGCCAGTTACTGAATGGATAGAGTTATTGTATGCGAACTCTACAAGTGGCAAATACTCTCCCCATGATCCCAATCGAATTTGTGTGTAATGTCAAAGCATTTCTTCCAAAATTTGATTCATTCTTTCTGTCTGCCCATCAGTTTGAGGATGGTATGCTGAGCTGAATAACAAATTTGTACCAAGGGATTTGAAAAGGGATGTCCAAAAATGCCTTGTGAATTTTGGATCTTTGTTTGAAATAGTAATCCATGTAATCTAAAAATGTGTTGCACAAACAATTGCGCAATGTCTGGTGCCGAGGCAGCTTTCTTGCAAGGAATAAAGTGTGCCATCTTTGAAAACCTATCCACCACTACGAGAATTTGTGCATTTCCTTTTTGAGAACGAGGCAATGTAGTGATAAAATCCATGCTGACACTTTCCCATATTTCTTGAGGTACGGGAAAAGGATGAAGTAACCCTTGAGGAAGTTGTCGAGAAGCCTTCATTGTTTGACAGGAATGACAAGCTTTGACAAAATTGATAACATCTTGCTGCATTTGTGGCCAAAAATATGTTGCAGATAACAATCTGTATGTCTTGCTGATGCCTGGATGAGCAGCAAAAGGGACTTCATGATGTTCTTGGATCAAAATTTTCCACAATGCTGTATTTTGTGGAACACAAATGCGATCAATGTAATACAGCAAGTCATTGACAATGGTGTAAGCTGCAAACATATTCATCTCTGCAGGAGTCGGAGTAGAGGATTTAAGAGCTTGAAATGCATCCCCAAAATCTCGATCTGTCAAATACTCATGCTTGAAACAAGCAGGTATTTCCATCTGCACACCGGAAATGGCAAACTTGATGACTCGAGGAAGGCAGCTTAAGGCATCTGCAACTGCATTCGCAAGGCCTGGCACGTATTGAATAATCATATGAAAATTTGCCAAGAACTCAACCCATCGTCCTTGACGAGGATTCATCACAGGTTGAGTAAAAATGTATATCAATGACTGATGATCTGTCTGCACCACGGAATTTGCGCCAAGAAGATAGTGTTTCCAAGTGCGGTAAGCATGAACAATGGCTAAAAATTCCTTGTCATAAACTGGGTATCTCATTTGTATGGCTGAAAATTTGCGGCTGTCAAAAGCAATGACACGCTCATTATGCATAAGAACACCTCTAGAAGCACGATCTGACGCATCGGTCATGACCTGAAAAGGTTGAGTAGGATCTGCAATAGCCAAAACTAGAGTTGTCGTCAAGGCATGTTTAAGGGCTTTGAACGACTGTTCTGATTCTTCAGTCCATTGAAGTTTATCCTGCTTGGTAAGCTCAATCAAAGGAGCTACAATGTCGGAGAATTTGTGGACCTTGGTATGATAGAAGTTTCCAAGTCCCAAAAAAGAGCGCACATCTGAGATGGTGAGTGGTAAAGGCCAATCCACTATGACCTGTATTTTCTTGGGATCGACTGCAACGCCACTGGCAGAAATATGTGACCAAGGTATTCCACTTGATTCTTGAAGAAATCACTTTTCTTCTTATTGATGTATAGCACATTGGTTCGCAAAACTTGGAAGACAAGCTTCAAATGTTCCTTGTGATCAGCCATCGTTCGACTGAAAACTAAAATGTCATCCAAATACACAATCACGAACTTGTCCAAGTTTGGTCCGAATATTTCGTTCATCAGCGTCATGAAAGATGCCGGGGCATTGGTTAACCTGAATGGTAATACCAGAAATTCATAGTGACCATACTTTGTGTGAAAAGCTATCATGTACTCATCACCAATATGAATGTGAATTTGGTGATACCCTGATTTTAGATCAATTTTGGAGTATATCTTTGTTCCCAGTAACTGATCAAATAACTCGTCAAGGCGAGGCAGGGGAAACTTGTTTTTGATCTTCAACTTATTCAAAGCACGATAGTCGATGCAAAGACACATAGATCCATCTTTCTTTTTGACCAACAGAACAGGAGCTCTAAAGGGAATTTTGCTTGGGCGAATATGACCTTTATCCAACAAATCTTCTAGCTGCCGCTGTATCTCTTGAGACTTTGAGTATGAAACTCGATAAGGGGCTCGAATTGGTGGAGGTTGGCCAGGGATCAAATCAATGGGATGATCCACGGGACGCCAAGGAGGCAAAGTTGTTGGTAGCTCGTCGGGAAACAAGTCCAAATGTGGTTGAAAGAAGGGTTGCTGCAAATAGGCAATATTCGAGGAGGATTTAACTTCTGCTTCTTCTACACCGGGTTTAACATCTCTTAACATGATTAAGGCAGTAGCACAATCACGTTTTCGAACCAGCCGTTTGACTTGTAAAGCAGAAACCAATATAATGGGTTTGGAACTGAAAAGACCACGAAGCTCTATTTCCTGTTGCTTGTGAAAGAGCCGAATTGAGTGATCTCTGAAACTGATTATTGGATCATACTGAAATAACCAAGATTGGCCAAGGATCAAGTCGTAATGTGACAAGGGCATAACTGAAAAACCAAGCTGATCCTGATAATCCTGAATCTGAAAATCCAGCTTTTCAATCCTTTTGTTGCACTCGAGGAAGGAACCATCAGCAAGTTCTACTTGGTAAGCTGCCTCACTAGGTTGAGTTTGAAGGCGCAGTTTAGTTATCAAAGATGTGCTGATGAAATTAGTAGAACACCCACGATCCACAAGAACATTGATTGGCTGCTTGCCAACAAAGCCAAGGAGGCTGAGAACCTGATTCGAAAGATCCACTAGAGCAGTGATGTGATTCCGAGCATTCATCATTAAGGCACTTACAACCTTGGAAACTCGAACACAACGTGTTGCTTGTTTGCCTTTGTCTGGGACAAGAGGTTGGCTGTGAATAGGTTCTGAAATTGTGGTCTCCATGTGACAATTCTAGCGAGGATTTGAAGGATTTGGCTTCTTGGGGCATTCATACCACCTGTGATCTCCATGACAAATTGTACATAATCCTGTACAGTTGGAGTTGGAGGTTGAAGGAGCTGATGAAGAGGATTGTTGTCCAGAGGACGTATTCGGCCAAAAATCACGACGACCATTCCTTCTATGATTGGGACGATTGTTTCATCGATTCTGATTATTTGCCAAAGAGGAGGCTCTGGAAGTGGCTACTTGTCTAGAAGATTGGGGTCTAAAAGAAGTTTGTCCAGCAGAGTATTGTCTCGAAGAGTGAGCTCCTGAGAAGGAACGCTGATTCTGACCACCTTGTCCTTGGTAATTACATTGTGAAGAGCTTGCAAAATTGGAAACTCGATCACCAGGAAGGAAACTTCTGAGTGGGCGTCGATTGTCACCAAGACGCTCAACATAAGCGATTGCAGCATCTAGTGTGGCAGGGCTAAATTTATGGACATCATCTCGCACGGAAGGCTCAAGTCCGTCAACAAAACTGTGAAGTTTGTTGGAAGGACTGAGAGTCTCTATCTCAAGAGTTAATTTCTGAAACTCTGAGATGTACGAGGCCAAGGAACCAGTTTGGCTCAGGTGGCGGAGAGAAGACCGGGCATGAAAATCAGCATTTGCAGGCTCAAAAGCCTTGCAAAGAACCCCCAAAGAACGCGCCGGAATTTGTCCCAAATAGCGGTGATTTTTCCATCTTTAATGCGGCGACGCCACCAAAGGAATGCAGTATCCTTTAGTAGAGAGCTAGCCAAAGCAACTTTCTTGCTTTCAATGTGATCACTATTTGAAAAGTAAACCTCCATTTTGAAAAGCCAATGGTCCAGCACGCGCTTATCGTGGTGACCATTGTATGGCTCGGGCAACTTTGCATCTATTTTCTTTTTTTGTGCTGTGTTTATTATCTTAGAAAGATATTTCAATTCAGGATTGTCTACCTCTGGTTCCGGAGCGTCGACTTGCTCAGGAACTGACTCTGCTATCGAAGAAACTGAATGGGTAGTTGGCTGCGTCCTCAAAGAAGAAAAGGCCTGTAGGACATCCAAACGTGCGGTCATCGATGCAAGACCGGTGGGCCTCCTGGAGGACGGACATCTACTCTCTGAGGATGGCTATCGGATCATCGGGTGCAGCACTGCCTGTCTCTGACCTTTTGACGGCTCAGAGGGAATATCTCGGAGAGGCTGGAGAGGTGTGGTTTCCGTAAAAGGGTGAAGATGCTATTGATGCTGCGTCCCACTCCTCTAAGAAATCTGGTCCAAGATCCAAATCCTTGATATCTTCCACCTCGTCCATAGGAGGTGTGTCGTCTGGTGTCAAAGGCGTGTAGTCCGGAAGATGTAACTCGCTGTGAACCCGAACTAAAGGCTGCTGGGAAATGATGTCGTTTACTGAATCCACGTGACACTCCGTCAGAGAATAGGCCAAGTGGGGGTACTGGCTCAGTATGTGCTCGTAGTGTGGCAAATGAAGAGGCTCGCACGTAACTATGATATGCCACACCACCCAGCCCTGTGAGCGCGAGGCATGCCAATGAGTGACATAAACTAGGTAATTTTGTGGCAACACTGCTGGCTGTAGTGTAGGTACAGGAGCAGGCTCGGGTGCCGGAATGAAGTCGGGAACCTGTCTTTCCTCTGGAATTGGAACTGGAGATGGGGAATCCGAAATGAGAATTACTTCCGGTTCGAATGCGGGTTTCGGTTCGGGTACAGGTATAATTATCACTTTGGGAGCCTGAGGAGGATTTTCTGGCAATATTTCTTCGAGCACCTCGTCTATGTATGAGAGAAAATTGATGGGAACGTCGAGGGCATCTTCTTCCATGACTGTGAACAAGCCCGCGTGTGCACCTGGCGATGGCCAGAATTGGTGGTGCTGAGAATTAGCAGAAGAGGGAGCGAGAGAAATTCTTCACGCTGGCGCTGTTGATGCATTTCGCTGGCTGCCGTTGGCTTTTTTTTTGTTTAATTCCCAAAGGGTGCCCACTTAAAAGTTGGGTTGGGTGGCCGACCAAAATCCCTTTAAATTAAAAGGGTGGCCTTGTATTTTTAATCCAGCGCTGGCCTTTTTATTTTAATCCCAAATGCTGCACTGGTGCTTATTAAAATCGAACGCTGCTGCCTCCAGCGAAAACAGCCAGCGCTGCCAACGTTTGTTGCTTGCGACGAATTGCTTGGTGAAGGGACGGCGTGGAAGCACAGGCTTGCGTCACTTGCACAAGAAGGAAAGGGTGCAACTCGTCCTGTCCTTGCGAAGAGTCTCGAGGTGCAACCGGTACGCCGCAACACCTACTTTGTCTGCCATCTTCTGCTTATCTTTATGTAAGTGGTTGAGAAAAGATTACCTCATGATGACGTGGGTCTTGGCCATCTTTCTTCTGCTTCCATACAACTCCGGGGAGGGGGGGGGGGGGAGTAGCGGTGAGGGTGAGAGGCTCACAACCTTCGGGTCCCAAGAAAAATTTGCTCTAATACCACTATAAGGATTCTAGGTGCTAATCCTTAATTAAGTACTTAAACTCATGATTAAGACTTAAGAAACTGAAATTGAACTTAGAACAAGACTTAGAAGACTCTGTGTTTGATTGATTGAAAGTGTGATACAAGGGTTCCTTTTATAGGAATTGAATAGTCATCAGTGAAGAGGCATGTCTCTTTGTGAAGAGACATGACTTTAGGCGAAAAGACACATCCTTTCGACGAAGAGCTGCAACCATTGGGTGAAGAGTCGCATCCGTAAGGTGAAGAGGTGTGACCAGTAGTCGAAGGAGTGTGGCTTTTGGCGAAGAGGTATGTCTTTTGGGCGAAGGGGTGTGACCATTCGATAATAGGAGTCCTCCTAGGTTAGTCACACTTCACATCTGCATCTGTAATGAATCAAGAAGAGTGTAACAAGTCACAATCGTGAGACCAAGACCTCCAAATTCTCATTTTGCATGCAGTGGTGGTGAATGATCATCACTTTCTGTTCCTAGACGACATTGCCAAAACATTAGGACTCAGAGAAGATGAGTCACTCATAGTGCTTGCTATCTATGTGGGCATAAAGGATCCCAGTAGAAAGGAAGAGAAAGTCAATTTTCAAATTGACTTTGAAGGCCAAGGTCTCCCAGCAAGCCTCTCTTTCCTCCCCAATGAAAACGAATAGAAGTTGGTGCAAACCATAGCAAGTACACTTGTGAAAATCAAACCATGTGTCTCATTCTTCGAAATCGTACTAGAAAGCGCTTTTCATCCACACAAACCACTGATTGCGATTGGTAAAGATGATCGATCTAGCATCGATCTTAAAAAGAAAAATCTTGAAGAGAAGGATGAGGAAACTGAAATAAACAAATCTTAACATGGTAGATTGTCTATTGTTCCTTACAACAAATGTTAGTCATTTAAAATGCTTTGTAGATGGCATACCATGTTGATAAGTTCGCAATGTGTACTGGAGGTTCACGCAATGTGCCCATGGATAGGGATAGCTTGCTTTGGCACTACCTGAGCCACTTGGGGCTGTCAATTCTTCGAGTTGCTCACACAGAGTTCTCCAAGAATGGTTATGCGGAGCTGCTCAAGTGCGAAGCATTAAGTGCCATACTAGCTGAAGATTCCCTCACCCGAAATGCTCACAAATGTATATTGATGGACCGATAGGCAGCATTATACGCCTTTACAGGCATGCACCCAGGCTCAATCTTCTCTCACTACGCCTTGATCCTAGGTCAAGGATTGACAGACTCGAGGAAATTGTAAAATCCCTTGGCGTCAAGTCAGCCATTTGCTCCATACCCACATATGCAATTCGTAGTAAAACTAATCGACCATGATGTAATATCCAAATCAACACATAATAATTGTTTTTGTTAATGATTTTTGTCAACATTCATTGGTACTTGTTTTATTTTTTAATTCATAATGTCCAATAAATTTCATTTTTGCAACACATGCACAGAACCTTGAATATCCAGGGACCTATCGGCCGGAGGACCCGTCCGATCCCATCGAGCGCCGCCGTGCTCATTGGTGGTCCGGTTGACCTCGTACGCCCCCCCCTTGTCGAACGATTTTGCAAATAAATCACGAAGATGTGTCCCCCGGCCGACGGGTCGCTGCATGTTTAAGGTTCTATGCATGTCGACACCGTCGAACGAGGCATGTGCCGTGGTGGTCAGCTTGAATTTAACAAACCCAACAATTCAAATACTTTAAAAAAACAATGTATAAAATCAAGTGGAACAATTTCACGAAATGGTAGAAATTCAATATTTGATATTATATGAAAAGATTACAAATCTCATGAAGAGAGAGTACATGGGAAGAACTATTTCTAATGAAGGGATCCTTCATTTCGTAAATTGATTACTAAAGCTAAATCCGTATTTTTCGATGTTACGCGTGTTGGGATTAAAGCCCAAGTGGCCTCATATACGGATATGGCCGCCCGCCCGCCTAGTTCACTTATCACTAACTCTTTGTATATACTCACTTATACTTTTGTGGATAATAAAGGTTTTGGGAGATAACCCTTCAAACGAATTCTCTGCGTACTGTGCAAGATATCTGTGTATCTTTGTGTGTGTGTGTGTGTGTGTGTGTGTGTGTGTGTGTGTGTGTGTGTGTGTGTGTGAGAGAGAGAGTCGATCCACGCTCCGCTCCGCAACTTCAATTGGTATTAGAGCTCGGTTCAGTGCGGTTTTGCGTAATCGCGCGCGCGCACTTTTCAGACAGATTCTGGATCCGGAGCTTGAAAATTCACACTCGGTGTTCCGGGAGTATTTCCAATAGGTGACCAGAGGTTTTATCCCCCTTTCGAAGCCATTTATGTCCTCAAAATTTCATTCTGAGCACTACATCAGAAGATAGGTTTCAACCGCAAAGAAACCCGTCTTGTGTAGATTGACAAACAGGAGGTGGTCGGCATCAATATTGGCATCGACATACATCGCTCATTCGTCTTCAAAGCATCATCTATAGACCATGTACACATATATATCATCAGATATATATATTGCAGTATGCATTGCTACTTCTTGTGCTTGCTAGGTTCCACGAGAGCCATAAGACTGCTTGACACCAGTGGCATGTATTGCAAATTGATGTAATGTGATTGTGGGTATGCTAGTTGTGAGTCACGCTAGCAGACAGACCGCCGCAGCGGTCATAGGACAGTGATTGGTCTATTGTAGGATGTATGCTAGTTTTGGGAAGTTTGCTGAGCCATCTGTGAGGGTCGTGTGTGAGGTTTTTTGAAGCCAAGCACTGGGGGCTGGGTTACCCAGTATGAGGTGGATTAGGTTGCTGGAGTTGCCCTCTACACGCATCCTCTTCGGCGACTTTTACCCCATAGGATGTATGACTTTGTGTAGACACTGGATTGCATCTTATGCGTCAGGCCGTTGAGGCATTGTTAAGGGTTCAGTCTTGAGACAAATACAAGTTTTGTCATTTCCCAGACAGGAGACAGTGCATGCTTACAGGATAGCATCTTACAGAGATTTTCAGATTTGTCACTGGTCAGCTATTTATGGTTGTTTTTTGAGCTATCTTTTGGTTTCCATAGCTCAGTTTACAGGGGAGACTCTGTCAAAATTTTTCAAAATACTGACAGTTCCTGAGGAGAGGTGTTCAGCTTGTTGTTTACAGCTTGTTTACTGTGTACAGAAGCCAGTTTACAAGGGAAACTCTGCCGAATTTTTCCCAGAAGTAAACAGTCTGGCAGGTATGGCATCTTCTCAAAGTGAGACTCTTTACAACATAAAGAACCTGGATGGCACAAACTTTCCATTCTGGAAGAAGCAGATTTGGCAAGTTTTGATGCAGAAAAAACAAGTGAAGCCACTGAAGCTCAAAGGGGAGAGACCAGAAGGTATGGTTGAAGATGAGTGGGAAGAGCTTGACGAGTTAGCTTGTTCCACAATCATGCTGACACTGGCAGAAAATGTTTACTTCAATGTAGCAGAAGAGACTACAGCGTATTGCGTATGGCAAAAGCTATGTGGTATGTACGAGGAACAAAGTGCTGCTTCTCAGATTTACTGGTGGATTTGAAGATGAAGGAAGGGACAACTATTTCAAATCATCTCAATGAATTTCACACAATTTTCAGCCAGTTAACAGCACAGGAGATAGTCTTTCTAGATTCAATGAAGGCTATTTAATCACTTTGCCAGATAGTTGGGATACTTTTCGTACAGCGTTAAGTAATTCTGTCATGCGAGAAGGTCTTAGAAGTGCCAATGTAGAAGGAAGCTTGCTCACATAGGAAGTGAATAGGAAGAACATTGACAAAGCCAAAGGCAATAGTGCTTTAGTCGTTCGAGGGAGACAACAATCTAAAGAGAAGAAGGGTAAGAAGGCACAAAATCGAAGTAAGTCTCGTGACTCGAATTCAAAGGATGACATAGAATGCTACCATTGTGGCAAGAAGGGTCACATGAAGAGAGACTGTACAAAGTGGAAACAAGAAAAAGGCAAAAAAAAGAGTTCTGAGCAAGATGAAAAGAAGAGTTCAGTGAAGATTGAAGAGGTGAATGTCACAGGATTTGGTCTAGACAATGATTCTGGTATAGCAGCTGGTGACATCTTCCTCACAAGCAATCTTGATTCTGTTTTCTTGACTGCAGAGGACGGACATGCTATGAGTGATTGGATTATCGACTCAGGGACATCTTTACATGTTTCTCCGCACAAAGAGCGGTTTACATCATATGTGACTACTAAAGATTATGTCAAACTTGTCAATGAGCAGGTTTGTGACATACTTGGAGTGGGAGATGTGCAGTTGAAGTTTCAGAATGGCTCTTCTTTATGGCTCAAGAATGTCAGACATGTTCCAGCAATCCAAAAGAGCTTGACCAGTACAGGGAAGTTGGATTATGCGGGTTATGTGACAGTTTTTGGGAACAGCGCTTGGAAGATCTCCAAAGGTTCGATGACTGTAGCACATGGCAGCAAGTCAGGAACTCTGTACACTTTACATGTTTCAGAGGTTAAAAACCATGTAATTAATGTGATTGAGCAGCCAAGTATGTCACTGTGGCATCGTAGGCTGGGACATATGTCAAACAGAGGAATGGAAATACTTTCTCATTATGGTTATTTGCCTGGCTTTTCATTTCAAGATTTCGAGTTTTGTGAGCATTGTGTTTATGGTAAGCAAAGACAGGAACCACATAGATCAAAGAGGAATCATAGGGACGAACGGTTAGCTGTTGTGCACAGTGATCTATGCAGACTAATGCCTAGTTTGTCAGTAGGGGGAGCAGCGTACTTTTGTACATTCATAGATGACTATTCTCGCAAAGTATGGGTTTATTTCTTGAAGCACAAGGATGAGGTGCTCAAGGTCTTTAAGAAATTCTTGCAGCTTGTGGAGAATTAGAGTGGTCAGAAGTTGAAGTGCTTGAGAACTGACAATGGTGGAGAGTACGTTTCCAAAGCTTTTCAAGACTTTTGTGAAGCAAAAGGGATTAAGCGGGAACTTACTGCACAATACAATCCTTCACAAAATGGATTTGCAGAAAGTATGAATAGGACCATACAAGAGAAGGTCAGAAGCATGTTGTCAAATGTTGAGTTGCCTGATGGATTTTGGGCAGAAGCAGTGGCTACATCAGTCCATTTGATCAACAGGTCTCCTAGTAGGGTTCTGGATAAGAGTGCAGTGGCCAAGATGCTATGGATAGGCAAAGCACCTTCGTATAAGCATCTCAGAGTCTTTGGTTCTGAAGCTTATAGCCATATTCCTAAGGAGTTCAGGAATAAGTTAGAACGAAAGAGCAAGAAGTGTATATTTCTTGGCTACGGAGAATTGGGCGAGATGGGTTACCGGCTTTGGGATCTTGAGTCCAGAAAGCTTATTCGTAGCAATGATTTGCATTTCAATGAAGCCAAGTTTCATGCTAATCCAGAGAAGACAAAGGAGATAAGAAGAGTTGTCTTCATGGAAGATGGACCTAGTGCTAGCACATCAAGACAGCATGGTCAGGCTCAGGAACAGCCTATAGTGGCTAAAGAGGCAGAATTAGTTGTGGTGAGACGTTCTGAGCGTGTCTCCAAACCACCTGATCGCTATGTGCCATCTCTAAATTATGTCATGCTCACAGATTGCGAAGAACCATCTTGTTACAAGGAAGCATTACAAGTGGTTGACTCGAAAAAATGGTAGTTGGCCATGCAGTCAAAGATGACAGCTCTGCATAAAAACCAGACATAGAAGCTGGTTAAATTACCACAGGGCAAAAAGGCTCTACCTTGTAAATGGGTTTACAGGTATAAGATCACCGCTCATGATAGTCAGCCAAAGTACAAAGCAAGGCTTGTTACCAAGGGCTTTAAGCAAGAACAAGGCATTGACTTTGATGAAGTCTTCTCTCCAGTGGTCAAGATGACTACATTGAGATGCTTTCTTGCATTGGTTGGTATATTGGATTTGGTGTTGCACCAAATGGATGTCAAGACAACGTTCTTGCATGGTGATTTAGATGTGGAAATTTACATGCAGCAGCCAAAAGGGTTTGTTGAGAAAGGCAAGGAAGATTTGGTATGCCAGTTGTTCAAAAGTCTTTATGGCTTAAAACGATCACTGAGGGCATTGTACCATAAGTTCCACCAGTTTATGCTTTCTCAAGGCTACAAATGTAGTGAGTTCGATCACTGTCTATATACAAAGAAGGCTAAGGATGGCAGTTGGCTGATCCTTATTTTGTATGTAGATGACATGTTGATTGCTGGCAAACACTTGGAAGAAATTTCAGCTTTGAAGTCAAAGATGGCAAGATCGTTTGGCATGAAAGACATGGGTGAGGCAAGTCATATACTTGGTATGCACATTGAGAGAGACATATCAAAGAAGTTGATTTGGTTATCTCAAACATAGTATATTGACAAGGTTTTGCAACGTTTCAATATGGAGAAGGGAAAGGCATTGAGAGTTCCATTGCCACCATATGTGAAACTTAGCAAACAAGATTGTCCTGTGTCTAAGGAAGAAAAGGCTGAAATGGATAAGATTCCATATGCGTCTGCAGTGGGTAGTTTGATGTATGCAATGATTGCTACACGTCCAGATATTGCATTTGCAGTGGGAGTGGTTAGCAGATATATGTCAAATCCCGGCAAGAAACATTGGGAGGCAGTGAAAGGTATTATGAGATACTTAAAACATACAAAGAGTATGCGCATATGCTATGGTAGTCAAGATTTTAGTGTCAAAGGATACACTGACTCAGATTATGTAGGAGACTTGGATAAGAGGAGATCTACATCAGGCTATGTCTTTACATTGGTTGGAGGTGCCATATCATGGCGATCTCAATTACAAGATTGTGTTACGCAGTCTACTACAGAAGCTGAGTATGTTGCAGCAAATGAGGCATGCAAAGAAGCTATTTGGCTTGGTAGATTGGTAGTAGACTTGGGAATTAAAGTAGATATGCTAGAGTTATATTGTGATAGTCAAAGTGCTATACAATTGGCAAAGAATCCAGTGTTCCATTCGAAGACTAAGCATATTGATGTGAAATATCACTTCATTAGGGAAGTACTTGAAGACAAGCAGATACAACTGCTGAAGATCCACACCAAGGACAATCCTGCTGATCTACTCACAAAGGGACTTCCAGGAGAGGGACTTGTGCATTGTCGTGAGTTATTGGGCATTCATAGATGGCAGCCATGTAAATCTTTGTACATTTATGTTCATAGATTTACAGTTACTTAAAGTGCCACATTGGACTTTAAGTGGGAGGTTGTTGGGATTAAAGCCCAAGTGGCCTCTTATACGGATATGGCCGGCCTCCCGCCTAACTCACTTATCATTAACTCTTTGTATATACTCACTTATATTTTGTGGATAATAAAGGTTTTGGGAGATAACCCTTCAAACGAGTTCTCTGCGTACTCCGCTCTGCGACTTCAACGCGATTAGCATGCACCATCCAGAAACACCATTCTGAAACAACTGCACCAGAATTTCTTCGACGAAATCTCTTTTGATATTTTCTAATCTCCCGCAAAACAACTCTGTTTGGCTTCCATCTCCGCTTTTTCTGTGTTGTTGGTGTGCTCTTTTGATATTTTCTAATCTCCCGCAAAACAATTATATTTGGCTTCCATCTCCGCTTTTTTTGTGCTGTTGGTGGTGGTGGAGGAGCCGCCTGTCTTGCCCATTGAGGAGGATCATCTTTATACTTTTTCCTCCTCTCCTCTTGGGCCTGTTGTTTTTCAAGCCTCACCTTGTCCTTTTTCCTCTTTGCACATTGTTTGGCTCTTTGAGGTAATATTTTAAGGCTTAGAGCTCCCAGCCTTTGCTTGTTGGGTGGCTTGAGCTCTATCCTCTGCCGCCTTTCCCTCTCCCTCTACTCATGCTTGTAAGTTTTCCAAATGATCTCTCTCGGCCTCGGCTATCTGCCATTCCTCTTGCTCTCTCTGTCTTCTTTGTTCTTCTTGCACTCTTTGTACTTCCTTCTCAGCTGCCTCTTTCTTTTCCATCTCCTCAATTATTTCCCTCTTGGCCTTTTGTACTTTAGAAACGGGGTCGCCTGATATTACCTTGATTACTCTTTGTTTGACTCGCATTGCAAATCTTCGTGGCGTGGTTTTTGCAGTGGCCTGAGCATCAGTTATTGTGACAGCAGGCGAGGGCTCCAGATTTTAAAGTGGACCTCTGTATTCTTTTTTTATTGCTCTTGTTTCTTGCATGGATCTGTGTAGAGATGAAATTGGTGGGGGGGGGCTCTGGCATAGGTGTGGGGTTGGCATGGGTTAATAGTCCGAGATCACATAAAATATGTTGCATGATGGTGGTTTGATAATCTGGATTCAATGGTTAGGGAGGCTATTGGGCGTCTGGAGCGGGTTGGGACGTTGGGTTATCCACTTGTGGCTGGGAACGTGGATTTGAAGCCGTAGATTCTGCATGGGGTTTTGGCTGTGGATTTTTTGTGGTACGAGTGGCTGTGGCGGTATTGATGTGCGTAGTCCCAATTTGCTCGTGTGAATCGTCCTTTCCACCCAACGCCTGCCACCTTCGTCTCCTTGTCTCTAACCATCATCGGAATCGATCTTTTGCACTGGAAGCATGATATAATTGTGAGCACCTAAGGATAACCACTTTCTCTATTCTATGTTTCAAACTTCTTTGCACTCTAGTCTTCTTCCTTTCTCTCCCTGCTAAAACTCTGTAGAACAAACTGAACATTTCGTGTAGGGCATTCCTCTTTTTCTTGCCACATCCATGTCGTGTACCATTAAAAAACATTGTTTTTGCTTGATAGTGTGAGCGCTCCATTCCTTGGCTACTCCAAATACCCAATGAACCGAATGTGTCGGAAAAAAAAAAAGCTATGGGGTGGATGCATGAATAGGTGGACCAAAAACCTTGTCCCAGACAGAGTTTTTATAACCGGTACATAAAACCGTCTATATTAGTTCAGTTCAGTATATTCTTTTGAACAGATTTTTAATTAAATATAGAATTTCCATAGCTTTTTGTTAAATATAGAAGACGGCTCTGTACCTCTTAACTATGCACGTCAGCCAACTCTTTACACCATTACTATTTCCACACCTCTCTTTCAAATATAGAAGACGGCTATGTAGCTCTTAACTATGCACGTCAGCCAGATCTTTGTCTTCTCGCTCTCTCGTTTTCCTGTCTCTCTCTAACTCTATGTGTAGGAGCACAGATTGCTGTTTTACTTTGTAGGCCTATCACACATCTATTGTTGTCATATACTAGTCTTGCTCTCTGTAGGCCTATCACCTCGCTCAATCTCTCCCTCTCTAGCATGGAGCAAGAATCTCACACTGTATGTGACTGCTCTCAGCCTCACTGTCAACTGTGTGCTAGGTATGATGTTGATGCGGTCAAGGAATATCATGCTAGGAGAAAGAGGGAGCAGCGTGTTAAGAACAAGCTTGAGCAGGTAGCACGTGAGGAAGATAATGATCAAAATGGTGCTGATGATGCAAAGCGTCAAAGACTTTGCAATGACCTTGTTATGCTCTTCAATCAGCGTACAAAGACCCTCGATGTTGCATCACACTTACATATTTTATACAAGTTTGTCAATCATCCTTCTAGAGACCTTGAAATGCCTAGGGCACAAACAACCTTCGTTGAAGCCATACGCAACACAATAGATGCAATCAAATTACCCAAGAGCGGACATGAGCTCTTTCTTAAAAGGTTCATCACCACAATGCTTATGAATATTGAGTGTACATCTACCTCAAAAGTGAATGTTTCAGCTGCATCTAAATTGCTAAATTCGCACAAGAGGAACTTCATAGCTGCAAAGAATCGGTTGAGGGCAGCAGGTGATGGCAATTTTCCAATATCTTTGTGTGCTCGACAGCCCATGGATTGTGGTTTCATAACACCTGATGAGAAAGAGTTGATCTTCTCTTTTTGGATGTCTAACACTTGTGTTTCACCCAATAAGAAGGATGTGTGCAGAAAGCGTATTGGAAGAAATGTATATGTCAAACATCCTGTGCATCTTCTTGAACAATCTCAGGTAATAACTTGCTTCACTATATCCATTTTTGTTTTCTAATATTTGCATTCATGACCTATATTCACTATAATTGGGTTGACTGAGAGTAGATATGAAATCGGATATGAAGGAAGTTATAAATGGAAATAAGGGGAATCTGTATTTGGTCCTAGATTAAGAATAGATAAATATTGGATGTGAAGGAGAATATAAACGGAAACATAGTTTTTATCATACGCGTATGTTTGCTGAAACATACTTTCACACGTGTATGACATGTATAAACAAACGGGACTAAAATTAAAGACGCCAAATTTCCTAGCGATTGTACTCTGAGAGTCTGCTCTTGCCTGCATAGCGTTCATAGTATGCCCTTCCTTGCTTCGCAGCCTTGCCTCATCTCTTCCACATGGTAGTTGCTCCCCAATATTGACAGCTCCGAGTCAGCACTAGTAGCGAATTCAGTTTGCAGGTTTGTGCTAGGTTCTTTGTACGCAACTGGCTGAACGAATACAGTTTTCACTAGGTTCTCTATATGCAATGGTTCATGAACATCTGCAGTGTGGAAATCGATGCAACAGATCGAAAGGGCTGAGCGAATGCAGTTTGCATTTACTAATACACAAGTGGCTGAGGTCAAGTATGAAAGTATGGTTGAAGTTTTACCATATTTGAACCATACTTTCATACTCGTATGCGTATGCAGTATGGTTTCTACATGAAAAAACTATGAATGGAAATATTGAATATGTATTTGGTCCTAGTGAAAAGTAGATAAGTATCGGATATGGGTTTCCATGACCAGTATAAGCATCTTAAACAACTCTTGATATGGTATGTGAAAGATATACTGGTTAACCTAACCATTTATGTAATAACTAATACCAATTTTAAATGAAAAAACTGGTTTACATAGCCAGTAGATTAATTTTAGCTGGTTAACACTTTTTCCCACTAGTATTAATTTTAAATGAAAAAACTGGTTTACATAGCCAGTAGATTAATTTTAGCTGGTTAACACTTTTTCCCACTAGTATAGAACTTGGTCAAGTGTATATATGTGGTATGTGAAAGATGTACTAGTTAACCCGACCAATTATGCACTTACTAATACCGGTTTGAAATGAAAAGACCGGTTATATAACGAGTAAATTAATTTCAACTGGTTAACACATTTTCACAGTAGTTTACAGCTCGGTCAAGTGTTTATGTGGTAGGTAGTAGACATGCTACTTAACATAACTAGTTATATAAAAACTAACAGCGGTTTGATATTACAATACCGGTTTACATAACCAGTAAATAGATTTAAAACCGTTTACACATTTTATGCCAGTAAACATCTTGGTGTGTTCACATGTACTGTTTGTCATACCAGTTAGGCAAAAACTGGTTTACATAACCAGTGAAAAACTTTTAACACTTATTTCTCACTGGTATACATCGTGGTTAAGTGTTCACATGTACTTTTTGTCATGTCAGATAGGTAAAAAACATATCGGTTTGAAACAAAAATACTGGTTTACATATCCAGTAAATTTTTCTTAACACTGATTTCTCACTGGTATACATCGTGGTTAAGTGCTCACATATACTGGTTAGGTAAATAACATACCAGTTTTAAATGAAAAGACTGGTTTACATCAGCAGTAAGAACATTTGAACTGGTCGACCCTTATATACCACTAGTACGTACCAAGGACATGTGTTCATATGTGCTGGTTTGTCTAACCAATTAAGTGAAAAAACATACTGGTTTGAAATAAAAATACTGGTTTATAGTAATGTAAAAGTTTCTTCAAAGATAATAAAAACCTGCAGTTTTCTTCAATGTTCTTTAACCATATATGTTTTTCATTGTAGGTGGAGCTCTTTCTCAACTTCAAAGAACAATACCCTGAAATTGTAATAAGGTAGTGTGGGTATGAGTACATGAAGCCATATTTTGTGCGGAAATTGAGAGACCGTATTACTTGCTGCTGCATTTCACATGTTCAAATGTCCTTCCTAAAGGATGCCATAAATCACATGCGAAGTTCTGTATTCGGTCTGCATGGAAAAGCTTGCCAATGTCAACGCAACATATGCAAAGACAATGGTGGATGCAAGGCACCAAAAAACCCTATCAAGAGTGTAACAGCCTTATTGGACTCTATACTGTGTCCAAAATCAGATACGTCCACCTTCCATGCCCTTGCCTGCTTGAGTGGTCAATGTAAAAGGTGTGTCCCGGCTAAGTTAGATTTTTGTGTTGCAGAGGTTGCATTTATTGCTAAAAAGATTGTGGTGAAGATTTTTGAGGACCTAGAAGTAGGAACTGGGTGTGACGGTAAGAAGAAGAAAAGGAAAGTCTTGTCGCATAAGGAAATATCATGCCAGGATCTCTCAGTCATGTTCAAAGACCATCTTAAGAAATACATAATGCATAATTTTGTGTATAGATGGCAAGCAGAACAATATAAGGAATGTATACAAAGATTTCCAGAAGATGTTGTTGTGTCAGTTTTTGAATTTGCTGAAGATTATAGTTTCAAAGAACAAAATGAGATTCAGTCCATGCACTGGTATTCAAGTCAAGTAACTATTTTTTTGCACATAACATATTTCCGAATTGCCGGTAACGACATCACCCTAGATCAGTATTATTTCTTTTGTATTAAGCCTTCAATAATTTATGATTTTTATATTATGCAGGTGACATCCACAAGACAATTCACTTCTTCATTTCAGATGACAAGCAACATGACACACATTTTGTTCAACACTGTTTTCTGAAACATGCAGAATGGCTAAAGAAATTTTGTCTAAACATAAGGCGTCATTGGGTATGGTCTGATGGAGCAGCTTCACAATTCAAAGCAAGAAGACCATTCTATTTCCTTGCCATGTATACCATGTTCTAACAAACATTATATGAAGGTGGTTTTAATATAGAGACCTATAATATTGGCATTAAAGTTGTAATAAAATGCTTGTCTAACATCAATAATATTATAATACGTGTTTTTTTTGTAATTTTATCGTGCCAAGAGTATATTAATCTTCTTCTATCCATTGAATAAAATGCAGATACAATGTTTTTACGGGATGGAAAATATCTTGGAACTTTTTTGGATCCGGCCATGGTAAGGGAGAACACGACGGTGTGGGAGCAGTGATAAAAAGGTCTTTAACACAATACCAATTGTAGCCAAACTTCCCAAAGATAGACTATGCTACAAATGTTGTGGCATTATTGAGACCTTGTCAGATGGTGCCACAGCCACCTATGCATCCCACGCCCGTTATGTAAGCAGGATTTTTTGGGTGATTGAATTGGGGGATGTCGAAAGGGAAAAAAATTGGGATGTGAAGGCTGTAAAAAATACCCGCTTAATGCACTCTGTTTCTGCATATTCAGAGCATGATACAACTGCTTTGAGAACACGTTCACTGTCTTGTTTCTAGAGTGCATGTAAATAGGAAAAGTGGAGGAGATGAGTGCTCAAGTCACACGTTCATTTCTGGACATACCTTATTTTGGAGCCTACAGAAGGAGGGGAAGACGATGACGACGAAATAAATGAGGATGCAGCGTATGAAGGACACTATGACACCCTCAGTCAAGCTCTTATTGTTGGTGATAATTTTGTTGTTCTCGCACCAAATGACAATGAAGAAAAAATGGATTTCTATATTGTGAAATGCATTGCAGCTATTGAGGAGTTTCATTTAGACGCTGAAGATGACTGGGGCAATATCATTGGGTGAGGATCCTATTCTATGAAAGGGTTTTACTATTGTATGATAAATGAGAAGACCTACGAGCTTTTGGACAAAAAGCCAGAGGTGTTCATATATTCACATCTTGTTCGGGAAATCAAAATCCCCATGATACCCCATCCCAGCAACTCAAAACTATATACAATATCACTTGTTGTCAGTAAGTCTATCTACAATAGTATGCCTTTTGAGTTGTAGCAATCAGTTTGTTTAAATTTTTTGTCCAAACTTCGTTTTTAAAATAAAAAAATGTCTTTGTTTATCCCTTTGAATCACTACATGTCCTTACGTTTTAAATAAACTGGTTCTATAAAGGCGGCAATTTAATGGTTTTGTACTGGTATCATACAAGTTGGAGATTACAGTATAAATAGTACAAACATGATGGCAAAATCCCTTTCTCTGACTCTGCCTTTAACTGTAAACTGATCTGTGTTTAAAACCAGTCACTTCTCAATATCATACTGGTATCATACAAGTCCCTATTTGACTCCTCATTTTTTCACACGACTAGGTCGCCCACTACCAAAAGGACTGGACATAGCAAAATCAATGTGCTTCTGTGAGTCCACTCTAACAAGGAAAGATGCAACATTGACAACTTGCTTGCCAACCCTCCTGCTGCCTGCTTTTTCTCCTCCTTTGCCAGAAGATGCACTCTCTGAAAAACCCTAATCAGTCTCTCTCTCTCTCTCTCTCTCTCTCTCTCTCTCTCTCTCTCTCTCTCTCTTTGTCCCTCTCCCTCTCCTTTTATTTGCAAGATACTTCAAATATAGAATACAACGTATTTCCGTGCAACTTGATTGTAAATGTATTATACATGAATTCTGTTACATTGATTGACAAAAAGGATGAGTCATAGACTTTATGAAGCTTTTGTTTTACAAAAAAAACCTGTTCCTTAATTTGTTCTGGAAAAAGTCAATTCGCTATTTCCAATAAAAATGACGCACATAGGCGTCGTCAGGTTGTCCGTCTTCGCAAATTACAGTCCTCTTTGTATACTCAATTCTGTCCTTAGAGATCGACCAGTGTGCCACCCAGTTTATGATAGTGGTTGACAGAAAACAGGCGCGCACTTCTTTAGACTGCTTTTCTAGCTTGGGAAAAACAAGAAATGACCCCAATGAATTAAACATTAGGTTATATCCAGAATCATCAAAGATAAGTGTGTCAGGTGGTAGATTAGGAAAATTTTTGAGATTCTTGTGGAACACCGGTTTATCTGTCCCGCCCATTTTAAAAGGGGCCCTTGTGCACTGCGCCTGACTTACCACTCTATTGAATCTTTTGTGGTGGTCTGGGAACACTTTCTCTAGCGTGCGTTTGAGCTTCTCAAACTCGTAGTAGCTCCATATCCACACTTTGAACCGTCTGAAACAAAAACTCAGAAACACTTCTGCATCGGGCCTTACCCAAAACTGTGTATCCCCTTCAACAACATGGCGCATTTCCGGCTAGTAGGGCAATTCTTCACCATATTTTACATCAAATGCCTTGAACAATAAGCCATTAAGGTCCAAATGATAACCCTACGTTGGACGCTCAACGGAGGTGGTGGCCGTGGCCATATTAGTGGGATTCTTTTACACAGTCTATACCATAGAGGAAACAGGAGCACTGGACGAGACAACACCCAATTCCATATTGCACGAATGTCAGCCTTGTCATTTTGCTTATCAGCCCTGAACCTATCTGCAAGGCGCCATTATTCAACTGGAAACATATCTGCAAATGCAAAATTACACAAGACTCAAATTTAAATATGCAATTAGAACATATCTACAGATTGAAATCATACAATAAAAATACACAATGTTCAAAAATTAGGCACAAGATGAAAGAGACGTCGAATGGGAAAGAAAGTTATATTAATTTCAGAAGTGGTTACATAAAAAGAAACATAGGGGGGGCAAACTATAATCTTTTGTAGGATTTGGGTTTAGGGTTAGAACTTGTGCCGGTATTCTGCATCTCCTTAGTGTCTTCTATGTCCATCTCCTCTTCTGGCTGCCCCTGGGTCTCTTCCTCTTCCTTGCTTGTTTGCTCCATTTCAGGCTTCTCATCTGCAGGCTTCTCAATTTTATTTTATTTTTGCCTTTCTCATATACTGAGCAAGGGTCTCCTCGGGACTTCCCTCCAGCCTGACATCTACACGACCATCAACTTTAGAAAGCTGTGCAGCAAAAGATCACTTATTAGAGCTTTAATCAATGAAAAAAATTACTCTTGCCACGTTGGCCTCGTTTTCTCGGGGTCTTTGATCTTGTCACCCACATGCCAGTGTCTAGCAACACATCGTCTTCCTCATTCTGGGTTTTCCCTTCAACACCAGTCGTACTCTGCTCCTTTACCTCAAAGTTTTGTTCTTCTTCTGGTGTTTTCGAAACAGGTTTCTCAGCATTACTAGGGACACTTTCATCAAGCAAAACCTCCACAAGTGTCTTGTATGTAGGCATCACTGCATCGTTCCTTGTGTCTTTACCGGGAAGCAGCTTGACTCTGAAAAAACATCAAAGAAGACAAAAATCAAACACCTGATTAAAACAATGGTGTGTTTCTTACCCGTTGAAACAATTTTCTCACCTGTTATTGGGCATGGTTCAAGTGGATTCTTCTTTAGAAGGGATTGGTCTTCTGCAGAAATAACTTTGGGGCAATCCTTAAGCAGACACTTTCCTTTCTCAGCCAAGTGAGCATAGCATAATGCATGGTATGCATGTGAACAAGGCAATAGAACAACATGGCTTGAGCAATTGTGATCATGAATTTTTACACCACAAGTATTGCACACATCAATGAGAACAACACTATGTCCAGGAGTTGAAACTCGTGCAGGCAAGACTATGGTTTCAGGTAGCATTGGTTGACTAATAATGTCTGTCACAAACGTGACACAGAGACCAAAGGTTTCCTCACGCTCCAAGCATTTGGATAATTCTTCCTGTAGGCAAGAGATCTGTTATCACACAATGTCAAACAGGTATAAAATCGGTATGAATGCTTGAAGATCGATATAATAATGTTATCATACTGGTATGATGTTATCCCACCGGTATGATGTTATTATACTGGATAGTATAACATCATACCGGTAGGATAACATTCGGTAACATCATACCGGTAGTATAACATTACATCGGAAGGATAACATCAAACCGGTTGGATTTTATCATACCATTAGGGTGTAATCATACCGGTCGGATCTAACCATACCGGTTGGATGTAACCATACCGGTAGGATATAACCATACCGATAAGATGTAATCATACCGGTAGGATGTATCATACCGGTAGGATCTAATCCTACCGGTATGATAACATCATACCAGTATTGTCATCTACCCTTACCGAATTGATGTTATTGTCATACGATTATGTTTTTTTATTATTCGGTTTTGTGGTACCACATTCTACCCATCCTGGTATGATAGAGCAATAATACCGTTATTGTAAAACTTGTAATACCATTTTCACTATTAGAGTTTCAGTACAATATGGTTATTATAATCATCCCGTTACTTTAGTGTTAAACTACTATTTTTTTTTGTTACTATATCGGTATTATTTTGTTTTTATACTTGTATTATGTTGCTTTCATACCGTTATTGTGATCATTGATAGAACTTATAGTAACATGTTCACCAATAGAATACCAATACCGGTATTGCAATCGTTACTTTGCAGGTATGTTACCATTATTTATAGTAATCAATCTACTTTATAGGTATTATTGTGTAATCATTCCACAACAGTATATAGACTATAGTATATTGTATATCCAAACCAGTACTTTGCAGGTATTATACTACAATCAGATGGAGTTAAAAGCATACCTGTGCCTGCTGTAGGGTGGCTTTTGCTTGGTCAAATTTTTCTTGGAGGCTGTCAAGCAAGCCTATTGGTACATTGGCATCGTCAGGGAAGTGAATTCGGATGGTGTCAAGGGCACTTTCGCAACGGTGCACATCAGCAACAGATTTAACCACATAATCCTTAGCCTACTGACACTCGGCTGATACATTGTCATGAGATTTTCTAACCTCAACAAGTAGTTCTTGCAAGGAAGTGGATACTTCAACACTAAACGTAGACTGAGTAGTCGCAAAAAGCCCACTTCCGGCTGGTGTACTTCCAGATGGGGTATTTACTAACAAGATGGCAGAATCACTTGGGGTTCCTGTGGATACTTGGAAAGTCTCTAACTTCCATTGTTCTCTTTTCTATCTAAGTGACCTTCGTTGGTCACATTCTTCACCACCTCAGATTTAAACTCAACCCACTTTACCGGACCTGTGCACACGAAATAAACATATCCGCGTACAAACTTGACTCCCAGCAGATAGTTTGGTGGTTTGGATTGATACACCTGCTTGTAGAGCTGGTAGAGTGCCTTGTAGTGATCCGGCCTCGCTGTTTTTATCGGCACTTTTTTCTCCTTCACTGGAAGACACGTGAAAACTTTCATCGAGTCGAATATGGGTACATCTGCATCTGTCAACTTCCTAACATCTTTCCCCTCAAGACATAACCCATATTCCCTGTGAAAATCCTCCTTTGTCGTGTAGAATGCCTTTAATGGCACCTCCACATCCTTGGGGTGAACAAAGCGATTGATTTTGGGAGGAGGCTATAACTTCTGTCTCTGAAAAGAATAAATCCATATTCATTACTCAGTATATCCACACCTCAATACTCTACTACACATACAGGTCCGCTGTACACAACACAGAGAGAGACAGAGAGAGGTGACATACCTTCGTGGGAGAATGTCAGGTCTTTGTGGGAGAGACCAGTCGGGCTGCCTTCCTTGGGCTCTTTCTTAGGTTGCTATCCATAGCGAAGGATAAGAAGCGTGCACAGGGGGCTATAGAGTGAGCTGAGAAAGGCGCAGAAGGAGAAAAGCAAAGAGATATGGAGGAGTACAGTCATGCAAACATTTGACCGAACATTCGTCTAACATGGGCTCCACATGGGTTTTTGAATCCTCCACACGATTATTAAATTCAAACGATTTTGTATCCTCCACACGATTATTTAATTCAAATAATTCTTGCCCATAACACCAGTTTCATACCCCCTAAATTTTCAGCGTCCAAAACCAACTTTCAAGCAGTTAAAACCGGGCCACCTATTCATGCATCCACCCTATGAGCAAAAAGAATGTGTTGAAAAAATAATAAAACTTTAGTTCAAACATTGATGTTTTTTGACTGCAAAGACAAAGTGTTCAACCCACCATGTAATGTGTTATGTGTGTCTCCTGCAGGCATCCACCATTTGCGTTGTTAAACTATTAATTACAAACTTTAAGGTGGATATCTCAGCACAGGTTAGCTTTGCCTTTCAAGCAAACAAAAAATATAATCTATAGACTGCCACTCACAAGCACGCTTAATTCCTAGGGGTGCTTCGTTACCTCTGTAGGTGGTAATGTCACACACCTTTTTTCACACTTGAAACTCATTGGGACTTTGGGAGTCAGAATAGTCTCAAAGAAAATGCCTAGGTTTACGACCATCCATACATATTTTATTAGGACGATCCTATATACTTCCAGATGCCTTCTTATCTGTTGATAACTCTACTACACCCCCATGTAGGCCAACACTTGATAGAATAGATTCGAGTTCTCTAATACACTCTTCTCTTCTTTTTGCAGGCTCCATATTCTAAGCATAATTAATATGGAGCATAAGCAACTTGTCAAGAATTTGTAGACAGGCATGAAGAGTTCACACATACACATTTATCAGAGGAATCAATAGAATAGGATTCCATTTTGGATCGTCCATGTCTCAATTAGGGGGTACACTCTCGTTACAAATGAGAATACCTTGAAACTACTATTGTAGTGCTTTACCCATTGTTTGTGTAGTGGGCACACCTTTCACAGAGTTGACTGCAGCTTTGTCACCCTTACCCTTATCCTTACCGCCCTTTGACTTGCTAGCATTTGCATCCTTGCCCTCAGTTCCTTATGAGACTTTACTGTGGCATCAAATAAATGCATGGAAAGAGAGTCATTGTACCTTGCTTTGCATCCTAACATACACTTGAGAGTTTTCAAGTCTCTTGCAAACTGTCACTCCACTTGAAACGTACCTAGACTTGAAACTTGCAATCGTTGTCCTTGTTGTTGTTGAATGACATCAATGATTTGGGTGTGATTAAAATACCATTTGAGAGACTCACGTGTTTCATGTGGGAGATGAAAAGCTGCCAGCCACAAATATCCATCTCTGACTGAACACCTAAACATGTGTTTCCCTTCTTGTTGGCATTTAGCTCAACATCGACGCCCACCAAGGCTCTGTTCATCAGCGTAAACTTACCCTTTCGAGCCGTTGACCTTTGGAAATCTGGCACTCATCAAGCTTCATCACAAATATAACTTTGCGATTACACTCTTCATGTGTCAACCCATAAAATTTGATCATTGACTCTTGGAGCTTCAACAAGTCAACATAGACATTATTAAACTCGTTGTAACGGAAGGATTTTCTCTCTTGTAATGGCAAGGCATCCTCCACATATTGAAATCTACCCAACAAGCTTGCAACATCATTATTGGTGCACCTTTTTGCAACGCTGACACTGTAAGGTGTTGACAACAACCTAAACAAACCTTTTGCTCCGTGACCTAGTGTGACAATTCTATACAAAAATTCGTAGGCCTTGAAACTTATTCATGCACTGTCACACATCTCCATCATGTCCTGAGGCGACAAAATGCTCTTTAGCTCGCTAAAATACTTATGGCACAAAACATTAGCAATGCGAGCATTGGATGGATCATTCAATAGCTCCACCAACTTCTTTGGCTTGATGATATGCTACAGTAGAGTATGCCCAGTCTTTTGAGCATCGAAATCGATTCCCATCATCATTCGAGCCACGTTCTTGCATATTGAAATAATATATAGCAACATGTAAAAAATATAAGAAATTAGAAGCTTGCATTTGTATCCCTGCCGAGGTTGACGGATACGGTTCTTTCAAGCTTCACCGCTTGAAGATAGCATAGAAATCGCATCTCTTGCGCTTGCAAATGTGGTAGCCCAATGGAATGTGTGTGAGATAATCGATTCTTTGGCGCATATTACACATAGTGTGTTGTAACTGAACATAATTGTCTAGATGACGCTCTTGCTACATTTTTTTATGCTCTTCTTTTTTATTAAGCTTTTACATCTCGTCATTTAGCTGCTTCGTCTTCTCGTTGGCTTTCTCTTTGCCTTGCTGAATGTCTTTCACGTACTTCTCTTGCAATGATGAATAGGCAACACAGAGATATTTTCTTGCTTCCCTCATTGACGAAAGCTGAATATAATCTCTAGCATTAGCCAAAAAATCTCTCTCCCATCTTCCATAAAACGCAGTAGCTTAGTGACATTACGAAAGGACGGTGAGTCATTGGTCATTAGATTACCATGGTAAATTTGGCCATCAACCTATAAGTTGATTGCCTTGCAACCAAGGTTTCATAGCTGATCTCTAGCATTGAAATTAGATGTACCAAGTCGCATAGTAACGTACTCCTGCTCTAAGTGTTTAATCGATATCGTTTCGTCTTGTTAGTAGTATCTTGCAATGGTAGGGGATTGAATGACATTTGTGTTAGCTAATTAAGCAAATTAAAGAAAGAATGTGTAATGGTGACTGCTACAGGCAGGTGAAGGTGTCCATGGAGAAAAGACGTGGGGAGTACTCAGATATAGTAGAAAAGGATTATGTTGTGGAGAGAAGAAAGAGAATGAGTGCAACTCAATATCCTTTGAATTCAAATTGTTGATAATGAGTGTAAAGCGAGAAATGTTGCTGCACACAGAGGTAATGGAGTTTTCCATTGCTCTCAGCTAGAGATGGAGCTGGAGAAGCATGGGGAGAGAGAGAGAGAGAGAGAGAGAGAGAGAGAGAGAGAGAGAGAGAATAAAGGAAGAGAGAGTGGGAAGATTTGCAACCTTGGAGGATCTATACTTTGTCAAAAAGAGGCAGCAAAGAATGTCCCTTAATGATTGGGAGGGGAAGTGACAAGAGAGAAAAGCGAAAAAAAAGAAAGAGAGAGAGTTGGCTCATGTTTTAGAGAGAGAATGCAGTGAGAGAATATGAAAAGTCTACTTTTCTGGCAGGAGGGATTGAAAAGTGCCTTCTTTAATGAGATGTAAGTGAGAAAGAGTGTTTTATATGTTAGAGAGAGAAGAGGGGTAGGAAAAAGACATTTTAAAATTCATTTACCCACCTCTCTTTTGGGTTACTAAATAGACTATTTTCAAATACAAAATATGAAAATGGTTTTTTTTAAAAAAAAATCTCAGATAGACCCTTTTGCCCTCTCTTTTAGGCTTAGTCAAACTTGGCTTAAGCTTTAAGCATTCTCTTAAACTGCCAAATAAAGAGGCCCTCCTATACCCTATTCACTTCCTAATGAAGACATAAGCCATAAAGATCACTTGCAAGAGAAGGATCCAAGATTTGTTTCGAGCTGTTGTTTTTCTCAGATGCAGTTCCATGCACTGATGGATATCTATAACTACCAAGCTGCACACTCCAAGGACTCGGCAAGCTTTTAAGAAAATTTTGCCCGGTTATATGGTTTCTGACATCTTTCTTCGGAGTGCAACTTCTGGCAGAGCGGGGTATCTTGAAATACTTGCCATGGAAACCCATGAAATACTCTCTCTCTCTCTCTCTCTCTCTCTCTCTCTCTCTCAGCTCAGTTGTTATTGAAGTGCTAATAGTTTGTTCACTCTGTTCTTTGCTATTGGCACGTGGTGCCTTTTTGGGGACGTAAAGGCCATACCATGTGCCTCTCTGTTATACTCATTCTCGCCATATGAAACCCTTCTTCTCTGATGAAGAGAGCAGGCGTGCACATTCGAAGTTGACAGCCTCACATTTACAACGAACTCGCCAGGCGGGCACTTCGCACAATTTCCCGTAATGGATTGGTTTTGCTTCATGAGCTCTCTGATGCAAAAAGCCTTGATTGCTTTCTAGCTTTCAACACGAAGAGGCCCTTGTTGAGACCTCATGCCCTCTCCCTACTTAAAATTTGTAGCTCTACTGGTTCCGGTCCTACATGTCATGGCACATGTAGCACAAAATTTTCTCTACCGGCTTGTTTATTTGCATAGGGAAGAACCATAATCTTATGTATGTGGTAAGTTCATTTTGAGTGGAAGATAGATACACATGCATAACTGTGTATGTATTTGCATGCATGGTCTGCATAGATGTACACACAAACACAACGAACTCACACAAAACTTGTGCGATTGGATGATGCATGATTGTATGCTATATCCCTATTTCACACGGAACTAATGCTTTGTTCCGTATTCGTGGATAATGGCTAGACGTGGAGGAGGTTGCCTTGCCTATGTGCCTCTCAGGGTTCTACATGATTGTGGCATAGCATGTATCGATGGCAAGATCTTTGTGATGTGTGGCTGGGACCAGCTCAAAAGTGCAGTTTAAGCTGGCATGTTTGTGCTAGACATTGCAACTTTGGCTCCCATGAACTTTGGAAGGGCCTTCTTTCATTGCATTTCTGATGCTAGGAGTCTCCTAGTAACTCATGGACTTTGCACTACGCAGAGACGTGAGTTGATCAGTTATGGGCGTAATGGACATCATATGGTGTGATTATGAAGGTGAATAAATGGTCGACAATGATGTTCATATTTTGAAAGAATGTATTATAAGCAACTGCAGCGATTCCTGTTGTGAACTAATGCCCGTGACCGCCAATGGTCACAAGAGTTATAAAACTAGCTAAGCAAATCGAATCGTCACGTGTCTCTCTCTGACTCCTGCATACTCTGTTCATGTCTAATAGAGGCATGTTTAGATTTCAACATGGTATCTCTTTCCTGCGGCTTGTGCTAGTTTACTGTGCCGTCAATCCCGGGTTGTTGCTACTCTTGAACCAAGGCAGCCTTGATGAGGATGATAAAGCAGATGATAATGGCAACCTCCCGCAGAAAAAGAGAAGATGAAGAGCAATCAGACACTGGTGAAGGCATCTTCTTGCCAAGTCATGAACATGCAAAGTCATGCGATGTGGCATGTATGACCGGTCTTCAGACTTGATCTTCTTCAACTGCGTCTTACCCAGCATGAGTCTTGAGTCTTTTCAGGAGCTCCATTAGTATGAATCATGAATAAGCCAAACTCTTGTTATTAAATTCAAATAACTAGAATACCTCTAAGAAGTATTTGGAATGGTATTACTTACGACAAAAGAACCTCTTTCAACCTCCGAGTCCATTTTTTTTCAATAATGTCAATTATATCTTGACCAAATTGTTGTTACAAGGCTTCACATGAGCCTCTTACCCGCGCCGCCTACATAGTTTCACATAATGGATCATTTGAATATGAATACATACCTTATAATACCGTAAGACACTAAAATCGCCTAGAGAGGGAAACCTCTCTCTTACGACGGCCCATACCGATGCATGCTCATCATCAGCCTGCTTTAATGCTGTCATCATTCTGCCTAGAGTGGCTTTGTTACCCTCTTCCAACGATCAAGGATGAAGAAACGCCTGGTCATTTGCGAGTCGTTGCATGAAGGGAGATGGAAGAGCTAAGGTCAGGTCGATACTGCCAACGCCATCGGGGCTCGGAAAGAAGATGATCTTGCCTGGGAGCTCCATGCAGGGGCATCGCACTGCCACGGGACCTCCCCACCCAAAGTCCACCTCAAACACTGGAGACCGCGTGGAGCTGGACGCCCGCAGTCGTGCGCCATTCAGCATGCAGCACCTTGCCAACACCTCCTCCCTGTCATGCACCTCCAACCAATGCAACCAACCTCTGAACGCCACATCATCGCATGCTGCCACCCCTTCATGAATCCGATTGGCCGTCGCTTCTAGATTCTCCTCTTGCAGATCACCAGCTGTCGATACGCTAGTGGTCCACATGAGGGCATTTCCGAAGTAGCCCTCTGGTAGGGGCGGGTAGGCACGCCCTCTCATGTTCACTATTTGAATGAAGCTCACTTTCTTGTCAGGCGCATGGCCTCGTGCAAGGCTGGCACGCTTCCATAGGTGGGCGCACATGGCCTCATAGGAGCTCCTCTCTCCTCCCACCTGCGCTTTCAGATTCTTCACTGCTTCTTTGCTGAAGTGGAAGAATAAGAGGTCTTCCTTCTCCGTGCTGCCATGGAGTGTGTCCTCGTCAACACCCTCCGATCTCAAGAAGGCCTTCTTTGGTGATGGGTTGTCCAGCTTGAGCAAGGTGCGTGTGTGCACGGGCGGTAGGGAGATCGTTTTCTCTCCGCGGGCAATCTCCGCCCAAGATGTGAAGAAATGCCAGAGGGAGGTGCCGTCGCAGACTACATGACTATGTGCCAGTCCGAGAGCAAAGCTACCGCAGTCGAACCTTGAAATCTGGTGAAGGTGAACCATAATTTAATTAATTAGCGTCTCGAAGAAGTTACCTGGATACACAAAGGATACAGTGTTCCCTTGTTAGCGTCTCGAAGAAGTTACCTGGATACACAAAGGGGGAGCAAGAGCATAGTCAGGGGGGTTTATCCAAGGGGCCAGCTCCATAAACAGAGGCTGCCTGTCGCTGAAGTCGCTCCGCTGCAGCTCCTCAAATGAGATCCCCTCCACACGCGCCTCCAAAAACTCGGCGCCTGCATCGTTGCAGTCCAGCTCCAGACGCCCAGAGGTGCTGCGGCGTAGCCGCCCTGCCAGCGGCCAGAAGTGCGCTAGCGCCTCACTCAGCGACACCTTCAGCCGTTCCACCACCGCCACATATTCCCCCGCATCTCGCAGCTTGTAGAACAGAATCCGACGGTTGTGCGGCATCTCCCTGCACATCGCATCGATGGCTGACAGAAACAGTGCCTTTTCGGGAGCTGGCATCGCCGGCTGCACCATGTGCCTCTCTATTATCCTCACACTCGCCATCTCCAACCCTTCTCCTCGTTCTTACAAAACTAAAGCTGATGACTCTCTCAGAAAACTAGCAATATTATAAGAAGTCTGTGACTCTCTGTTCATTGTTGGCTTTGAACGCGTCTTTGGCTAGTTAACACGCCACCACGTGTGCATTGAATCCATCAAAATTTCAAATCATCTTTCGCTTTTTCATAGCCGTCTACGAAAGGGCTTCCCTCTGCACTAGGGTAAAGGGGCCACCTAAGGGGAAAGTTTGGTTTAGGGGTCAAATTTGGGTGTTTTTGGGTGTTTAAGGTATTGGTCAAGATCCCTGCATCTCATTGTACACTAGTAAAGAAGGTGAATGTGTTGCAGTGATGGTAGAAGGGCATCTGGGAAAAACAAAGATTCCTTTGTATTAAAAATGGGCATGAAAAATAGGACTTTGGATCCCCTTCCACTTGTCCACCCTCTTTTCAATGTAGGTGTGGTAGGTAAGCACTTGCAGAGCCAACACTTACTACTCAAGCACCTTTTAAGCGTGTTATTAGAGCCACGCTTGAGCTGACACGTGTCCGAGTCTTATCTAGCTTGTAAGCTTTGATGACCCTATTAAACTTCATGCTTAGCTTACCCATCCACCGTGCATGGTGTACGCCTCCACTGGTGCATCCCACGAGGCCAAGGCTTGCCCCTGTGAGGTCATTTTTCCGCCAAGGCAGTGAAGAGCGGGCTAGGGGCAGGGGGCTAGGGACAGACCCTGTGTACGGGGGGGGAAGTGTGAAGAAGAAGGGAAAACACTCTACACTGTCTGCTTCAACTTCGTCGACTCTCATGTTTACAACTGCGGGAGGCAATCAGGTACAACCCTTGTTCCTCACACACTATGCTCAATAGCCAATTCTTTTAATTCTCATTTTACTGCATATCGACCTTCACATCATGAGCTTCTGCGCAGGAAGCACTGCATACCAAGTCTGTTTTCATGCACAACAAGCACCAGCGAAATTCTTCCCAGCGACTCACTACCTCAATTGCAAGTGTATTCCACTAGGCCAAAGCATGCCCTTGCTTCTAGTTACGCTCTGCAATGCTGAAAGATGCCCCAGCTTGAAAGCTTCAGGTAAGACGATATGCTAAACTGTGAGTGCATGGAAGACAGTACATGCATGAAGTAATGTGATGTAAATTATTTCATCAGTAGGCATTGCTTGCAAATTCCTTCAGGGGACTGAGACGGATACTGATACTCACTTATTTAGCAGCAATGGGCAATAGCTAGCAGATGACGAAGCAGCAATGGGCAACATTAGTAGATGATGAAGCAACATATGGGGCATGCAGATCCCTCCTCGCAAGAAGACAACCCAGATTCACCAACCAACAACATGGCGATGAGACCTTCAAGAACAAAGTATACAGGTGAGTTTTATACTCACTCAGCAATGTATGGTTCAAGAGCAACATTTTTATATGGGTGATGCTTCGTATTCACTCAACAATGTATGGTTTGTTTCTTTTTTGTATGTTCCAAAATGTGCATTACAACGAAGCTAAACCAAGGCAATGAAACTTTGCATATATATTCCGTCAAGATGAATACATGACTCATAGGTCGACAAAAGCATGGAGACCAAAATGGTATAGTCCAAGAGATGACATTACAAAACTCATAACAGTAGTTACAGTATTAAACTGGTGTAAAAGAACTAAAAGAACTAAGTGCAACATGATTGTAGAGTTTGTTGTTGATGCATCAAAAAGCAGTCGATGGTTGACTAGGTCGGGCTCGCATTTTGTCCAATCTTTGCCTTCGAGCCAATGATGATATGGATTAGGGACATGCAATGGCCTTATGTAAAGGTCATGTGTAGGTCCACCTTCCCATAGAATTGAACGTAATCTCTGTTCAAAAGCTTGCTGTTGTGCCTCCCAGACTTTGCGTGATTGCCTTGCTTGTTGTGCCTCGATCCTTCTTTGTTTTGCTGAATCTTTTTCTGCTATAGTTTGCGCTTTTTTCATCTCTTTCTCCAAGCGCTTTGTCTCCTTTGTCTTTGCTATCTCTTCCTTCTTTGCGGTTTTAGCTTTCATACTTTCCATGTACTGAGTAGAAGTGAGTATCAGGCTCTTCGTGTAGTCAACAAAGGCTTCGCAATGCACATGCCTTATGCATACCTCCGTGGTTGGTATTTTCAAAAGATCAATGAAACGTTGACTATTATCTGCTTGCCTTGGTGGAGAGGGGTGATTGGGATTTTGATTTTCATCTTCAAGACCTTGCATTCTTGATTGAGTTGCAGGTGTAGAATTTGCATCATTGCTGCCAAAAGAATAGTCTGAATCCAATAAACGTACATTACCTGCATTCTCATCATTGGCTGTATACAATCTTTCTTGTGAAGGCCCTTGAAAGATGGACATGTCTTCTTCTTGTAATAGCTGTGTGAAGGTCATTGGTGTGGCTATCTCTCCAGGTTCTCTCAATATGTCTTCGTCAAGCTGTGCTGCCATGTTGTTCAAAGCAATTATTGCTTCGTCTTCTATGTTTGGCTGCATTGGTGTGTTGGGTACTTGAGATAGATTTTCGATGTTATCCTCCTCTCTGAATATTTCCGTAGTTTCATCTTCAACTATGTTGATGTGCTTGCTTGGCATGCCCTCAAAGTGCACTGCAGATAAATTTAAAGGCCATATACCTGTTGCGCGAAAGCCAGCAGTGATGTTGGATTCTGTGAAAGAAGATTCTATAGCCCTAGCAACAATTGTTGCAAGTTCTGCTTTTGTGGCTTGCCTAGATGAAGTTTTTGTCGCTTTTCAAATGGGATGGACGCTGGGGGTCGTTCGGCCTCCACACTATCTCGCACGCGCATTCTCAAATGGGATCGACGCCTGAGGTGATATGGGCCGTCGGATGCGCATTTGGTATCTTCGGGGCATTTGGTAAATTCGGGAAGAAAAGTAAATTCGGGTAGGCTTGTAAATTCGAGTCGATCCGCACCCCATGTCTCGAACCCCCGACCTCTCCACCACGAGCCATGTGCACTAACCACTACACCCTCATGCATACATTGAAATATAGGCGATTCGAGTATGCCATATTGTAAATGTGGGCCGAGTAGTAAATTCTTGGCAAATTTGTAAATTCGGGCAAATTAGTAAGTTCGGGCCAACTTCAGATCGGACGGTCCATAATTGACGCGCGTCGCCTGTTCCTCCTCCACCATTGCTCCCATTTGACCATGCCTGTGTGATATAGTGATGAGGGTCATTCGGCCGTTAGATGCATTATTGTAAATTCAAGCGGTCGCGTAAATTTGGTGTGAAAAGTAAATTTAAGTCGGCTAGTAAATTCGGGTAAGTATCTTGAGCCTCGAGCCCATGACCTCCCGCATGCGATGCATGTGCTCTAACCACTACGCTCGCATGCGTTCGTTGAAGTATGAGCCATTTCAATGCCACATATGTAATGCGGCCCGTTTAGTAAATTCGGGCTAGTAGGTAAATTCGGGACGCGAAATCTTGTAAATTCGGGCAGCCCGATCGCATGGCTCACAATGCATGCACCTTACCTTTTTCACCTCCATCCTTGATCCCATTTGAATATGGCCGTGCCATATAGTGCTGATGGTGCGCACATGCAACATGTCACTAGCCGCAACAGCTGCAATTAATGATGTGGCTTAAAGAATCAAGCTGCGGCGGCTCCACCGTAATAGTAGGACTTACAATGTAGTCGCCCGTTGCCGGTACGCAATTGTGGTTGGAAAGCTTGCTTCGCCAATAGGGGCTTCATGAAGATGTAAAACCCACGAACACATGTGCGCAAAAGAGATCTAGCGGCTTCTCTGGATTATGTGGAAGTTGGAAAACCTCAGGGACTCACAACACATGTGCGCACCCTTTGAGTCAGTTCACGTGGATAGTAAGTTACCAACTTATTTGCAACCTGCAACTCTCAACTTTTGAGTTCCCATGGAAGAAACAGGTTGTAGCCCAAGGACCTTTATTTGGCTTGCAAGCTCACATTATGAGAATCCATTGGCTAGAAACGGAGGCAAAGTTTGTATTGTCTTCGGTTGCAAATCTACTCCTCCTTACGCACATGAAGACATGTTGCAACTACTCACAACTTTTTCTTGGTATTCATCAACGGGAACCAAAAACGTCAGCAACTGGCTCTCGAACCACTCTCTCATGTGAACTAGCTCTATGGTGTCCCCCCACATGGACGGGAAGATGGCCTTCACATAGAATGGAGGGTCGCTTAAATTAGAAGCGAGGCTCAGGAAAAGGTAGCTTTGTTTTATCCAGAACCTATTCAAATCAAAATATGAATTTTTGCAAGGAGGACTTAAGACTGGTTGAAATTCTAAGATCTTTAGTCGAAAAGTTCAAGCTTATATAAAATTTTTACTTGGTAAGCGTAATGTGACTTTTAAGTTTCTTGAGCATGGATGTTGCCACTTGGCATGATCTAATCCATTGCCCTCAACCCAAATCACATGGTCAATGTCGACTGCTCGAAAAGCTTTATTATTAATGAGTCCACTTCTTGAAAAGAGTCAATAGAGCACATATTCAACCTCACGCTCTTTTCCGGTGTGGGGGACACGTTGTGGCGGATGGTGAAGCAGGAAGAAGTGAGCGTGCTATGACGAGGATCATCACTAACAATGCAAAGAGCGGTGGTGGTGATGGCATCGCAACTGAATGCCATGGATTTGAAGTGTGTGAGTAGAGAAAAGTGGTAATGATAGAAGTCTACTTGCCCAATTTAGCCTGCCCTGCTAGAAAGTTGCATCAAAAGCGAGTGTTTTTGCAAAAGATTCAATCGAGCTCACGTTGTTGCCATAGCTCCGACCTTCACTATCGCAAAATCGAGGCTCAAGCTGAAAGGTTTTCATGACTTTTGATTTTTCTATGGTAAAGAGCTACTTGCCTTCATGGATTTATGGATAAAGACCAGTATGAAATAGAAAAAATGAAAACAGTAGACCAGGTGAAAGCTATATTGAAATCACAACATTCCACTTGAAGTGTGTATGGACAAGAAGACTAGTGATCAGGGGATGTTTAACAGTCGCACTAAACCAAAAGCATGCATGTATTGAAGCCGTCGCAATTATTAGGGTTGCCCATACCTAAGGATTCCAAGATGCCTTGGTGTTGTTCACAATGTGGATGACATAAACTGCAAAAGGTTGGATTAGTGCTATTGTGCACGTAAAAGCTGTTGTGAAAGGCATGGTGGTGTCACTGGCTTCCAACCCCATCGACGACATCAAAATTCGTTTCATGCCTGGCACTTACGTTGGTGGCCTCAGGTCTGGCTCTCTACAAGGACGTCCTGCCCATGGTCAATGCTCAAAGACCCTTCACAATTGTTCTTTTCGTTCACCTCCTCTGCCACTTTTGAAGGCCAATTTGCATATTGACCAAATTTGACTACCCCTACCACGCGATTTTTTAAACTTGGGGAGCCTAATGTGATTTTTATGTTCATTCTAGAGCCTAATGTACTTAGCAAAGTTTATCATGTATCTCGCCCAGAAGAGTGAGAAGTAGGAAATATTTACCGAAAGCCTTAATTAAAGAGAGTGGTGATGAGCTTCCTAAGCACTTTATCAAATGTTTGATCACCAAGATTCATCTTGTTCTTATCCCTAAAAGCTAGATTACAAACAAGGAAAAAAACAAAAGGAAGCATCCAAATTCAGCTTCCCTAGGCCGTCTGTCATTGATAATAGAGGGAAACTCAAAGACCTGCAAATGGAGCTTGACCATGAGGCTAAGTTGAAAGATGAGAGAAAACACAAAAGCAGTGGAGGTGATAGACATGATAGGAAACGAGAACACCATGGTCCACACGATGGCAAAAGTTGTAGAAGAGATACTGATGTAGATTGCAGTAGACATGATCTACAGGATGATGGATATTGCGGTAAACATGATTGACAAAAGAGAAGGTATGAAAGACAAAGAGAGCATGAGAGAATATAGAAAGAGATGAGAGCAAGAGGGATTCAGAGGAATGTAGCTCATGCATGCTTTTCCTCACAAAGAAGGGTGACTATGGGTTGAAGCCTTAAGAATACATGTCCCTCATTTTGAAGGTCTTCACAGAGTCATCATTGGTTGCTATTACCTAGGAGTAACGAAGGCAAGTTTTGATTTGGTGATCCCTACAAAGACGAAGCTACCCAGAAGCAAGCGTAGAGAGAGAGAGAGAGAGAGAGAGAGAGAGAGAGAGAGAGAGAGAGAGAGAGAGAGAGAGAGAGAGAGAGAGAGAGAGAGAGAGAGAGAGAGAGAGAGAGAGAATTATCGTCCATGGAGGTCAGATATGACCTATGAAGCAAAACATTACAAAAGGTTCCTTCATAGGTCAGATATGACCTGTGGACAGAAAGCAAAACGTTACAAAAGGTTCCTTCATAGTGAGGGGGTTGCTAGGTACATCTCAGTTAAGGATTGAGGGTGCAACTAGGGATGAAAAATAGAAAATAAGATGAAAAAAACCTAAGGAGAGGTAGGTGAGGGGGGAGCCGGTTTGGGAGTTTGAAACTCCTCGATAATGGCTTTACCTCCTCGATAAACTGCCCATGTCCTTGTTGTGCGCGCTTCTCACATCATTTGGACTTCTGCCTTCTTTTGTTTGAGCTGGGTGGGTGTAAGATCTTCTGCAAACCAAATTTTAGTGTCCTTGAGAAGCCTTGATTGCTTGAGGAGTTTGATTCGGTCCACCTTTGTCTTGAAAGTAAGGATTGCATGGTTGGTGTGATGTTCGTGTGTAAGAGAGGTGATTGTTGTTGGATCGCATTGTATCATGTGGGTTGTTGTTTGGATGCGGGCAAAGGACTCGCAAAACTTGAGGTCCCCCTCCCCCTTCCAATTGTTTGGAAGCCCACCAATGCAAACATTGAGAGCAATTCCACCTTAGGCTCTAGGCCCTCAGTAGGAACCCAAGGTAGTACCACTCAGGACCCACATATTGTGTCTAGTGACTCTTTCTCTGACTACGACGTCATCATGGAAGGTTACCCGATGCCTAATCCTGATTGTTCAAGCCAAGACATGTATGTCATGGGCCCACGGTCCGAACCGAGCGTGCTTAGCCGCTTGAAGAGCCACTCGCTCTGAACATGGAGCTAACAATGTGAATGAAGGGGGTGGAGAAGTAAATTCCCCATTCATGACCAACATAGACCCCATGCTCCTCGAGAGTGTGCATGTGAATACTCCATTCACTGCACTCCCTTACTCTTCAGAGCTATTCCCCTCCGAGTTTATATTACCTGATGGTAGAAGCCTTTCTGAAGTGCAAGAGGTTGAGCGATATATCATTGCGGCTAGGGAAAAAGAAATCGAAAGCCTACGCAAGGTAGAGCAATGGAGAGAGCTAAAAGCGAAAGCCCCTATGTCAACATCCATGCTAGGCGAGCAATCGAGTGCTTTTGAATTAGCAACCACTAAGAGTCAACTCATAGAGAGCCACATTGCATCTAGTTCAAAAGACACCCCCTGGGGGATTCACCATGGAAAACTTACCGCACCACATAAGTGCAGGGGAGGGGGGTTCTTTTACAAGTTACATAAGTGTATAAGTTAGGGGCAGGCCCCCAATAATTTTTCTCCCAAGCTTAAAGATAAGGGGGGGGGGGTATCATATTTATGGGGTAAAGAATGGATAAATGAGAGGAAGTTTTTGTGTTTCAAAATCATGGCTTCCCAAAAGAGCCTTCCCTCAAACTTGTGAGTCAATAGCTACAAAGATACATGCAAGAACTAACACTGCTTTGTATCAATTGCTTGTTTTGTGATTATAGTTCATCTGTTGAGGGATGAAAGCCATAAAGAGCTTGTATAGATGCAAATTAACACAGAGAACCTAACACAACTTTATAGCCATGTTTTTTGAGTAATTTAGATGGGTCCAAATTGGACAAGTAGCTAGAGTGCAGGCTGAACATGCACATAGTTTGAAAGTCAAACTAAGACACATTGAGGGTACATCTAGGTATCAATAGAAGTGGTTCCTTTGTACATTGCCAATCACTATGCTACATGCTCTTTGACTAGTTTTACTCAGTTAGATCATGTGAGACCTAAATTTTATATGTAAGATAGGGGTATGATAGTTTTTTGCATTGATTATTGTATAAGAGTAGAAAGGGGAGTCATATTCCCTAATATGAGTCATATATAGGGGTTTTATCAAAGTTGTCCACTCGCAGGTGGTGTCCCATTTTGTATATAGAGTGAATCCCGCGGGACACCCCTAGCACCTCAATCATAGATGGAGCGTTTCTAAATGAGAACTGAGAGTTTGAACTACATACGAAGACTCTAACCGACCTATACACAAATCACACATATCATGTGGGTTGGTTAGATGTAACATTTAATGCACTAGTAACTTGTGTGTAGCGGAAATTGACAACATAGTGAGCATTTCATTAAGAACAAGCTCCTAATGAGCATAAAGAGAGTACTTAATTTGAGAAAGAAACATAGAAATTTACACCTAGCTAATTTGGCATTGACAATACTTGAAAAGAGAGAGAAATAGAACAATTGACAACAATTGAGGACCAGCTTTACATGGAGCCGGTCCCCCCTCCATAAAGGCTTTGTATTATAGATTCTCCCATCAAAGGAGACTTTTGTACAATACAATTCTTGTGTTCCTTGACAAAACTAGTTGGTGCATGGAAGCTTCATGCACCAAATTATGCTTGAAAAACACACCTAGTGTCCCTAGCCTCAGTCCCAAGACCTCACACACCTTCAAAAATGGTGAGAGCTAGCAGGGAATGAGGATGATTGAGAGGAAGAAGATGTATCTTACGAGAAAGAAGTATCTCCTCACATAATCACTCTAATAGCATAGCTTAGCTTAGTAATTAGCATGCTGGAGGAGACGATCATGCCATTGAAGCTTGACTCTTGGTTGGATTTGCATTCCATAGCCAAGAGTTGTTGATATAGGCCTCTACTTCTCAATGCTTGGAGAAGGAGATGGAGTTCTTCTTGCACACATGAGTTGTGTGTGTGTAGCATTGTCTTAGACAAAAATGTAGCCCTCTCTCTCTTCTCGACCCCTCTTGCTAATTACTCATGATGGCCTTCCATTGGCTCCTATAAAGCTTAGCCAATCACAAATTAGAAGCATTATTGATATCCTTGTGACACGTGTCCCCATTTCCCCTTTTGTGAGAGCTTTAGGTAATTAATATTTCATTTAAACTCTCATTGGACCTTTTCGTCTTCTGTACAATAGGAATCAAGCAAGCCATTGGGCTGCTGGATGCTCAGTGGACCCCTTGGTAGACTGTCTAATTTCTATTGGTTTTTTTATCAAGCATTTTTAAGTTGATTAGACTAATTTTACTCTAGCCTAATTCGCATTGGTCCACCTCTATTGCCATCCAGTTGGATGTGAGGGGAAATTGGGTGCAACTGGCCTAGGACCATTAGGGCTTGCCCCCTCCTTCCTAGGGATGTGGGAAGACTTTTAAGTCTCCCCATGACCATCCAATGTTCCCCTACTTTGGCAATTGGACAATTGAATTAAATTTAGGAACTTTAGCCTATGGAAGTCTTAATGGAGCTGAACCTTAGGTCTTTTCAAGCCCCATTGAAGCACATTGGTCTTTTGCAGACTGTCTCCCTTTGGATCCCTGCAAAGACCGGTCTGACAGCCTTACCAATATTCTAGCTTTTACTCCCTTGGTACTTCCCCATATTAAATGATCAGTTTAACATGAGAAAATTGATTAGAGAATTTTTGGGGTCTCTTGATGGCCTTTTAAGAATTGAGAAAAAATCCAACGCCACCAATCAAATGGTAGGCACTGTGACGAAAATATTTTGTTTCATATTATGCATAAGATTTTATTTCTTTAAGAAAAAAACAACTGATAGAAAGAAAAAAATACCTTATTAAAGAAAATGTAATGAATGCAATCTCATGATTGTGATTTTGTAGAGTTTCGAGTAAAAGAAAAGCTTTCTTAGATGCTTCTCATTCAAAGAAGCACTTATAGTAAGGAAACACAAGAGATTTGAGCAACAACCCGATCTTTTTCCTGTTCCAAGTTGATCTTAAGCTCCTCTCTTTATGAAACACTACAAACAACTTCTCTATCATTTATACTCTTTATAGCTTCTATGGAGAGATCTAGAAAACCACCAACAATTGTAGAGTCTATTATAGTTTCAAACACCCTTGATGAGCGAAACCAATGGATATCACTTGCAATAACAAAAGGCTCTTGGATATTACTTCAATCAAGAAAGAGAAAGAGAACGATCTCAAATGAGTTTTTGGCTTCATGGAAAGAAAGAGTAAAAGACTTTAGAGTCAATGAGAGCAAAAGAAGTGTTAATAAGTTCTTGTTCAGCATGTATATATGCATAAAGAACTTACTTTAAGTGAATGGATAGTCTATCTTTTGATAAACAAACCTAACTATAAGTTCATTTGATAAACATACCTAACTATAAGTTTTGTATTCTACGGGAAAAGTCTTCATTTTATATTTCTTTTACATTGTAGATGTTTAGTTCTTTATGTTGGATTTTTTTTTACTTTGCAGATGTTTATCCTTCTTTTTATGAGGAATGGCAATCAATTGACTGCATCATTGGTGTTTTCAATGTTTATCATTCATAGGCAACCAACAATATCAAGGGAGAACAAATAGGCAACTTACTGAATTGGGAGTCGTTTTCTATGATCATTTCTTTCATGTAGGAGATGAACTCTCTTCAGGAACACTAGAGTTTATCTCTTTACCAGCATTCACTAGTATTGATTGGCCTCTTCCAACAAGTGAGATTAGTGAAGCTTATCGTCTTTTTCATGAAGTTCAAAGAGGACTGAAGCCAAGAGTTGCTAGTCGAATGGTGAAAATCAAGATATGCATGGCCATTCATGTTTTTGTTGATTTCTTTGTGACCAATGAGACCATCAGATTAAAAAATACCATGCTAGTGTGTGATAATATTGATTATGATACTATTTTGGAGTTTTTGGATAAGCGATGGATTGCAAAATCAATGAAGGAATTCAAGTAGATTTGCAATCTGTAAATGTTAAATGCATGATAAAATCTCAAAATTTTGTAACATTTGATGGTCTAGTAACCTGTGTGTAGCGGAAAAGAGCATAGACATAGTGATAATTTCATTAGAATATATTCCTAATGAGCATAGCAAGAGTGCTTGGATGGAGAGGGGCAACAAAAGCATGACACCTAGTTGAATAGGCATGAACAATACTTCAAAAAGAGAGAGAAATTAAGCTATTGACAACAGTTGAGGACCGAATAGAAGAGAGGGTCTTTCAACACCAAAACAGGACCGCTGGATCCTGTCAAGCTTCTAATAGCTCAACAGTGGTTAAGCCGTAGGCAAGCCTCGTAGGACTCCACTATTAAGACCATAGCTCTTGATGGTGATGCCCCGTTATGTGCACGAAGCAAGCGCAATACAAGGATGACAAATCCCTATTCTACTTACTTAATTGCAATTGATAATACCAACCATTTATAGTTAGCTTGAGGACCTCTCTTCTTGAGCAAGAAAAGAGAAACCTTGTGCTCTGATACCAATGTAACATTTAATGGTCTAGTAACTTGTGTGTAGCGGAAAATAACATAGACATAGTGAGCATTTCATTAGAATAGATTCCTAATGAGCATAGCAAGAGTTCTTGGATGGAGAGAGAAACAAAATCATAACACCTAGTTAGATAGGCATGAACAATACTTCAAAAAGAGAGAGAAATTAAGCTATTGAGAATAGTTGAGGATCGGATTTACATGGATCTGCCCCCCCCGAAAAGGCTTTGTATTATAGGTTTTCCCCATCAAGAGAAACATTTTACAATACAATATTTTGTGTTCCTTCAATAACTTGCTGGTGCAATGAAGATGGAAGCTTCAAGCACCAAGATTTACACTTGAAAACACAACATCAATTCCCTCACGATCTCAGACCCAAGACCTCACATATCTTCGAAGATGGTGAGAGCTAGAGGGGTATGAGAGTAGATTGAGAGGAAGAAGGAGTATTCTTACGAGAAAGATGTATGTCTCCTCACATAATCACTCATAATAGCTTAGCATAGCTTAGTAATTAGCATGGTAGAGGAGATGAGCATGCATTGGAGCTTGGCTCTTGGTTGGATTTGCATCACAAACCCAAGAGTTGTTAGTGTAGGCCTCCCTTCTCACAAGCTTGGAGTAGGTGATGAGCTTTCCATTAAAGCTTGAGAAGGAGAGATAGTCTTCTTTACTTCACACCTTAGATTCTGTGAGTGTGTGTGTGTGTGATAATCCTTGCCAAAATCAGCCCCCTCTCTCTCTCTTGGTCGACCCCTCGTGCTCTTTACTCATGATGGCATGCTATTGGCCCATGCAAAGCTTAGCCAATGACAATCAAGAAGCATAAGTGATAGCCTTGTGACATGTGTCTCCCTTTTGTAAGAGCTTTAGGTATTTAAATAATTCGATTAAACTCTCATTGGACCTCTTAGTCTTCTGGGCAATAGGAATCAGGCAAGCCACTGGGCTGCTGAATGCTGATTGGACCCCTTGGGAGATTTTCCAATAGTCTTCTAGAGAGCTTAATTGCTATTGGTTCTTTTATCAAGTGTTTTTAAGTGAATTAAACTAAGTTTACTCTAGCCTAATTCTCATTGGTCCACCTCTATGGCCATCCAATAGGATTTGAATGCACCCTGGGGACAACTGGTTGTTGACGCTGGAACACAGAAGAAGTTTTCCCAATATGTTGTACCATTATTTTTTGAAGCGGAATGATACCTTTTGTAATGTTTGAGCAGCCATTGGACTGTGGGAACGAGCCTGTATGGAGGAATGTATATAAGTCAATTTTTGTAACCCTAAACCCAACTTTTGAATTAATCAAATCTGGTTATCACTATGCGTAGTGTATGTGAGAGAGAGAGAGAGAGAGAGAGAGAGAGAGAGAGAGAGAGAGAGAGAGAGAGAGAGAGAGAGAGAGAGAGAGAGAGAGAGAGAGAGATTTCTTCTCTTTCCTACACGCGCTATGGAAGGTCCATTGCTAAGGCAACATCACCATCGTGTTAGCAATGACGAGGGCTTCCATTCAACGACAAGAGTGTGACTACGATGCGAAGTGAGCTCCTACGAGCTTCCGGGTGAGTTTTCTTGCAAACCAGGTGTCTGTTTGGTGAGTTCTTTGCACCTATGGATTCACGGAGAGCAGGACTATGCATTATGATCATATGCCACGAAAAATGGTAACTTGTATTTTGTTGTCTGTCTTTCTATGCGGTTATCGCAAGAGGTAGTTGGAGGTCGGTTATTAAGTCACAGTCCATAGGGTATTGATCTCGTGATAAGGAGAGTATATCTTGTGAGTTTCGTGACATTTCGAATGCATTTGTCCTAGATTCGAATAACATTAGCATCGTAGGTTGGATCTCTTTCACCAGTGCGTAAGAACGCTAGGATTCAATTTCCTCGATTAGAGATTGTCTTAGAAGGTCAAGAAGTAGTTTCACACCCATCTTCTTGTTTCAATGCGCCTACGGGTTAATCTTCGCCCTCAGCCGACATAGAGTTTTTTGGTTCTGTTCTCGCTATGCTAGTGTCCACTCATGAAGTATCCGCCTACATTGGCGTCGCTGCTGGAGAACGAAGCCCTAGGTAGGTGGCCTTAGACTAATCCTACGAGGTGAGAGTTCCTCTGGTGTGCCAGAGTATTCTTTCTATCTTAGTTTAGTTAGGACCTATAGAGAGGTGCTAGGAAGCATGTGTCTTGACTTGATCATCAATGTTGATGGTTTTTTGTTTAGAATTGTATTGGTATGGGAGCTTGAGTGGTTAAAGAGGTGATAAAAGCATTGGCTAGTCCATGTGTGTCACTTAAGTGCTTATCTATTCACAATTGCAAAAGCCAGTTTTTTATGTTTAGGAGCAGCTTTAGGTAGGTGAATTGATCTTGATGTAGAGATGTCCATCAATGAAAATTTGCTTGAGTTGATTGGTTGCATTGAAATTTTGAAAAGAGAGTGATTCTTAGTTGAAACAGTGCAAAACAAGGTTCATAAATTTTTTTTGCATGACTGAAGATTGCTGAGGGCATAAGAAGGCATCAGAAAGGGCCCTGCATATCAAAATGTGAATTCTGCAAGGTTAGACTTTATACGCGTATAAAGTCTCCAGGGCTAAAAAGAGACCAAACTTGTGGAAACTGACTGTACTAGAGTGTTCAAATGAGTATTTATACCCTAGGAACATCTTGAGTGGGAAACTTTGTCAAAGAATTGGAGACCAAAAGACAAAACTCGGAGTGGTTGTAACGAAAAAAATCAGAAACTTGTGTTTGTAAGCACTTTTGAGCTTTAAATTTAGCTGTGAACACATGTACATGATGCTGATAAGTAGGGGAACTTAAGGTAGAAACAGATCTGAATTTTGAGACAGGAGACTTTAAACGTGTATAAAGTCTCCAGGGTAGATTTGGGCAATATCCTGCATGTTGTCAACACTAAGCCATATGCTTTGAGTACACACAAAAGAGAACCTTGGGCTGAGATTTAATTTTATTTTTGTCAAATAGACTTCATATGCGTATAAATTCTAACAGCTCAGAATAGACTCAAATGGTACAAAGGTGTATGTCCAAAGTTTCCTAAGGCCTTAGGGAAGTTCATAGCTTATATTTTATTGCATTTGGACCAAATCTGAGCTTCAAAAGACCAAGAAAAAATAGAAACACTCTACACACCCTTTTTGGCCACAACTTGAACAAACTTGATTCCAAACTCATGTCAAAGAATATATGTGAAGTCCTGAGTGCTAGGCTACAAGTGGAGCAAGTTTCATGTCAATTGGCTCAAAAAGACATTGTACGCGTATAATGTGTTTTTGATGCTGTTGACCATTATTTGAACTTAAGACCATACAGGGAGTATGAGCACACAACCTCCCTGCTCGTCGACACTACTTGATTGGAAAGCTTGGAAATGGCGTGACTGTTACTTCTGAAATAGAGCTCTAGAATTTTTCTTTATCTATAAGCACAAACCTACAAAAATCTAGTCAAGCTGGTCAAAAAGACTTTATATGCGTATATTATCTTTTTGACCCTATTGACTTCCAAAGCTGAAATGGGGCATATCCTTGCATTCTAAGGGACCTTAGAATCCAATAGCCAAGATTACACTCAAGTTGGAAGTATTTGAGTATGTAAGTGCCAAAAAATAGAAAAAAGATCAAATTGTAACTTACACTAAAGTGGTCCAATTGTCATTTTGAAAGTTTCTGAGAGTTACACGAATGGTAGAGAATATTTGGTGAATAAATATTGCCATTTTTTATTAATAGACTTCATACGCGTATAAAGTCTAATAGTGAGATTTAGAGCAGACTGAGTAACTTGAGCCTGCCCCACAGGTAATTCACTTAACTCTGGCAACACATTTTGCTAGTCAATTCAGTGATAATAACATATACGGGGAACCAACCCTTTCAAAGGAAGCTTTGGATGGGAAATACTTGCATGTTCTTCCTAATCAATACTGAATGTTACTAAAAGAGAACCACCATTGACAAATATTTGCAGAGTCTAAAGTTTTGTATGGATAGCCAACAAGAAAGTCCAGCAAGTCCAGACCAATCGGAAATGCAATCAATCAACCAATTGGAGAGCTGAAATAGCCAGAGTAAGACACGACAAAGCGAACTCTAAAGGTAAAAGGTTTGGATCTGTAGTGATGTGTTAAGGGATTGATGTTTTTGAGATTAGTAAGAAACCTCCAAAGAGACCAAAAATCACAAGGAGATCAGGTTAGCATAGTGTCTACAAACGAGAGTGTGATCCAAGCTAGAATAGATCCACTAGCACCAACCATAGAAGACGGTAGTGGAAGTGACGCCTCCTCTGAACAATCCTTTTATCTCATGGCGGACCGGAACACCGCGATAACCAAAAAATCCAAGGATAAGGAGGGAGAACCTCTAGAAACCCTCCTCGGACATTAAGGTTTACAACCCTTTACTTAGAAGGACCAAATACCCATGGCGCTTTTGTCTATGCCGATGAAAGGGGACGAAAAAGCATATGTATTAAGGAAAAACCAGCAGAAGGAGTGGATGCTCTTCTAGCGTATGATGATGGGGATAGATTCCGTGATGAGGAGGGAACACATTACCTTATTGTTAAGGATCCAGAGAACTACAACAAGTATGAGGATAATGTGGTAAAGGGGAAGATGGTTTCTGAAATCACCGAAATACCTCCTCTAATAGACCTTCCTAATGCCACCTTGGTGTTTGACAAGAAGGTGACTAAAGTTGCGACTAGCCAAGGAGCAGTAGGAATCTACGAATACCTGAATGGGAGAGTCAAGCCATATTTTTGATGTCTAGCACCATTCGCCTTTGAGCTAGGCACATAAAAAACTATGTACTTATTCTCATATGAATCAGGTGATGAGGGGAGTCTCATACTATATGTTGACAAATATGGACGAGAGTATAGGCCAATAGAAAAAGCAGAGGTAGCAAGATTGATAGCCACTAGGGTAATTCCAATAGAACTCTCTGCCACTCAAGGACTAAACCCTACCCCCAGTAAATCTACTAATCCCTTTGAGTAAATGAAGGATGAGACTAGAATCCCAGCTAGGCAAGGTGGAACGGTAGAAATACCAGTTTTTCCTTCATATCTCAACACAAATCCAGAAGCGTTGCAATCATGGTTGCGACTCACGGTGACAAGGGAACAAGAGTTCTATAGAGGCAAAGTCCCTATTACAAATAATTCATATGTGACCCCTATAGTCTCACCCATGCCCACTTACTCTTATTCTTATCCCAAGGAAAGCAAGGGGCCAAGAGGTTAGAGACTTCGATACACAATTTGTAGGATTTGGACTCACCCTAGAGGAAGATGCCGCCACTTGGTTTGGCTTTGTTGAAAGGCGAGATTTTGGGACCATCCAAGAAGTTTTTGATGAGTTTGTGGAGGAATTATCTCAAAGGGGGATTGCCCAAAATACTGTCTCTCAAATCCACAAATTTAAACAGAAAGAGGGAGAATCTCTTAGGAAGGCAGCCCTACGACTGAAACGATACATAAAGTTCTACCCAATGGAAGAATTACCTACTCAATCCAAACTTATGTTGATATTTATCCAAGGATTGAGAAATGCAGATCTTCAAAAGGATTTGCATATGAAGAAAAGCCCCACTCTAAATGAGCTAACCAAAGAGGCTTTGTTCCTTGTAGATAACTATGAGATCTACAGAGTTGGAGATCTAAGAGACAGAGATGATGATTCATCATCTTAACAAAGTGGATTGAATTTTGGGAAGACAATACAATGAAATGAACCAGGAGTAAATCAACAGCGACTGATAGAGGAGGTGCTAAAGAGAATTATCCCATTTGCCAAGCCACAGGCTAAGCCATTAAAGTGGTGCGTCATCGAACAGAAATGGACAAATTATGTTACTGAGGAATGCTACTATAATAAAGGGTATGTGAGAGAATGACAATATGTTTCCCAACCACAAGTAGCACCACCTCAAGTGCCACCTGTACCTAGATATACTGCGGGGAATTTGCCAGGACCAGCTAGGGTTGAACGACCACAACTAGTTTTAGGGAAACAACCACCACTCCCAAGAACAAGGGCGATAGGTGTGAGATACACGACCACTGTGGAAGAACTAGAGGAAAAACCCTTAGTACCTATCCCTGTTTATTATGAAGAGCCAAGTGGAACAATGGCCTGCCCAACATACTACCCACCAGATGAGCCGAGGCCGGAACCATGGAGTATGATCAGAAGTGTTGGAGCACCAACCACTGCACAGGAGGCTGCAAGAGAAAGTAGATATAGTTTGGATGAAAGAACATTGCTATTCAAGGCCAATGGAGGTCTCAATGGACCAAGACCTACTTACCAACAGAGGGGTACTCAAGGAGCTTCACGACAACCATTGGGACCTTGCTATAAATGTGGGGGCGACCATATTATGAAAGACTGTCCTCATTCGGAAATTGTCCGAGTCAATGCGTATATTCTAGATTGTGACACCACTCATTTGATTGCTGATTGCCCAAAAAATCCAAACAAAATAGCTAAAGCAAACATAAACATTTTGGAGGCTATCCCTTTAAGCAGTGGTTCCGAGAATGAAACAGTAATACCTATACAGGTCATCACATGAGCTCAGGCTCAAAAAGAAAAAGGGGGACTTGAGATTGAAGAACCAGGATGTAAAACACCTAGCATCCAACATAACACATGGAAAGCTAGAAAAGCACAGGTAGAAGTGAGGAAAGAAAGAGAACAAAATGTCATAACGGAAGAATTACAATGAACAAAAGACAGACTAGAAAAATTTGAAGGACGAGCACTTCAAAAACCAGAAACACCAATAGACATAGAGCTTGAGAAGAAAGGGAAATCCAAAAGTGCGGAATCAGGCGGATCCGTGCTAGTAGAAAAAGTAAATGAACGTCTAGACGCACTCTTGAAGGCATACAACTCAAGGCTTAAAATCGACCAAACTCAGGAACAAAAATGGATGACATATCCCTATGCTGAGTTGGAAAAATAGAGACTGGAAATGTGTCAAAAGATGATCCAAACTGCACAAACCTTACTAGAACCAACTTCAAGGAAACAGGTGGAGGAGGTAGAGCTTCCAATACCAATTCCAAGGAACCCTCCAACACATGGATCAGAACAACTAACTATTAGTCCATGAATTGAATTAAAACCTGAACATTCAATAGAAAGACCTGGGATAGTGTTGAACACAACAGACTCAACATCAGAAGGGTTCCAACCTATCACACCTGAATTGTATAAAAGTGATGAGGGCTTAAATGATCTTTAGAGATAGATAAGGGAAGCCGATGAAGCTAACAAACTAAGCGAAAGGGTTAACAAAACCAGTATGGGAGAAGATGACTTCCTTCCTCCTATAGAAGAATTTGAGGCAGGACCTCAAGCAGATCTAGAGATGCACTCTTATAGGGGAGAAAAGGGATCTGTGAAATATTGGGATAGCCAACCTGTATCTCTAAAAATGTTACCCTCATACATGGGAGACTATGAAGCAATGTCAGATGTGAAAGTTGTACCATCACAGCAACTTGCTACAAGAAAGGGTATGGACTCCCAGTTGATACCACTCTTGTCAACTCCAGTAACTTGTACCATTACTCTAGCAGAGCTTCTCAGATTAAGACCTAATATGTGGAATACAGTAAAAAAATGTCTCAAAAAATTTGGAGTAAGGGATCCGAATTCACGAATGTAGGAAGAAATCAAGGAATTAGAAAAACCTCAAGTAAACATGCAACCAGTGCCAAGGTAGGAGAATACTGTGAAGGGGAAGATGGCAATACCACGCTCCTGGTTCAATTAGAAGGTTTTATCACCATGGCAATTCTTGACAGTGGAGCAGGTGTGTCCATCAGGACAAAGGATGTGTGGAAGAAATGGGAAAAACCAAATTTGAAAACCACCAAAATGAAGTTGCAACTGCTGACGGTTATATGGAGAGACCCATAGGGCTTTTGGAGAAAATAGTTGTTAACTCTTGCGGAATAGAGTATGAGCATACATTTGTAATAGTTGATTTTGGCAAGAAAAATAACTATGACATAATACTGGGATGACCCTTCATGCGACAATTAAAGATGGTCCAAGATTGTGGCTACAATCACATAGACACATGGAAACTACTACAAGAATAAACTTTAAAGACCATAGTTACAAAGATGTCGACAGAACCCCGGTAGAAGAGTTTGATTCTGCCATGATAGTAGGGTCAAAACTCCCCGACTGGTTAGGTAAACCAGAGGAGTTATGTATGTGTGGGGCATCCAATTGCAGAAGCCTAAAACAAGAAGAATGTATTCTAGACGGAGCGATCGAGGATATGGATTACATTCCTGAACCTTTTCCAGAAGAGTCTTTAGAACCTTTAGAATGGACAAATATTCTAGCAACCTTAGATGTGTGTGCTATTGCGGAGGGACCAACGACTAAGTTCTGTGACCAGGATGGGTATGATGTAGTTCCATATTACATGGTTGCGTTAATAGAAGATGATGAGTACTAAATCTCAGATCAATCAAGAAAAATCAAACATAAGCGATAAATGAATGGGGAGTTGTTCCACGATTCTAAAAATCATCTTGAATGAGATGATGATGCAGATAATGAATGTTCTGACAACCCCAGTGAGCTAGAGGAAATGATACTTGATGTAAGGTTTTACGATTTTTCAAATAAAAAACCGAGACGTCAAGCACATTACAAGAAACGAAAGGAAGCTCACAAGGCCAGAGATAACCCAATGCCAAACTTTAAAAATAGAATGGAATTTTTATCTTTGGTAAAGGCAAAAGACTGCATTAAAAACAAAAAATCAGCTCATTTCTCTCAAGATCGAGAACCTAGGACAAAACACAATCCTAGGGATGTAAAAAAACAAACTCAGAGGCTGAAGACAGAAACTAAATCCAAAAGAATGGAAACAGAATCAAAATTAAGAGAACCGAAATTGACGGAACTTGAACATAAGAAAAGGTACCAAGAGCTCAAGAAGACTTTGAGGGAAGTATGGACAACCGAAACAGACAACAAAGAGGATGAGAAAGACAATAGAAGAAAGAATAGGAGTGTAACATCCCATTACAAAAAGTTTACCATTCAAGACCAGAAGATAGTGCTGACACAGCTCAGAAGAGAGCGACGGGAGAAAGAGTCTTATAATGGGCTGGAATATGCAAAGAAAGTAGACCTAGCACAACCTGGAGAGACATGGCAACCCGTATATATAGCCACATACCTGGGCCGAGATGAGGAAGAGGAGCTTCTCAGCCTTCTTCAAGAATATAAGGATGTGTTTGCATGGTCTTACAAGGACTTAAAGGGAGTGGATCCGATAATATGTCAACATACCATCCCATTAAAACCTCATGCGAAACCAAGCAGACAAAGGCCTTACACGTACAATGACACCTTTGCTAAGCGTATCAAGGAAGAGATTGATAAACTGAAAGACGTGGAGTTTATCTATGAGATAGAACACACTAATTGGGTATCCCCAATCGTTGTTGTACCCAAAAAGAATGGCAAACTTCGAGTGTGTGTCAACCTCAAAAAAGTTAGTGAAACCACAATAAGAGATAACTATCCCTTGCCAATTACGGACCACATCCTTGAACGAGTGGCAGGAAAGCATGCATATTCCTTCTTGGATGGTTTCTCTGGTTACAATCAACTTGCAATTGCACCCAAGGACCAATATACAATGGCATTTGCCACAGAATGGGGCATATTTGCATATCGGGTCATGCCCTTTGGGTTAACAAATGTACCTTTTCAAAGATTGATGGCACATGCCTTCAAGGAGTATTTGAGGAATCTTATTGGAAATCTATATGGATGACCTATGTGTACACTCTCTGCAAAGAGAGGAACACGTGGAAAACCTCAAAAAGGTATTCAAGAAATGCAGGACATATAGGATTTGCCTTAATCCAAAAAAATGTGTTTTCATGGTAAGACACGAATCTTGGGGCATATTGTCTCAGAACGTGGCATTTTCATTGTTTTGGATAAGATTAAGGTGATTATCGAAATGCCTAAGCCGATCAATGCAAAGCAAGTACAATGTTTCTGTTGGGGTATAAAGCCCAATGTGGTCGCCCAGGTAAGTGGGCGGGCCGCCAGGTATGTACACATATTCTTTTGTAAAAACCTAATAAGAACTCACTATGCTCTACACATTACAGTAGAGCGAGTTCACCATATCGTCGTGCTCTTCTTCTTGCACTCTCTCTCGCGTCACACTTACGCTCGTACTCCTTCAACTAGTATCAAAGCTCAGATCCAGGCTCGGGGCAGCATTTCCAGGTAGCCAGAGTCACCTACTCAGATTGGAGTGAGATTCGACAGGCGAAGACACGGCCCCAATTCCTGTGGGCGAGCCCGAAGGACTCGGTGTACTCAGAATTTCATTCTGAGGTCATCTCGGCCACCGTTCGGCTTCAACAAAGATCTGCGCGGGCCATTTTCCACTACGTGGTCTTGGCGGGTGCAGATCCGACTCTACAAATTTGGGGTTTTCGGCCTACGATTGCAGGTGCTGAGGATATCGGTACTCCCAGAGTGTTGATTTGTGGCTATCTACACATCGAAGGACAGCTCACAGTTCTTGGAGGCATGTCACATACGACACGGGTGCATCTACACACAGACTGTGGCGACATCCACTAGTTCATCAGGTTGATATTGGTTCAGAGGTCAGTTTACAGGGGAAACTCTGCCGAATTTTTCCCAGGAAAGTAAACTACTGTGAAGCGTAGCTATGGTTGGATCACAGGACACTGCTCTTTACAATATCAAGAAACTGGATGGAACCAATTTCCCATTGTGGAAGAAGCAGATTTGGCACGTGTTGGTACAAAAGAAGCAGATAAAACCTATAAATCTCAAGGAGATAAAACCAGAAGATATGGACGAAGATGAATGGAGCGAAATGGATGAATTGGCACTTTCTACCATTATGCTGACTTTGGCAGAAAGCGTTTACTTCAATGTAGCAGACGAGATGTTGGCTTATCAAGCATGGTTAAAGCTGAGTGATCTTTATGAGAAGCAGAGTGCAGCTTCACAGGTATACTGGCTTAAGAAGCTTGTTGACTTGAAGATGAAAGAAGGGACACCTATGTCCAATCATCTGAATGAATTCAACACAATCTACAGTCAATTGTTAGCGCAAGGTGTGAAGTTTGATGAACCTGTTAGAGCTATGTTCCTTTTGATCACGTTGTGAAGGATTGGGGGGCTGGCCTCTACAACACCTCAAACCAACACCAAGAAAAGAGGATGAAGAGTATATCTCTCTCGAGATAATATGGGCTGATCTTCTCTCACTAATTTTCTCAATTTGACACACACTCAACCCAGACTAGCCTCGACTAAGCTCCGATTAGCTTCCCTCTACACCGCTACAACTCCCACTACACTCCATTGCATTCAAAGACACCAAGGAAGCAATAAAATCAAGGAAAAAAGTGAGAAAAAAACCATGTAAATCTCTGCACTTTTGACCATAACTCGAAGAGCTTCACTTCTTTTCAAACGCCCTTTCATGTGCTAGTAGGGCTTCCATAGGCGCTCCCATATATACACATAGCTTGACCAAAACCCACTCAAATCAAGCTTAATTTGAAAACCCACAAAGTTCAGCAAAAAAAATCAAAAAATGTGATGGAAAACTTGGGGGAAACCATGACCTTTGATATATGTACAAGCAAGGCATTGCAGCACATAGTTTACCCTCGACTAGCTACACCACACGGAGCTGCACACACCATAGCCACCATACCTCAAAACAAGATGAAGAGAGGTCAATATGCAGAGCTAAGCACCCACTTTCATCAGCCCATTGAGGAGAGACACACTCTCAACTCACCACATAGGGCCCTCGACTAGCAAGACAGGCTGCTCTACTCCCAAACGCCTCTATCCCTCGCGGCAATCAGGGCTTCTTGCTGCTAGATCTTCCTCTGTCAAATTTCCCACTCACTCACGACCTCAAGCTGATAAAAACTCATTTTTTTTCATATTTTTCAAGTACTAAGTGACTCTTTCAAGTTTCGACACGTCTATGTACAAAAACAGCAAAACTATGCACCCCGCACAACTGGCCCGCATGCGTAGAGACAGCTGGCACACACCGCCTTTGTACACTTTGTACAAGCATGCTTTATTTACATATGAGGGACCCAAAAGCATTAAAAAAACCTTTCCAAAGTCCTTGGGGTGGCTTGCATCATTCCGTAAAAACACGTCACAACGTTGTCAGAAAGTTGGGACACTTTTCGCACAACTTTGAGTAATTCTGCACCTGCAGATGGTTTAAACATAGCAGGTGTAGAAGGAAGTCTGCTTACTGAAGAAACCAATAGAAAGACAATGGACAAAGGCAAAGGAACAACCTTAGTTGTCAGGGGAAGGACCAAAGAAAAGTACAAAGGTAGAAAGAGGAATCAGTCTCGTAGCAAGTCCCGCAGTGCTAAAGGCAAGAGTGACATAGAATGCTACCATTGTGGCAAGAAGGGTCACATGAAAAGAGACTGCAGAGAATGGAAAGCAGAGAAAGGCAAAGAGAAAGCTGAAGACCATGGTGAGAAGAACAAGTCCTCAGTGAAGATTCAAGAAATAAATGTGACAAACACTGTTGCAGAGGATGATAGTCTAGTGTCAGGAGACATCTACTTCTTGAAGAATACAATGGACTCAGCTCTTCTTACAGCATCTGATGGAAATGCACTGAGTGACTGGATTATAGACTCAGTGGCATCACTTCATGTGTCTCCAAACAAGGAGTGGTTTACCTCTTATGTGACCACTAAAGATCATGTTCGGCTAGGCAATGGGCAGACATGTGAGATCTTAGGTGTTGGAGATGTTCAATTGAAGTTTCAGAATGGCTCTTCTTTCACGCTGAAGAATGTGAGACATGTTCCCGCAATTACAAAGAGCTTGATCAGCACAGGTTTACTTGATGATGCTGGCTACGTCACCACTTTTGGACAGAACATGTGGAAGATATCCAAGGGTTCTATGACAGTAGCACATGGAGTAAATTCTGAACGACTTTACATGATTTATGTATCAAATGTCTCTAAAAATGTAATCAATGTAACCGAGCAGCCGAACGTTTCTTTGTGGCATAGCCGGTTAGGACATATGTCCAAGAAGGGAATGGAAATCTTGTCTCGTTCTAGTTATTTTCCTGGCATGTCATTTAATGATTTTGAATTCTGTGAACATTGTCTGTATGGTAAGCAAACACAGCAGCCACATAAGCATAGAAGCAGTAGAAGAGATAGACAGTTGGCACTTGTTCATAGTGATTTGTGTGGATCTATGCCTAACCTATCTCTAGGGGGAGCTTCTTACTTTATGACATTTATAGATGATTACTCGAGGAAAGTATGGGTTTACTTTCTCAAGCACAAGGATGAAGCGTTTAGTGTTTTCAAAACGTTTGTGACACTCGTGGAGAATCAGAGTGGCAAGAAGCTTAAATGCTTACGCACTGACAATGGTGGAGAGTATGTTTCAAAGGCCTTTCAGGACTTTTGTGAGTCAAAAGGTATAAAACGTGAACTTACTGCTCCTTACAATCCTCCTCAAAATGGTGTTGCTGAGAGGATGAATAGGACCATACAAGAGAAGGTCAGAAGTATGTTGTCTAATGCACAGCTGCCAAATGGGTTGTGGGCTGAAGCGTATCAACAACTGTTCATCTTATAAATAGATCTCCTAGCAAGGTTTTGCAGAAGGATTTAGTGGAAGAGATGGTATGGTCAGGCAAGGTGCCCTCATACAAGCATCTCAGAGTCTTTGGCTGTGAGGCATATACTCACGTTGCAAAGGAATTTAGGAACAAACTTGAGCCAAAGAGTAGAAAGTGCATCTTTCTAGGCTATGGTAATTTTGGTGAGATGGGGTACAGACTTTGGGATCCCGAATCCAGAAAGGTTATCCGCAGCAATGATGTTCACTTTAATGAAGCCAAATATCATTCTAAACCAGAGAGGGTTGAGGAGATTAGAAGAGTTTTCTTCCAAGAAGATGGACCTGCACGTGCAAGACAAAATGTCAGGGCTAAAGAGGAGCAAGGACATGATAGAGTGGAACCACAGGTTGTGGCTGAGCGTGAGCCACCTATTGTGCGTAGATTTGGACGTATCACGCGACCTCCTGATAGGTTTGTTCCATCTATGAACTATGTCATGTTGACTGATTGCAATGAGCCTTCATGTTACAAGGAAGCAGTGCAAATGAAGGACTCCGGGAATTGGCAATTGGCCATGCAGTCAGAGATGACAGCTCTGCATAAAAACCAGACATGGAAGCTAGTTAAATTACCACAGGGCAAAAAGGCTCTACCTTGTAAATGGGTTTACAGGTATAAGATCACCGCTCATGATAGTCAGCCAAAGTACAAAGCAAGGCTTGTTGCCAAGGGCTTTAAGCAAGAACAAGGCCTTGACTTTGATGAAGTCTTCTCTGCGGTGGTCAAGATGACTACATTGAGATGCTTTCTTGCATTGGTTGCCATATTAGATTTGGTGTTGCACCAAATGGATGTCAAGACAGTGTTCTTGCATGGTGATTTAGATGTGGAAATTTACATGCAGCAGCCAGAAGGGTTTGTTGAGAAAGGCAAGGAAGATTTGGTATGCCAGTTGTTAAAGAGTCTTTATGGCTTAAAACAATCACCGAGGGCATGGTACCATAAGTTCCACAAGTTTATGCTTTCTCAAGGCTACAAACGTAGTGAGTTCGATCACTGTCTATATACAAAGAAGGCTAAGGATGGCAGTTGACTGATCCTTATTTTGTACGTGGATGACATGTTGATTGCTGGCAAGCACTTGGAAGAAATTTCAGCTTTGAAGTCAAAGATGGAAAAATCGTTTGACATGAAAGACATGGGTGAGGCAAGTCATATACTTGGTATGCGCATTGAGAGAGACAGATCAAAGAAGTTGATTTGGTTATCTCAAACATAGTATATTGACAAGGTTTTGCAACGTTTCAATATGGAGAAGGGAAGGGCATTGAGTGTTCGATTGCCACCTGATGAACTACTTCAAGTTCGATCTTGGGAGAGAACCTTACCACCCTTGCAACTCGACGAGGCGCCTAAGATAATAGAAAACTAATGGCAAAAATCTCCACCTATTACCAACTGGAACAATTGGTTTCAAAGGGTGACAAGCTCATTTCAAACGGTATGATCTACCCAAGGAAGGGGGGGAGTGTTGGCTGACAGTCATCATTCATTTGTTTCCCTCTCAACCTTTTTCCCTGACCTCTCAATCACCAATCTTAGGGAATGTACATATAAAGCTTTATACTCACAAAAAACAAAAAAATAAAGAGCAAGAGCAATTAGCGAACGAGTATGCACAATAAAAGTCAAAACATTGACCCAGACCTACACATTTACATCCGGTACACTGAAACAAAAACCTATGTCATGAAACACCTTTGATCCTCATCACTTGAGTGATGGAGGGTAGGTAAGATTAGTACGATAGGAGTGTTTTTGTTTTATAGTTGAGTGATTAGCAAAGTTCTCTTTTCCCACTAATGTGCCTTCTGGAGGTATTCCTTTTGTTTCCTAGTGTGTACAGGAGCGTGTTGCTATTGATAGGATTTGGACCTTCATGGAATCTTTATCTCGACTCACTCTTCAAATCAAGCGCGACCATCGACACAAACAGGTGTTTCTTGTCCATTAGCATTGCCCCTTATCTTTTTTGCATCTATGATTGTCTGCTTTAATTGTGATTGGTAGCCTAATATCCAGCACATTTGCTTAGTAACGAACATTTAATTCAATGTAATTTTTTGTCATAATCACTTGTCTAGGTTTAAAAATCAAGCAGTCCAACTAAGCTAGTTTGACCAAGTTAGGTGTTAGAGATCTTCTACCTTCCTAATAATCAATGGTGACTTAGGTTCTTAATCCGATTTAGGCAGCATTGTGTGAAATGTACTAGGGCTTTCTAGTGGGCTTGACCCTATTGACCTTTAGCTTAAGTATTATCAAGGGAGTTTACTAGTGTGATGAGCCTGGGGAGGTGTATCAGTGTTATATGACCCCCCACAGTTACAAAATTAAAATGCTGAAAATGAACTAACAAAAAATCAAAGTGCCACACTGTAAAATCTTAAGCTGGAAGAGAAATCTCAGCTTGATTTGGTACTTCACTCACATGTATTGCCTATGGTACTAGAGCCCTAGAGGTTCCCAGTATGGGCGCTTTTACTTGAAAAGCAAAAAAACCCAAGGCATACAAAATAAGCACACACATCAAAATTGAATCACTGTGAAAAGACTTTGGGGGGTCAAAGAAAAAGTAATCAGCCAGGCGATGATTTCATGAGAAATTCCTTTTATGGTAGCTTAACTACAAGGTCTTCTAGATATAGCCTCTAATCAGCCCTCGAACATCGATACTTGGCTCTCGCGATTAAACAACTTAATTGACCACAGAAAATTAAGAAGCTTACCCATGGTATTAATATTCGATCTCTAGTGCCTTTCGACCGTCAAATTAGCGATCCCAGACTTGTTTAATTTTTTCCCTTTACATGTGTTTATGCATTTGATTACATTGCAATTTAATGTTCATTGCTGACAAATTGTTTGAAATTCTTTTACCAATCAATTTGTCTACCTAAAACTGCATATGCTTTTTACTCACTTATGAGAATGCAATTACTGTGCCAATGTTGTTTGATTTCGCAGTGACAGAAGAAGGTTGAGGACATTCATCTCAAATGCTCTTCCACCTCGATGAACGAGCTTCAACTCAATAGCTTCCGAGGACGGAATCTACATCAGGAAGGGGGGCATGTTAACCCTCACGGCTCACGGACACCCCATCACCTACGACGGACGTGTATTATGTATTTGGTAGAGTCAGGTACCGGGCTTGTCAGACCAATAGGAAAAGGGTAAGAGTGATCGCCAATGAGAGGCGCACTCTAACCGGGACATTCAAGGGATTAGTTGGCTAAGCATGGGCGCCCAAGTGTGAATGGGGTGAGCTCATATAAAAGCCAACTAAACCTAAAATTCACTCATTCTCTCATTTGTGCAATAGAAGAGTGCTCTTGCTCCATCTCCATCTCCATCTCTTTCTTCTTCACCTCCTTGTGTGTGTGTGTGTGTGTGTGTGTGTGTGTGTGTGTGTGTGTGAGAGAGAGAGAGAGAGAGAGAGAGAGAGAGAGAGAGAGAGAGAGAGAGAGAGAGAGAGAGAGTGCGATCGAGCATTGCGGCGGCACAACGGCGGTGAAGCGGTTGAGCACGACGTAGCGGCGTCTCCTTCTTCTTCGCGGCGAGGAATCCTCCACGGCAGGAGCATAGAGCGGTGAGTGACACACCATTGCCCTCTTTTGAGCTTACTAGTTAAGCTAGTTGTGTTCTTGGAGCTGTCTATGGTTCGCACACGGTGTAACGGCAAGTCCCTTGCTTCGACAGTGCGGAAACATATTTGTTGGAAGCGCATATTCAAGCGTTAACGTTTCATTGTTCAGCCACAAATAATTTCCAATAACTACGACAATTAGGAGTGTATTGGCCGACTATGCGCATTGATGTTCACAAATATGTCACTAGTTGCCTCAAATGTAGATCAAGCCCACCCATTGAACATGCCACATTGTTTCAGATAACACTTACGCCAGAATGGAGTCAATACATTGTTGGCTACTTGGAAAGACAGACGTTTCCTAAAAATATCACCAAAGCACGACAGAGAACGATGGAAATAGAAGCTCGTGATTTCACTCTTATTGAAAATTAGCTTTATAAAAGGGAAAAGGATACCTAGCTTAAGCTGTGTGCAACAGAGAACATGTACGTTCCAAGCTTGGAACAAGCACATGGAGGGATTAGTGGGGGCCATTTCTCAGGGAAAAAGATATCAAAAATTGTCCTCACATCGGGAATATGGTGGCCAACAGTATATATGGATGCAAACGAGTATACAAAACGATGTGAGTCTTGTCAACGAACCAACGTACCAATAAAACGGGATGAGATGCCTTACGGCCAATGATGGGAGCCAGAGCCTTTGCCAAGTGGGGAGTAGACTTTGTAGGACCAATATTACTCCCTGCTTACAAAACGCATGCCCAACACATCATTGTAGCCACAGATTATCTCACGAAATTGGTAGAAGCTAAGGCTACACAAAAGACTGATGCTAGGACTATTGCACAATTTCTATATGAAAATGTCTCTTAGATATGGTCTACCTATAGAAATTGTCAGTGATCGAGGCACACATTTCATAAATGAGATAATTGAAAATCTTCTTGAAGACTTCATGATAGTTCATAAGAAGTCGGCTCCCTATCACCCACAGGCTAATGGTCAAGCAAAAGGTACAAATAAGACTCTATGCACAATCTTAACTAAGATAGTGACGCGGTCTGGGGCGGGCAACAAGAGAGGCGACCTCTAAACACCCCTCAAGGCTCTCGGGCTACTCAATTGGGGTTGGGGAAACCACAAGCAAGAAACAACAACAACAAACCCACAACCAAACAAGTGAAGGGGCACCACCTAGTTATGGTATGCAAACTAGGACACAAGAAGAGAGATTTTGTCACACCCAAGAAGATGCGGCACAAAACACACACAAGCAATCTCACACCAAGACACACACCAAATGGAGCAGAGAGAGCTAGAGCAAAGGGAAGAGAGAGAGAGAGAGGAATGGAACTTATGTAATACCTTGTCTATGACTTGCAAATGGAGATAGTTCGTTATGATGCTATCATAGAGCTTGTACAAAGTTAACTCAATGCTTAGTGAATGCTAAACATTGCCAACACACACACACACACACACACACACATTGTCTTTGGGTGTGGGAGACCTCTCACCACAATACCCTCTTACAATGGACACAAAATTGGCAATGAAAACACACTACAACACTTTCTCAAACAAGATCAAATGATAGAAACTTAAAATACACAAATCACCTTGAATTCACCAAACCGTATTGAACAAGTGGAAGGACGAAGATTTGAACGTCGAATCACATCTTTGATGCCCCAAACCTCAATTAATTGATGATGGAGGAACAGTGGTTTTGAGATTTTGAACTCACGCTCTCTTACTTGTAATGCGTAGCTTGAAAGCTTCTCTCACACCAAAAGTGAAGCTCACAAAGTGGTTGCTACGCCTAAATCTCTCCTCACGCATAGAGTGTTGGGGTGCTATGTGAGATATTGGGGATTGTTTTACAAGAAGGAGAGGGGCCTATTTATAGGTTGGAGACCTCTCATGAAGATTATTGGAAATCCTAATTTACAAGATAACAAATCAGGATTATGATTTTTTTAAAATATCAAAACATTGCAGGCCTTCTTTGTCTGCTTGAGTCATGGATTTGGGCCCAAAAAAGAGCATTATTGATGGTAGATAAGGTGAAAGTAAAGTTTTAAGTAAAGAGAGAGAGAGGGAGAGTTACTATGCACATGTCTTGAGGTGAGGTGTCTTTTATGGTTAGGTCAATGGCTATTTTGTGTTAGTATGTTAGTGGTTAGTGTTAGTAATCACTAGAAAGTTAATGTTATATTTACAATGGGTAGAATGAGGTGGATGGTTGAAGTAAGATGGTTGAATGAAGTGAGAAAATCCTTGTGATGGTGAAGCTTGAAGAACGACTTACTTGTGTAGGTTCCCAAAATGACTTTCGATCCTCTTCTTCTTCTTCTCTTCTTTATGCCACCGCCGCCAAGGTTGATTATCGCGATGAAAATGGCAATTCAGTTGATGCGGTCTCTCAATTTGCAGAGGCTAAGCATGGTTTACATGCTGATTTTTATGTATATAGAGAAGGGGTAAGATGAAATTGTACTTTGGAAGTAATAGAGAGAGGCATAGAGATGGTGTATGTAGCTCATATGAGAGCTATGGAAGTAAGAGGGGAGGTTAATCATGAACAAGGTGAGATAAACCATGGAAGGTGCAAGTTTGAGTGAGGGATTGAGAGGAATGAGTGTGTGTGTGTGGAAGTGTGGAAAGAGGTGAGAGAAGACTATGGGCTACTTGTGAGAAAAGTGGCCAGACTGGGGTCTAATCAAAACATCATACCTCACCTGTGGTAGCTCCAAAAATTTTAAAAAAATTTAAGGTGATTATTTGGCTCTTGGTCCACATTTTGTGTTCTAACCACCGCTTGAAATTCAGAGTGGAGATGGATATAAAAAATCCCACCAAAATGCCTACGTTTCTTCACAAAAACGACTTCAGTGGACCCCCTTTTGTTGAATTTGCATATGGCTCCAAAGGTGAGCCCCTCCTTGCATGAGTGCATGACCTAATTGATACTTAGAGGTTTGAAAATATGTATGATTGTGGATTATGCATAAATATAATATATGGATATGATAAAAAGAACAGGCTAGTATATATAAACAATTTATGGAATCTAAAATAGTGTGGGCTATAAATAATTCAAAAATAAATATATGAAAATATAGAGAATCAAATGAGGAGGGACCTCATTTGTTTTATTGATATATATTTATTTACAGGAGGTAAGAAAGAGTTCTTGTAGGAAATAAGAATTTAGTGAAAGGCAATGACTGATGGTGGAAAGTATTTTTGAGGTTTTTTCTTAGGAGTGGATTCACACCAAAAATAAGAGAAGCTTGTATGACGATATTTTTACATGGAATAAAGAGTATGCAAAATGGTAAGAAAATTGTGATAATGGTGAGTCAATGTACATAGCATACATAGGCAAATAACGTACACCTAGGTAGAAATGTTTAAATAAATACAAAAAAATGATGAAAAATCCTTATATTTAGGCCCTATATACAATGAAATATTTACACACAAATGGGCCATTATATATTTTACTTTTTTTATTTTATTTACTTTTTTGGCTCAACTAACCCAATGACTAGCTAGCTGAGAGTTTTAAGGAGATATGGAAAAAGTCCCCTAACTCACACACGCCTATGTACAATGAAAAGGTAGGGATAGGCATAATGTTTGGGTGATTTTGGTAGGGTGAGGTAGCTCACTATGGCAATTTTGAATAGCAAAAGAACAGCTATCATTAGTCCTCCCCAGGATGATGGTATATTCATGTACCATCATAAAGCATCTTTTTCAAAGAGAGTGCTTCTGAGTCCTTAACAAGATTTTCATCATTTGGCCCCTTGGCATTTTGGCTTGAGTTACACTCATGCTTCATGGAACAAACTTACATGAAAAAGTTTCATTTTGACTGATCTTTGGTAGACCCTTTGGTAGAAGGCGACTCAAGTAGGGCTTCAGGTGATACCCGTTTACCTTCCTAGAGTGCTCTTTACCATTCAAGTCCATAAGCTGATAGTAACTTAAATTGAAAGCCTTCTTGACTATGTATGGCACTTGCCATCTAGTTTCAAACTCCTGATGTGCAACCACTGACTTCTTTTTCATCTCCTCTCTTCTGGCCGTCTTCTCTTCATTGTATGAACTTTCACTGCTATGTGCTTCATGAGAGCTCTCTGCCGACGCTTCATCTGACTTGTAAACTTGCTTTGACGATCTGGTGGTTCTTGAATATGGCTGTGCTGACACGATCCATGTGTCCCGATCTAGGGCAAACGGCAAATTGTCTGTCATGGCTATTCTTGCTAGTACCTCATGTGCACTCAGATATGTGATCTTACCCTCTTCGTTGGTACCTTTCAACGTGGATAGCACATACTGCACGTGATCAATGGGTTGCCTGGTTGTTGACTTCAACACTTGTGTGAATGTAGTCGCAACTGCATGATTGGGTGTTGTGTACCTTGACAGTCTCTTTCCTAAAAAATGAAAGTGTTGATGATATAATCGTGTTGGTTCTTCCACTTGTTTTTGGATAAGGTCAGCAAAGGTTGTCGCAACAATTTCTTTGGTGAAATTACCTGCTATCTTCCTGTCACGAGCCCTCATCGTCATCCCTTCTGTTGGCAACTTGAGAGCCTCGGCTACTATTTCTTTTGTAATTACCACTTCTACCTTTTGTCCTTGTTGGTTACTAATTTGGGCTGATCGTCTTCCTTGATTGTAGACAAGAGCTCATAGGCTTTCGGGAAGTCCACACCACATGGTTCTTAGTCGTAGAATTCTCTGAATCCAAGCATTCTGTAAGCTTCTTTTGTGTCGGGCTTTGCCGCGACATCATAGATTTCTTTAGGTAGCAGTTGCAGCTCTACCTGGTGTCCTTCTTCACTTTTAAACCTACCTGTGAAAATCATTGTATTGTTTTCCTCAAGCTATTCTCTGGACATATATGTTGCTTTGGCTGTCTTTATTGAACTGGGGTCCAGTTGGTATGGTGGCAGCTCTTGCAACTTCTCTTTTTGAGAGACCCTCTTCTTGGCCTTCTCCGCAGTTTGCATTGCTCCTGTTAAGTGAATAGAGTGCCAAAGTTAGAAAATTTTTGTCATTTTCGCTCTGAAATGTCCTTCAGTCTGAATTGCTGACAAATTGAGTCCAATTTGCTTCTAATCAATTTTTGAACATGCATAGATGCATAAAAACATGTACAGATTAAAATCATAAAGTCCAAGCAAAAATTTGCAACAAAAGTAAATAATCGCGATTATTTATTGCTGATGATTTTTTTTTTAGATTTTTGCAATTTTGGCATCATAGGATTGAAATATATGTCAATTAGATACTCTGAGTGAACTGTGGGATCATTTGAGTGCACATGGTAAAAATGGTGCCAGATTCAGGCTTTTCTTCTCTGAAACAATAGATATAAGGGGATTTTGAGATTTTGAGCTCCAAATTTGTTCAAACTTGGTCAGTGGGCTTGGGACAACATGTGCTTTGGTCCCATGAAGGCAAAGTTGCAATTTCTTCCCATCTTGGCAAAAAAGTAAATAATCGTTATTATTAACTTTTTCATCAAAAAGTTAATAATAACGAATTTTTTTTTTGGTGCAAATTGGTTCTAGGCATGATGTAGACCCTGTGTATGTGATATGAGGTGATTTGGATCAAAAAATGTAACTGATAACTCAAAATTTGGTTTGGAAGGACTTCTTTGCGTTTTTTGGCAATCTTCCAAGTTATCATTGATAATTTTGGATTGTACTTGAAATGTGGCATGTAATAGGTGTGCACAAGTGATGGGTGATGTGAAGGTACCATTTTCAAGCCAAAAAATTACAAAAGTAAATAATCACAATTATTTATAGCAGCAGTCAACTTTTTTTTTTGCAAAACTTGACAAATTTTGACCTAAACATGTTCAATACACGTTAAACAAGTCCTAAATTGAGTTTGGTAAAGTTTTGTCTTGTTGGCATCACTTCGTGCTGCTTTGTCGACTCTGAAATCACCAATTTTTGTGACTACATGGCCTGTGGAGTTGGTTAGTCACTTTTGAGGCTATGGACTTGTCCGCTACATAGTCTTGAAGCAACTCATCTATTTTTGGTCCATTTGGAGTCAGTTTGACTTTGTATGTCAAATTTGACGCTTTGTAGCCTTCAAGCTATGTTCTGCTTTTCGAGAGCTTGCCTTGATTGATTTTATTAAACCAACCATATACATTGTGTATAGACCCGGTCTATAAGCTGTCTGTGGAGTCAGAATTTAATTCTGGTATCTGCCAAAAACCTAGCTTTTCTACTTGGGACCCCTCTCGACCCTTGCTGAATGGTGAACTATTGATATAGAAGTGTTATATTATGTAGGGGCATGCTACAGTTCAAGTGTCGTGTGATTTGGTTGAGCTGATAAGACGTCAATTTTTGGTCGTAGGACTTCGTGCACTGCTCGGATTCTAGGGTTTCTTCCTCGGGTTTAGACTAGCTACCGACTGTACAGAATGGATCATTGATAAGTATAGAACTTACCCCTCATGTCTCGTGTGAGACGAAGCTGTAAACGGGCGACTGTGGACTCCGAAAAATGCGTGCGAAGAAGGTCGAAAGCTCTCTCTCCAAAGGCGACAAGTGGAAATGAGGCAGTTTTAGACTACGTTGGATATCTATACTCGGACTTTCCGAACAATTTTTTTCCAAAAATCCCCTGTTAGTCCTACTAGGCTGTGACATCTATGTTAGACTCAAAAATTTCCTCCATCGGATTCCTGTAGCTCATTCTGCAAGAAGTTTGCAAAAGTAGGCCTTGGCCGCCTAATTTAGGTTTCCCACTTTCATCTGCCGATGTGAATGAAGTTTTTTGTGCCTGTTCGCCTTGTCCATCTAATCATCAGCGTATCTTAGGTTTTTCATTTGAGCTCATATGCTATTTATTATTAATTTTTGACTTGTTTATTAAAAATCAAAGAAAATAACAAAATGCGCTAAAAAAGCAAAGTGAAAATCCAATAATTACAAAAATTCATTGAAAAATATAGCTTTATTGTTTTTTACTGGATTTCTTCAATTTTAAGTCCCAATATCAAGAAAAATGATGAAAAATAACCATAAAGACTATTTTTAGATAATTTCTCATAGTATATACACTATTTACACTACAAAAAAAGAAGGTGTTATCGACGCATATATCGATGCTGCCCGTCGCTATGAGCGTTTCTATACGTGTCGCTGTGAAACCAGTCGCTATTAGCGACGCGTATAGCGACGTGCATAGCGACGACCATAGCAGAAAGAAATTTTCTTGGGCAAAGGGCAGGTAGCCTGGCCTGTGCCCAGTTAAAAGATGGACACAGCCACAGCCAGCAGACTTCCTGCCCTCTACCCAAGAAAGCGAGCAGCACCAAAATATCAACCATGCTCCCGCGTGCAGAAATTTCGAAGAGTTCCCTTTGTTTTTACATAAACGTTTTTAAAAAAACCATATCATGTATACGCCTCCTACATGCTATCCATGTAGGATCTCACATGAGATTTAAGGCCAATGAAAGACAACCGTACCAACTGAAAAGCATAGCCATAACTTAAAAGCATAACCATAACGAACCATAACCATAACTTAAAACCATAATCGGCTATAATCACTTTGATCAAAACCATAATGCAGATAACCATAACCATAAACAAAATTAACAATAACCATAAGCATAACCAGAAAGAGAAACAATAACTGTCTATACAATGACAATGACAATAATCATAACCATAAGGGAAACAATAACTGTTTGAACACTAACTGTTTGTACAAAAAAGAGACACAGAAGCGTGTCTGTGTCTCACAAAGCATATAGATGAAATCTGGTCCACTAATGACTAGGCGTCGCAACCTGCACATAGGACAACTCACAAAATTAGTATTGATATTACTTCACATATACTGACTTAATTAAATCAACTCACACATATTAACGTCTCACCTCAAGCGATCAGCGAGATTGTAAGGCCTCCCAGTCTACTTGCTCTCCTGAAGCTTCAAGATCATTCAATACTTCATAGATACCTCTGCGATATCCATCTGACTCCTCCTCGCGTGATGGAGCTCGATGCATCGCAAGATTCTGCGTTTATACAAAAATCAAAGTAATAAGAATACATGATTCATCGCGTTTTAAAAAACGCCATAGTTAAGATTGGATTAGAAACTCACAAACTCATAGCGAAAGGTGTCGAAGCCTCCGCTGCCAAGATGAGATGTCCCCCTAGTCATCTGTCGTACCTGTGCGGCCTCACGCTGCTGTCTGAACCGCGTGGCCGTTGTCCGCTCATCCTCCCTAATCTGTAGCCACGTCTCGTGTGGGATGCCCGAAGGCTTCGGCGAGCCGGTCCTGAAAGCCTTCCGAGATGCATCTCGTCGATGTTTGATGGTGTCCCGTGCAACACCCTTGATCCACCGCGTCGAAACAACGGAAGAACCCGGAGTAGGCTGGTACTCTCTCAGGGCTGGTACTCTCTCAGGATGGTCTCCACTATGTAAGTGACTTTTTCCTTTTCTTGCTGATCCCAAGACGTCAGAATGCTGGTCGAAAACTGCAGCTCCACGAGCTGGCGAATCCGCTATCGCATCTCAGTCCCGACTCTATCCATGTCAACAGAACCATCTCCCCATACAGTATAGAGCTTGGAGGCACTAGGATCGTGTGCCCCCCAAGGTGTCCGAGGTGTGCCAAGAGGTGTGTCGAGAGGTGTGTCTGGGGAAGACGGGGGTCGTGAGCGAGGAGGGGTCGAAGCATCTGTGGACCCTCCTCCACAGCAACCGCTACCTCCACCTAACGATCACCGAGATCGGCGAGTGCGCCTGTGCTGCGGAGATGAGGACGTACCCGCCTCTGCCCCATCCCTAGGTGTCGAAGCGACCGTGATGGGAGAAGAAGACGTCGTACCCATAGGCGTCCCCCCCCTAGGCGTCTGTCCCTTGGGTGTGAAGCCTGGAGGCGTAGTACCCGTGCCTCTGGCTACCCAGTACTGAGAAGCCTCTGCACCGTATCATCGTCTATCTCTAATTGCAAACATAACTCTGCCCCAACTCATTCTGGAAGATTGTCTTCATCCATTGCATCTTCATCTACAAGTGTCAATTCTGGCTCGTCTGCGTCATCCCTCGTATATGTCTCAGCTTCCTCTGCCATACCTTCGCCCATCTCATCTAATGTCACAGTAGTATGGACGTCATGTGACTGACTTTCCTCCAGGAGATCTTGCCCTTCAAATACTTGTTTATTTCTTGGAGCAACCTGAACCACAAACCACCATTGTCGCTCTCGAGGGTCCGGTACAAAGACCACTTGCTCGCAATGTTCGGGGAGAGCAAATGTGTCGCTCGCATCTGTCCAAGTCTTTGTAGAATCTATTTGCACAAGTTTGTTTCCATCTCTGCGTACCTTTGCATTGCGACCAGAAGTAATCACCTTGAACCACTTCACATCCAACAAAAACATCTCAAACCGCCTGAAGCTTACTTTCAGGATATCTGACACCAGACCACAGTAATCCAGGTTGCTAGTTCTCTCATTCGTGTCTCTAGCACTGGCCCTGCTCTTTTGCATGAAACTAACCATTACCCCACTGTCAAACGTGTTTCTTCTGCTTTTTATCCTAGGAAAAATAGGGAAATGCCGCAACACTTTAGCTGGCACTGTCTCGCCAACTACATTTTGTTTGTAGCGCATTGCTCCGCACTTAGGACACGACAGACAATCTGTGAATTCATTGCGAAAAAGAATGCAATCATTTGGACATGCATGAATCTTGTTGTAGTCCAAGCCAACTGAGGTCAGAAGTTGCTTTGCGTCTGGCCTGGAGGGGGCATTTCATTGCTAGCCGGGAGAAGTTTCTCCCGCAATAACCTGTTTAAGCCACATTAAATTAAAAAGCTCTTCGAGCACATCACCGTTGCAATCGAAAAATCTCTTTTGTAAATTACGTACCTAAACAAAGCAGTGACGCTTGCATCTGACCACCCGTACACTGACTGAAGATTCAAAAACGCCAGACAAGTACGAAGCACAAATATTTTGGCGCCTTCATAGATTGGTTGACGTGCCAACTTCCTCAACATATCTTTAAGAGATAGGCGCACGGCTTCTGGTGCTGCTTCATTCGCGTTCTCCTCGCTTGTCTGGAAGAATGCATCCAACATCTCCTCCATGCCGTCGTCTTCTATTTGTAAACCCTTTTCTGCTTCCATCCGTAGCTCTATATTGGTCGGACCTTCATGCATAATCTTTTTTCTCTCTCTCTCTTAGATGTAGGTGCTATGTCGCGGAAATCAATGCCCGTTCCGTAGGAGTCGTATCGCAGATTCTGTACGGTTTCTCTAGCAAACTCTCCGTACTTGTGCACATGCTCATTACATATCCTACGCTTGCGCAGGATTTGATACTTGCAGAGCGTGTACGAGCATGCAATCTTTTCCTCCATGTTAGTTGATGACGTTGCCATCTACAATGATTATGAATGTTGTTTTAATATATATATATATATATACTCCTCACAATGTAAACTACCTCGCATTCTCTAGTCTTGCCCAATCTCCGTACACCTCGGTCCAGAGGTGTACGGAGATCAAGACCACCAGGTCAAAATCTCGTCTTTATTGGTCAAATCCTATATGAGTAGACAAATACGTGCACTCCCAGGTGTACATGGCAATGCATATAGCAGACAAAACCCCTTTGCCTCTTTTAGTTCCATAGTTTCCTCTCTGTCTACGAACCCACCTGCCTCCATTCCGAGGTAGCCTGTCAGAGAAAGCTTTCCAATGCCGCACTTGATGAATCATATATTAAAGCATGACCATTTTTGTCATTTTTGTAATGTTCCGTCTGTTTGTAATTTTTTGCACAGGTTTTTCCAAGGATATTATGTCCATCCTGGTGTTTTTTTCACCACATGCACAAGCCATGGAAGTTCTCAGCCCAATGAAAGTTTTCTACCTGATTGTAAACCGGATAGGGCCTCCATGTCCAAGCCAGAAGATAATTTTGAGATGAATGAGCAACTTGAGAAAGATTCAGAAGCCTTGCATGGTTCTTGCTCAAAAAAGCGATCTCGATCTCTCTTTCTCTCTCGATCTCACTCTTGCTATCTCTCTTTCTCTCTCTCTCTCTCTCTCTCTCTCTCTCTCTCTCTCTCTCTCTCTCTCTCTCTCGATCTCGCTCTCGCTATCTCTCTTTCTCTCTCTATTTCCTTATTTTCCTATCTCTCTCTCTCTCGCTCTTCACTTCCCTCTCTCTCTCTCTCTCTCTCTCTCTCTCTCTCTCTCTCTATATATATATATATATATATATATATACATATATATATATATATATATATATATATATATATACACATATAACTCTCTTTCTCTATCTCTCTAGCTATTTCCTATCTCTCTCTCTCTACTTACCTCTCTCTCTCTCTCTCTCTCTCTCTACTTCCCTATCTCTCTACTGATCGAACGAGCGACTGAGCTAGGGAGATCTAGACATCCATGACTGCGAAGGACTACACAACATCGACAGAGGCTGCATCAGAGGATCTAGCTAGGTCACTTTGGCTCGACATGCATAACGCCCGGTCAGACTACTGACCATGGAGGAGATTGATAAGATCCGCCAGCGACAGCTGCTGGATCTCCTATGATCTACCTATCCTAGCTAGCTGGTTTAGCCGTTTAGTCCATACCCAGCAGTTTAGGATTCCATAATATTTTATTTTGTCATCTTCTTACTCTGACTTTGTATCAGATGCATCACATTGTAACTTTCTTGTCTCATGTCTCATAGGTCACTTTGGCCTTTCGAAGACGTTAATATAACATTTCATTTCATTTCTCTCTTTAATTATTTTTCTTTAATTTTAATTTCCTAAGCATACATTAATTCTCTATCTCTCTCTCTCTCTTTGATTACCTACACACACACATTTCTCTCTCTCTCTCTCTCTCTCTCTCTCTCTCTCTCTCTCTCTCTCTCTCTTTCCTACACACACACCTCTCTCTCTCTCTCTCTCTCTCTCTCTCTCTCTCTCTCTTTCCTACACACACATACACACGATGTAGAGAGAGAGAGAGAGAGGTTGGGGGGGGGGGGGGGGGGGGAGGGGGGGCATAATACCTGCGCAGCAGGTGGAGGCCAAGATTTGAGCAGAGCGTAGGCAAAAATGGCCCCTGCTGCTCGCGGGTTTTGCTTTTTCCCTCCAAATATTTTTGCATCGATATACGCATCTCTATACGTGTGGGAAATAAAGCCTTTCCATGTGTATATCGACGCACATTGCGACGCATATATCGACGCTCGCTAATTTCGTCGATATACGCGCGTCGATATCTCCATGTTGTATTGTAGTGTTACATTCATCGGGGAGATGTTATTAGGTAGATTTCCCATGTTGATGATTTGTAAGGGCATTATTAGGTAATTTTGTAAAAAATCACACGTTAACATCAAACTTTTTCCTCCCTCTTCAAACATTGCCCTTAATTACTTAGTTCCCTTCCACCCCCCTTAATTACTTAGTTCCCTTCCACCCCTCCTAGATGGCGTACTCCTGGAAGACTGTGTGCATGGGTTGAACAATCATGTCTATGCATAGCCTTGGTTGGCTCTACCATGCTTTGAAGATCAATGCAATTCAAACCATTATGTTGTGCAAGAGTTGGGTCTTGAGTAATTAACTCAAGGGTTTCTGATGTCGAGGTTTCTTTTTGTTGTCTTTCAAAGAGAAAATCTTGTAACTTGTGTGCTCTTTGCTTGATTGTCCCATTAGGATGCTTTGGTATACTAATTTCTTGAGCTGTCGATATCAATAGTGATTGTTGTTGAGATTTTACCTGCCATTGATATCTTGGTTTGCTTTGTGCAGAATTGTGTGGTTGAGTCTTTTGAGACTTAACTCTCCATTGCTTGATTGGTTTTACGGTTTGCAGAGAAGATAAGTGCTTCTTTTTTTTCCAAATCCATTTCTGTTAGGTTCCTTGCTCGAAGATGCTCTTCTTTGTGTTTTGAACCTTGGAACCATCTTCGGTACAGTAGATGATGTTTTGGGCACCCAAAATTGAATCGGCTTGTCCTTAAGCTGTGCTTTTGGTATGCAAATTTGCCTGGCTTGTTGCATGCTACTTGTAGCATTTGATTTTCTATAGGATGGAGAAGATTGATTGGTTCGTGGTTTGCTCTGTTGGTAACCTCCTTTCCATTCCTCCTTGCTTGGTGCAATTGGAACAATGAGTTGCCCGGCTTTAGGTGATAGTTTGAACTGATTGGTATCCCAATCTGGTACTGCCTTGTACTTTCGCATCCATGAGATTCCAAGAATCATTGTTTCATTCATATGTTCATCTGGTAAGCATACAAATTGATGAGGGCATGAACATCCATGTACTATCACATTTAAGTTGACTATTCCCAATGTTGGTGTTGGGTTCTTGTTGCATCCTTTAATAGTCGCTATTCCTGCTGTTAAAACTTGACTTGTGGCTTTCTTGTAGGTGGAATAACTAACTGCATTTACTCAAGCTCGTGTATCGACCAATGCATTCCTGCTATGATTGTTCAGTTTTACTTTGATGCGAAGGTCCATTCCACCTAACCATTCATCAATTTGTTGACACTCCATCTTTCTGTAATTCCCATTGTCGGTCGTCTAGTTCTAGAGTGTTGATGGGAATAGGTATTTGTTGCTTTTTGAGAACAGCTTTCCTTTTGAGTACCCAAAGCCAAGCTTCCTCTTGGGCTTCATAAATAATCTGTTGTCGTTTTATCTTTCTTTGCTTAGTTGCATGCATCCTTTCTAGCAATTCATTGGTTAGTGGAAAATTGTACTTCTTTAAACGACATCCACTAATCCAATTAGCCATGGGTTCACCATCTAGGGTGGAAAACTTAATAACTCCACTTGGGAGATACATCTTCAATGATAAACGGTCCGTTTTCCTTTTTCTTAAACTTGGGAATGTGTTGCATCTGGTAGATCATCATCTACTCCTTTAGGTGGTTCTCCTGAAACAATCCTTGACAAATGATCTGCTCTTTGATGAGTGGTGTCCTTTTTCACAACTACAGTGAAATCAAATTCCAGAAGACTAATGAACCATCTCACTATTCTTCCTGTGTTGCATGGCTTGTTGACCAAGTACGATAAGGCTTGGTGGTCCACAAAGAACACAAATTTGTTTGCTAATAGGTAATGTCTATACTTTTTGATGACATAGATCATTCCTAATCCTTCCCTTTCTATGGTGGTATAGTTTTTCTCTACCATATTCAGCTGTTGGCTAGCATAAGAAATAGGAAGACCAAATTTTCTGTCTCCTGGTTGAGCTAGTATACACCCAATGGCAAAATTGGAAGCATCTATATGTATGTGGAATATCTTATTCCAATCTGGTGCTTTCAATATTAGAGCAGAGGTGAGAGCTTGCTTAAGCTTCATGAAGGATTCTTCACACTCATCAATCCATTCAAAGTGTGTGATCAAAATGTACATGGGTTTTGTAATTATAGCGTACATGTGAATAAACCGTTTGTAATATCCACAATGTTCCATGAAGGCTTGAAACCCCTTGACTGTTGTCAATATAGGCAAGTCAACAATAACATGAATTTTATCCATATCGATAGCTATGCCATTTTTAGACACTATATATCCAAGAATATTTTCTTGTCTACCCATAAATGTGCACTTTTCAGGATTTAAGCAAATCCTATAAAGTCTACATTTTTCAGATACCTTTTTGAGGTGTTCAAAATGATCAGCCCAGATTGATGAATGTACACATAGATAATCCATATATACTTTCAAGAAATTCCAAAGATATTCTTTGAAAGCATGGCTCATTAATCTTTGAAAGGTGGCCAGAGCATTAGTTAACCCAAAAGGAATAACCCGATAGGAAAAAATACCCCATTGAGTTGCAAAGGCAGTTTTATGCTGATCTAAGGGATCAACCAAAAGTTGATTGTATCCAAAAAATCTATCTAAAAATATGTAAGCTTCTTTCCCTGCAACTCGTTCTAAAACACGCTCAGTGATTGGAAGAGGAAAATTATCTCTAATGGTAGCGCTATCTTCAGATTGACACACACCCGTAATGTTCCTTTTTCTTGGGTACTACCACAACTGGAGACACCCAATCTATGTGTTCAATTTCATATATGAATTTGGCTTCCTTTAGCTTTTCTATCTCTTCTTTGATTTTTCTGGAAAATGTTTCATCATATGTGTATGGCCTTTGTCTGCTTGGTTTCACATCATCTCTCATGGGTATGATATGTTGACAGATTTCTGGATCAACACCCTTGAGATGCTTATAAGACCAAGCAAAGATATCTCGGTATTCTTTTAGTAAGCTTAACAAAATCTCTTCCTCTTCTTCCGTAAGGTCATTTGCAATGTAAGCAGGTCTAGGCTCTTCCCTTGGTTCGACAAGATCTATTTTTTTGTGTGTTTTCAGGTTCCTCGTAGGACTCACCCTGTTTTCATAGTTTCCTGACAGGTTGTTCGACTATGATTTTTCGGTCTTGAAGAGTATATTTTTTGTAATGAGAGGGAACACTCATTACATCTTTACCATCCTCCTTAGTGGTTTCCATTTCAGTTGTATATATCTCCGTCAGAGATTTTTTCAACTCTTGACATTTCTTTTTCGTTCAAATCGTTTCATTGTTGAATTCTTGTCTGCTTGAGTTTCCTTTCTCATTTTTCTTCATGTGTTGAGCCAGCAGAGGATCACACCCACATTTTTGCTCACACTCATCATTTTTGTAACCATTGATTGTAATAAATGTCTTTCCGACATTGATTTTGAATTGAGCCATTCATTAAGTAATGGGACTCAATTGAGTTTCCAGCTTGTAATCCCGAAGTAATTTCACTTGCTGATGTAATTAGTTAGAGATGTTCTCACCTCCAAGGCTGAGGTATATAAGCCAAAGTTTTGTAACCTAAGGGGATTCAGATTATTAATCAAAGTGAGTTTTTGAGCGCCGTGACTGTGTCTGAGAGAGAGTGAGTGAGAGAGAGAGAGAGAGAGAGTCTTATCTACTTGCTACGCGAGCTACGGAGCCGCCATTGGAGAAGCGACACCGCCATTGTGTTAGCAACGGCGAGAGCTACGCACTGATACCAAGAGTGCGCGCTATCGGATTCTATGTGTGGTAAGTTCCTACGAGCTTCGGTGTGAGTTTTCTTCCAACTCGTGTGTCAGAATAGAGCGTGCAGCATATCTATAGAACCACAACGAGTAGAGCTACACATTAGCACCATCGGGGTCAAGTTTCGGTCACCTGTATTTTTCGGCCTGTCTTCATACGCGTTTACCGCACGGAGTGGTTATAGGTTGATTTTGCAGTTCAAGTCTTAAGGGTGTTGTTCTTACCTAGTGTATAGACTTCCCCTTGAGTTTGAGATCGATTCAATGATTCTAGATCCTGTTTCGTATAGCATTCGCTCGTAGTACGGATTTCAGTCACTTGCGTATTTTAGAACTTAGATTTGATTTCCTTAGTAGTGATTGTCATTAGAAGGTCGAGTAGGTGATTTGACACCCACCTAGTTGTTTCCATGCGCCTGCGGGTCAAGCTTCGTCCTCGTCTGACAAATTCTGTTGTTGGTTGAGTTCTCGCTATTTAGCTTCCGCTAGCGGCGTAACCGCCTTAACATTTGGCACCGCTGCCGGTGACGAGAGCCCTAAGTAGGTGACCTTAGACTAATCCTACGAGGTGAGTCGTATAAACTACTTTGTATACTTTAGTTAGAAAAGATCTAGGAGTGGTGGACTCCGAAGATCTCGAGAGATACTAGGAAGTGGGGTATTCTTGGGTCTTCCGTGTTGACAGTATTTTTAGTTTAGCTTAGATTTGTTTGTTGTTTTGTTGGTGTTGAGTAGTTGTTGATAGAAGAAGAATTTGCTAGTCCGTGAGTGACAGTGGATATCTTTAAAATCACAATTACCAAACCCATTTTATGATTAGGAATAGCTTAGGTAGGACTTCATTTGATCCTGATCTAGAGCTAATAATCATTGGAGTATTTGCTTGATATGGTTGATTGCATGTTAGATCACTAAACCATCGAGTTAGTAGTGAAACTTGCAATAAACAAAAGTCAGAGAAATTTTCTGTGTATCTGGGAGTTGCTGAGCACTTGAGGAAGCTTTAGGAAGGATTCTGTGCCAAAAAACTGGAAATCTGCAACTTTAGACATCATACGCGTATGATGTCTAAATGACCAAACAGAGACCGAAACAGAAATTTTGACTTTACCAGAGTGTTCAAAAGGGGGTTATACCCTAATTTCAACTTAAAACAAGAGCATTAACACTCAAAGAAACCCGAAAAGACAAGTCGGAGTCCAAGAAACGCAAAGAATAGGAAATTTTGGATTCAGATCTTGTTTTTACATTCAAACCTGACAAAAACACTTGAAACTCAATTATAAACATTGGAGAAGGCTTAAAACCAAGAATAGTCAAAATCTGGGACAAAAGACATCATACGCGTATAATGTCTTTTGGCACATCCACTGCTTATTTTTGATATCTGACCTGACAAGATTGTTACAAGCACTGTAGGAAGCATAAATATCAAGTTTTGACCCAAATTGATGAAAAATGACATCATACGCGTATGATGTCTTTGACCTAATTTTGGACATATTTTGATACTTTGCCAACACAGATCCATTGTAATAGCTGTCTAGAGGTTATATTTCAAGTTTCATCCCATTTGGATCACAATTGACCCAAAAAACAAGTCAAAAGCGGAAAATTGCCAAGAAAAGCCTAAATTAGCCATAACTTGCTCAAACAGAGTTCAAACTGAATTTTGTGAGTGGAAAGAGCATAAGGGGGCTACTGAGAGTGAGCATAACCAAAATAGTCTAAATCTGTGAAAAAAGACATCATACGCGTATAATGTCTTTTTCAGCATAACTGCAACAAAATTCTCACTTGATGAAACAGAAGTTGTCCAACTGACAAGATTAAACAATTGACCAAGTATCAGTCAGTTTGGATCAATTCTGACCACAAAAACTTGGGGAAAACAAATTGCCGAGACGGAAAAGTTAAAGTCCTTTAGGGGAATTGATGAATTTGAGATCGGGCAGGAACCTCCAGAATAACCAACCAAAACAAGGGGAACCAGCAAGTGTCATATCAACCGAGGGAAGTGTAAACCAAAGTTGGGTGCAACCATTAGAGCCGATCTTTGAAGGAAGTGTCTCTGATACTTCTTCGGAGAGATCTTACGAGATTTTCACCGAACACTTGGAACACTTGAACCTGAACAACAGAGAAAATATGGCAGCAGGATCATCAAACCCTTCCGCCACAATGAAGCTATTGTTCATAAAATACCAGTACGACAATGAGCAAGGTGCCAAGATCTACAAAGATGGAATGGACCGCTATTGTGTAAAGATAGAGGAGAGACCTAGTGAGTTCAAGGACTTAGTGCCTGTGAGCTATAGCGGAGATAGATATCTAGATGACGAGGGTACCATGTACTTGGTAGTCCTAAACCCTAACATTGTGGACAAGTGGGGATTGATGGGCACCAAAGCCAAAGTAGATGAAGAACTTGAGGAGAAAGCACCAATAATGAACTTCCCTGATGCGAGGTTAAGAAGAGAGAATGAAACTACAAGGATCAACACTGATAACATCTATGTGGGGCTATACAAATATAATAATGGGGAGCAGGATCTCTATTATAGATGTGAAGAACCCTACACTGGAGAGTTGACAGACCAAAAAAGACTTTATGTCTTTACCTACACAGAGGGATCGGAAGTGAAAATTGCCGCTTACGACAAGTATGGCAGGCAATACTCAACAATGGGCAAAAAGAATTAGAAGGATATACATACTTTGGGGGACCACTACATCAGTATTATGTTACTTCTAGCTCACAAAGACCAGCACCAACAAATGGAGGGCAAAACCCAATGACAACAGGAGGACAAAGAACTCAGGCTGCTGACTCTTTCAGTCAACCTCAGTACTCGAAGCCCGGACCAATGGGATCATTACATTCCAGAGAGTCAATGGATACGAATCGAGGTAGTGCAGTTCCAATCCCCACGTATACCACTCCAGGTCCAAGGTTCGAAGCGGAACCATCACATTTACCTCCTAGTAGTAGATTCAGGGGGGGGAACCGACAAGGGTAACCCATGAAGTCCATGATGCTAGAGAAAGCTTTAGCCAGGACACAGGAGCAATGAGATTGGTAGCAGACCATAGACGTATGAGACCATCTCAAGTAGCGAAGTGTATGCCAAAGAAGTATGGTGGTTCAGGAGATCCGTATGCACATGTGTCACTCTTTAAGCAAGTCTTAAGAGCTGAGCAGATAACAGATTTCCATACACAATACGAGGGATTTGGTCTTACTCTAGAAGGTACGGCATTGACATGGTTTCAACCACTGAACATAGGGGGATTCCATGACATTGACCATTTGCTAAGAGAGTTTGCTGAGGAATTCTCAAAACGAGGGATTAAGCACAATACGGTCTCACAAATATATGCTTTTAAACAGAGAGAACACGAAAAAGTGAAGGAAGCTTCACTTCGCTTCAAACAATACATTGAGAGATGTCCAGTACGTGAACGACCACAAGATGACAGACTATCTGTTCTCTTTATTGAGGGACTGAGAAACGACACTCTCAAGAAGGACTTGCACTTGAAAGCTTGTACAAGTTTCGAGCAAGTAACGAGAGAAGCATTGTACTTAGTGGATAACTGTACGGTTTATGGAGAGGTGTCAGCGGATACAGATTTTGCATCCAGTAGCTCCTCCTCCGTAGCGAGCGAGACTACCACTAAAAAGAATGTTCAAACAACAACCATGCCAAATGTAGAGCAAATGATAGAAGATGCTCTAAAAAGGATGGCACCATACCAAAAACCATTGCCAAAAACACTGAAATGGTGTGCTATTGAACAAAAATGGACAAACCATCCAACAGAGGAGTGCTATTACAACAAAGGGTATGTAAGGGAGCGTCAGTATGCACCTCCTGCTCAATTAGCACCACCTCAAGTACATCCAGTACCTCGATACCCAACGGGAAATGTGCCAGGACCTATGGGGATAGAAAGACCGCAACCGGTATTGGGACAACAACCACCTTTACCAGGAGCAAGACCAGTAGGCATTAGATATGCACCAACCTTAGAGAATCAGGAAGAACAAGCCTTAGTGCCTGTTCAAGCCTATTATGAAGAATCTGGTGCACACATGTCTCCAACTGTGTATTACCCACCAGAAGAACCCAAACAACCAGAACCATGGGGCATGATTGGGAATGTTGGAATACCAACAGTTACAAGTGCTTCTGATGAAGAGAGATACAATTTGGACGCAAGAACATTGATGTTCATAGCTCATGGAGGGTTAACAGGACAAAGACCATCCTATCCACAAAGGACGAATCAAATGGGACCAAGACCAGCACTAGGACCCTGTTACAAGTGTGGAGGTGACCATCTGATGAATGTTTGCCCACATACGGAAATCATTAGAATTAACGCTTATTGCACTGAGTGTGGGGTTACTCACTTCATTGAGGATTGTTCAAAGAATCCAAACAAAGTGCAAAAGACGACATTGAATATGCTAGAAACTATTCCTACCAGCAGTGGGTCTGAAAATGAAACTCTGATACCAACGCAAGTTGTTACTAGAGCTCAAGCTAAGAAAACCACTAGAGAACCTGAGAATGGAAAGTTAGCGACTGAAATGGTTAGTCCAGGACCGCGGAGTCAGAAAAACACATGGAAAGCTAGAAAAGCACGCATGAAGTTGAGAAAAGAACGTGAAGACGCTATTCTAGCTGAGGAACTAAAGCGAACTAAAGATAGATTAGAAAAACTTGAGAGTCAAAACGGGAAACGAGAGATGAGCCCGGAAAGAACGAAACAAAAGAGTATCAAAGAAACAACGAGCTTAAGCTCAGGGGGATCAGTGCTAGTCGACAAAGTACACGAACCATTGGACGCACTGATGAGAGCTTACGAAGCTAGGTTAAAGAACAACCAAACACAAGAACAGAGGTGGATGACATACCCAAACGCGGAATTGGAAAAGCAGAGACTTGAAATGTGCCAGAGAATGATCGAGACTGCACAAGCCTTATTAGAACCACCAAAAGAAACAATGAATTGTGGAAAGGAAAACCCAATTCAGCAAGAGACTATCGTTTCACGGGTAGCTGAAAAGACTCCCAGTGCACAAAAGCCTGAAAATACACACAAGGATGACCGCATAGTGTTGAACACAACCGATCAGGAGATAGAGAGTTTTCATCCAGTCATACAGAGGTCTTACGGAAGAGATGAGGATTACAATGAATTTTGGAAACAAGTGAGAGAGGCAAACTTTGCAAACGAGCTAAGTTGCCAGCTAATCAGACAAATTGGGAAAAGGACATCAGGAACCCTCCCATAGTGGAATTTGAGGCAGGATCTCAAGTGGACTTGGATCTGCAATCTTACTGGGGAGATGGGGGCTCTGTTAGAACAACGGAGAGCAAACCTCACTCACTGAATACCTTACCTTCATACTTAGGAGAGTATGAAGCAAAATCCGAGACTAGAGCACTTCCCTCACGAAGAATCTCATCAGAAAAAGTCATGGACTCGCAAGGATTGATAGAGATCTTGTCAACACCAGTGACATGCACTATCACTCTAGCTGAGCTTTTGAGGCTAAGACCACATATGTGGACCACTGTAGGAAAATGCTTGGAGAAATTCGGGATAAAAGACCCAACATCGAGACTGAAAGAGGGTATACAAGAGCTGAGTAAACCACAAAAGAACGCTAAGCCTGTACCCTTAAACAAGGTCGGAGAGTATTGCGAAGGTGAAGAGGGGAATACAACCTTACCAGTTGAATTCCAAGGAGTAAACACGATGGCAATACTAGACAGCGGAGCTGGGGTAGCCATTGCTACAAAAAAAATCTGGAAAAAATGGGGGAAACCAGCAATAAGGAAGACTAGGTTGAAACTCCAATTAGCAGATGGACACATGGAGAAACCTATGGGGTTATTAGAGAAAGTTGTAGTGACTTCTTGCGGCATTGAATACGAACATACTTTTGCTATTGTCGATTTTGGCAAGGAGAATAACTATGATATCATATTGGGAAGACCATTCATGAGACAGTTGAAAATGGTCCAGGATTGGGGCTACGATCCCATATACCTGAAAAATATGGAAACCACTACACGTGTGAACCTAAAAGACCATAGCTACAAAGATGTGAACCGAACACCGGTAGAGGAGTTTGATTCAGCTACTTTGGCGGGATCCGAATTTCCAGCTTGGTTAGGTAAACCCCAGGAGTTATGGATGTGTGGAGCCTCGAAATGTGGAAGTCTGAAACGAGAAGAATATGTTTTAGAAAGGGCTATCGAAGACGAAACTTATATAGGAGAACCCTTTCCAGAGGACACGCTTGAACCATTAGAATGGACACACATTCTAGCAACCCTAGATGTTTGTGCAATTCCGGATGGTCCCACAACGAAATTTTGCGACAAGGACGGGTACGACGTGGTTCCGTATTTCAATTTGAGAACTGTACTCGAAAAAGAAACTGAAAAGAACGATACACTGGAAAAGGAAGATGAAGAGGAGGTATTTCACGACTTTCCCGATCATCCTGAGTGGGGAAATGAAGCAGACAACGAGTCAACGGACAATTCAAGCGGAAACGAAGAAACTATAACGGATGTCCGATTTTATGATTTTCCGAACCAAACTAAACAACGCCAGAAACGCTATAGAGCAAAGAGAAAAACAAAGGGGGTCAGAACCAATCCGATGCCTAGAATAAGAGGAAAAAATCAATTCCTAATGCTAGTAAAGGCGGAAGATTGTGTTAAGGACAAGATTTCTGGAAGAATGAGAGGCAATGATCAAAAGAGCTTACAAAAAGACAAAAAAGGCTCAAGAAATCAAGTTCAAAGGAATGGAACGAAAACAGAAACAGAAAAATCAGAAAAGAACAAGCGCAACAGAGAACACACGGAGTCCAAGCTAGAACGTAGAAACAAGTACAGAGAGCTCAAGAAAACTCTGAAAGAAGTTTGGACGACAGAAATTGAGAGTGGAGAGGACAAAAACGCCAAAATCAAGGAAAACATGGATGTTCCCTCTCACTATAGGAAATTCACAATAGAGGATAGGAAGGTGGTATTAACCCCACCTATTCGAGAGAGGAAGGAGAACGAATCTTATGACGGACCGGAGGATGCAAAAAAAGTTGATTTAGCAGCTCCAGGTGAGCCACCTAGACCGGTGTACATAGCCACAGATTTGTCTCCAGACGAGGAAGAGAGACTTTTGAGTCTTCTCAGAGAGTATAGGGATGTGTTTGCATGGTCTTATAAGGACTTAAAGGGAGTTGACCCATCGATATGCCAACACACAATCCCACTGAAACAAGACGCAAAGCCTAGTGGACAGAGACCATACACATATAATGATACGTTTGCTAAGCGAATCAAAGAAGAGATAGATAAGCTAATGGAAGTTGAATTCATATACGAGATTGAACACACCGATTGGGTATCTCCAATTGTGGTAGTACCCAAGAAGAACGGAAAACTCTGAGTGTGTGTCAACTTAAAGAAAGTGAATGCTGCAACAATCAGGGACAATTATCCCTTGCCGATAACTGATCATGTTCTAGAGCGTGTATCAGGGAAAACAGCATACTCTTTTCTTGATGGTTTTTCAGGATATAACCAGCTAGCCATAGCACTGGAAGATCAACATAAAACAGCTTTTGCAACGGAGTGGGGAATTTATGCTTATCGGGTTATGCCTTTTGGTCTAACCAATGCTCCCGCAACCTTCCAGAGGCTGATGACGCATGCTTTCAAAGAATACTTAAGGTTGTTTTTAGAAATATACATGGATGACTTGTGTGTACATTCTCTTCTGAGAGATGAGCATCTAGAACACCTAAGAAAAGTATTTGAGAAATGTAGGACATATCGCATTTGTCTCAATCCTGAGAAATGTGTGTTTATGGTCTGACAGGGCAGAATTCTGGGACATATTGTCTCACAAAACGGAATATCCACGGATTTAGAGAAGATAAAAGTTATAGTGGATATGCCTAGACCAACCAATGCGAAACAAGTGCAGAGCTTTATGGGACATTGCGGATATTATAGACGATTCATTTACATGTATGCTATAATAGGCCAACCACTTTACAGGCTAATAGTGAACTTTGAATGGACAGATGAGTGTGAGAAATCGTTCAAGAAATTGAAAGAGGCACTCATTACTGCTCCAGTCTTGAACTCACCAGATTGGGAGAAGATATTCCATGTGCACATAGATGCTTCGGCATATGCAATAGGATACATTCTGGCTCAGCCAAAAGAAGGAAACATGGATTTTCCTATCTGTTACGCCAGTCGACAGCTCAACAATGCAGAGAAGAATTACACCACAACAGAGCGAGAGGGATTAGGAATGATATATGCTGTGAAGAAATTTCGGCATTATCTTCTAGCCAACAAGTTTGTGTTTTTTACGGATCACCAAGCCTTGCTCTACTTAGTGAATAAACCATGCAATACCGGGAGAATAGTGAGATGGTTCATTATCTTACTGGAATTCGACTTCACGGTAGTAGTAAAGAAAGGAAAAACACATCTTAGAGCTGATTATCTTTCGCGATTGACGAATGGAGAAGACCCTATAGGAGTAGATGACGACATGCCAGACGCGTACTTGTTCAACATAGAAATGATACCGAAGTGGTCTCAAAATGCCGTTAACCTATTAACCTATGGAGGAGAGTTCGATAGAGGAGAATACAACCAGAAACATATTGCTATTTAGCAATCCAAGAATCTTCAATTGGTTGCAGGAAGGTTGTATCAATTGGGAAATGATCATGTTTTACGACTATGCATCAATCCTGAGGAATATAATATATATCTGCGCGAAGCACATTTTCAGGAATGTGCATTTCATTGTTCAAGAAGAAACACATATAGGAATTTGTTACAATCGGGAGTCTATTGGCCAGGAATGAAAGAAAGCGTACATGAATATGCCACTGTATGTATTGTATGTTCATCAAAACCGCCAGCAGAGTATTCGACATTATATCAGATAATGATCGCTCCAGAATGGAGTCAGTATATTGTTGAATATCTCACAGATAGACCTTTCCCAGAAGGAACGTCAAAATCTCGTCAGAATTCTGTAGAGACACAAGCTAGAGATTACACTTTCATAGGAGATCAACTCTATAAGAGAGGTAAAGACAACCAGCTTAGGATTTGCGCATCAGAGTCTGAGTATGTGATAATCCTGTAGCAAGATCATGGAGGAGTAGGAGGAGGCCATTTCTCAGGTGATAAGACAACAAAACTTGTCTTAGCCGCAGGAATATGGTGGCCAACATTACATATGGACGCTGAGGAATACGTTAAACGGTGTGATGACTGTCAGCGGACCAAAGTACCACTTAAAAGAGATGATATGCCGCTTAGACCAATGATGGGGGCAAGAGCTTTTGCAAAATGGGGGATTGATTATGTCGGACCCATTTCACCTCCTGCATATAAGACTCATGCACAATACATCATTGTGGCTACAGACTATCTAACAAAGTGGGTCGAAGCAAAGGCAACTCAAAAAGCAGATGCCAGGACCACGGCACAATTTCTGTATGAATACGTCTTTGTACGATATGGATTGCCAATAGAAATTGTGAGTGATCGAGGCACACATTTTATAAATGAAGTGATAAAGATCCTTCTAGATGAATTCATGGTAATCCATAGGAAATCAGCCCCGTATCATCCACAAGCAAACGGACAAGCTGAAGCAACAAACAAAACCATATGCACGGTCCTCACGAAGATTGTATCTGAGTCGAGAACTGACTGGGACCAGAAGTTGCATTCAACATTATGGGCATATAGGGTAGCATATAAAACATCAATAGGAACGACCCCATATAACATGGTTTTTGGGCTAAATGCTATCTTACCAATAGAATTCTTGATTTCAACCTTAAGGGTGGCTAAGGATCTAGAGTGGACAGGGCACGAGCTTTCTGATAGAATAGATGACCTGGAAAAGCTAGACGAGCTTCGCCTAAAAGCAGTAGCTTCTATCTACGCTCAAAAAAGGCGACAAAAGGAATTTTTTGATAAGCATGTGCGGACTAAAGAGTTTAAGGTTGGGGACTATGTCCTAGTTTACACTCTGAAACAACATGCTAAGAAGCTTAAAAAGCGAGGGATGGGACCTCTGGTGATTAAAGATCTATCACCAAGTGGAGCCGTCAAGCTTGCTACATTAGACGGAGAAGAAATGCCCAATTGGATTAGTGGATGCAGAGTGAAAAAGTATCTTTTGCCGCTAACCCAAGACATGCTTCTCAAAATACATCAAGAAAAGCTGCGTGTCCAGAAAAAGAAAAAGATTGAGGAGGAAGCGCAAGCTGAGGCGAAGGAAAGAATGGAGAAAAGAAGACTACTGCGTCAGAAACAACGCAATGAAGGAGCAATACGAATAAACGCAGTCAGTATAACAGAAATGGATAATGACAAAGAAGAACCCATCATTGAATGCAAAGTAGGAACCAACCAAATCAAAGCCAGAGCACTATTGGATTCAGGAGCTCAAGTTAACCTACTGTCACTCAGTTTGTATAGACAATTGACAAATGACACTAAACTACAAACTGCCAAGCAAGAGTTAAAGAGTTACTCTGAGAATTCAATCAAAACTGTCGGATACACAGTTTTACATATACAGATTAACCATTATGTGTATCCTCATATGTTTTACGTGGTTGAAGACCAAGCTACACAACATCCATTATTGCTAGGACAACCATGGCAGAAGCAATACAATGCAATGATTGACTGGAGTTCTAAATCAGTGCTTATCAAATATGAAGGTGAAAGTCAATCAGTTAAGTTCACCAAAGGATCAGAGACAACTCCAAAGGAAGAATCCAAGAACAAAGGTAAACAACAACCAGAGAAAAAGAAGAAGCAATGGCAACCAAAAGTTTCTATACAACCGGATTACTCTTCGACGAGGAATTCTCAACAGTGGATAAGGAAGACAAGCAATAATATAACAGCTCAACCTTGGGAAAAAACGGAGTCAAAGTTGGTATGGAGACCAAAAAAGGTTGTGCGAGAGAACACAAAGGTGGAAAGCAGAGTCTTCAATACCAGACAACAGAGTGATTCCAGACAATCAAGGACAGTGAAACAGATCTGGATTCCAAAGAAGTTCATGACGGCACAAAGCTATAGCAAGCAAATTTGGATCCCAAAGATTTGTAAACAGGAACTCCCTTCAGTACAATCAACGGACACTCCTAGGTATTTCAAGGCGAGGAAATCAACACAAAGGACAAAGCAGGTTTGGGTCGCAAAGAGTTTGTGGCAAGCACAAGCGAAGCGGAAGTAGATTTGGATAGTGCAAAAGAACAACAGGGTAAAGATGAATCCATCTACTGATTCTACTACCGAAGTATCAACAACCCAAAACCCGACCACCAATCCTTCAATCAAACAAAGAGCAGCTTTATTGGAAAGACTGTTGTATCATCGCTCTGCAATTGCATTGGGAATTTATGACCAAAACAACTACAATGCTTCGCCCACAGACACTTCATAGTCGTCCGGGAGGACTCAGACTAGGAGGGGGGGAGGTATACAGGCATACAGGAGTTACAAAGCAGCTACAAGCGCCGAAAACAAAGAAAAACAAAAATTATATTACAAGGGCAGTGTCTTACATGATTTTGTAATTTTTATGTTTGATTGCGGATATTGATAATATTTATGCCCTTATATACCTTGTTTTGTAACAAGAAGAGATCAAATGATGAATTTGGGTCTCTAGACGTGTAAATATCACTAAATAAGAGTGTTTTTGGAGCTAAAAAGTGGTAATCCAAGTCCAGAAATCACAAATAAGTGTATATTCATATACACAGGGTTACCAGCTATTTATTGTGTATGTTTGGAATTTTTTGGCTTCAATTTGCAATTTTCCTTTATTTTTTATGATTTTCTTAATAAAAGTAAAAGAAAAATAAAAAAGCAGGTGAAATGAGATCGGAAAAAAGAAAAGAATAGACGGTGATGGTCCTAATGACAAGGGCAACCCATGGTAAAAATTGGGTACAATTCTGAAAAAGTTGCGGAAAGCCCGAAATGACAGAATTTTGGCAAAGTGGACAGATTTCTCAGAAACAGGTCAAACGGAGTCCAAATTGAGAAATTTCAAATCTTAAAGTGCATTTCACGACGAGATAGGAGCACATGTCAAATTTGGTAACAAGTGATCCGGGAAGTCCGAAGTTAAGTATTTTTCACATCACTTTCAAGCTCATTTCCACTATTACCTTCTTGGAGAGAGCAAAGAGCACACAGGAGCATCCGACCTTCTACCGCCTTCTACGACTGCTACGAGAGCTCAGAGGACACCAGACATGAGAGGTAGACTCGTTGCCATAAGCTTTTGATGCTTATCGTTAACTTTTGTCGCGAAAACTAACCAAAACCAAGAAACAAGAGCAGACGGGGAATGGGGAGGAACGCTAAGTAGGGGCACAACCGCCTAACCAAACCTTGCAAGAACTTAGAGGTGGGTTACCCTAACATAGAAGATGGGTTTCTAACACTCAAAGCTCGAGAAAGAACGACTTGAAAAACCCTAGGTCAACAGAGCCTGCAAGAGGCAAACAGAAAAAAGTTGTCGAAACGACACAAAACTTCTCAGGAAGCTTAACAACATCGAGGGCAATGCAACCATGGAGTATCTCCGGGTTTGGATCACCAAAAGTAGGTCGGAACAACCGATTCAGCGGCGGACACACAAAGCGTCATTTTGGCATAACGGCTAAAATTGACGACCAAATGACATGAAACTTCACAAGCAGCTTCAAATATACATGGATGACTTATGTTTGCAAGCAAAACCCAAAAGAAAGCTGATTCACTTACCGATGGTCAAAAAGACGCTTTCGGGCAACCAAATGGAGAAAGATGGAGAACGGGGAGCCAAAGTCAAGTTCAACCAAATAGGTGGCTTCACAACATATCCAATGAGCTGGAAATGCAACTCTCGAGAAGAAAAGTTGAAGAAATTCAACTCCAAGGCAAAAAGACGACTTCGGAGACTGAAATGCATAAAGGGGGCTTTTTAGCTAAACTAATGACTTTTTAAGTTGAAAACTAGTTAGCAGGGCTTAGGGCACTAGCACAAAGCATTCTTTGCACAAAAAGACCAACATTTCAAGAAAAGACATCATACGCGTATGATGTCTCACAGCATGATTTTCACATCCATTTCAACATTTGAGTGCATAGCCTCATTCCACATGTTAATCACATCCTATGAACCAAGTATCATGAGAATTGGAGTTAGAATACCCAAGGAAAACCAAAAAGACGCAAAGTAGGCCATAAAATTGATTTTTGGTCCTAATTTTGTGTCAAAATAACTCCAAACTCATTGAAACTTTGTAGGATTGTTGATTAACACATCTACAAGCTATCTGGAACCAAAAAGCACCATTTTGACACAAAAGACATCATACGCGTATGATGTCTATTTGCACTTACAGAGCCAAAATTGCTCATTTGTCATCATACATCCATTATATATATCTAATACATGCTACATATGAAGTTTGGAACCATTTGGTCAAGTGGATCACCCCATTAGCCCAATTGAGGGAAAATCCTTCATCCAAAGCCTATTTTTGGCCCAAATCCAACATACTCAAGTCCAAACCAAGATTTGAGTAGAGACAGTCCTTCACTAGTACATTCCCGTCCACAGAATCAATCCCATGAAAAATTGATGAAAAAGACATCATACGCGTATGATGTCTTTAGAGCCATTTTTAGCCCAAAATATATCCAAAATTCATAAATCCACTGAATAAGCCTATCTAAAGCCATATCCAAGCTTATAGAGAAATTTGGTCCAAAAATACACTAAAAGACATCATACGCGTATGATGTCTCACTATGTGATTTTGGCACCTCAGGGCTTCAACCACCAAACAGAAGTGATCTACATGCCATTTGAAGGTGAACCACCAAGTTTTATCCAATTTGGATCATAAAATCCATTTCCCTTTCAAAATTTTGCCAAGAGCCTGAACTGGACTAAACTGGCCAAAACTTGACCAAATGGGATCCAAACTCAAATCCAAACATATTATACTCATGTATACACTATCAGCTACAAGCACAACCAATATGAAGTCATTTTGACACAAAAGACATCATACGCGTATGATGTCTCCAGCATGATTTTGAGCCCAGTTTGTATATTTTTTCACCTACCCTGCATCCTTAGGCCCTGAATAGCTCATGTTTCAATTTTCAAGTCATTTGAATAGTTAAAAGCTTCATTTCGGCTTTCAGTACTAAAAAGACGCTAACTTCTGAAATTGGAGTTACAGGATCCATGGATTCCGCCAAGTTATCAGCAACAAAGAGAAAAAGACCGACAATCAAAGATGCTCTTGCAGAAGCAGAACCCTTTGACATTCCAACAGAAACCCTCACGCCAACCAAAACTTGGGTGGAGGAAGCAGTACTGGAACAAGAGGGAATAAAGATCTACCAGGGGACTTTCAGAGATCCTCAAGGGAAAGCGGTGGATATACCGATGATCCCACAAGAATTGGTGGATTATAGCAGGTCAGAGAACATCAGCAGGTACCTGGAAAGGGCAGACTTGCACAGTTTCTTCACCTCGAGACCATCAGGTGTGGATACAAGAAGAGTGTACGAGTTGGCAACATCCATTCAGAAGGATGGGAAAGCCACATTGACAGCAATAGATGGAGAGAAAGTAGAGGTACAGATCACTCCACAACTCATTGCAGATGCATTGAAGCTGAACAACAAAGGGAGCTCTGTCAGGGAAAGAAGGGAGGCTATAGAGGTTTATGGGTCCAAGAAACAGAATGCAACTTATGGAGATATGGCAGACCAAAGAGCGGCAACCCTTTGCCGACTGTACAACCAATTTCTCCATATTTGCAGTAAAAGACCGCAAAAGTATACGACACCGCCCCATGCCATTGCAACTACCATCACATGGGCATTGAAGAGCAATATGCCAAAAGAGGTGAATTACGCTCAACACATCCACGAGCAAGTAATTGCCATGCACAACGAAAAGCCAAAGTATATAGGAGGAGCTGAAGTTCTGACAAGAATAGCTTATGAAGCTATTGGAGCCAGAGATCAATGGCCAAAGGTTCCCTCCCAGAATGAGTGGCTTAGAGAAGCCGATGAGGAGGAAGAACAGCCTGAAGTATCCAAGAGGGCGTCCACAAGAGCATGCAGGAAACTAGAAATAGTTTCAGAACCTGAAGAGAATGTGGATGAGCCGATTATGAAGAAAGCAAAGAAAAAGGTTGCTCCCAAGCAAACCAAAAGTCAGAAAGCGGCACGAATGGAAAGACTAGTGGAGCAGTTTAGAGCGAAAAGAGATCTAAAGGGGGACTTTGAAGAAAAGTGGGTGCCAGACCCCACTAAAGTCGGAACTATCTCAGCCAGGCCACATGTTGATCAATATGATCAATATATTAGAGCTTATGAGGAGTCAGAGGCAATACTGGAGCAGCAACCTGTCGAGCCATACACTGAAGAGGAAGTACAGCTTTTAAAAGCTGAGCTGCAAAAGGACGACAAGGGGGAAAAGAAAGTAGATGAGTCTACTGAACCTCAAGAGAAAGACGGGCAAGCAAACAAAGGGAAAGCGAAGATGACTGAGGACAATTAGCCCTCCTTTACTGATGTACCCAGCCCGAAGAAGACGGAAATCATTGTGGAAGAGACCACAGTAGAGATGGACACGGCTGGTATGGAAAAACCGGAGGCCGGGACCAAGGAAAAGGAGATAGATCCAATTCAGCAAAAGAAAAACGATTATGAGGATCAGGTAGCGATAGGGTACACTAAAGAAGAGGCCCTTGAGGCGGTTTATGGGATCACCCTACAAAAACGAGATGATTGGAGAGGGACAGAGGAAAATACAAAGAGTACAAAAGAAAGTGATGAAAAACTGGAAGAGCAGAATGTACTAGAAGAGCCGAAGCCAGTGGAGGTGGTGGCCAAAAAAGCTTTAGAGTTGACAGATGAAGATGAAAAAGACATGCACATGGTGCATGAACTGCTCAACAAGATCAAAGAAAGATCCAAGGCAAAGGAAGCGGAGATTGAGATAGCCAAACAAAGGGAAGCCGAGTTGCAGAGGAAATTAGAGGATGCTATGACTGAATCTGAAAGTCATAAAGCATCACTCTACGATGCGGAAAACGAGAGAGACGGCTTGATACTCCAGCTAGCTGAGGCCTCAAGAGAAGTAACAAGTGCACAGGAAGCAAGGGAGCGGATGGAAGACGACTTGGAGGCGGCTAAAGATGAGCTCATTGAGCTAAGGGAAAGAGTCGAGCTCCAAGAAAGAACAATCACTAGACTCAGGACTACCCCTAGAGCTAGCAGAGCAAGAACCGAACAAGAGGGAGCTCTTGTACCAGCTCTGGAAGACCAGGTCCGAAGCTTACAAAGAGAGCTAAGATTAGAGCAAGCGCAAAGGTTGCACATTGCGGAGGGATCATTGGCAGCAGAGGAGAGGCTCACTTTAGAAAATCAAACACTAAGAACAGAGAATGAGACCCTCCGCAAACAGCTCCAAGATCTACAAGAGCAACAAAGAAGAGAGACAGAGACACCACAAGAAGAATCAGGTGGAGCAGCCATAGAACTATCAGAAACTGGAGAGGCAACCATAATTGAAGAACCAGCCCCAGTTCACGAGGTGACCTCAACTTCAGGAATCTCTGAAGAAGAAGAACAAAGGCTCCATGACCAAATAGAAAAGTCAGCAGAGGAGAGTGCCAAGGCGGAAATGGAATGGGAGAGGAGACTCCTAATCTCCATTAGACTTCAGGGATTAGACACAAAAGTGCTCCATGAAGAGTGGATGCAACCCAGCCTGCCTTTCCCTTTGATGAAGTTTGAAGTGATAAAAACGAAAAAGAGAATAGAGGAGGAGCAGTATGTCGCTCTTTACGAAGGCGACATCACAAAAGAGGAACAATCAAAGAAGATTGTAGATTCGCAGCATAGATGGAGGAAAGGTTGGCTGAACAAATACCCAGCCTATCTCATCTACTTGGTGGAGGCACCAAAGGAGATTCGGGAGAATGCAACCTTCTGCCCGGTGCCAAGAGTCAGAAGCTGGAAAGAGCATGGCAGGATTGTAGAAAAGAAGCCAAATTGGCTTAATTACCCCAGGCGACATCACAAAGGCGACATCACAAAAGAGGAACAATCAAAGAAGATTGTAGATTCGCAGCCTAGATGGAGGAAAGGTTGGCTGAACAAATACCCAGCCTATCTCATCTACTTGGTGGAGGCACCAAAGGAGATTCGGGAGAATGCAACCTTCTGCCCGGTGCCAAGAGTCAGAAGCTGGAAAGAGCATGGCAGGATTGTAGAAAAGAAGCCAAATTGGCTTAATTACCCCAGGATGCCAGGACCAAAGGCAGGAGAGAGAATAGGTAAAGCCTACATGGTGAAAACCCTAACGGGCACCATCAAGCTCTTTACTGGCTCTCCTGACCTTTCGTGTCAGATGCTCAAGAAAATTTGCAGGACTCTCTTAGCTTGCATTGAAGTGTTCGCGCCAGATAAAGCCACGACCTCGAGTCTACTATCGACGGCCGACACAGTGACTGATATGATGTATGATCTTTCATTGCAGCCTTCTCCAAAAGTGTTGCACCTCCTATACCAGAGGATTATGTTTTTGCCTAGCTTCCACATGCAAACATTCGAAGAAGCTTTCTACACCGGCTTTTTCACCCACGAAAGCAAAATATTCGGCCCAACCTTGACCATCGGCAACCTGCGATACGAATCACATTTGCAGATGCTCAAGACGACAGGATTTTATTGACCAAGCATAAAGGTCATGTCAGGGACGACATGAACGCGGAGGGGGGGAGTGTTGAGCCAGCAGAGGATCACACCCACATTTTTGCTCACACTCATCATTTTTGTAACCATTGATTGTAATAAATGTCTTTCCGACATTGATTTTGAATTGAGCCATTCATTAAGTAATGGGACTCAATTAAGTTTCCAGCTTGTAATCCCGAAGTAATTTCACTTGCTGATGTAATTAGTTAGAGATGTTCTCACCTCCAAGGCTGAGGTATATAAGCCAAAGTTTTGTAACCTAAGGGGATTCAGATTATTAATCAAAGTGAGTTTTTGAGTGCCGTGACTGTGTCTGAGAGAGAGAGAGAGAGAGAGAGAGAGAGAGAGAGAGAGAGAGAGAGAGAGAGAGAGAGAGAGTCTTATCTACTTGCTACGCGAGCTACGGAGCCGCCATTGGAGAAGCGACACCGCCATTGTGTTAGCAACGGCGAGAGCTACGCACTGATACCAAGAGTGCGCGCTATCGGCTTCTATGTGTGGTAAGTTCCTACGAGCTTCAGTGTGATCTTTCTTCCAGCTCGTGTGTCGGAATAGAGCGTGCAGCATATCTATAGAACCACAACGAGTAGAGCTACACATTAGTACCATCGGGGTCAAGTTTTGGTCACCTGTATTTTTTGGCCTGTCTTCATACGCGTTTACCGCACGGAGTGGTTATAGGTTGATTTTGCAGTTCAAGTCTTAAGGGTGTTGTTCTTACCTAGTGTATAGACTTCCCCTTGAGTTTGAGATCGATTCAATGATTCTAGATCCTGTTTCGTATAGCATTCGTTCGTAGTACGGATTTCAGTCACTTGCGTATTTTAGAACTTAGATTTGATTTCCTTAGTAGTGATTGTCATTAGAAAGTTGAGTAGGTGATTTGACACCCACCTAGTTGTTTCCATGCGCCTGCGGGTCAAGCTTCGTCCTCGTCTGACAAATTCTGTTGTTGGTTGAGTTCTCGCTATTTAGCTTCCGCTAGCGGCGTAACCGCCTTAACATTTGGCACCGCTGCCGGTGACGAGAGCCCTAAGTAGGTGACCTTAGACTAATCCTACGAGGTGAGTCGTATAAACTACTTTGTATACTTTAGTTAGAAAAGATCTAGGAGTGGTGGACTCCGAAGATCTCGAGAGATACTAGGAAGTGGGGTATTCCTGGGTCTTGCGTGTTGACATTATTTTTAGTTTAGCTTAGATTTGTTTGTTGTTTTGTTGGTGTTGAGTAGTTGTTGATAGAAGAAGAATTTGCTAGTCCGTGAGTGACAGTGGATATCTTTAAAATCACAATTACCAAACCCATTTTATGATTAGGAATAGCTTAGGTAGGACTTCATTTGATCCTGATCTAGAGCTAATAATCATTGGAGTATTTGCTTGATATGGTTGATTGCATGTTAGATCACTAAACCGTCGAGTTAGTAGTGAAACTTGCAATAAACAAAAGCCAGAGAAATTTTCTGTGTATCTGGGAGTTGCTGAGCACTTGAGGAAGCTTTAGGAAGGATTCTGTGCCAAAAAACTGGAAATCTGCAACTTTAGACATCATACGCGTATGATGTCTAAATGACCAAACAGAGACCGAAACAGAAATTTTGACTTTACCAGAGTGTTCAAAAGGGGGGTTATACCCTAATTTCAACTTAAAACAAGAGCATTAACACTCAAAGAAACCCGAAAAGACAAGTCGGAGTCCAAGAAACGCAAAGAATAGGAAATTTTGGATTCAGATCTTGTTTTTACATTCAAACCTGACAAAAACACTTGAAACTCAATTATAAACATTGGAGAAGGCTTAAAACCAAGAATAGTCAAAATCTGGGACAAAAGACATCATACGCGTATAATGTCTTTTGGCACATCCACTGCTTATTTTTGATATCTGACCTGACAAGATTGTTACAAGCACTGTAGGAAGCATAAATATCAAGTTTTGACCCAAATTGATGAAAATGACATCATACGCGTATGATGTCTTTGACCTAATTTTGGACATATTTTGATACTTTGCCAACACAGATCCATTGTAATAGCTGTCTAGAGGTTATATTTCAAGTTTCATCCCATTTGGATCACAATTGACCCAAAAAACAAGTCAAAAGCGGAAAATTGCCAAGAAAAGCCTAAATTAGCCATAACTTGCTCAAACAGAGTTCAAACTGAATTTTGTGAGTGGAAAGAGCATAAGGGGGCTACTGAGAGTGAGCATAACCAAAATAGTCTAAATCTGTGAAACAAGACATCATACGCGTATAATGTCTTTTTCAGCATAACTGCAACAAAATTCTCACTTGATGAAACAGAAGTTGTCCAACTGACAAGATTAAACAATTGACCAAGTATCAGTCAGTTTGGATCAATTCTGACCACAAAAACTTGGGGAAAACAAATTGCCGAGACGGAAAAGTTAAAGTCCTTTAGGGGAATTGATGAATTTGAGATCGGGCAGGAACCTCCAGAATAACCAACCAAAACAAGGGGAACCAGCAAGTGTCATATCAACCGAGGGAAGTGTAAACCAAAGTTGGGTGCAACCATTAGAGCCGATCTTTGAAGGAAGTGTCTCTGATACTTCTTCGGAGAGATCTTACGAGATTTTCACCGAACACTTGGAACACTTGTAAAATTGAGTAGGCATAGATGTATTTACACATACATCCATTGTCGCTAAAATTTGAGTCCACTCAAATGGCTCAAACAAATGCTCTGGAAAGGGTTCAGGTACATAGACTTCGTATGTGCAATCCCTTTCTAAGATACATTCTTCTCGTTTTAAACTCTCTTTTTCTGAGGCTTCGCACATCCAAATAGGTGTATCCTTGTTCACCCAAGATGGAAGCTTAGTTTGAGCCGAAGAGACTGAGTCAAATTCTTGTATATGGGTGTTTTCATGACATCTCTATAAGTGTGATCTTTTAGATAAACCCTTGTTATAGATCTTCAAGTACAGATAATGTTTTCCCCAATCCTGGATGAGTTGTACTTATCGCACGAAAGGTCTTCCCAAGATGATTTTGTAATCGAGTTTCTTTCCAAAGTCTACTATGGCAAAAGTGTGTTGATATTCAATCCCACAGGAATTACCTATCACTTTTTCAAGTAGTCCTAAAGGTCTTTCGATGTGTCCATCAGCCAATTGCAATTTCATTCAAGTTTGTCTAATGGATGGTTGTCCCCATGATTCCCATACTGCTTTCGTGGCTATGGCTATGCTTGCCCCACTATCCAGTATTGCCATGGTTTCTATATCATTATATCTCATTGGAAGGGTTGTGTTTCCTTCTTCCCCTTCGTAGTATTCTCCGACTTTGTTCATTGGAACATATATTATCTCTTTGTTGTCCATTTCGTGTTTCAGTTTTCCCAAAATTTTTGTGATTAACCCTGCTATCCCTACCTTCTCTGGATTTTTTTTGTAGATCATTCCATAAATATGGTCTGATTTTTAATAGTTCTCCTAAAGTAAGAGGGCATTGGATGGGTGTAGACATGATTGAATGGATTTTATCTACTTCTAGGGTCTGTTCCGCTCTCTTTACCTGAGTGGTTTTACACACTATGGATTCATCTTTGTTATCTCCCAAGTAAGAGGGTAGTGTTTTCGAGGTCAATGGTTTAGATATTCCTAAATTTTTAGATCCGCAATCCCCATACAAGGATTGTACATCCATGTCCATATCAGGAGGTAGGTTGTCTAACCAAACTTCCTCTATAGAATCTGACTTCAAAGCTAGGCTCTCATCATTAATCTCTCTAACGTTTTTCCATAAGTGTCCTAGCCAATCTTCTTCTACGAATGGAATTCCGTCTAAGGCATCTTCGCTATCAGGCACTATAAGTTTTGGCTCTATTATTTCAATGTGGGGTTCTACCACCACTTTGGATTTCTCTTTACTGGTCTCTACCACAAGCTCCTCAGGTTTTTCCATACTCTCGAGCTTGGGTTTTTGTTTTTCCAGCATCTCTTGCATGATGCTTACCAAATTTTGATAAGCTTTAAGCTTAACTGCTTCCATGTCTGGAGAAGGATAGTTTTTCCATTTGCTTTCCATGTTTTGGCCTTCTTTAAGTCCCGCTTGATAAGCTTCCAAAGCTGCATTAATAGGCTCAAAGATATTGTCTACCAAAATTGATCCTCCAGATTTCACGGTGGTTTCTTTGATTTCACTTCCACTTTCTTTCACCTTTTCTTGGAATAGTTTCTTTGCTTTCTCCTTGATTTCAGCCCTTTGTTTCTGTTTTCTCATCTCATACTTTTTGCTTCTGCTTCTTTTGGTTTTTTGAGAGGAAATTTTAGTATTTTCCAAATCATCAGAGGAGTCATGTTTCTTTTTCTTAGCCTGGGCTCTAGTGATCACTCTCAGATTGGAACAATTAGCTCACTCTCAGATGAGCTACTAGGTATCACTTGGACTACTTTCACTACTGTTTTACCCTTGTTTAAAGGATTTTTTGGAAAATCTTCAAAAAAGTGTCCTCCTTTTTTACAACATTGTATACAATAAGCTTCAATTAGCTTAAGGTTCTTCTCAGGATCTGGGCATTCATTTTTCCAATGATCATCTGCACCACAGTTATGACAATTTCCAGTTCTTGGCTTAATCATGGGTCTTACCATAGGAGGTCTAACACCTTGATTAGCTACATAGTACATTGGTGCAAGCTCTGGTGTAGCATAAGTCACAGGTTCTTCCATTTGTGGTGGATGTGAATTATACGAATCTCCTTCTACCATTACTGTAGATGGACTAGGCTCAACATAGGATGTAACAGGTACTAGTGCTTCATCTATGACTCCCTCTAGATGCATGTACTTTACAGACACTGCATTATGTCCCGGATATGGAGGTTGTTGACCTAGCACAGGATGAGGTCTTTTCATACCCATTGGTGGTCTTTGAGCTGGGGCCATATTAGGCTGATATATGTACATGGGTTGTCCTTGTGGCCTCATAGGCACGTATCGAACATTCCCATCATACTTTGGTCAGTAATAGCACTCATTGGTCTCATGGTTGGTCCATTTATCCTCGATTGCACACCATTTTTGTGGCCTAATTGATTGTCCCTGTTGAGGGATCCCTTGCCCTGATCCCCTCATAGGTGCTTTTTGCATGTTATTCATCATGTCATTCATCCTTTTGAGCATGTCTTCTATGGCTGAAAGCGGTGCTGCAGGAGTCGTTCCCACTTGTGCTGGTTTGGTGGATGCTATTTTCTCACCTTGGTTATCCTTAGGGACATCTTCTTCGTTGAAAATATCACAATTGTCCCCTAAGTCAGTAGCATCTGACACACACTCTTCTAGGGTCGTATGCTTCTTGCTATACAATATAGCATGAAGTTCTTTGTTTAGCAGTCCTTCTAGAAACAATGATACTAGTCGTTCTTCTACAGGTACCTCTAGCTCTGGGCATCTTGCAATGTATTGCTTCATTTGAGTTGCACAATCCCTAACAGGCTCACCTTGTTTCTATTTAAAGCTATAGATTTGAGCTACCGTACTATGTTTGATCCCTGTTTTGGAACAAGTAGCTACAAATCCTTGAGCTAATGTATTTAAGTCCATGATTGACCTTGGTGGAATGTTTTGGAACCATGTCAATGCTTTTCCTTCTAATGTCATTCCAAACCCCTCGAATTGAGTATGGAAATCAAATATGCATTCTGCTCTTAGCACTTGCTTAAAGCTTGCTAAGCGGTCATGGATCCGCAGACCCATTGTATTTTTTGACCCATTTCTGAAAATCAGCTGGTTTGACACGTCTATTTGTTTCAACTCTCGGTCTCTTGGCAGTTGGTCCTCTTCCGAGTCCTTCAAACTAGCGTGTTGGAAATAGTTACTCATGTAGCCCTGGACTGGCCTTAGTTGCTAGGAAATAAGACGTAGCTAAATAGATAATTGAGTAGATTACTTAATGGAGAGAGATAGATTTACATACAGGAGATTATAGAGTAGAGAGAGAGAGAGAGAGTACACACGATATACGTGGTTCACCCAATGTGGGCTACGTCCACGAGAAAGCAGCCACTCAATGGCTTTAGTACTTCAAAACAAGAAGTAGTTTACAAAGGGATTATACCCTTAATGGAGCTCCCGCCTTGCTTCACTCTCACCACCTCACACTCACCTTGTTGCATCAACTTCACACTATGAAATGTGTGTAGAAATGGCCTCCTTTTATAGGCCAAAAGGGTTGCCCTCTCTTATGAGAGACAGCCATGTGTAGCCACCCTTGTGCGAATAAGTCCAAATCGGACCCTCCAATTCGCCCATGTGTGGCCGCCCTTGAGAAGACAAGTCCGCTTTTGAATTCGGCCACCGGCCATTGACTTCCGATCACCGACCACCGGCCATTGACTTCCGACCACCAGCCATCGCCCATTGACTACCGGCCACCGGCCAACCGACCGGTTGTTTTCCGACCACTCTCTGGTCATAATATTCCGGCAAAACGGAATATTCTGGCGGAAAAAAAAGTCTCAGGGGCCTCCACCCTCGAGGCCTCTAAAATTGACCCTGATTCTTGTCCGTGAAAATTTTGGTTTCCGGTGAGTGATTTTCCTTCACGCATGTAATGGAATTTGCCTTAATATGTGAGAGTAGCGGAATTTAATGAGAGTACTTTGAAGAAATGATTTTGTGAGCATAGCGGGTTGAGATAATTGAAGATAGCAACATAATCATAGCAACTACTTAACTTGGCATAGACAATACTTTTGCAAGAGAGAGAGTTTAGAGAACATGACAACAGTTGAGGACCCGATTTATGTGGAGCCGGTTCCCCCTCCAATAGGCATTTGTATTATGATTTCTCCCATAAAGAGAGACTTGTTACAATACAGTCTTTGTGTTCCTTGTGACCTAGGTGATGCCATGAAGATGGAAGGCTTCATGCATCACAAACATAACATAAACTTGAAGAAAGCTTTAACTATCCCAAGCCTCAGTCCCAAGACCTCAAACACCTTCGAAGGTGGAGAGAGCTAGCAGGGAATGAGGGTAGGGAAGAGGAAGAAGAAACATTTCGTAGGAGAAAGAATTAGTTCCTCACTTATCATACTCTTGTCGCTAGCATACATAATAGTATAGTAATGAAGAATAAGGAGATGGCAAGCTTAAGCATTGAAGCATGGATCTTGGTTGGATTTGCACTCCATAGCCAAGAGTGTTGGTGTAGGCTCTCAACCTCTACTTGCTTGGAGAAGGAGAGGGAGCTCTTGCACTTTGCATAGTACACAATGAGAGTGTTTTTGAGTGTGTGTGGGTGAGTATACCCCCTAAGCACCCCCCTAGATTGCTTGGGTCGACCCCCCCTTGTAGCTCATGCTTGAAGCTCATTGGACCCCTCCAGGCCTAACCAATCACAAGCAGGAGCCATTACAAGCAACATGGGTAGCCTTGGGACAAGTGTCCCCCTTTCCCCTTTGAGAGAGAGGACTTGATAAATGCAAAAAAAATTAGATAATTCAAGTAATTTATCATTGGACCCCTTTGAAGCCTAGCCAATAGGCTTCAAGCAACACATGAAGGTAACATGGGTAGGGACCTGACATGTGTCCTTGCTGCCTCTTCAAGCTGGGGCTTCCCTTGTGAGTGTGAGTGTGTGTTCTCTCTCTAATCCCTAGGAAAAGGGCTCGCCCCCCCTCTTGTAGGGATGCTTTTGAATTTAGGAGCTCAAGCACCTTAGTCATCAAGCATGACAAAGCACTTGGACTAGGGGGTGTTCCCACAAGCATCTCAGGCAAGTATCTCAAGGCACCTCAAGCACCTTAATCATGTAGAAAGTCAAGCACCTCAAGCATGGAGTAAGTCAAGCACCTCAAGCACGACAAGCACCATCAAGCAGGACCTTAATCAAGCACCTCAAGCAGGACAAACACCTCAAGCAGGACAAACACCTCAAGCACGACAAGCACCTCAAGCAGGTCAAGCACCTCGAGCTTGGGCCGGGTTCCCACCTCAAGCTCAGCCCTAGCTTACCTAAGGTCAAAGGACTTTTACACACATTATTGGAGGTCTTCAATGAAGCTAACCCTAAGGTCTTATGCTCCATTGGTTAGCCTTGCTCTTGATAGACCATCTCCCATTTGGGCCCCTTTACTATTGGCCCCGTGTTGAGATAGATCTATAAGCACATATCTATATCTTAACACTTGTTCCCATTTATTCTCCCACATTAAGTGATCAATTTAATATGAGAAAATCATTTGGGTTGGTTAGATGTTAGATTTTATGACAACGCACGATGTCTTCTCCTCATAATGGGGGCCTTACAAATGTGCACTTTTACCACAGAAAATTACAAGGGTAAATCAGGCTCCATACTTAACAATCTCCCACTTGGAGACTGATCTCCAAACCAAACCTATGACTGCTTTCCATTCTGGCTTCTTATCCTTGAATGCCGATTGAAGATGAGCAAAAGCTCAAGTTCTCCTTGTTGACCACCTTTGTAAACATGTGTGCAGGATTTTCACTTGTATGCACCTTTCCTAGCTTTAGTTGTCCCTCTTCCAAAAGAGTGCGTATGAAGTGATATCTCACCTCAATGTGCTTTGTCCTTGAATGAAAGGCTGAGTTCTTTGCAAGATGGATAGCGCTTTGGCTATCACTGTACAAGACACAATTGTCTTGTTTGAATCCAAGCTCTTCTAAGAATCTGTGAAGCCACAGAATTTCTTTGCTTGCCTCCGTCATTGCTACATACTCTGCTTCCGTGGTAGAAAGTGAAACCACTTTTTGCAACTTTGAAGCCCAGCTTACTGCTGTGCCTCCAACCGTGAACACATAGCCAGTAGTGCTCCTTCGAGTATCTTTGTCACCTGCCATATTTGCATCAGCATACCCTTCTAGAAAAATATCAGTTCCTCCAAAATACAAAGCATTTGTTGTTGTCCCTTTTAGATACCTAAGTATCCACTTCACAACTTTCCAATGCTCTTTACCTGGGTTGTCCATGAACCTACTCACAACTCCCACTGCATGTGCAATGTCTGGCCTTGTCCAGACCATAGCATACATTAGAGAACCTACCACTGCAGCATATGGAACTTTAGACATATAGGCTATCTCCTCTTGTGTCTTTGGACACATATCCTTCGTTAGTTTAAAATGACCGGCCAAAGGTGTAGAAACTGGTTTTGCATTTTGCATTGCAAACCTTTCTAGTACCTTCTTGATGTAATCTTCTTGAGATAACTTTATTGTCTTCTTCGTCTTGTCCCTTGATATTTTCATACCAAGTATCCTCTTTGCAGTACCTAAATATTTCATTGAAAAAGATTTGGACAGCTCCTCTTTTAGGTCTTTGATGTCCTGCATGTTAGCACTTGCAATCAGCATGTCATCAACATACAACATTAGGATGATGAATTTCCCATCTCCCAAATTCTTCGTGTAGACGCAGTGATCCGAGTTGCATCTTGTGAATCCATGATCCAACATCCATCGATCAAACTTCAAGTACCATTGTCTTGATGCTTGTTTTAAACCATACAAGCTCTTCTTTAATCTGCAAACCATTTTCTCCTTACCTTTTACTTCATACCCCTTTGGTTGAAGCATGTAGATTTTCTCCTCTAAGTCACCATGAGGGAATGCCGTATTTACATCCATTTGCTCGAGATTTAGATCATGAGCAGCCAAAAGGCTTAAGACAAGCCTAATTGAGTTCATTTTTACAACAGGAGAAAATATTTCATTGAAGTTAATACCTTTCTTTTGAGAAAAACCTTTTACCACAAGCCTAGACTTATACCTTTTCTTCCCACCTTCTTCTTCCTTCAGCTTGTACACCCATTTGTTTTGAAGTGCCCGCTTACCTTTAGGCAACTCAACCAACTCCCATGTTTGGTTGCGATGTAGTGAGTCCATCTCCACTTGCATGCTCTTCGTCCATTCTTCTTTGGATTCATGTTGCATAGCTTCTTCGTATGATTCCGGCTCTCCAGAATCTGAGATCAAGAGATGGTTGAAGGAAGGAACAAACCTTTCTGGAGGTCTACTTGCTCTTGTAGATCTTCGGGGAATAGGTTGAGGCTCCTCATTTGGTTGCACATTGTTACCGTTTCCAGTCCTTGAGTCTTCACCGTCCTCAAGCTCCATGTACTCATCACATGTTTCTTTTGTTTGTTTTCTTTCCAAGTAATCTTTGTACATATTTTGTTCGTTAAAAATTACATCCCTACTCCTTAAGATTTTACCATCTTCAGGATTCCATAAGCGATACCCAAAGTCTCCTTCTCCATAGCCAATGAAGAAACACTTTTTGGATTTTGCATCTAGCTTTGATCTTAGGCTTCTATCTATGTGCATGAAAGCCTCACACCCAAACACTTTGAGAAATGCATAATTCACCGGTTTACCTATCCATGCCTCTTCTGGAACTCCCCCATCGAATGCCGTTGAGGGTGACCGGTTGATTAAGTACACAGAGGTACTTACAGCTTCCGCCCAAAGCTCAAGCGGTAGGCCTGCATGTAGCCGCATGCTTCGTGCTCGTTCCATGATTGTCCTGTTCATCCTTTCCCAAATCCCATTTTGTTGAGGTGTCCTTGGGGTTGTCCTTTGCCTCTGAATGCCATTGCTAGCACAAAAGCTTTCAAAAGCTTGGCTGCAATATTCGCCTCCATTGTCAGATCTGAGGCATTTAACCTTGGTACTTGTTTCATTCTCCACAAAGGCTTTCCACCTTTGAAATATGGAAAATACATCGGATTTATTCTTCATGACATAAACCCATGTTTTTCTAGTCGCATTGTCTATGAATGTTACATAGTACAATGAGCCACCAAGTGATGGTGTACATACCCAAAATTACCTTTGGTGTAGTTTTGGAAATGTTGCTTGTGTGGTGTCGCATGGAAAGAAGCCCCAGAATCTACTATCCAGGAATTAGACACATTGTCTAATGAGAGAATTAGAGCATCTTGCTCTACTTTACCTGCCACATTGGCCTCCGAAGTTGGCTTGTTGTCTTGAGACTCTATCTTCTTCTTCTTCTTGGACCAGCAATCCTTCTTGATGTGGCCCTTCTTGCCGCAGTTCCAACATTCAAGAACTGACTTTGTGCGTGACTTGCTCCGCCTTGAGCGATCACGACCCTTTTGGTTTTTGAACCTCTCCTTAGGCCTTCCTCTTGTTTCCACTGATAGTGCAGCACTTGATGATTCTCCTGTGCTTCTCCTTCGCATTTCCTTGCTTAAGAGAACACCCACAACATCATCAAACTTAAGAGTATTTGTGCCAGAGATAGAATTACTTACAGCCATCACAAGGCTATCCCAACTATCCGGTAGAGATGATAGTATAAGGAGAGCTCGCACTTCGTCATCGAAATTGATTTTCACTGATCGAAGTTGACTTATGTTTGTGTTAAAGTCATTTAGGTGTTCTGCAACTGAACCATTCTCTGCCATCTTTAGATTGAACAAGCACTTCATAAGAAATACCTTATTGGATGCCGATGGTTTCTCATAGAAGTCGTCAAGTGACTTCATCAAGTCCTCCGTGGTCTTCATCTCCAAAACATTGAAGGCCACCATTGACGCCAAGCTTAACCGGATTGTTCCCAGTGCCTTTCGATCAAGGACAATCCATGCTTCATCTGCCATTGTTGCGAGCTTCTTCGCAAGACCGCCTAGTGGCCAATAGAGGTCCTTCTGGTAGAGATAGTCTTCAATCTGCATCTTCCAATGTTGGTAGTTTTTGCCGTTGAACTTCTCAATCTTGAGCTTCCCTTCCTCCGCCATAACTCCCACTCAATTCAAGGAATCCTTTCCTTGAGATAATTTAGCTACGAGCAAACCTTGCTCTGATACCAGTTGCTAGGAAATAAGACGTAGCTAAATAGATAATTGAGTAGATTACTTAATGGAGAGAGACAGATTTACATACAGGAGATTATAGAGTAGAGAGAGAGAGAGTACACACGATATACGTGGTTCACCCAATGTGGACTACGTCTACGGGAAAGCAGCCACTCAATGGCTTTAGTACTTCAAAACAAGAAGTAGTTTACAAAGGGATTATACCCTTAATGGAGCTCCCGCCTTGCTTCACTCTCTCCACCTCACACTCACCTTGTTGCATCAACTTCACACTATGAAATGTGTGTAGAAATGGCCTCCTTGTATAGGCCAAAAGGGCTGCCCTCTCTTATGAGAGACAGCCATGTGTAGCCACCGATTCGCCCAAGTGTGGCCGCCCTTGAGAAGACAAGTCCGCTTTTGAATTCGGCCACCGGCCACCGGCCATTGTTTTCCGATCACCGACCACCGGCCATTGACTTCCGACCACCGGCCATCGCCCATTGACTACCGGCCACCGGCCAACCGACCGGCTGTTTTCCGACCACTTTCCGGCCATAATATTCTGGCAAAAAAGAATATTCCGGCCATAATAGCCCCTGATTCTTGTCCGTGAAAATTTTGGTTTCCGGTGAGTGATTTTCCTTCACGTACGATGGCTTCTCCTCATAATGGGGGCCTTACAAATGTGCACTTTTACCATAGAAAATTACAAGGGTAAATCAGGCTCCATTCTTAACATTAGTGTCATCCGGTTTTCTTCGTGATGAGGTGGTTTTTGGTTTCTTAACATTACTCTCAAAATAGCTCTCACAGTGTTCATCTCTTAGAATAGTTTCTAATCCTTGGCCTAATATCCATTCCCTTATGGAGTACCCTTTATATTTGGTTTGTTCCACCTCCTGAGGAGTCATTATAACAAAGTTATTGCTTTAACAATCCCTAAACAGGTAGGTCGGTAGATCTGCTGATCCCTCGTCCTTGATTTTGTAGATATAAATAATCTTATGGGCGTTAGCTATCCTGATTTGGCATGAGAAGTCCAAAGAAAAGATCTTTGACGTTTCTATCTTCCCAACAATAGACTCCGATACTAGGATTATCCGTACTAAGCCATTTAAAAGGCTTCAAGTCAACTTGATAGTATCCCTTGAATTCTAAAGTTGGCGGTCCTTCTTTTGCTGCCATATCTAGAATTATGGTATTTATCTCTAACCCCCATTTTTCTATCACGTGAAGGTTTTCGACTTGTAAATACTGAGTTCTGTTTCTATCGATGTACATTTTTCTTTGTTTGTTTGCCCTAATCTCCTCTTCAAACTCAATACCATGGCATCAATGCGAATAACATACTCCTCATTAGGATCCAGGTAAACCTGAGCTCCATGGCAATTAGTCTTATAAAAAGAGAGTATATGCTTATAGCGCACTGTCGTTCCGGTTTCTGAATGAGTCGAATAGGAAGACATTTCAGATGTTGAATCTGAAAAAGTGTCTGAGACTTCTTCAAGGATAGCGTGAAAGGGATTACCTTGTCAATCTAGGCAAGTCAACAATAACATGAATTTTATCCATATCGATAGCTATGCCATTTTAAGACACTATATATCCAAGAATCTTTCCTTGTCTACCCATAAATGTGCACTTTTCAGGATTTAAGCAAATCCTAAAAAGTCTACATTTTTCAGATACCTTTTTGAGGTGTTCAAAATGATCAACCCGGATTGATGAATGTATACATAGATCATCCATATATACTTCCATGAAAGTCCAAAGATATTCTTTGAAAGCATGGCTCATTAATTTTTGAAAGGTGGTCGGAGCATTAGTTAACCCAAAAGGCATAACCCGATAGGCAAAAATACCCCATTGAGGTGCAAAGGCAGTTTTATGCTAATCTAAGGGATCAACCAAAAGTTGATTGTATCCCAAAAAGCTGTAAGCTTCTTTCCCTGCAACTCGTTCTAAAACATGCTCAGTGATTGGAAGAGGAAAATTGTCTCTAATGGTAGCGGCATTCACTTTCTTCAGATTGACACACACCCGTAATGTTCCTTTTTCTTGGGTACTACCACAATTGGAGACACCCAATCTGTGTGTTCAATTTCAGATATGAATTTGGCTTCCTTTAGCTTTTATATCTCTTCTTTGATTTTCCTGGCAAATGTTTCATTATATGTGTATGGCCTTTGTCTGTTTGGTTTCGCATCATCTCTCATGGGTATGGTATGTTGACAGATTTCTGGATCAACACCCTTGAGATCCTTATAAGACCAAGCAAAGATATCTCGGTATTCTTTTGGTAAGCTTAACAAAAGCTCTTCCTCTTCTTTCGTAAGGTCATTTGCAATGTAAGCAGGTCTAGGCTCTTCCCTTGGTTCGAGAAGATCTTTTTTTTTTTTGCGTTTTCAGGTTCCTCGTAGGACTCACCCTGTGTTCTCTCTCTCCCCCCTCCCAAGCGACTTACTCTTAAAATCTTGCTAGAAACATTAACCAGCTAATGCACATGCTCTTCTTCAAGCACCGGATCCCACTTATACCAAAAACTTGTTGCGTCATGAAAGTGAAGACTTAGCTCAAGTGGATGTATGATAATGATGATGATTATGCCAAGTTTGGCTGAAGGGGGTGATTGTTGGGGTCAGCCCAACTTGGGCACCTAGGTGTGAAACTATTGTTGTAATTTCCTTTATAAGGCTTATGAAATGATAATGATAACTCTCTTTCATTTTTCTCCATCCGCTTCTTATCTCTCTATCTCCCTCGTCTGCTCTCTTCTCTGCACCATGTCTATGAGAGAAGGTATAGGCTTCCACTGCGCTTGGGCACCTACGTGTGAGCCTATTGTTGTAATTGCCTTTATAAGGTTTATGAAACTCTTAAATATCCCATAAAGGTCTCATAATAAGCTCTAAAAAAGTACATAAGGAAATAGTTGTTGATAACATGCTGGTATAAAATTATGAATAAATAATGATCAAATTAAAGCTTCCTTGTAGGAAGGATGGGATGATGGCCTCTGGTTACCCCCATTCTCCTCTTCTCTTTCTCTCTTTAGTTCCCCCATTTTTCCATAAATTTGATTTGAATTGTTATGTGAAGGTTGATTCCCATACTCCACTCCCAAGGAAAAGATTCTCTCATGATGGTTGAACTTCAACATCAACACTTTCACCTCTCTGTGTGTGAGAGGAAGCAGGGTTTCTAGAGGTGGTCCTATGTAGTTTTGACTCGTTTGCGTCTTGTTTTTGAGTGTGTGGAGAAGTGAATGAGAGGTTCTTCTCTCCAATTTTTCACTTGGGAGAGTCAACGAAAGTTCTGAGGTTTCCATGGATGTGTGTGTGCAAGGAATTGAGGAAAGAAGTGCGGATTTCTGCAAGAGTAAGTGACCTTGTACAGGTGCCATTAGGGTTGGGGCTACTCCAAAGAGTCCAACAGAGTGGGGTGAAGCTTTTGCAATGGTTTGACAGGGGCCTTTTGTGGCTGGAGTTTTTGAGTTTTGGTGGTTTTTCTTGTATAATTTTTTCTCCATCAAGTGTGATTTCAAGTATTCATCAACTCAACTCGCCTTGTAGTAAATTTCCATTGAGCTCTTGAGTGGTGGTGAGTGAGGTGAGGAAATTAAGTGAATACCTTGTGTTGTGTTGAGGTGTCTGGGTGTGTGAGTGTGCACCTGGTGTCTTTTGCTCCATAATCCTTTGGAGATCCCACTGGGAGAAGAAATTTTCCAGTTGTACACCCAGGTGAAGCGGTTTTGCTGTGAAGTTTGAGAATCGTTTTTGAGGAAAAATGATGGCTTGGTTGAGGCGCAAGACGTCAAATTTTGTGGAATTTCTCATGCAAGGGAGAAGAGACTTCAAAGGGATGGCTTATAATAGGCAAGTGTTTGTAGGGAAGGAGGATTTTAAGGACTGTATTGCTCACTTCGAGTGGCATACACTTGGTATGCACATTGTGAATGACAAAGAAAATCTTCATGTATTTCCTCTTTCACTAAAAGGGAAAGCTTGTGAGTGGTTTGAAGGTTTGGAGGAAGACAAAAAGAAAACATGGGAGCAGGTGAAGCAGGCAATTTCTGACAGGTATCAAAAAGACTAACAATGATAGAAGCGACGACAAAGTTGAGAGGTTTGCAACAAGATGTTCATGCTAACTTTCAAGAGTTTTTGCAACACTTCAAAGGGCTTTGGGTGCAAGTAGAGGCAGGATCCCAAGTACCACCAAGGGATTTCTTCAAAGGTTGTCAGTTTATGGATTGTCTTCATACCAGAAGGTCGATCAAGAAGAGCCTACTACATTTGAAAGAGCTGTAGTAATTGCAGAGGCCAAGAGCAAAAATATTAAATGAAGGTGGGAGCAATGTGTGATACATGTCGAGCCAGTGGTGGTGAAACCAATGGTTCCGATGGTTGTGGATGATAGAGTGGATCAAGTGGTTCAAGGTTTGAATCCTTACAGCAAGGGCTTTGCATGACCTTGGTAGTCAATTGAAAGAATTGAGGATTAACGTAATGGATAGGAATCAAAGAGAAGAGAGGCCAGCTGGGAGAGGCAGGGGGAAAAGGCTACAAGGTAGATGTTACAATTGTGGTGAAGAGGGTCACTACACCCCTGATTATCTTGAAACACCAAGAGAAAGAGGACGGATGTACCCTTTATATGGGTGTGGGTGAGGGAGAGTAGAAGAAAATCATCAAGAGTGGGCACTAGAAGCACCACCATCGCAACAACAACGACAATCCTTGCCTGCAAATGGACAAGGTAGGGCTATCAATATCATTACCCTTGCGCATCAAGATGTGGATGTCTTGGCCAATAAGAGAGTTAGGCATGATAGGGAAGAAGAGATAGAAGAAGAGAGGGAAACAAGAGCAAGGAAGGGAAAGGCTAAAGTAGAAGAGCAACCAGAAAGTAGCAAGAGGTGATGACGGAGAAAAATAGGTCCAAAGAACTACCCTCCTGGCCAAGGTGTTGAAGACTATGATATTGTTGACGACATACGAAATCAAAAGGCTACTATATCTTTTGGCCAAATGGTAGCTTTAAATGCTAAATTGAGGAGGTAGTGGACAAAGTGTGTAAGTACATGGCTTCCTTCCAAAAAAGAAAAGCATCAAAACATGGTGTTATCCTTGAGGGTTGGTCACCCTGAGGATATGGTGCCAATAGTTGAAGCTATGTTGGGAAAGAAGACGAAAGTGCAAGCATACGCGGATGGTGGTGCGCAGGTGTGTGCCATGATCGAGGCTATCGTGAAGAAATCTGGTATCAAGATTTCAGTGAATGCTTTGATCCTTATGAAGATGGCCAACCACAAAGAAACAAGGTGTCTTGGTATAGGTGAAGATAAAAGTCTTGGGGATTGAATGCTTGGTTGATTTCTACGTGATGCAAGAGGGTGAGAATGCTTATTTGATCATTTTAGGGAGTCCATGGCTTATAAAGCTTGGTGCTAAGAAGGATTGGGGCACGGTCTTGACACCATCCCCAACTAGGAGAAAGGAAGGACCATTGTTTACAACATGAAGACACATGAGAGCCATACACAGCCTCAGTTGGAGATGCAAGATATGGATTCAATAGAAACTACCTCATATGATAGTGATGCTTCATCTAAGTCATCAAAACAAAGTGTAGAAGAAGGCTTGATGCAATTATGTCCTGATCTATTTGGGATAAGTGTCAAAAAGGAAGCATCGATGCATGATGTGGGAGGTCAAGGAGGAGAAGAAGAATCCAAAAGCAATTGTAGAGCCTACCAAAGTGAACTTAAGGAGCATCTTAAGAGAGGACTTGATAGAGAAATCAAAGAAGGAGTATGAAGACATTTTTGTGGAGTTTCCAAAGCTATTTGCCACTAAATATATGAAGTTGAAAGGAGCAAAGGGGTCGAACATAGGATCAATCTAAAAGAATGTGCCAAGCCAAAGGTTAAAAATCTTAGGAGATTGGGGGTCACTCATGAGAGGTAAATTTGTGAAGAGGTGGTGACAAAGATTTTGGAAGCAGATTTCATCTTTTGAGTGGAGGAGTCTAAATGGGTCTCTCCAGTAGTTATTGTGCCCAAGAAGAATGGAAGATTTAGGGCATGTTTTGCCATTTCAAACCTTTGAATGTTGCCACAAAAAGGAATCATTATCCACTAACCTTCTAGGATGAAATCCTCAATCAGGTTGCAAGTCATGAATGCTACTCAATCATGGATGGATTTTTTGGTTACTTTTAGATTTTGATAGTGATTGAAGATCAATTGAAGACTACCTTCATTACTCCTTGGGGTTGTTTTGCCTACAAGAGAATGCCTTTTGGACTGGTTCATGCATATGCTTCCTTCCAAGCGTGGATGAATAAAGTATTCGATTCCTATTTGGGTAAGTTCATTTGTGTTTTCATGGATGACATTGGATGTTATATCTCCAAGGGCACATGTTTGGAGAAGGTGAGGTTGAGTTTTGAAAGACTTCAACATGAGGGTGGGCAACTCAACCCAAAGAAGTGTAAGCTTGCTCATGATAGAGTCCATGTTCTAGGACATGTGGTTTCCCAAAATGGAACAGAAGCCATCCAGAGAAAGTTAAGGTTTTGTTTCTTATGAATCCACCCAACAACACAAAGGATTTGACATCATTTGTGCATAAGCTTGGGTACTTGTCGTGTTTTTTTGGGATGCTAGTCAGTATGTGTATTCTCTCCAAAAATTGAGTCAAAGAGTTCAAGGGTTTCAGTGAAGTGAAGACATTCAATAGGATTTTGATGGTCAAGGAGGTATTGTGTGCTTAACCAACAGTGAGTCCTCCTGACTTACAATTGATTTTCTATGTATCTATTAGTGTGGGGTCAATAGCTTTTGGGTCAGTTCTCTTACAAAAGCAGGGAATGAACTTCAAGCTAGTCTATTTTGAGAGCAAGATGAATAATTTAAGTGAGTTATCCTACATTGAATCAAAAAATGGGTATTTGCATTGGTTATTGCTTGTTGCAGGTTCAAGACATATTCATTGCACCAAAATTTCTATGTGCTCACCACATCAAACCTTTTGCCGGATGTAGTACAACATTTGAAGCCTAGCAAGCGCATCATAAAGTGGAATATGGAGCTTCAAGAGTACAAGTTTGAGTTTAAAGTGGATCATTCCGTTAAAGCTCACCTGGTGGACATATGGTACACAAGGGAGGGGAGATTCCATTTTACCCAAGAATTGACAAATATGGTCATGAAGAGGAAGTAGATATTATAGATGCGTATACAATGATGTTTGATGGTGCATACAGGAAAGTTCTACAAAAGGCAAGTGGTGGGGTAATCATTAAGAACCCAAAAGGCGACGCAATCTTTTCTAGAGATTATGATCTTGATGAAGCTGAAAGTAACAATGAGTCCAAGCATCTCACTCTTTTCCTTGGATTGAAGCAATGTGTTGAGTTTGGAATGAAGAGGGTCATTATGAAAGGGGATGTGTTGCTAGTCATGAATTTGTTGCTTGGTTTGTGGAATGTTAAGAAAGACAATTTGAAGAAGTGATTCTATGGCATCAAGAAGCTTTTGAATGAGTTTGAGAAGATACAATTTAAGCATGTTCCTCATTAGCAGAATAAAGAAGTTGATGAGTTGGTTAGGGACAAGCTCGATGCCTTGGCAGCCCCTTTAAAGGTGAAGGAAGCCTTGTATGCAGGAAGGGAATCACTGCAAGATGTAGAAGTATTTCTTGGTAAAGGAAAATATCGAGAGGAGCATGTCAAGGGTTCAACGTATGAGAATAGTTGCAAAATCAAGAAACTACACATTGGTAGGTGTGGATGTCATGTTTTATGGAAGAGATAGCATTCTTAGGAAAGTGCCATACAAAGAAAAAATAGGCTTGATTTTGAAGCACTGCCATGAATAAGAGGCCATCAAGGTAAGGATTAGGTTGTGTTTTGTATTTTGAGAGCGGGTTACTATTGGCGCTCTATGGTGAGAGATGCTTATTTTTGGTGAAAGTCATGCCATGAATGCCAAGTGTGGATGTTGTAGGTCTAATGGCAAGGAGCATAATGGAAAAAAGAATATCCTTGTGGTTGTGGACTATTTGACAAAATGGGTGGAAGCAAGAGCAGTAAAAGATGTAATAGCAAGAAGACTCAAGAGTGACCTCTTTTTTGTATGAGCACGTGTGTTACAAGATTGGAGCTCCCATGATTATCATTTCTGATTGCGGACCAGGGTTAAGGGGGAAACTTGTTAGTGCTCTCATGGATAAATTGAAAATTCAGCATAGGCATTCCTCTCCCTACTACCCACAATGCAATGGCTTGGTTGAAAACTAAAATGGTCAAATTGTGAAGATCTTTTTAAAGTATGAGCATCCCAAAGAGTGGCACTTTGACTTGGAAAAGTGTTTGTGGGCTAATCGAACTACGTATAGAGTGTCTACATACTCTACACCATATGAGCTTGTTTATGGAAAGGAAGCTCTCATGCCCATACAGGTGCAATTGGATGCCTTGAAGTTGTTGTTTAGAATGCGAGGTAAGCATAAAGACAAGCTACAGGAAAGAATTCTTGCTATGGAGTTGTTGCAATTGAATAGAGAGAAAACCAATGATTATTATCTTCAATAAGCAGAGACAAGGATGGAGAAAATGAATAAGAGTTTGTTAGAAAAAGAAATTAAAGAGGGAGATTAGGTGATGAAGTACAATTCTTGCTTGGAGTTCACTTTTCAAAAGAAGTTGAGGGACAAATGGTTGAGGCCGTACAAAGTGAAGCATGCATTTTCTAATGGCACATATGAGTTGGAAAGGCTCTCTAGGAAATGTTTGCCCTATAGAATAAATGGTTATAGATTGAAGAAACATTTTACAAGGGATGTCGTTCCAGATGCAAATAGTCTCTTGGTTGAGCATGAATGCTTGACCTAGAGGGAGGGCAATGATGATAGATCTCTTTTGGCATGTACAAAGTAGCGTGTTTGTGCATGGACATATGTAAAAAAAGATGTAAATAATGCATTTGGGGCTTTCCAAATTGGTTTCAAGGTTAAAAATGATACAACATGTACACATTGTAAATAGTCATGCTTGTGTGTCGGCAGTCGGGCACATGTACGTGCCGCCTGGGCAGGGTATCGAATCCTTGGATGTGTCTTGAGTGGATTATTTTGACTCTACGAAATGTGTCAGATATTTTTAGAATGTAAATAATGCAAGAAAAAGGTGTGGTCACTCTCATCCCGCCCGAGAAGTTTGGCACATGCGATAATTGTCTATTTGCGGCACCTGATATGTAGCGATGTGCGAACTACCCTTGAAGTCGTCAAAAGTGGAATGTGGGTATGTGTAAATGAAGTTTGGGTATCAAGGACCAAAAATTTGGTGGATTTTGGAGTTCGTTTGGTATTTTTCCCATGAAAAATGCCCGCAGGGGGTCAAAACTGGCCACAACTGGGCTTAAAAAGGTAAAAAATTGGTGTAAAAAGCTTGAAATCTCCACATCACTCATGGCGCCACAAGTGTTTAGTCTGAGGGAATACTTTTGAACTTCAACATCAACACCTCTCTGTTTGTGGGAGGAAGCAACATTTCTACAAGTGGTCCTATGCAGTTGGTCGCGACTCGTTTGCATCCTATTTTTGAGTCTATGGAGGAGTGAATGAGAGGTTATTCTGTTCAATTTTTCACTTGGGAGAGTCTATGTAAGTTCTGATGTTTCCATGGATATGTGTGTGTGAGGAATTGAGGGAAGTAGGTGTAGCTTTCTACAAGACTATGTGGCCATGTATTGGTGCCATTAGGGTTGGGGCTACTCCAAAGAGTCCAACCAAGTGGAGTTTAGTGAAGCTTTTGCAATGATTTGAGAGGGACCTTTTGTGGCTGGAGTTTTTGAGTTTTTGGTGGGTTTTCTTGTATATTTTGGTCGCCATTATGTGATTTCAAGTGTTGATCAACTCGACTCACCTTGTAGTGTCTACGGGTAGGCAAGGGTTTGTAGGCCGAGAGGTTTGAATATTAAATTGAGCTTGTGGGTAGAATTTTTCATCGAGCTCTTGACTGGTGAGTGAGGTAAGAAAATTAAGTGAATACCTTGCGTTTTGTTGAGGTTTCTGGGTGTGATTGTGCACACGATGTCTTTTGCTCCATCATTGATGCAAACTAAAGAGATAGTTTCAACATTTAAAGATGCTGAGATGCAAAAAGTTGTGAAGCTTGTCAGTTTAGAAAGCAAGAAAAGCCATACTTTCCTCATGATAAACATGTTATTAGGAATGCATTGGATTTAATACATACATATGTATGAAGCCTAGCAAAGATTGCATCAATGGGTGGATAAAGATACTATGTGAGCTTGATGATGACCATACGAGGAAGGTATGGGTCTATTTCATGAAGCATAAAAGTGAGGTGTCTATGCAATTTTAGAACTTCAAGGTTATGGTTGAAAATAGATTGGGAAACATGTAAAGTGCCTGAGGTCAGATGGAGGGGGAAAATATTTCTCTAAGAAATTCAATGTTTTTATGAAAAAGCATGGGATTTAGAGGCAATTTTCATGTAGGTAGACTCCGAAGCCAAATGGTGTTGCTTAGTAGAAGAATAAGTAGATTGCAAAAGTTTCTAGAGTGTTGATGAATGAGAATGACATGCTTCATTGTTATTAGGTTGAGGCTATTTCTATGAGTGTTTACATTACGAATAGGATCCCTACTCATTAGGGAATTTCGGAGGTCATTTGGAGGGCCTTCTAAGAAAATGTATTTTTTGCACTCTCTCTCTAGAAAAAATGGCAAATAATAGAGCTGGGTCGTTCATAGTAAAAGTTCAAAAAGTGTACTTTAAGTAGATTCCTTACTCTTCTGAACATTCATTCGTAGTGATTGAGGGATAATCCTCTTTTCAGTTGCATTGAATGAACCTCGTCAATATGGAGGGAATGAGGCTAACATGGAGGGACGAAGGTGCAGCCGCTATTCACTTTCCATTAAACCTACACATTTGGCTAATGGCGCACTCCTCAAATGGCACAAATGTTACCCAGAAACGAGCCAAATATCACCTTCACATTGATTTTGACAATGAGTACCAACCATTGATTAAGCACAGTAAAAAAAAACACACATATACCTCCCGCTTCCATAGACACGCTCAGAGCTCAGGGAGCTAAACACATAGATATCTGGACGAGAGGTTCTCTCTACCCTAAAAATCCAATGACTAATGCGTCTCCACCATTTGTCAATCCTACAAGCTTATTGACCTTTGCTGGTGATGGAGAAAAGGGCCTTCTGGGTTATTGTAAATCTCTTACAAGAGAAGCTGAAACTTACAAGGGAATTCTCCAAGCTCAACAATGTGAGATTGTTCGCCTTTCACATTTACATTCTACAGATCAGGTTACCATTTTGCAACATAAAACAGAGGTACAAGAACTGAAAGGAAAGGTGCGAAGTTGTCAAATGAAGGACACCATCTTGGGTGGTCGAATCCGAAAGAAGAAATTGCGCAATCTTGAAACATTGCAGGTTTCATCAGGAGGTCTCAAGAAAAGAATCCGAGCATTAAGGTGATGCTTCTTGGTTGGCTACATTGTCTTAGTTAAGTAATCTTTTTGTTTTTTCTTATTATGCATTGTTTTCATGTGCCTAAATAGTGTTAGTGAAGCAAACTTTCTGTTATTTACTTATGCATTGTCTTCATGTAGAGATTCAATCTATCCTGACAAGGAAAACATTGATCCCAAAGCCAATATAGGAAAGAGATTGAAGCCACTTATAAGTAGAAGCCTGGCAGCAGATATAGTACATGACAAGAAGTTTAAGGTCCTACAACGAAATGTAGTGGACCGCTTTATTTCAGAGAACTCAGTGCCTGCAAAAGAGATACAAGGCACACTTGATTCACTTGGTGTAAGCAAAAGAGGATATTCGGCTATCCAAAAGTCTGTCTCATCCATCTTTGTTAAGAAGGGTATAAAATCCAAACTTCTACCATCAGCCTCAAGTGTTTGGAAAGAGAGGCTTCAGCTTAACGAGGCACAGGGAGACTATCTTGGACAGCCCTTTCATATTAAAGCAACTTATAGTGGCCATGGAGCAAACATGGCATATGATGAGTTCAATAATATTTTTATGGACCTACGGATATTACAGAAGAGAATGGTGGAGTTTTACAACATCACATTTGAAGAGTCACGAGGGGTATTACATTTTGTGTTAAAACTGGATGAGTGTGAGCTTGTTAAAGAGAAAAATCTAGAGCGTGTTACTATTACTTTAATGAATAGAGCCCTCTCAAAGTGTCCCAGTGATGATCCTTTATATTTTAGTGTTCAATCAGAATCTAGCATATGGTGGCTTGGTGCGTTTGAGGTAAGCGAGATTCTCAGGTAAGCTCAAATGTTCACATCTACTTAAGTCTCATTTATTTTGTGTTGCAGGTAAAGAAAGAAGATCATGAGATTCTATATTGGGTGTTCCATCGAACTAATATTCCGGAGGTGATTGATCGACAGACTAACCAGGGAGAGGTACTACGTCTAGATGGAAGGGGAGACTTTCAAGTTTAGTGGAATCTTGCAGGTGACCTCAAAACATTAAAGTGCATGTATAATTGTGGAATGGGTGCAATGGCAAAGTCGCCGTGTTTGTTCTGCATGGAGCCTACAAAGGTCATGGACCCAAAGTGGTGGAGAAAAGCTCCAACACGTCACATTGAGGATCCTGCTTTTCGACCGGTTTTGAAAATACCACTTGTGAATGTCCACATTTGTACAATGCATGCCCTTTGTAGAATTGTGGAGAAATTGGTCTACTTATATATCGGGTTTTCTTGGAAGATTAAGAACTCGGTAGAATGACAAGTAGACCTGCAGTGCTTAGAAATGGTACTGTCGGATATGGGGCTTCATGGTGGCAATGTGAAAATCTAGCGGGATGAAAAGAGATCAACTGCTGAGAAGGATGTCCCATGCAAATCATCTATCGGTGGGGTGAAGGCACGGAGGTTTTTATCTAAACCCCAAGGTACAAGAGATCCGAAGCTAACAAAACATGGAAAAATATATAACACATCTTATGTTAGCAAGGTAGAGTATTAGAGCTGGAAAAAGCTACATATTGCAGTCAAAGACCACGAACCAACTACTCGTAACGCGAAGGCTCAGGTTTGGCGATCAATAGACATCCTATTTTTGATGAGCAACAAAGATGACTGGTCACAAGGTGATATGAACAAGTTCAAGGAGAATCTCAACCTTCTGAAAAAATCATTCAAGACAGCATGGACAGACACCCAGATTACTCATTACATGGTATTATCGTGTATTTCATTCTCTCTTATGTGCAAATATGTGAGTGTAAAACATTCTAACTAATCTGTTTTCATATCCAACACATCATCTTCAATCATTTACCATATTTTATACAAAAGTATGGGAACCCGGCAATATGGAATACCCAAGGGATGGAAAAGTCTCATTACATGGCAAGAAATGCTTATTTCAGGCACACACGACATGGTGGCTCTCGAATCAAGGCTAACAGTTTGAGAGAACTATTTGAATGGTTCTATCGTAGAATCATTCATCGAATGCAGGCAAAAGAAGTCTTGGCAAATTCAGCAACAACACAAGCCATCAGACATTTACAACAACAAAAAGTTAAAAGATCAATGGCATACAACAACTCCGGAGCTCGTGAAAGTCAACGAAGGTGGAGAGAGACAATGGTGTATGTGAATCATAAGTGGAGAAAGATACTCTGAGTGGATGACATTGTACAAAATTTATGTAATACACGATCTAATACAATTGCTACTTGAATTGTATCAAGATTTTGAAGGTTCAATTTTGTTTTTTGGCACGTCACCCTTGTAACGAATCATGAGATGTTTGCCATACTCTAAAAGTTCATCTGGGTTTTGTCTACCAAGAGCTAGTGCCATTGCTGTGTAGGTGTAGTAATACGCTGCCCGACCACCTGTATAGCCCAGGCAGTAACCAAAACAATCTCTAGCAAACACTTTGTCCACAAGAATGACTTTATCTGCACTTTTGGGCAGCACGGGTCCACCCAAGAAGCGTGATAGTGTCTTGAATGTGTAAGTTGCTATTGAACCCTCTTGTGACATGGAATTGTGAAAAACTACTATCGACGACTCGCAAAGCTTTGAAAGGTACTGCGCTAGGGCCGCATCCCTTCCACGATACTCTCGAGTCCGCCGCCGAAGGAAGTCATCCTTGTCAGCAATCCAAGACTGCACATATCATGTCAGAAGTGACACAAAGAGAGAGATAGAGAGAGAGAGAGAGGGAGAGAGAGAGAGAGTTACCATGAAGCTCTCATCCTGCAGAAAGAGGTTTTCCTGCCACAGGTCTACAGATGTAGTTGAACCCTGACCTGAATGGTTAAACCAATCCTCCACTTCTTTGTTACTTGTTGATGGTCTTAGGATTTGTCTTATTGCTTGGAAGGTTGCTTCATCAGGTAGTGTCTCCTTGTATTTTTCAGCTTTCTCAAAGCATCTTCGGAGGCATTCCATTGGATTGCTGGATGTTTCCATTGCCTCATCATCACTACTATCCTCTGAAACAAATCCACTCCTCTCCTCTTGGACTCTGGAAATAATAGCCAGGGAGAAATCCTCCCTTAAATTAAAGATGCTTTGCACATCATGTAAGAAGATATAGGTCCTGTCTCCAATCCTGAAGTCAAGCACAGTAGGCAACATCATCTGAGCATGCTTCTCAGTGAAGTTACTGACATCCAATGGAAGTTTGAATTCTGTGGTTTTCAAAGAGAGCATCTTACTTCTTTGTACTTCAATTGCCTCAACCTCAAGGTCGACTGTATCTTCAACCTCCTCGACTTCTTGTATATGAGTTGTCTCTTCGCATTCTTCATCTGGTGCTGCATCCTGCTCCTCTAACACCTCATCAGGATTCTGCATGAGGAATCCAAACAGGCTGTTCAGGTAAATCATAAAGCCAAAGGCTTCTTGAATGAGTTTGCATTCTTTTTGGTGCAAAGGGCAGGCTGAATGTTGTCAAGAAGGTGGTAATTCCCTATACTTCTTCAGTCCCTGTCCGTTTCCACCACAGTCATTTAAATGCACAAGAGTCATAGTGGGCAGAACAACCCTCCCTACCTGCGCCATCACTTCAAACTTATCTCTATAGGACTGCAAGAAATTACTGTGCTGAGCTAACAGGTCTTCAATGTCAAACTTTGGATTAAACATAGAATGAACTAGATCAAACTTGTCCCCAGCACCACAAGATGCTGCAAAATCAAACAGCCTCTCATCAGTTGCAACTGGGTCTTCCAGAGAAGACACATCCTCTTTGGATTTACATTTAGTTGCACAGGGACTACTTTCTAGCACATCTGCATCATCTGAGAAGTCTATATTCCTCTTTCTTGTATTTTTCTTGACAAGTACTGTACAGGGTGAGGGAGCCTTGTAGGGTGAGGGATCCTCTTGGCCTGGTGACCTCTCTGATTGATCTTCACCAATTGACTCTTCTTCAGATATGTCCTGACAAAAGTCAACAGCTCTTTTGGCAGAAACATTAAGCAACTGAGCCTGCAAAGATTGAAATCCTGGCACAAGCTCTGGGTCTGGTTTCAGCCTCTTCTGCCTACTGGACCTTAATCCTATTCATCAGGAAACATGACAAGTCTCTCTCTCTCTCTCTCCATATATATATATATATATATATATATATATCTGTCTCTCTCCAAAGCACAAACAAAAACACACATAGTCTCTCTCTCTCTCTCTCTCTCTCTCTCTCTCTCTGTATGTGTCTCTTTGTACTAAAGGCACGCAAGGACGACAACATACTTTTTGCAACTCTCTACGCGCGCCTTAAGTATAATTGAGAGAGAGAGAGAGAGAGAGAGAGAGAGAGAGAGAGAGAGAGAGAGAGAGAGAGAGAGAGAGAGAGAGAGAGAGTCATAACTATACTATAGGCGCGCGGAGAGAGCTGCAGCCAGTGTTTGGTTGGCTCTGCGCGCCGTTAGTAACGGGGACAGAGAGGGGAGGGAGAGAGAGAGAGTGTGTATGTCTCTGTGTGTGTGTGTCTGTGTGTATGTGTGTGTGTGTGTCTGTGTGTGTGTGTCTCTGTCTATGGAAGTATGTGTTGAGGTGTGTGTGTGTTGAACAACAGTCTGGGTTTTTCTTTGTTTACACACACACACACACACAATTTGTACCAACTGTGTGTAAACAAAGAAAAACCCAGACTGTTGTTCAACACACACACACCTCAACACATACTTCCATAGACAGAGACACACACACACACACACACAATTTGTACCAACTGCTGGAAATACAGAGAGAAAGAGTGAGAGATCACCTTTTGTTGGTGGGGTTTGCAGAAACTCCAAGGGAGGTGTCTCCTCCATTGCTTTTTGTCTGTCAAACTGACTCTGTCTCTCTCCCTCTCTCTCTCTCTCTGAGAGTAAGGAGTCCCTCTCTCTATCTCTCTCTCAATCTCTCTCTCTCTCTCCTTCTCTCTTTCTATGGTTCTCTCTCTCTCTGTCTCTCTATCACTCTCTGGCAGTAAGAAGGCTCTCTCTCTCTCTCTCGCTCTCTCTCTCTCTCTCTCTCTCTCTCTCTCTCTCTATTGTTCTCTCTCTTTCTCTCTCTCAAGATCACACTTATAACGGATACACACGGCGGCGCCCCACGTGTTACTATAAAATAGAGTATAATTGCATGTTGTCGCACGTGCGGTCATTATTGAGACCGTATACTTTTGTACGTCATATATAGAGGTCATGAGAGAGAAAAACCAAACCTCGTGAGAGAGAGAGAGAGAGAGAGAGAAAGAGCCGTCGTCTGCGTCTCCGACAGCAAGCCGACCCATCTTAGACATAACGAAGGTCTACGTCCTCAAGAGGTTTGGCCCTCTCTCTCTCTCCCTCTACTTCTGAAATTTCCCTCTGCCTTTGCCTCTATCTCTCTCTCTATGTTTCTGTCACAGTATATTGCATATCTAGCTCTGTCTTAACAAACAACACACACATACAGTCACAAACACAACACACACACACACACACACACACACTCATAAACACACAGACACACAAATAAAACATACACACACACACACATACAGACACACACACTCACAAACCCAGATACACACAAATCTAACATACACACACAAACACACACAGATATAGACAAATATAACATACACACAAACACACAAAGACACAAATATAACATACACACACACACACACATACAGAGACACACACACACTCACAAACACACACACACACAAATATAACTTACACACACACACAAATACAGACACACACACACACACACACAGAGCCTCTCTCTCTCTCTCTTTCTCTCTCTCTCTCTCTCTCTCTCTCTCTCTCTCTCTCTCTCTCTCTCTCTCTCTCTCTCTCTACTAAAGGCGCGCGTAGAGAGGCATAACCGGTGTGCATGTCTCTATGCGCGCCGTTAGTACTGTGCATCGAATACTGTATGTGTGAGTGTTATAGAGAGAGGATGTAAGGCGGGAGAGAGAGAGAGAGAGAGAGAGCGAGTCTTTCTTTTACCTTATACTAACGGTGCACGGAGGTGTTTTGTGAGGTCAAAACATGCTCCAAGCGCGCCTTTAGTAATGGGAGTCTCTCACTCTCTCTCTATTTAAATATGCTAAGCTATAGAAAGGAGAGAGAGAGAGAGAGAGAGAGAGAGAGAGAGAGAGAGAGAGAGAGAGAGACTCCTCTTTTTGTATACAGTGAAATGGCTCAAACAAAAGCCACTGCAAGGAAGGTAGGCAAGGGACCAAGATTAGCAGCTAAAGCAAGTAGCAGATCTGCAACCCTAAAGAAAAGACCTGGAAAACCCAATAAAATTCTGAAAGGTCCAAGGGTGAAGAAGTTACAAACCTGCATGGGACTTTTCAGAGATATCAGAAAGGCACAGAAATGTGTAGATTTATGCATACCAAAGCTGCCCTTTCAGAGGATGGTGAGGTCCATATGTGAAGAAGCTACCTAGGGCACCAAAAGGTGGAAGGTGGTGGCATTAATGGCTCTACAAGAAGTAGCAGAGGACTTCCTACTGGAGTACTTCAGTGACATCACCATGGTTGCAGCCCATGCCCACAGGGTTACTATAATGGACAAAGATAGTGAGACACTGAAAAGAATAAGGTGGAGGTATGACAAACTACTGGTCCCCAATGTCTGCAAGGATAAGAAAATGAGGGAAATTTTGTTATACCCCCCTAAGCTAGTGCCACAACTCACAGTTGTAGATGTCACACATGATGTGAATACAAGGGCAAGGGCAGAGGCTATTGCTCGCCAAACAGAGGACATGAGGGAAGCAGAGCTTAAGAAGAAAGCAAAAGTAGCAGTGGAGTCCCAAAGGCAAACAGAATGCAATGTGACCCTGTCCATAGAGGCAAGCAATCAAGAAACTCTACTTTCAATGAAGGATGGTTTGCTTGCAGAGATACCATTTGTAGATGGAGCCAGAAAGCTAGCTCTGGAAAAAGTGGACATTAATTTATTGCAGAATCCAGATGCTCAAATTTCAGACACAATTATCTATGCTTGTCTTAAGTAAGTGTTACTATCTTGCTAGCTTTGAAAACTCAAATAATAGGTTTGCTAACTCAGGTAAAGTCTCTACAGCCTGATCAAAAGTCAACTCCCACTGCACACCCACACAGAGGTGTTTCTTCTTGATCCACAAATGTCAGTGATTATTAGACAAAAGAACAGTCCATCTGGGACCTTTGAGAGTTGGTTTCTCCACTGTGCTATGCTGGAAGTTACTGTCATCATCTTTCCATATGAGAACAACCATCACTGGAGTCTCATATGCCTTGATGTTGACCAACCAGCAGTGTGGGTGTTCAATTCAATAAAAGGAACCCACCCTGAAATTAGGCTGTAAGTGTTTTGTATCAGAAATTGTTTCTTATAGATATCCATGTAAATTTGAAGCCTCATGCTAACATCTTGACATTGCTTTGTGCAGTTGTATAAAGAGGTTGTTGCTTGCCTATGGCAAGCTATGTGGAAGGTATGAACTATACAAGGCCCCAATCAAAGATGTACCTATCCCAAATCAAACCGATGGAAATTCTTGCGGCTGGAGATGTCTTCTCCATGCAGAATATGTCCTGCAAAGCTACTTTGCATTAAAACCTTTCATGACTAAGGTAACCTTTTGGCAATGCATTCAGTGAGTTTTGGTTTAGTTTATAAAAGAATTCTCACCATGTGGTCTTTCAATTTTTCAGAGTGCTTTAAAAAACTACACATATGATTATTTGCAAAGATACCGGGTAAGTTTAATACAACACCTGCTTACTATGTCTAGCCGTAGAGAGCTTGAAGATAGCGGCTTGGATGACCGCACTATTGATCTAACAATACATGACGTGCCACCACGACAAACCCCTGCATTCGATACAGTGGAATCACAACGGGCCGAGGGGGTAATATCAGCAGAAGATGAAAGAGCCGAGGATGAGGAAAGGTCAAATGAGCATATGGAAGGTGCTAGTGTACAACCAGAGGAGACAATGAAAGAGCCAAGTCAGCCAGTGGAGGAGCCAAAAGAGCCTATGGCTGAAACCCAAGATGAGGAAAGCAGGCCTATAGATGAGCAAAAGGATATGGATGAGGAAAGCAGGCCTAGGGATGAGCAAACTGATATGGATCAGGCAAGGATGTATGAGGCAAGCCGGTCAACCGAGGGAGAGGAAAAGACCTTGGAGGAAACCTTGAATGAGGCAGAAAGAGCCATGGGGGAGACCCCTGATGAAGATGTGAATGATGACTATGAAGATGTGAATGATGAAGCTAAAGCAGAGGAGAGCAACAACGACATCAACACTTCAGAGACCCAGTATGGACCCTTGCTACCTGTAGATACGGTTGTTCCGGTAATGTCTATTCAAGTATGGCAAAATATGTTCAGCTTCTAACTACTTATATGTACTTGTCAACTTTTACAGAGGTTGATTATCTTGGACGTCAATGGATTGCTGCTGATGCGCGTGCCTCTCGGTGACATAGAACCCTTTGAGGATTTGCAAACGTTTCGGATGGGAACTTGTCGAGTCGTGGTTCGTCTAGGAACCAAGGAATTTATTCAGTTTCTTCTTCCGCGCTTCAGAGTTGCCATATGGTCTTCAATGCAAAGGCAAAACTTGTCGCCACTAGTTACAATAGTTTGCAGTGTATGCGACGCTCACACGTCAGATTTTGCCTTTTTGTATGATCAAAGAAAATGCGTTACTGTTGAGAGCCCCTACCACCCTAAAAAAACACACTTACCTCTTTTGTACAAACCGTTTAGCCAAATCGGTGTACCCTTTGATGCAACTAATACACTACTGATTGATGATACTCCTGAAAAGGGAGAACTAAATCCGCCGGGAACAACTATCTCACCACCTTCTTTCGAGGGGCATTCCTTCGATTTTTACCTTGAAGACATTCTGATTCCATACTTACAGAAATTGTATCTCAGTTCATTGTTCACGGATGAGTTTGTACTTTCTAATGAATTAAGATGACTCTTCTATCATGTCTTTGTCTTGTCTAACATTGAGAGAGAGAGAGAGAGAGAGAGAGAGAGAGAGAGAGAGAGAGAGAGAGAGAGAGAGAGAGAGAGAGATTTGACATGGTAAAGAAATGTATTTTAAGCACACTTTTTCACAGGGAACAATTGACAAATGAGCTCAATAAACTTCATGTATTGAAAGTCATTTGTATACACTTGGGTTCACAAGAATATCTGTTACATTGACACTACTTCAACCCGACCATCCAACTCTTTGCACAAAATATCTTTTTCCCTTTGCCGCATCACCTTACGGCCAGCTAGGAAAAAGGAAAAATCTGATAGGTCCCTGTCCATTGACTCTTCAATTATGTCATGCCGCAAATGCTGAAGACTGCATAGCTCCCTTATTGTAACCACAAACAGTAAGCCATGCTCTTTATCAATCACTTCCACATCCACAGCAATGATTATCTTCCAAACCTGCAGAAACCTGGTCCATAGGAATGTACTTACCATTGAGCATTTGTGATCGCATATACCAAAACGAGAGTAACAGTGATTGGCTTGCAATCATGTACTTGACAACTAGAGTATCAAGCGCAACCTCGCACCGTAAACCAATCTCTTCCTTTACATACCATCCTCTGTCAAGAAGTTTGTCACAGGATGACTGCTGAAATGACTTGCACATGAACATAGTTTTCGTAACACGGATGTTGTAGCTATGAAACAACTCTATGAAGAGTGCAACAGGACAAAATTTTGCAATTCTAACCAGTTTGGTGGGAATAGAGCTACGTAGAGACCTCTGTATATCCTTGTAGAGCTTACTTCGCATTGCCTCCACCATTGTTTCCTCAGGAACTGGCCAGTCCACAGTGTTCCAATCGGTTGGTAGAGGCACTTTCACCAACATGCCGTTCTTATTCCCTGAGCTGAGTTGGTAGAAGTGGTCATAAAAAAATATTCCCTCATCAGCCAGTCTTTTGCTGCTCCTCCCTGAATACTGTAGAGAACCAATGTGGGCATGAACAACATGGAAGAGGCCTATTATGCACTCCACAGACTCCCATTGCTCATAAGAAGAGGGATAAACATCTGCAATATATATAAGAAGAGTTAAACTAAGAGTATCAATAAGTAAAAATGACAAATCTAATGTAATTGAGCTGTGAAGAATGGAGACATTGCTCATAACAAGCGGGAGAAACATTGCAAAATATATAAGAAAAGTTATAATGAGAGTATCAGTAAGTTCACATGTCAAGAGTACTTACAATTGCAACGTGGTTGATGTATATCTGATACATTTCCACCGTTTGCTATCACCTCTGGATGGGTAAACACATGCTGAACAAGAACTTCCTTTACAGATCTTTTGCCGATTTCAACTTTGAAATCCAACACTCTGGCCTTCCATGCTGAGCGGTAAACGTTGATACCACTAGACCTCTTGGGTCTTCTTCGTTGCATGAGGACCCATGAACCTTTGTTTATCCTTCGTCCAACCCATTGGTTCTCTGCACTTATTGAAGTTGATATTGTAATTGAGGATATGCTACTACTTGGCCTTCTAGGCAAAGTGTAGCTGTTGGTTGTTGGTGTGAGAGAAAGTAAACACCTGGAGCTTCTTGGGCGAGAAGACGTGGAAGCCATAGATCTTAGAGAAAAGCTTTAGTGGAGGGAGATTCACTTTGAAAGCATTCTAATGGAGGGAAAGTGTTTTAGAATTCCAATATCTTGTGCGGGCTTAATGGTCACCCTCTAGTACGTTAATGACCATAAGAGAATATCAGAAGTGGGACCACATGCAAGCACCTAAAAGCTCGGTAAAAGGAAGGAAATTACGATGCTACAATCCTAGATTCGTGAAAGTTTTATGCTATTTTACTATTTTTTGAGTCTTTCCACGTACTTTCCTACGTAACGTAGCCTTCGTGCTCATTGGACGCGCTCTATTTTTCTCTCTCTTCATATGGCCCTCCAAATGACCATTGAAATTTCCTAATGAGTGCACTACATGATATGACACGAGGATAGTGAGTGTATTTGTCAATATCTTCTAAGCCCTTTATCCCACATGTGGATGCTTTGGCCTGCTCTCCACCCTCCATTTTGGTGGTTTCCTCCTTAGGCTCTTCTCAGTTTCTTTCTGTCTGTTCTGATGTCTTTTGAAATACTTCAAGAGGTGGTGCATCCACTTCTAATTCTGCAGCCGCTTTTCCATCTTGAGCTATCTCTTGTGTTTTCTCTTTTTTGGCGGTTTCTTCTTAACCCACTAGTTCGACCTCTGATTTTTATTTGCAAGTGTTTCTTCATGAGCTAGTGAAGGGGACTTTGCAGTTTCTTGCACTTTCGGTGGAGGTGAAGGAACATTTGTTGTCTCAATTTTTCTTCCCTTTCTTCTTCACCATATATCGGCAAGGGTATCTTGCTTGGCTTGGTACATAGGGTTCTTGGTGCTTAGCTTTGTCGGATTTGGTTTCCAAAATTCTTCAAAGTCATCTACCAAACAACTTTCCCTCTCAAAGACCTCTCTTTCTCTTTCTAGGTGGGTAGCTCTCTGTGCTAGTTCCTTAATTATGATGGGAACTTTTCTTCTTTTAGCTACATGTTTCTCCATTTTTCTTTTTCCCTTTATCTTTCCTCTTCTTCTCTTCTTCTGTCTTTGAGGACTTTCATGCACCTCTTGAAACTTTGTCCCCTTCAGAGTCTCTTTTTTGTTCCTCATCACTTTCATCATTCTCTCCTTCAGAAGGTAAACCTTTTCTCCTTGTAGACCATCTTGGTTGTAGTGCTGGTGCCTCCAATTCTTCTTCCTCTTTCTTCTTATTTATAGCTGCAATGATTAGCTAGGTATTTTGGTCAGGGGTGGGTTGTAGGTTTTCTGCCATCCCCACCGCATGATAAGAGATTCGTGTAAGGACTTTCGTGCTCCCAAGTAATTGATGCCTATGCTCTTCTTTGTACTTTTGAACGTGTTGAGCACATATTGGGCATAGTCAAGCGGCATTGGAAACTTGATTTTCAAGACTATAGTAAAATCTGATGTAATTGTTGGAATTAGGGTTGCAGAGAAACACACACAGCTTGGAGAAGACGAAGGAAGCTCAAGGCACACAATAGAGAGTGTGTTACTTAGTGTGCAATGGAAAGATAGATAGCCCTAGAGTGATGGGCGTATATACAATGCACGGGGGAAAAAACCTCCTAAAGAGGGAAAAAATGCCCCGGCGGTCCTAGTGTGTTCACACACATCACTACCACATGTATATGGTAACAAATCCCCCCTGGAGTGATGCGGTGAACGAGAGCTGGCACATGAGTAAAGGGAAGTGCCATGCCCTGAGGACAGGATCAGTCCACAAAGGGGACTAAGCCCAAAGCTTTGCGGAAAGCTTCAAGCTTGTCACGAGAAAATGCCTTTGTGAAAAGATCTGCAAGGTTGTCCTGTGTTGGCACATAAGCCAAGCTGATCTCTCCTGCTGAGAGCCTCTCCCTGACATAGTGGTAATGCACCTCAATGTGCTTTGTGCGAGCATGAAAAACTGGGTTCCTCGCAACTGCCAATGCGCTCTGACTGTCAGTGTAGATAGTGTTGGCAGTGTCCTGTCCAACACCCAAGTCAGCCATAAGGCGTCTGAGCCATACACACTCAACCGTAGCTATGAAGATTGCCCTGTACTCAGCCTCACAACTCGAAGTGGCCACAGTAGGTTGCTTCTTGCTCAACCATGATATACATGAACTGCCAAGCATGAAACAAAAACCACTTGTGGACACTCGCGTGTCAAAACAACCAGCCCAATCTGAGTCCGAAAAAGCATGTAAGTCTGGCGGCAATGATCCCCCCTTGGGATAAAACAAGACAAGATGTAAAGTGCCACTAAGGTAGCGGAAAATCCTCTTGACAGCCTACCAATGCTTAGACCCTGGGCTATGCATAAATCTGCTGACCTGCGAGACTGCAAACTGAATATCTGGCCTCGTGTTGCATACATAAATGAGGCAGCCAACAGCAGTTTGGTAAAGAGTGACATCAGCAGGATCGCCAGCATCATGTAGACTCAACTTCAAACCTGTTTCCATGGGAGTGGCAATAGGTTTGCAATCCTCAAGTCCAAACTTACATAGCAATGTCTCTATGTAACTTTTCTGACACAAGGCAATACCACCATCACACTGCTTAAACTGTATACCCAAGTAATGATGCAACAGCCCCAAATCTTTCATCTTGAAAGTAGCATTCAAATCAGCCTTAAATTCAGCAATATGTCTCTCATTTGGTCCAGTGATCAGCAAATCATCAACATAAAGAACCACAATGAGAAATACATCATCCTCACGCTTTACATACAATGTGCTTTCTGTTGGACTGTTACGAAAGCCTCGTTTAACCAAATGAGTGTCAGCTTTCTCATACCAAGCACGAGGAGATTGCTTCAACCCATACAAAGCCTTCTTACATTTGCACACTTTGTCCTCTTGTCCTTTTATGACAAAACCGCGAGGCTGCGTTACATAAACTTCCTCAAATATGTCACCATTCAAGAAAGCAGTAATAATGTCTGATTGATGTACATTCCAACCAAAATGAGCTGCCAATGCACATAGAAAACGCACAGTAGTCATACGACAAGTGGGAGCAAAAGTCTCTTCATAATCTATGCCTTTTTGTTGTGCATAACCCTTTGCAACAAGTCGAGCCTTATGGCGATCGATCTCACCATCCGGCTTGCGTTTCAACTTGTAAACCCACTTCGTACCAATGGCCTTTTTGCCAGGAGGCAAATCACATAAAGTCCATGTGTCATTCTCTATAAGTGCATCATATTCTGATTTCATGGCAGCAATCCAATTTTCTGAATTCTGTGCTTCATCAAAAGACAGAGGCTTCTCAACATCATGTAAACTAGACACAGCCAAAGCATAACAATCTGATGCATAAGATGCATGGCGAGAGCCTAAACGAGTACGACTAGATAAAGGTGCATCCAATTTACTGTCACGCAAAGTGTGCACCAGCCATTTTGGCATACCTCTAGCTTGCTCATTTTCAGCCCTTTCCTCATCAAGTACATCATGTACATCTGCATCAGTAATAGGCTGTTCTAAAACATTTTCAGAAACCCCCATAGGCTGTACATTTGCCTCATTGGAACTTACATTCGTATTTCCACCACTGAAAAGAGGCAACAAAGTGTCATAAATGTCCTATGAACTTACATTACTGTCTCTAGTACATGACAGCAAGGGCTGAACAGAATCTTCCACAAATACTACATCCCGTGAAACCAGAATACGTTTTGTTTGCGGATGATACAACCTGTAACCTTTGCTTTCAGCACTATAACCAACAAAAATACATTTGACAGCCTTATCATCCAATTTTCTGCGCTGCACTTGTGGCACCAAAGCATATGCCAAACAGCCAAAAACACGCATGTGCTCAATAGAAGGCTTTCTATCATGCCATGCTTCATATGGAGTAATAGACTGTAAAGCTTTCGTAGGACACCTGTTAAGTACATAAGTGGCACACATGATGGCCTCAAGCCAAAAAGAATGCGGCAAAGCTTGACTTTTGACCATACATCGTGCCATTTCCGTTAGTGACCTGTTTTTCCTCTCAGCAACACCATTTTGCTGAGGTGTATAAGGCACTGTACATTGGTGTTTTATCCCACGACTAGCCAGAAATGCATTAAATTCATGCGACATATACTCCCCCCCTCGATCGGAACGGAGGGTGCCCATAGTACATTTTGAGACATTTTCAGCCATAGCCAGAAATTGTTTGAAGCACATAAAAACTTTGGACTTCGCTTTAAGCGAAAATACCCATGCATGCCTGGAGTAATCATCAATGAAAGTCACGAAGTACAGGTAATTGCCCAAGGACGGAGTTTACATGGGCCCACAAACATCACTATGCACAAACTGCAACCTGCATGTGGCCCTAATTGAACCATCCTTTGGAAACTTAGAACGCTGCATTTTACCCAGAATATAGCCTTCACAAACATGTTTGACAGGTGCTTCAAGAGGCGGCAAAGAAGCAACCATATCAGATTTCTGCAAACGCAGCAAACTGGCAAAATTCAGATGACCAAAACGTGCATGCCAAAGTTTTGCATCTGAAATAGCCCTTGAATCTGCAACGGCATTTGCAAAATTTTGTCCACACTTGTCATACAAAGTGAGCTTATACAGCCCACGGCACAAAAGGCCAGATGCAACAATTTCATCACCAAAACTGAGATCATGAACTGTACATCTGTCACCCACAAATTTGACTACAAGTCCAAGTCTAGCAAGTGCGGATACAGACAAGAGATTCTTCTTGATCCCAGGTACATAAAGTGCATCAACAAGTGTGAAGGAACTGCCATTAGCAGCAGTGAGCACAATCTTTCCAACTCCCTGAACTGGATAAGAGGCGTTGTTGGCACAAGTGACTGAATTCCCATGAGGGACAGACTCGAGAGAGGTAAACAATTCACGATGTGAGGTAATGTGCTTTGTAGCACCACTGTCGAAATACCACACATGTGAATCTGCAGCAACTGACAAACATGCATCATGGATAGCAGGATTGTAAGTGCACTCTGCGCTAAAATCCCATTCTGCATCAACATCAGCATCACAATCTCCTTTCACAGAAGACTCAACAATGGCTGCATTTGTAGTGGAACCAGCATTTGCAGTGGAACCACCCTCTTTCTTCTTAGCCTCTTTGGCCTTCAACTTAGGACACGACTTGATCAAGTGATCATTGGCTTTACAATAATGGCAACGCATCTTCTTTTTGCCCTTATCACCAGAATTGCCAGACGAAGTGCTGGCAGCAGAAGCATTAGGAACAGAATTTTTGCCACTCGCAGCAGAACCATAAGAAGTGGCTGCATTACTGTTACCACCCTTTCTTTGAGAAGCAATAAAAGCCTGCTCAACTACACGCTGCCTAGTCCTGTTTTTTCTAGAAAGTGACTCTTGCAACAGCAATGTGCATAATGCATCAAACTTGACAACTTCAGGATTTCCTTGGGTCATGAGTCTCCAAGTACTAGCAAAAGTCTGGTAGGAATCTGGTAAGGCATCAAGAACAGTCTGCACAAGGGAACTGTCCGAAATGACTTCACCTGCAGAAATGAGTTGCTCATTGATATCCTTGACACTAGCAAGGAATGTGTCCATATCATCTTCCTCATGCATAATCTTCGACTCTAGCTCTTTACGCAGCAAAGCAATTTTAGCCTCATTGCGGCTTGCATAAAGACCTACTAGAATATCCCAAGCCTGTTTTGCAGATTTTGCTGAACGGATGTGAGGAATAATGGTGCGCTTCACAGACAACGCAATCAATGCATGAGCCTACGCATCCTTAACATCCCAACAAGCTTGTTCTGCCGTAGGCAAAACAACTCTAACAGCTGCAATCCTTGCAGCAAGACCTGCAACATCCTCAATATCGCCTACATCTTCAGAACCAGGACGTACATCAATGCCCTGCACAATGTTCCAGACACCTTTTGACACAAGAACATGTTGCATCATATAAGCCCACATAGGGTAGTTGTCCCCATCCAACCTGTCCTCAGCAGCAAACATCTTGAACACATCTGTGTTGTTGTTGTCAGCCATGGTAAATGCTGCACCTGATCTGAAAACTGCCCGAAAATAGGAGAAATGGAGCGGGAACAACTTGTGCTATATAGCACAAACCGTAGAAGACTATAAGGCACCTGTTATGCAGAAAACGGCACTGACAGAAAATCTGCACAAAATGAGGAAATAGCCTGTGCAGTACTGCCCGTAGTGGAAACGGAGGCTGAAATGAGCCCAAATCAAAATTCTGAGCAGACCTAGCTCTTCGAGATTTCCCAAAATATTTGTCGACCTGCGAACGCTCGCCAAAGCTCACTGAAATCGGAGAAGGTGAGTAGGCGTGTGCTGGAGCAGCTGGCGACTAAGCCCGGGAGGACGTGACCTGCTCTGATACCAATTGTTGGAATTAGGGTTGCAGAGAAACACACACAGCTTGGAGAAGACGAAGGAAGCTCAAGGCACACAATAGAGAGTGTGTTACTTAGTGTGCAATGGAAAGATAGATAGCCCTAGAGTGATGGGCGTATATACAATGCACGGGGGAAAAAACCTCCTAAAGAGGGAAAAAATGCCCCGGCGGTCCTAGTGTGTTCACACACATCACTACCACATGTATATGGTAACAATAATTGCATGATTTGGAATGGTATACCTACTGGGACTCTTTGCCGTAAAGTGGAAGTGTTGGGTGAATAGATAGACTGGATCTGTGATGGATTTATGAATCATATCAAAAATTGTGGCTGCCAGTGTGTTCCTAGAAAATACACCTACCCTTTTATTTTCCCTTGACCACAATGGTTCCCCTATTGTGGGCAACTTCAAAGCGTTAGCAATGATTTATTTGGTTATTTGGACTTCTATTACCTGGCCCGCTAGGTCTGAAAGCTTGGGTATGTCATCCATGAAATACAACATTTTGCCCCACTTGAATTGTGATGGATCATTTTGAAGTTGAAATATAAAATATTACTACCAGAAGCTATAGAAACAAAATGTGAACATTGCAAAACAACTTTGAGTAATTTTTTTATCTAGAGCTATTAATCGCGATCAATAGCTAGACCATCATTCTGGATACACTTTTAAGTTTTGCATGTGAACTTGGTTTAAGGACATTGGATAATGATAGGATTTCACTTTTGGAAGTATTTGGATGCAAAATTACCTGATTTGGATCAACTTTTGGCTAGAAGGCTTTTGAAAGTGATATAGTAATGATGCACATTGTTGAGATGTCCATTTGGCTTGAAATTTGGTGTGTGGGCTAGTAAGAATGTGCTTAAGCAGACGATGACAAAAATTTTCTGAGTCGAATTGTATTTTACCCTAGAGATATTAATCGTGAGGTCTACATTTAATGGACTTTTTGGCATTTTGAGGTTATGGGGTGTTTGGTCATAGTGTTTTCAAGCCCATAATGTGACTTTATACTTTTTTAGACACATGAGTGGTATTTAGTGTCAGATTTTGGCTTTAAACAAAGTGAGTGCATTTTTTGGTCTTGGAGTAAATGGGCAAGTGAATTTTGTGCACCATATGGGTGTTTGTCTTGAACACAACATGTTAATGGGTGCTGAAGTGAAAAAATGCAAGCAACTGCCAGTTAAAGGCCTTAATCTAGTAATCATGATTAATAGTTGATGATACAAAATTTTACCAAGTTAATTTTTTGATGGCCCACATTTGTTCTATACCCTTAGTAAATAATACTTAGCTCCTGCTTGGCCTTTTTCTGAGCTGCTGACACCATTTTGGCACTTGGTACTTTGACTCTGGCAGTTTTTGGTTCTTGCACTTTGTGGCTGCCATTTTCTCCACTCCAAGGATCTGTGCACATCCCATAAGTTATCTAGACTTATTTAGTCAAGTTTTGTCCATTTTGAAGTTGATTTGTGACCGTAGCCCAAAAATGACGCTTGTGGAACACCAATCCATTTTTTGTTACCATAGGTATCAAATGATGAATTCGTTGAGCCCCATTATAATACATTGTTTAGTTTACACTTGGGGAAGCTCCTTATAAAGTTAGAATTGAATTTTGACCTCGAGCCAAAATTGAGATTAATACCTATAGACACCCCCCCCCCCCCCCCCCCCCCCCCCCACACACACACACACACGTTGACCCTAGTCAAATGGCCATCTAGTCACATGGGAATGTTCTATAGGTCTTTGCTATGCTACCTATGTAACATTTGGTGGGCTGAGTTGGCCGGTATGGTCACTTTTACACTCGCTTTCCCCGAAGAGTAACCCTGGGTTTCCCAGCTCATTTCCTCCCAAACCTCGCAATTTGTTCTACTAGATCTCAAAATATAATTTTCTTTCAAAAATTTCTTGATCCGGATTACGACTGCTCCATTTTTGAAGGTTTTGCAGAATCAAGCGTTGTAGACCAAGTTTAGGCTTTCTGTCACCCACCTCAGAATCACACAAGATTTGACTTGGTTGTTCATCTGTGCTTCTTGATCATCATGGTCCCTTCCGTTTCTCCATCCGGATTTGTATAGCATTTATTTACTATTTTTATCTTATTTATTAAGAAAATTAAAGGAAAGTTAAAAACTCACTCCAAAAAATAGAATCACATACCTAAAATTTCAAAAACACACCTAATTTTGTAATTGGGTCATGTTTTTGTGGATTGCTCCATTTTGATCACTTTTTTGGCCAAAAAACATGTGAAAAGAGTAAAATTTGCAGTATTGTTGGGCCTTTTTAGAGATAATTGCACTATTTACACACACCTAAGGATTATCATATCACATATCCCCTTTTTTAATTATTATTAGGGAATTTTACTCTTGAGTAGCAAGAAATCCACACATTAACATTCAAGCACTTAAAACATTGCCCTTCTCTTAATGTACTACTGATATGTGTGTCTGCATCAAGAATACCTCTTCCCCTCCTTGCTTGAGGCCTCCGAGACGATAGAGTGTAGCACGAGTTATGCAATGCATGGGTGATGTAGTCATGTCTATGCATGGCCGAGATTGGCCCTATCATGCTATTGAGGTCAATGAAATTGGAAACACGATGTTGTGCAAGAGGTGGGTCTTGAGCAGGATACTCAAGGGTTGCTGATGACAAAGTATCCTATTTGTTAACTCTCTTACATTAAAAATCTTGCAATAGTTGTGCTCGTTCCTCAATAGTGCTATGCACAGATTCCGTAAACATGGTGCTGGCATCGGTGGGCATTGCACTGGGTGGTGTTGTAGGTGTTGGTCAATGCTTTGGAACCCACTTATACATAATTTTTTATGGCTTTGCCTTGGATTTATTTTTATAGTCGGTCTACTGGTTGAGCTTAGCTTCAGGTTTTTTCTTAGATTTCCAAACCCATTGAACTGGTCATGACTCTGGTATTCCTAAAGACTTTTTCTTGGTGTTCAACAATTGTTTTAGGTACCCAAATCTGCTTAGTATTATTGATGAGTTGGGTTTTAGGTACCCAAAATTGCTCGGATCCTTGCATGTTGGTATCATGAGGGTGGATTTGGTGGTGAATAGCGAGCATAGGACTTGGGTTATTACCACTTTTTGGTAGCTCTAGAGTCTTTAGAGTGGCTTTCCACTCTTCATGGCTATGAGAAAAAGGTACTGTTAGTTGTCCATCCTTCAGTGTTAAGGCTAAAACCTTTTCATCCTAGCCTTGAACAACCTTATAAGTTCGCATCCAGGGGACTCCTAGCACCATATCCTGATTTATATGCTTATCTGGAATGCAAATAAAAGTATGTGGGCACATAAATCCCCCAGGGGATTCACTCTATATATAAAATGGGATGCCACCTGCGAGCGGACACCTTCAATAAAACCCCTATATACGACTCATATCAGGGGATATGATCACCCTTTCTACACTTATATGATAACTAATGATGAAAACTATCATACCCCTATCTTACATGTAAAGTTTAGTTCTCACATGATCTAACTGAGTAAAACTAGTCAAAGAGTGTGTAGCATAGTGATTGGCAACGTACTAAGGAACCACTTCTGTTGATAATTAGATGTACCCTCAATGTGTATTAGTTTGACTTTCAAACTATCTGCCTAATCAGCTTGCACTCTGGCTACTCGTTGAGTTCTGACCCATCCAAAGCTGGTTTTAATCAATCCTTGACCTGCTCCGAATTGGCCTTTATCTATGACCGCCTTGATGCAAAACTTGATGTGTGACTTGATTAAAAACTTCCCCAAAATTCATCCAAGTTCTAATGCACACCGATGAGCAATCGTTACAAGTAATCAAAGCATGCCAGTCCCCCCCCCCCCCATAAATATGATACCCCCTCCCTTATTTTTAAACTTGGGAGATGAATTATTGGGGGCCTACCCCTAACTTATACGCTTATGTAATTTGTAAAATAACCCCCCTCCCCTGTACTTACCTGGTGCAATAAGTTTTGCATGGTGAATCCCCCGGGATAAATCCATGCACAAAGATGTTGAGATTAATAAACCCCAATGTCAACGTGAATTCTTTATGGCATCCCTTAACTTGATCTCTCGAATATTCTAGAGGTTGGGTTGTTTCTTTCTTGTATGTCATCATTGACAACATTGAGTCGTGCACCTATGTTGATGAGTGCATTGACTCTGAATCCATCTTTTAGGGTCACTGTTATTCACATATCTAATCCATCCAACCATTCATCATCTGTCTCCACTTCATCATCTTCCAAGGATTGAGTAAAGTAGTGATGGTGAACCTGAAGGGTATTGAGTGGGGACACTTCAGGGATTGGTCGCATTCCAGTCTTTCTCTTCAAAATTTGGATGTGTGCCTCTTCTTGTCCTTCTGCAATCACCTATTATCATTTGAGCTTGTGTTCTTTTGTTGCATGCATTCTTTGCAAGATATCATTAGTTAAGGGTAGATAGTATTTTGAAAGACAACATCCACAAATCTAGTTTTCCATTACCTCTCCATCTAGGGTAGCTAGTTTTACAGCCCCACTTGGCGAAACATTCTCAATGGAAAAAGGACCATGTCCTTTCTTCTTGAATTTAGGGATGTGTTTTTTCAAGGAGAAAACTAGTGTCGAATCCCCTTGTTTGAAGATCTTTGTTAATAAATGCGATTCAAAGAGCTATTTTTGTTTTCATATTGCGTATAGATATGTGCTATGACTGCTAACCTTTGTTCATCTAGTTTCTCTAAGTCCCCCGGGTGTTCTAACAACTTGTGACCTTTCCATTCTAATTTGTGAGAAACTCTAATAGTGAGTAACAAGAATTCCATGGCCAGTATCGCTTCCAATCCATAAACCAAAGTTGAAAGGAGTTGCATTCAGAGCTATTTTGGATGACACTCTATAGTCCTAGAAGGATGAATGAAGATGCATTTCCCAATCATTCCTTCCCTTACTAACAATCTTCGTTAGTAATGAGCTCAAGATCTTGTTAGTATGTTCAGCTTGGTCATTTTCTTGAGGATGATAGGGTGCAGATTTGTTATGGATCACCATAATCTTGAGCTCATTACTAACAATCTTCGTTAGTAATGAGCTCAAGATCTTGTTAGTATGTTCAGCTTGGTCATTTGCTTGAGGATGATAGGGTGCAGATTTGTTATGGATCACCATAAACTTGTTCAGCAATGTTCTATCACCTCATTAAGAAAATGTGATTCTTGATCATTTACAAGCTCACTTTAAAACCTGTAGCTTGGTAGGTGTGACTCGTGTGGGCCTCTTCTTGTCCTTGTGTAACTCAATCTTCCCCTATTAAAGGTGGTTTCCTCTTCTCTTCCCCTAGTTCTAACATTGAGGTGACTGCTTGGGGTTGTACTTCCCTGCCGATTGGCAATACTACCATAGGCTCTCTCATTTGTCCCTCGATTCTGTTCTATTTCAGGTATGGTTCCCATAATAATTTCTTGGATTGAGTTTCCCCAATATTTTGTCTGTTCAATCTCCTTTGGAGTCATCATAAATAATTATTGTTATAACAATCCCTAAAAAGGTGGAGGGGAAGTTATGTCAAACCCTTCTCTTTTATCTTGAGAATATACACGATTTTCAAGGGTGTCAACTGCCGTGGTTTGGCATGAGCAGTCCAAACCAAATCCATAACATTGTCATCTTCCCAACAATAGACTCCAACTCTTGGGTTAACTTCACACTTAATTGAACTCCAATTCATTATACTTCTTGCAAAAAGGTTTGGTCTTTACTTGGTAGGGTGCTGATGGAGGTGAAGTCACTTTCTTGGGCCAAAAATATTAATCATTCAGGTTTCAAACAAACTATTTCATAAGCTTCTTGTTACCATATACATGTGGTAGTGATGTGTATGAACACACTTAGGACTGTCGGGGCAATTTTCCCTCCCTAGGAGGTTTTTCCCCCATGCATTGTATATACATCCATCACTCTAGGGAGACTCTAGGGCTATCTATCTTTCAATTGCACACTAAGTAAATCACTCTTTGTTGTGTCCTTGAGCTTCCTTCGTCTTCCCTAAGCTGTGTGTGTTTTCTTGTAACCCTCATTCTAGCAATTGGTATTAAAGCAGGTTGCATCCTCCTGGGCTTAGTCACCAGCAGCTCCAGCACACGCCTGCTCACTTTCTCCAATTTTAGTGAGCTTTGGTGAGATTTTGTAGGTCGACAAAAAATTTAGCTCAAACAACTTAGTCTGCTCAAATTTCTGATTTGGGCTCATTTTGGCCTCCGTTTCACTATAGACAGTACTGTGCAGACTATTTTGTCATTTTGTGCAAAAAATTTGTTAGTGCCATTTTTTGCATAACAGATCCCTTACAGTACTCTACGATTTGTGCTATATAGCACGTGTTGTTCCCACTTTCTTTCTTCCTCTTTTTGGGAATTTTTCACATCAAGTGAAGGTATTCGTCAAGTGAAGGTATTTTTCACATCAAGTGAAGGTATTCGTCATGGTCGACAACAACACATATGCATTCAAGATGTTTGCTGCTGAGGACAAATCGGATGGGGATAATTACCCTATGTGGGACTACATGATGCAACATGTTCTTGTGTCAAAGAGTGTGTGGAATATTGTGTAGGGCATTGATGTACGTCCTAGTTCTGAGGATGTAAGCGATGTTGAGGATGTTGCAGGTCTTGCTGCAAGGATTGCTGTTGTTAGATTTGTTTTGCCTATGGCAGAACAAGCTCGTTGGGATGTAAAAGATGCACAGGCTCATGCATTGATTGTGTTGTCTGTGAAGCACACTATTACTCCTCACATTCATTCAAAAAAATCTACAAAACAGGCTTGGGATATTTTGGCTGGTCTTTATATGCAAGTCGTAATGAGGCAAAAGTTGCATTGTTGCGTAAAGAGCTAGAGTTAAAGATTATGCATGAAGAAGATGATATGGACACTTTCCTTGCTGATGTTAAGGATATTAATGATTAACTTATTTCTGTAGTGAAGTCATTTCAAACAATTTCCTTGTGCAGACTATTCTTGATGCCTTGCCAGATTCTTACCAAACTTTTGCTAGTACTTGGAGACTTATGACCCAAGGAAATCCTGAAGTTGCCAATTTTGATGCATTATGCACATTGCTGTTGCGAGAGTTGCTTTCCAAAAAAATAGGACTAGATAGCATGCAGTTGATTAAGCCTTTATTGCTGCTCAAAGAAAAGGTGGTAATAGTAATGCAGCCACGTCTCATGGTTCTTCTGCGAGTAGAAAATCACTTGTTCCTAATGCTTTTGTTGACAAAAATTCGTCTAGAAATTTTGGTGATAAGGAAAAAAAGCAAATGTATTGCTATTATTCTAAAGCTAATGATCACTTGATCAAGCGGTGTCCTAAATTGGAAACCAAAGAGGATGGTTCCACTATTAATGTTGGTTCCACTACAAATGCAGCTATTGTTGAGTCTTATATGAAAGGATACTGTGATGCTGACGTTGATGCAGCTACAAAGCACATTACCTCACATAGTGATTTATTCACCTCTCTTGAGTTTGTCCCTCATGGGAATTCAGTTACTTATGCCAATAATGCCTCTTATCTGGTTTAGGGAGTTGGAAAGATTGTGCTTACTGTTGCAAATGGCAGTTCTTTCACACTTGTTGATGCACTATATGTACCTCAGATCAAGAAGAATCTTTTGTTTTTATCCGCACTTGCTAGACTTGGTCTTGTAGTCAAATTTATGGATGGTAGATATATAGTACATGATCTCAGTTCTTTCGGTGAAAAAATTGTTGCATCTGGGATTTTATGCCTGTAGGATGTATAAGCTCACTTTGTATGACAAGTGTAGGCAAAATTTTGCAAATGCAATTGTGGATTCAAAGGCTATTTCAGATGCAAAGTTTTGGCATGCACATTTTAATCATCTGAATTTTGCCCTCGGGGGGTGCACTATGTAATCATCTTGATGTATAACGTGAGTTCAAAAGGAGGGGTTTTGAAATGCAAAAAATTTAGGCAAATTAACAGAGATACATTAAAATAAGGGGTTTTTATATTCAATTTGGAAAAAATTCCTAAAATAAGGGGTCATTTTATTCATTTAGACATGTTAAAAAGGGGGTTTTTTTAATACCCCGCGTACGCACGTTATTCAGGGGGTACTAAATGGTGAACCCCCCGAGATTTTGCCAGTTTTCTACGTTTGCAAAAAATTGATATGGTTGCTTCTTTGCCGCCTCTTGAAGCACCTGTCAAACATGTCTCTAAAGGTTGTATTTTGGGTAAGATGAAGCGTTCTAAGTTTCTAAAGGATGGTTCAACTAGGGCTACATGCAGGTTGCAGCTTGTGCATAGTGATGTTTGTGGGCCCATACAAACTCCATCCTTGGGCCATTAACTTTACTTTGTGACTTCTATTGATGATTACTCCAGGCATGCATGGTATATCCGCTTAAAGCAAAGTCCGAAGTATTTATGTGCTTCAAATAATTTTTGGCTATGGCTGAAAATGTCTTGAAATGTACTATGGGCACCCTTGGTTTCGATCGAGGGGGGGAGTATATGTCTCATGAATTTAATGCATTTTTGGCTAGTCATGTGATAAAACACCAATGTACAATGCCTTATACGCCTCAAAAAAATGGTGTTGTTGAGAGGAAAAACAAGTCACTTAAGGAAATGGCATGATGAATGGTCAAAAGTCAAGCTTTGCCGCATTCGTTTTGGCTTGAGTCCATCATGTGTGCCACTTATGTACTCAATAATTGTCCTACAAAAGCCTTGCAATCTATTACTCCATATGAAGCATGTCATGATAGAAAGCCTTCTATTGAGCACATGCGTGTTTTTGGCTGTTTGGCATATGCTTTGGTGCCACAAGCACAATGCAAAAAATTGGATGATAAGACTGTCAAATGTAATTTTGTTGGTTATAGTGTTGAAAGAAAAGGTTATAGGTCGTATCATCCACAAACTAAACATATTCTGGTTTCTAAGGATACTGTTTTTGTGGAAGACTCTGTTCAGCCCTTCCTGTCATGTACTAGAGATAATAATGTAAGCTCACAGAACATTTATGACATTTTGGTGCCTCTTTTCAATGGTGGAAGTTAAAATGTAAATTACAATGAGGCAAATGTATAGCCTATGGGGGTTTCTAAAAATGTTACAGATCAGCCTATTACTGATGCAGATGTACATGATGTACTTGATGAGGAAAGGGCTGAAAATGAGCAGGCTAGAGGTATGTCAAAATGGATGGTGCATACATTGTGTGATAGTAAATTGGATGCACCTTTGTCTAGTCACACTCGTTCAGACTCTTGCCATGCATCTTATGCATCATATTGTTATGCTTTGGCTATGTCTAGCTTACATGACATTGAGGAATCTCTATCTTTTGATGAAGCATAGAATTCAAAAAATTGGATGACTGCCATCATGCAACCAGAATATGATGCACTTATGGAAAATGAAACTATGGACTTTATGTGATTTGCCTCCTAGCTAAAAGGCCATTGGTACGAAGTGGATTTACAAGTTGAAACGCAATCCAGATGGTGAGATTGATTGCTATAAGGCTCGACTTGTTGCAAAGGGTTATGCACAACAAAATGTTATAGATTATGAAGGGACTTTTACTCCCACTTGTTGTATGACTACTGTGCGTTTTCTACGTGCATTGGCATCTCATTTAGGTTGGGATGTACATCAATCAGACATTGTTACTAGTTTCTTCAATGGTGACATATTTGAGGAATTTTATGTAACGTAGCCTCACGGTTTTGTCAAGAAAGGACAAGAGGATAAAGTATGAAAATGTAACAAAGCTTTGTATGGGTTGAAGCAATCCCCTCGTGATTGGTATGAGAAGGCTGACACTCATTTGGTCAAATGAGGATTTCATAACAGTCCCACAGAAAGCACATTGTATCTAAAGTGTGAGGGTGATGTACTTCTCATTGTGGTTCTCTACGTGGATGATTTGCTAATCACTATACCAAATGAGAAACATATTGCTGAATTTAAGGCTTGTTTGAATGGTACTTTCAAGATGAAAGATTTGGGGTTGTTGCATCATTACTTGGGTTTACAATTTATGTAGTGTGATGGCGGTGTTGCCTTGTGCCAGAAAAGTTACATAGAAATGTTTCTATGTAGGTTTGGACTTGAGGATTGCAAACCTATTGCCACTCCCATGGAAACAGGTTTGAAATTGAGTCTTCATGATGTTGGTGATCCTACAGATGGCACTCTTTACCAAACTATTGTTGGATGCCTCATTTATGTATGCAACTCAAGGCCAAATATTTAGTTTGCAGTCTCACAGTTCATCAACTTTATGCATAGCCTAGGGTCTAAGAATTGGCAGGCTGTCAAGAGGATTTTTTACTAATTGAGTGGCACTTTACATCTTGGCTTGTTTTATCCCAATGGGGAATCAATGTGGCCAGATTTGCATGCTTTTTTAGACTTAGATTGGGTTGGTTGTTGTGACACACAAGTGTCCACAAGTGGTTTTTGTTTCATGCTTGGTAGCTCATGCATATCATGGTTGAGCAAGAAGTAACCTACTATGGCCACTTCCATTTGTGAGACTGAGTATAGGGAAGTCTTCATAGCTACAGTTGAGTGTGTATGGCTCAGACACCTTATGGCTCATTTGGGTGTTGAACAAGATACTGCCAACACTATCTACACTAACAGTCAGAGCACATTGGCAGTTGTGAGGAACCCAGTTTTTCATGCTCACATAAAGCACATTGAGGTGCATTACCACTATATGTCAGGGAGAGGCTCTCAATAGGAGATATCAGCTTGGCTTATGTGCTAACACTTGGCTTATGTGCTAACACAAGACAATCTTGAAGATCTTTTCACAAAGGCATTGTCTTGTGAGAAGTTCAAAGCTTTCCACAAAGCTTTGGGCGTATTCCCCTTTGTGGACTAATCATGTCCTCAGGGCATGGCTTTTCCCTTTACTCTATGTGCCAGCTCTTGTTCACCACATCACTCTAGGGGGGATTTGCTACCATATACATGTGGTAGTGATGTGTGTGAACACACTTAGGACCACTGGGGCATTTTTCCCCTCACTAGGATGTTTTCCCCCCGTGCATTGTATATACTCCCATCAATCTAGGGCTATCTATCTTTCTATTGCACTCTAAGTAAATCACTCTTTGTCGTGTTCCTTGAACTTCCTTCGTCTTCTCCAAGCTGTGTGTTTTCTTGCAACCCTAATTCCAACACTTCTAGCCAAACAAACTTAAATTCACAAGCATAAACCACCAAAGAGATATTAATCTATCTTTTGGTCAAACTTTGAAATCTTCTCCTAAAGTTGGTTTTTGGCTCACCAAAGCTTTCCCATATCTTTTCCAAGACCAATCGTGTTCTAATATGTTGGTCTTTTTGGTTTTCCTAGCTGTGAAGACTGAGTTCTGAAACCTTTGAAATTTCCCAAGATAACTCATTGATGATACCTCATGTTGTGGGATAGGTTGCAAATCCACCTAGATATCTACTTACGCTATTCCTAGTCAAATTGGCAATAGGTAGTGGAAAGTGTCCTCGAATACTAAGTTTTTTCTTGTTCTAATATGAGTGTCAACCTTCAAACTTTGACATAGTCTAATGAGTCGACCACTCAAAAAAGCCTAACCTAAGTCTAAAATGTTCTCTAAGAGCATGACTACTCCTGAGACATCTCTACACAAATGAAGTAGACACACCTCAACCATGCAATTTATAAAAAATGAGTTTCGACTTTAGGTGAACCTAGAAGAATTCTTTCGACAATGTTACCATAATTCTGAGGTTTTCTCTAGTCTAGATTACCTTGTCCTCAAAAACCGCACCAACATGTTGGGCCCTTTGCTTGCCAAGCCAAACTATCTTATTGTAGAGATAGCAAGAACCATGGACATAAATATCATACCATGGGACATAGCTGATCCGACTAGTGCATGGAGGCTACAAAAGATTTTCAGTCTCTTGGAAAACACATTCAACCGCTACTTACTCAAAACAACACTCAACCACATGTCAGGAAACAAAACTAGTCACGACGCCGCAATAAAATCTCATCATTTCCCTAAGAAAATAAATTCCAAACACAACCAAACTTATAGATAGGATAGGCTTAAGACACATGGCCAAGCCCTCAAATCCCCCTTTTGATCTCTAGCCAAAATCGCAATTAGCACCAATAGGGTAGATTTGACCTAACTATTTTTTATCTCGGATGCACCTATCAACTTATCAATGATGCCCCAACACCCCTTCTATGCACACAATTCCATTTGGATATGTAAAATGTGAGTTATAAGCAGATTTAGAAGGAGGTTAGACATATCAAAAACATAATTTCATCATGAGAAACTTACAATGCCGTGTAGAGATTTCACCTACAACGCAATGGAAGTAACGATTTTCTAAATAGACCATTCGCGAGAGAGATATGAGCTTCAAAAGAAAGAAGGATAATACACAGTGTTCTCTGTAATGGCACGTAGCTTCATTATCCAAAGTGAACTTACAAAAATAATACAAAAGTTATCTTTTTTACCTTGCCATAAGGTTTTAGGTCAAAAATAAAGAGATGTGCCAACTCTCTCTCAACCTAAAGATTAGTTGTTACAATTTGGAATCTTATAGCCCCGCTAGAACAAACTCATGATTACGTATGCACTTGCTTTGGGAATCAGTAAAATACAAGGGCTTAAGGCTATAATTGTCTAGATTGAGTAACAATGAAATATTAATGGGTTGGTCTTTAGAGCCCCTTTGTTAGCTAGGTTTCTACTAACGAGAAGTACGATTGGTAGAGCACTCAGTGCTCACAAGCTCTATAAGGCATCTAGCAACAACTATAATTCCAATAGATATAAAAGTTATAATACCCAAAATGGGATTAATGGGTCCTACTTATAGGTACCTGCTCTGGGGTGTGACTAGCCACACAATCATGCAAGGTTGAGTACATGCCCATAACTTTGCCAAGTAATTCGTCTAGGTAATCGCTTGTGCAAGGTATCCCTAGAGCCGGTTCCAACCTTCTACATCCTCCTCCCCTTATTTGAATTTTGTCATGTACAACAATTTTCAAATTACTTCTTTCGCGTTTGCATTGGTTTATATGGGTCCTTCTTCTTTGCAGGCTTCTATACGTGTCGAATTGGGGGTTGAAATTTTGAACATCTCTTACTGTCGGGAAGTACTAAAGGTTTTGTTCTCCTTCTTGATAATTTTGTAGATGGCCTCTTACTCTATGTTGGACGGATACGCCACGACGGACGTCAGCACAACAAGAACTCACCTAACAAGATTTGTCAGCTAAGGACGAAGCTCGACCAGTAGGCACGTGGAAGCAAGCATAGGGTGTCAACCTACACTCGACCGACTCCTAACTATTTCCTACAGAGGTCTCTGCCCAATGTCTAAGTCATAGCCTTCAAGAGTGCATAAGAGGAAACTTCCTACAACGCTTTCTAGAGCCGAACACCCATCAAACAATCTCGAAACACCACAGAACTTGAAGGAGACCCTACTAACACCAATAGGTCGCTCTCCCTAAGGTCTATGAACCAAAACCCCGACCCAAAACACGCGGTGCAAAATCACGTAGGATGTCTGACCGAAATTTGCAGGTCTTCGTTTCCAACTTCTAAAGTGCCTAATGTGTAGCTCTACTCAATGTGAACACGTGGATATGCTGCAATGCAAAATCGGACAACGTATGCTCACCGAATCACCAGATGAAGCTAGTTGATGGAGCTCGCAAAACTGGACCGTACGCGCGCAATGTAGGTATCAACGTGTAGTTCTTGTCGGGGACAACACGTTGCACTTCTCCGCACTCGATTCCGACCATCGATGTGCGCGTAGCGTCAAGATGAAGCTCTCACTCTCTCTCGTACACAATACGCTCACTCACAAACTTCAAAACTTTTTTAAAATGACAAAAGGTCTTTCATTAAGGTCAAAAAGTGGTATAAATACCTTACAATTCTCAAACCCTAATGTTCCAAATTAACCATCTACTCAATCTAAATGTCAAAACTGGGATACAATCTGGAAACTTCTGTAAGCCCCAATATTTACAAGGTGAAATGTCGGGTTTTCTCAATGAATGAATAATTACAAAAAATAATAATCTGCTGAGCCGTCATTTTCCCTAGGGTGTGTCCAGCTTCTAACACTCCCCCCCTCCTTGCTCATGTCGTCCCCGACATGGCTGTTGAGTTGTTCTTCATCTGATGGTTTCTCGCATCTTGAGCAGCGACTCGTATCTTGCATGTTGAGCCAGTAGTGTTGGGCCGAATATGTCAGTGTTGATGGTGAAGAAGCCGGTGTAGAAAGCTTCTTCAAAGGCCTGGAGGTGATAGGATGGCAAAAACATGATCCTTTGATATAATGCATGTATCACCTCCTTGGAAGGCTGACCAGACAGATTGTATGCACATCTGTAAGTATCTTGAAAGAAGAAGATACTGTCTGTCGCCTGGCCCGGTTTGAACGTCTCAAAGACTGCCAAAAGGGTTTTGCAGATCTTCCTCATCATTATGCAAGATAGGTCAGACGAGCCAGTGAACAATTTGATGGTGCCCGTTAGGGTTTTCACCATGTATTGAACACTTATTCTCTCTCCTGCCTTCAAGCCTGGCAGCTTTGGATAGTTTAGCCGAGTGGGTTGGCTTCTTTGTAGCAGCTCATGGGCCTTCCACGTCTGCATCCTTGGTAGAGGGCAGAAGCTTAGGTTATCTCTGATGATTTTGGGTGCCTCTACAAAATGGATTAGGTACTGTGGATACTTTGTTAGCCATGCCTTTCTCCACCTGGGCTGAGAGTCGACTATCAACTTTACCCCTTCAGGCTTGGAGATATCTGCTGTGTACAGTGGCATTGTTGGCTCTTCTCTGATTCTTTTGTTGATCGTGGCCGCTTTGTACTTTAGCAAAGGATATGGGAGAGAGGGATGTATCCATTCACGCCGAAGGTTGCTGGTGTCTATCTTTTGAATGGTCATGGATTAAAAAACACTCTGCTCCCATTCCAAGGCTTCCTTGGCCGTTTCTCTGATTGCTTCTTCTATGGCCTTGCGCAGCTTCTCTTCCTCTTCTTGTTTCAGATCTTGTGGCTCTTGAGAGGGTCCTACTAGGATTTCCTCTTGAATGGGTTTGTCCACAGGATCTGCCACATTCTCTAGTTCTATGCGTTCCATGGTTGCTGGCCATGTGCTTGCCTACTCTTTTGCCTAATGGCCTCTTAGCTCTTCTATCTGCTTTTGGAATGTCTGTTTCTCTGCTTCAACTTGTTCTCCCATGTTCACAAGGAGGTCGTTCAAATTGGCATTTATCTTCTCCGCCTCCTCGAGCTTTCTCTTGATATTTTCTAGCTCATCTTGCATTGCCTTCTGCTCTTCTTCCATGCGTGTTTGCATAACCACCGACCCTTCTGCCATCATCAACCTTTGCTTCTTCTCTAAGGTCAACTCTTTCTGGAGCTCTTTCATTTGTTCTTCATAGATCTGGCCCCCTGAAGTGGTGTGAGTCGAGCTAGTAGCTCTAACTCTGGCAGGAGATGCCCTTAGCCGCTGGATGGTTTGATCTTTAACTTTAAGCTGGTCCTTGAGCTCAAGGACCTCATCTTGGCTAGCCTCCTACTCTATTTGTGCCTTCTCTTTGGCATTCCGCATTGCTTCAACTTCCTTGGACTCCTCATCAAGTTGTAGGGTTAGGTTATCCCTTTCCCTCTCTGCATCTGTCAATGACTTGCTGAGTTGTATATACTCCTCTTCGACTCCTTGCAGTCTTTGAGCTGCTTCCTGATTTTCTCTTTACATCTCCTAGAATCTTTGCAATGCCTTACCAGACTGGCTTGCAACTCTGCTTATCTCTCTATCTGCCTTTGGCTTTGTTTTTGTAAAGTGTTGACTTCAAGCTTCATCTGCACTTCAGTGGATTTGAGAGTTGCTATTTCACTTTCGGAGGCCATGGATTGTGCTCTTAGCCCGATTACCTTTGTCATCACCACATCCCAATCATTGGTGGGTGGATGCAGGTCCACTGTATCAGTGGCCATTTCTTTAAGCTCCACTAACCGCAGGATCTGCATTTGCTCTTTGGGCCCCGTGCTTGCCAAGTCAAATGCGATTGTGGCAGCCTCTTCTTTTGAATATCCGGCAGCCAGTAGGTCTAGAAATGTGTTATACCTTGCTTCATTTGGCTCTGGATACTCACTTTTAGGCTTAGCTTCTTCTTTTGGTTCTTGCTCTTGGCTCTGTTCTTGCTTTGACTCTTCTTGATCTTCAGGTTTGTCTTGCTCCTCTTTTTGTTGAGTTTGTGGAGGGCTACGAGGTGGTGGTGAGGGTGGTGGACTGGACTCAGGGCTGGATAGTGGAGTTGTCAGCTTTTTCTTGAAATCCCTGTCCGCCTTTGTTTTCCTCTCTCCCTCTTGGCCTTCCTGCTCCTCTAGCAGTTGCCGTCGGACTTGCTCCACTTCTGCTTATGTAAATGGTACATGTGGGATATTTTTCGCTGTGGCATCCAGAATCTCAAAATTCTTAATATAGTCATCAAATCTGTCTCTGTGCACCCTTCGGGTTGATCCCGACATTGCTTCTAGAGACGGCTTCCATAGCTCATTCAAATCTCCTTTGAGGGATCTTTCGGCCCTAAAACTTTCCATCAGTTGCTCTAGCCGTGCCGCTTTCTGTGATTTCGTCTCTTTTACTGGCACTTGGACAGATTCCTTCTTTCCCTTCTTTAGCTCTGGTTGCTCTTCTTGCATGGTTTCTAAGGCGTTTCAACCTAGTGGCAACCCTTGGTGCTTTGGGTTGTTCCTCTTCCTTATCTTCCTTGATTGTCGTCACAAATTCCCATACTCTTTTTATGTCAATACCTGCCGGCACATCTTCAAAATATTTGTGGAGATCTGTTTTCTCCAGATACTCTGCCATCTTGCTTTTGAAGAACTCATTGAGCTCCTGCGGTAGCATGGGTAGCTCTATTACATTTCCTTCGGTGTCTTTGAACACGTCGTGGTAGATCTTTAGATCATTTGACTCTAGCAGGTCCTCTTGGATCCACATGCTGGTTGGCTTTAGAGTTCCTTCTCGTATGACGAAGGGCTCTACTTCTTCCAGATAATCTTTTACGGTCATCCCCTTCTTCTTTGCCGGCGACTTTGCGGATTCCATAGATCCTGTTGCACTCAGTAGTTCGAAGTTAGCGTTTTTTCTATATCAGCTGAGAAACTGAGTTTTAACTATCCAAATGACTTGAAAATTGAAAATAAAACTTAAAAGGAACTTGGACAACTGTGCATGTGCTCACAGTGCAATTCTGGCCAAAAAGTTTCATTTAGACATCCTACGTGTAGGATGTCTTTTTCATCAGATTTTGGTGATACTTGACATGCTGGTGGTCCTTGGCTTGTACAACATGGCTATGTGTTTGGATTTGGATTTGGGCATCAAAAAGTGCATTTTTGGGCAGATTCAAGCTTTAGGCTCACAAATTGGGTAGAAAGTCCACAATAGGTAGCAAATGATGTCCAAATGGGTTGAAATTTGATATATGGGCTCCTTGCACCATGGTAATGGTTCCATGATGTCATTCTTTGCACAGAAGCTCAAAAACATGCTGGAGACATCCTACGCGTAGGATGTCTATTTCATCAAAATGGCTTGAGATTTATTCTGTGGATAGTCCTTGGCATGTGGAACATGGCCATGCTCTTGGATTTTGATTTGAACAAGAATTGATGTTGGTAAGACCCTGTGTAGTGTTTTTGGGCTCAAAAAGTGTATCTTGAAGGTGTTGGGGGTCAAAAATGATTAGAATGGCTTCAAACTTGATATATGAGCTCTTGAAGATGATATGAAAAGATCTGGAATGTAAAAATACCCTCTGTAAGCCAAAAATGTCAAATAGACATCCTACGCGTAGGATGTCTACTTCATCATTTCTTGCAGGTGACCACACAGATTGGTTGGCTATGTGCTCATGAATGTATTGTACAAGTTTCATGTGATTTGGACAAGTTTTGGTAGGTCTATGGCCCATTATTGCCTCTATGCCCTGACTTTGCGTTTTTTCATGCATTTGATGTCAATTTTGGTCAAAATGTGATGAAACTTGGTGGCTAGTATGTAAAGGCTATTCAGAAAATGTGTGTGATGAGAAATGTTGGGTTCTGTGCCCAAAAATGGCCTTGAGACATCCTACACGTAGGATGTCTCATGATGATTTTTTTATGAAAACTGCCACTAGTGCTTGCCCTTAGTCCCCCTGAGTCCCTTTTAAGCCTAATTTCAACAAAAAAGTCAAATGGATAGAAAGTAACTCCCTGTGTGGATTTCAGAGCCTCCGAGCCATTTTTTGACTTTTCGAGTGCTTTTTGGCGATGAAATTTCTTGATGTTGGTCTCCATAGCTTCTCGATCCCTTGGGGATTCTTGCCGTATGGTTTTTGTCGACTTTGGCTTCACCAGAGCTCCATTTGACAATTTTTCACTCTAGAAGCACTCATGGTTGCGTTTACATGTCTTCGATGACTTGTGGTGGTCTACCACCATAGGACTTGGTTGTTGATAGTCTAGGAAAGCCGCTCGTGAAGTTTGGTGGAAAATAGACATGCGGTTTGGCCACGAGAGCTATTTGACGCTTTGTGTGTCTGATGCCGTTTCTGAAGTTTAGTGCCACTTCGGGTCACCTTTTGGTCATGTGGGCTACATAGACTTGTCGAGCATGTCGAGATGCTCCTACCCATGAATTTTGGTAGCATTTGGGCGCCTTTCCACCGATTTCCCATTTGGTGGCCTCTTGCGGGGTTCTAGGAATTAGGGTTTTTCTCGATGGTTTTCTACTGCCTTTGGACATCCAAGACTGGTCTCCTATGCTAGGGTAAGCTGCCGATGAAGTCTCATTGCTTTTGGGTTAGTCGTTAGGTGGCCACTTCTACTTATAGGTCTCTATTGCCTGCTTTCTGTGTGAATCCTATGCTAGTTTTCGCGACAAAACGACAAACATGCGCGAAAAGCTCAAGGTGGTGAGCCTACCTCTCATGTCTGAAGCCCATCGGGTAGTCGTGCACGTCGTAGAAGCTGCTGGAATTTCCGTTCGCTCTAGGTGGCAGGAGCTCTCTCTCAAAGGTCAATAGTGGAAATGATGAGCTAAAAATGAAGTGAAAATTTCTTATAATGGGGGTCCCCGAACCACTTTTTATGAAATTTGACATGTGCTGCCAACTTCTTGCGAGATGCAGTTTAGGCTCAAAAATTTCTTGATTTGGACTTCATTTGCCCTGTTTACCAGAAATTTGACGTTTCGGTCAAAATCTGGCCAAATCACGCTTTCTGCTCCAGTCTCATAATTGCACCCCCACTGTACCATAGGTTGTCCTATAGTCACTGATCATCCCCATATTTTTTTTTATTACGATCGTTTTTCACCTGATTTTTGTATTTTTGATGTTTTTTTGCCGAAAATTAGCAAAATTAAAAGAAAAACAGCAAATCAAACCCAAAAAATCCCCAAAAATCATAATAAATCAAAAACATCACCGCAAAACATTATATACACTCACATGCAATTTTTATGGCCGGATTTCTCCGTTTTACCAATATTTTTCTTCAAAAAATGGCTATTTTTACTTATATACACACACCTAGGGGCTTGATTTGGCACTTGGCCCCATATACCTGTAGATTCATGCTGTATAAAGGCATATGTACTTGGGTTAGTCCAAAAAAATTTGCGTTGATTCTCATGATTTCATCATGAGAACAGTCTCTTAGCCAATGGTCTCCGCCACACTTGTAGCAGGGTCCTTTAGGCTGTTGAGGTGCTCCTTGAGCTCCTCTTTGTTGGTATGCATGTCTCTGTCCGCCCATGCCTCCGTTGGCTATGAACAACAATGTTCGTTCATCTAAGCTATATCTTCCTTCTCCTGTTGCTTGTGCAACAGTTGGTGGTTCTGCACCTCCCATCATGCTCCATGGTTCTGGTGTCGAGGGTTCTTCCGGTGGATAATAGGCAGGATTTCCGCATATCCATTGGGATACTCATGATATGCATGCATAGGCACCAAAACCTTCTCTTCTGATTCGTTTACTGTTGGTGTGTATCTTATACCTACTGGTCGTAATCCTTGTAGGGGTGGTTGTTGCCCCAACACTGGTTGTGGTCTTTCTACACCTACATGTCATGGTAGGTTGGCTGTTTGATACCTAGGCATTGGTGGAACTTGAGGAGATGCTACCTGAGCTTGGGGAGTGTAAGGTCTCTCTCTCACATATCCCTTGTTATAATAAAATTCCTCCGTCCCATGGTTTGTCCATTTTTGTCCAATAGCACACCACTCGGGCTGTTTAGACTTGGGTTTTGGCGTACAAATTAATCTTTTTTAGCACTTCCTCTACAAGCTGCTCCTGGTTTACATATACTTCTTCTTTTGGTGATGTCTTAGTAGACTTGCTTCCGCGTTGTTGTGAGGATGAATCGTCGTCAAGATCCTTGAACTCACCCTCTTTGTAGACCGCACAATTGTCTACAAGGTAAAGAGCCTCCTTGGTTAACTCATTCAACGTCGTGCTCCTCTTCATATGTAAGTCCTTCTGGAGATCTGCATTCCTTAGTCCTTGGATAAATATAAGCATAAGTCTGGACTAAGTTGGCAGTTCTTCCACAGGGTAGAACTTAACATATCTTTTTAGTCGTAGGGCTGCCTTTCACACAGATTCCCCGTCTTTCTGTTTGAATTTATGGATTTGTGAGACAGTATTATGAGCTATTCCCCTTTGTGAGAATTCCTCGATAAACTCGTCAAACACTTCCTCTATAGACTCAAAGTCTCTACGCTCCACAGAGTCAAACCAAGTAGCAGCATCATCCTCTAAGGTTAGTCCAAACCCTGCAAATTGGGTAGGGAAGTCTAACACCTCTTCCGCTCTAATTACATGCACAAAGGCTGCTACATGATCTCTTGGATCTCTGTCACCTGTGTATTTCTTGTTTACCCCTTTTTGCACTTGAGAAGGTCTAATTCTACAATGGTCTACAAATCTCATCATTGGATCTCCACATCCTAATCTATATACCTCCTCTGGTCTGCTGTAGTAGGCTGGTTCCTCTCCCAGTGGTGCTCCTAAGCCATAATTTCTAACAGTTCTTGCAAGAGATGGTTCATCTCTTCGAACTTATTCTATGGGTGGTCTTCCAGGCTCTGTTGACCCTTGAGTGTTTGGCTTAATCCCTCCTTGATACCTTGAGTAGAGTGGTGGTTCTTGTAAATCCCTTAGCCATCGTGCGGCTTGATAACCATCTCGGTTTTGGTCTTGCTCCAATGTTGCACTCTGTCGAAGCCATGCCTGTAATGATGGCTATGTTGCTGGTTGGTTTGATTGTTGAATGTCTGTGGTCCAGTGGAATGTGAGGTCATGTCATACTCCTTTGAAAAGGGATTTGTAGACCTGCTAGGGGTGTAGGTGGCTCTTGGCACTTCATCAGAGGCATATGTTGATGCTCCTGGAACTGTTTCCTTTTCTACCTCCTCTAGGAGAATACGTTGGTATTCTCACCCGTACCTATCAACAAAAACAATATCCTTCCCCATAGCAGTTTCATAAGAGAATAAGTAAAGAACCTTGTCTTTGCTTAACGCGGTTGGGTATGGTTCTTTGCAGCGAAAGTAAGAGACTATTCCCTCACTCTCATGCTTGTAGATTCCCACATTCTCATTATAAGTTGAAACCCTGGTTGTTTTCTTATCATACATAAAAATTGCTCCAGGTCGATCAATGTTTGGAGGAGGTTCTTAAGTTTCTGAAACCATTTTCCCCTTCGCCACGTTATCTCCATATCTGTTGTAATCCTCAGGGTTACTAACTATCAGATAGTGGTTCCCCTTTTTGTTTCAAAATCTATCCCCATCATCATAGACTCAAATTATCTCTAGTCTCTAAGCCGGCCTTTCTTCAATACAAATACACTTGCGTCCTCGATAATCAGAATAGACTAGGGCTCCCCTCGAGTTTGTTCCCTTTAAGAAGATCACAGTGAACTTGGAATCATTCAAAGAATTTAGGGAGGTGCTTCCTCCTGGCATGGGTCCGTCATAGGTGAAACCTCTTGGCTGTTGACTACCCATCATGAAGAAGGACTTTTTTGATGAAGTGTCAGTATGACTACCTTCCTCAATAATCGGTGCTAGTGGATCTAGCCTTGCCTGAGTTACACTCTCCTCGGTGGACAGTAAGCTACCTTGGTCACCTGCCACCTTTTGGTCTCTAAAAATGTATCTTCCTGATCTTAAATTCATCAAACTTATCAATGAAATTTATCACAAATCCAACCACTCACCTGGCAAAGGATCAGTCTCCGCACAAGTTCTTGCTTTGCTGCTGAATATACATGTACACAAGCGTTTAATTTCGGCATTTAACTGCTAGAGGTGATTTTAGTAATGATTGGTATAACTGGAGAGTTAACCTCAACCACTACTGTATTTTATACACTGTTGATGTTCTAGATTAGGTTTGCTAATCTGGAACTGTACTTCCCTCGGATGTTGCTCAATTTATGTGAAAAAGTCTGAATTCAGTCTTTGCTCCGTCAAATGGCCAAACAAGGTCCAAATTCACTTCTGAAAGAAGTTCTGGAACCCTTAAGCCAAATGGAACCTCTTTGTCTAAGCTTAGTCAACTTTTGTCTTCACTAAGCTCCAGTAGACATCCTAAGCATAGGATGTCTCCTGCTCTTTTTTTCTTGGATTCTTGCACTATGGATTTCCCTTGATGTGCTGAGTCCACAACTGTTTTTACTTTTTGATTTGGACACCTATAAGCTGGTCAATGGATCGGAGATCTATTCCGACAGCCTGCTGCTAGTCTTGATCAGTCTAATCACCTCCAATTTGGACCAAAATTGACTAGGAGGCTTACCTCAGGCTATACAACACCTTGCTATGCCCACAACCAGTATCTGGCTTCAATTTCTTGCTTTAGACATCCTACACGTAGGATGTCTTTTTGCCCAAAATGGTTTCAAATGCAAAGCACAGGCTTCCCTTGAGGTGCTGATCACTTTGGTATGCTCAAAATTAGGTTTGGAGTGCAAAATCACACAGATGACATCCTACGCGTAGGATGTCGTTTTGGCCTGTTTGACCCCAGACTTGACCCACAGCTTCCCCTTGATGTCAGCAACCCAGTGGTATGCTTAGATTTTGGTTTGGATTTCAAAAGTCCCCAATTTTAGCTGTTCTAGCCTTTTTCAGTCAAAAGTGCTAAAGTCTTCTTAGAACCCAATTTTCTCACCCAAATGAGATGAAACCTCTCTCAGTCACTCAATATATCATGCAGATCATGCTCATGTAGTCATCCTATGGCTTTAGTCTTAAAATAATGCCTTGGCACAATTTGGGTAGGATGTCTGGAAATTCTAGTCTATTTGGCCTTATCCTGTCAAGATATGGTCAAATTTTCACTTTCCAATTGAAACATAGGGTAAACCCCACCTTCTGAACACAGTGGTCAACTCAAAATCCCAAAATTCCCACCAGATTAGCCTGTAGACATCCTACGCGTAGGATGTCTCCTGGCTTAAAATTAAATTTATTTGACAGAAATGCTCCTGATGCTCTGCAGCTCTATTAGAAACACTCACAGTAACTTTTGGACTTCACTTCAGCTTTCAAACACATTTTTGCGTTTTTTACAACCTTGTGATGAATCTAACAAGCAAGTATACATGCATGAAGTGCTCTAGATTCTGAATCATGATGTCCTACTTACTCTACTCCTACTCATCATGTGAAATGGTGATAGTGGTGTTTTGGTTGCTTTCTGGCCTCTTCAGACTCTCAAGCTCTCCTCTCACCGCTTCTACCACTCCAACTCCTACTCTTCTAATACCTAAAACTATCTCAGTCTACCTAAATCTACCTAAGTCGAAGGATCTAGGCCAGTCACACGCTCTCTAGACTCCCTCTAAGACCTAGAGAGTCCTCCACCCTCTGATCCTATCTAAATGTAAAACGAGACTCTTGGCAAGCCAAAGAATCCCTATCCTCAAGGCCTAGTCTCGATCACCTACCTAAGGTTTTCGTCTCGGACAGCGGCGCCAATGTTGGATGGATGCGTCGCGACGGACGTCAGCACAACGAGAACTCACCTAACAAGATTTGTCACCTAAGGATGAAGCTCGACCCGCAGGCGCGTGGAAGCAATCATAGGGTGTCAACCTACACTCGACCTAATCCTAACTAATTCCTACAGAGGTCTCTGCCCAATGTCTATGTCACAGCCTTGAAGAGTGCATAAGAGGAAACTTCCTACAACGCTTTCTAGAGCCGAACACCCATCAAACAATCTCGAAACACCACAGAACTTGAAGGAGACCCTACTAACACCAATAGGTCGCTCTCCCTAAGGTCTATGAACCAAAACCCCAACCCAAAACACCCAGTGCAAAATCACGTAGGATGTTTGGCCGAAATTTGCAGGCCTGCTACAATGCAAAATTGGACAACATATGCTCACCGAATCACCAAATTAAGCTCGTAGATGGAGCTCACAAAACCGGACCGTACGCGTGCAATGTAGGTATCAGTGCATAGCTCTTGTCGAGGGCAACACGCTGCACTTCTCCGCACTCGATTCCGACCACTGGTGCGCACGTAGCGGCAAGATGAAGCTCTCACTCTCTCTCGTACACAGTACGCTCACTCACAGACTTCAAAACTTTTTTAAAATGATAAAAGGTCTTTCATTAAGGTCAAAAAGTGGTATAAATACCTTACAATTCTCAAACCCTAATGTTCCAAATTAACCATCTACTCAATCTAAATGTCAAAACTGGGATACAATCTGGAAACTTCTGTAAGCCCCAATATTTACAAGGTGAAATGTCGGGTTTTCTCAGTGAATGAATAATTACAAAAAATAATAATCTGCCGAGCCTTCATTTTCCCTAGGGTGTGTCCAGCTTCTAACACTCTAGTTTCTCTTGCTCCCTCCTTTAACTAATAATTTTCACCCCCTAAGGTATTAGTGCATGTCAAGTCTTTTAACACTATCATAGAGAGTCTTCTTGCCTTTTGTTACTCATGCCTTAGCTAGCTTATAATAGATAGAAGCTAGCTGTATCCACCCAAAGTGGATCTTAATGGTTAGTTTTAATCTTGAATTCAAGCACAAGAGTCAACCATTTCTCTAAATTGAGGTTCCAATTTGGCTTTGTTGGCAAGTTCCTTATTAGAAATCTTTTAAGATTTTCAATTTTACTTCTCTATTTAGTGTCAATGAGTACAAACTTCTAGGCCATCCATAAGGCTTCTCTCTATTGTCACAACCCCTTGATCTAGTCTACTATCTAGATGTATCTAAAGCCAATGTCTAGTTTTTTGAGGTTTTGGTTGTGTTAGTCTTAGAGGGACATTTTTCACATTTACATGTTTTTGTACACATGTAACCCAGTAAAAATATGTTTTTGTAACATGTAACCCATGTAACCCATTTACATGTTTTTGTACACATGTAACCCAGTAAAACTATTTCTAGATGTACCAAGCTTGGAAAAAATGTTAGGTTATTACTTTGATTGTTTGTGCTACTGTTGGGGATTGGGGAAAACGGTTGCTTCCAATCTGCAATCTTGCTTGCACACGTGCTTGTCAACCTTTCACCATCTCTCCAATATTCCATGTACACACACACACACACACACACACACACACACAAGAGAATAGATTGACAAGGAAAGAGTGTAAGAGAGTGTAAGAAGTATTGTAAGAGATGTAGACGTAATCATGGAGTACATAGAATAGCACATCATAGTATAAAAGAGAGGGAAGGAAAAATTTAGGGCATCTACATAAGGAAGGCCTAAAGATTGTAGACCCAAACTCCAATTCACCTCTTGTGGATTTTGGTATTTGACATTTGATATTATTTGTTGGTGCCAAAAATTGGAGGCCCCTCTTTTACACTTTAGTTATGAGCGGAAAACATTACTGATTGCATGAACCTCTTAGGGTGAGTTTTCGCTGTCCTATTTACAAAGCAGCCATAGTGACTTATTGATAAAATATCTAAAATACTGTGTAAGAAAATAATGACCGAGAGGATTGTTATTTTCTAGCGTCTCCTTCTCAACTCCTAGAATTCCAATCTACAAATCATCATGCACTCACTGTTAGTAAAATCAAATAGACAGCACATAATCAACCATGAAGCCAACTATCCCAATTGTAGTTAACCGCATGCAACAGGAGGGTGCCCAATCTCATAACAGTTTCCAAGTTTTGTTATAGAATATAAATAAAATTAATTGGGAATTTTTAATTCAAGAATCTTGTGAGTAGCATTTTGAAGAGTTTTTTTGACATGTATGCCGGGTTGTTCTTTAGGCTGATATCTTTGGCTTCAAATTTATAAGCGGCTTTTAGTTCTAATGTTGACACTAGAATTCCTTGTCCCCCTGATTTCTTCTTCTTCCTTGACTCAAGTGTCTCATTAGAAAACTATTGATTGTGTTAGTAGTGCAGTGTTGGGTTTTTTAATCAAAGGTTAATCTAAAGATATGGGGATGGCTACGATAGTCAACTTGATGTGTCTTTCATTGACCATTATCGTGGTTTTGTCAGCGTTGATGTGCCCATTACCTGCTCTATGATACCCATGCCAATTGGAGGTCTTGCTATCTATATGAGAAACGTCATTCCCCACTTTTGAAACAACTCCTTCTCACTATCCTTGAAGTCATATTTTTTGATAGCCTGATATAAAATTGTTGGTTCTTCTGCTATGCTTTGTGTTATTTCTTCTAATTATTGTTGTTATTCTTCTAGCTTCAACTTGTGAAAAGTTTGTGGTTTGAGGATTTTTGGTAGATTCTGGCAACAATAAAGCACGGAGGCGTTTACACACCATCAAAGCGGTCACTTGAAAGACATGGTTTCCTGAGCACACACTTGCTCAGAGGAAAAGTCTCCTGCATCAGCAACACAGGTGGAGAGTGTTGGATTTTTGACCAAGGATTACTTTTGTTCGAGGTTTTCTAATCACAGCTTGCAATTTTACAGTGTGGATTATGCGATGTAGGTGTTGCGCTCACGTATGATGTGTGGGGCACTCCACGGAGTGATTCTAGCACATTTTTGTGCAATTTATGCTATGTATGCATTTGCAAATACAGCTTGAACGAGTTATAGCTTACACATACCACGTTCACAGGTTTACATCATTTTTGGAAAGTTACAGGTCCATATAGCCATTTGTTTAGGAGTGAGGCAGTTTCCCAGGCTTTTGATAGTGCATGTATACCATTTGGATTTGTATACTGAGACACCGAGTGTATGTTTTTAATGCATTTTTGGTGAGACTTTTTTGAGTTTTTACTCAATTTTTAGGGAGAACTTTGGTGGATGTTTCCCAAGTTCTTGCCATGTTTTATGCGTATCTACAGTTTTACTCTTTGATGGGTTAGTGGTTGAATCTCACTCCCACTTTGACAGGTTTGTCAGCTTGGACATAGTTCAGTGTTCTTGTATCCACTCTTATAGGAGTGAGGATTGCATATGCTCGTGTGGCTATAGATTACAGTCACATGTTTTTTTGCATATTTTTGCTAGAAATTTTATTGTGGGATGCGTTTTGAGCTTGTTCGCTCACTCCTTGCATATACGGTTATGTGCTTTACGCTTGGTTCAGTTGTTTGTCTCAAATTGTGTGCCTACAAATTGAAAACTGTGGATCTAATTTTATGCCTATGTGAGCATTGATTTTGATGCGATTGATCATGGGTTTCATGATTGTGTAGTGGTCTCTCTTGTAAACTGAGCAAAAAACTCAAGCAAAATCTCAACCATAAATGATGCCAAACTAGCAAGAAAAGCGGGAGATCACAAAGACCAAAACAATGGCATGCTTTCCTCCTCTCTTGCAACTTGCAAATAGAAACTAGAAAGCAAAGCGAGAGAGATTTTCCATGGGTCACCCTTGAATGCATATCTACTAATCCCCCTCCCTATAATAAAGCCATAGACATCTTCTCCATGTGTCATACTTGTAAAAAAATCTTAAAGTGCATGTCGGCACCTCAAGAGAAAAACAAAAGGGATTTTTAAAGCAATGTACTTACCCACTTTGAGAGTGGCAAGAGAAACAATCCCTCAAACCAACCTAACGCTTTTGATATTTCTCTCTGTCTAAACAGTTCCCATAGAGTAGGCTATGATATTATAATGACTTCTGGTCTATGACTAGCTGATGACTAAAGTGATGATTTGATTGTTTTGATCAAGTTAACTTGTCTGTTTCCTATGACATGGTGATAGATATTCTGTCTCTTTCTTGCAGCATGATTAAGTTATCCTATCTTTTATTTCAAGGTTACAAGTAGTATTCAATAAGTGGTTAAATGTGACAACTTGTTAACTTTATGATGCCACTTTCTAATGATGCCATATTCACTTGATTTGTAGATATGGAAGAAGAACTTAACCATGTTGAAGCTCAAGAAGAGAGAGAGCGCTATGGCCAGGAGAAACACCTCAAAGCTATTGCTAGAATCAAAGAGGATGAGTCCATGTTGCAAGGTGAGACTCTCAGCCTCACGGAGTGCAGAAAGCTATGCCCAAACCAATTTCTTCATCTAAAACTATTTTGAATCATCGGTAATGCAAAGGAATCAGCTCTAGTAAAGCTATCAGATTTGCAGCACAAAGGGCTAGCACGAATATTGCTATTAAGATCCATACGACAGGAGAGAGTTATAAACAAATGGAACTTTACTTCATACAAGTTCTATGTTTATGATATCCTTGAGAGGCAGGTAGATTGGTCAGACCACCCAAAGAATTATGGAATTGGGCATGGTCAGATTGCAAAGAAAGTGGTATCAGCAAGTAATACCAATAACCCAATGCATGCATGCAAACTTCCTATAGTTATACTTCTCAAATAATCAGAGATTCTCATTGAGTTAGCAAGCCAGGGGCAAGATCTTGCAAGCCAAGGAGAGACCCCTGGCTTGCTCATTGCATTAGCAAGCCAGGGGCAAGATGTTGCAAGCCAAGGAGAGACACTTCACATGTTGCACGACAGAATCCTTGAGCTTGAGATAGAGCTATTAGAGGCCCAAGCCAAGATGAAACAATATGCCTCAATGTACAAGCCTCTACTACAACAGGATGTTCCTTCATAAGAAGGACTTGCAGTCCCATCTCTTGAGCCTGGAAGTATTGAGTTTAACATAGATTAACTACTTGATGAGTTGACACAATCTTTGGCTTGAGCACCTCGCTCACTTTACCCCTATCTATTTTCTCAAGAAGCCAATCCAAAGTGCTACAATTTTTGTAATCACAAAGTTTCATTTACCCCCTCAGCTGCCCCTTTTTGTATTCAAAATTCTTTGATGCTATTTTCCAATCCATTTTATCACATCACTCACTTGTTTGGAGGCAAGGCTTTCATGGGTCTGTGGTGAATGGAAGTGGTCATGTGGTACCTTTGCTACTACAATTGATGAAGGGCATGGATTAAATGCATGTTGCAAAAAAATTAAATTGATATCTCTGGCATGCTTAGGAGCTAGACAATTTCTACACTTGGAATGAATGAAATCAAAGGCAAACCGATTGTGTTTGCAACTACCACTGGGGGCATCAACATAAAGACATTATAAATTCTAATTTATTTGAAGGATTTTAGTGATATGGAGGACATATATGTGTAAAATTGGACGGAATTGAGGGTAAAAACTTGTTGATGAAGTGATTTCCATGATCACTTACCCTCCAATGTGGATGTGTTTGTGAAGAGATTCTTATTCATGAAAGTGGAGAGGATGAAGTGCAATCATGGAGGTTTGGATATTTGATTAGGAGAGGAAAATAGAGGATATTTTATTGAGAATGGATGTGAGTATGTAAGTAAGGATGGTGAATAGGGTTGATGGGTTAAGGTGAAGAGAGAGAGAGAGAGAGAGAGAGAGAGAGAGAGAGAGAGAGAGAGAGAGAGAGAGAGAGAGAGAGAGAGAGAACAAGGATAGAGGGAAAAGAGAACTCATGAAAGCAAGTGTAGAAGGACCTGTGGGTGGTGGGATACTCATTTCCCTTCAAAGAATAGAGGAAAATGATGAAGATTGGGTTAGCCTTTTCTTTTTTCCTTATGAGCCAAAAGAAGAATGTCCCACATCACATGCATCTCTTTTTGGACTTCTCCATTATGGATCATATGGGGTTGGACACCTAAAGATGCCTTATGGTCCCATGATGTCAGTAGGGCATCTTATTTGTATACTAGTAGAATACTATGTACAAAGGAAATTACATTATAGAAAATACAGGTATGGTGGCTTTTAGCACTTGACATTTGAAGATTCACTTGTCCTACAGGTGGTGGGATACTCATTTCCCTTCAAAGAATGGAGAAAAATGGGTTAACCTTTGGTCTTTTCCTTATGAGCCAAAGAATAATGTCCCACATCACATGCACCTCTTTTCGGACTTCTCCATTATGGATCATATGGGGTTGGAAATTTAAAGATGCCTTATGGTCCCATGATGTCCATAGGGCATTTCATTTGTATACTAGCAAAATACTACGTACACAAGGAAATTACATAATAGAGAATACAAGTATGGTGGTTCCTAGCACTTGACCTTTGAAGATTCATTTATCCAATATGTGAACCCTAATGTCATTCATCTGTTCCATGATTTTTGGCAATGTATAGCACCCCTAACCATGTGGAGGTCACTTAGTCAAAATCTTTTGGGTTCTTAATTGCTGCATCTTAATAAGCATTGAACGCAAAATTTGTTGGGGTAAAGAACTAGTGGCCAACACTGACTCGCTACACCACTATCCATTAACTCTTCTTCTTATTCATATATAATAAAACAAAAAACTAGGCACACACTTATATTTATTTTGCTCGCACATATTCTCCTCTTTGTCTCCTCTCTTCCCTATCCACACACACACACACACACACACACACACACACACACACACACACACACACACACACACACACACACACACACACACACACACACACACACACACACACACACACACACACACACCGTCAATTGGTATCCTATCCAAGGATTGATAATGTTCATGAGAGCAAGGAGCTACGTTCTCAAATCCACATACGGGCAAGCAAAGGGGACACCAAGGAAGCAATATTTAATAGAAATTAAAATGCTAGAAGCTCACAACCAATAGCACTAGAGAAAAGCTTCGAGCATGTAGTGCAAAGTGAAGGCCTTGCAATTTTTTGCAAAATAGAAATGCTGAATCAACACAAAACATAGGGTGAAAGCATGTATAGGTGGCCTGGAAAGTAATGTCAAGGACATTGCTTTTTTGCGCTTAAAAGTGGGTGTTTTAAAAGTGCTTCAAATCTCAAAAAGAATATCACTCTCCTAAGGTACGTCAATAAACTCTCCTAACATACCACAATTAATGAGACTAAATGTAATTTACTGCTGAACGTTGGATTATTGTCTGCCTCTTCTTTCTTGCTACAACCTGTCTGAGCTTTCTCTCTGCTTTGAGTTTTCTTTGTCTCTGAGATCTCTCTTCGAGCTCTATCTAGCTCCTCTCTGTCTCTCTCTCACAGAGCTGTTGCTGATCTTTCTGTATTGCTCAACCCCCCCCCCCCCCCTCTCTCTCTCTCTCTCTCTCTCTCTCTCTCTCTCTCTCTCTCTCTCTCTCTCTCTCTCTCTCTCTCTAAGCATGGCTCCTCTTGTGTCTGAGCTCGCGCTCATCTCTCTCTCTCTCTCAGCACTCTTTCTCTCTCACACACAAACTCTATCTCTATAGGTTCCTCTTCTACTTGATGATTCTTGAGGTATGTAAAAACTTATTATGCTTTGTTAGTATCTTGCTAATTAGTGCAAGAAGTGCCATGTATTAATTAAAAGTATAGCGTGTAGTTATGATTTGTATTGTATTTCTTGTAGAGAAATCCTTTGAAAGTACTGCAACAATGGAGCACAATGAAGAACTGTCTATCAGCTCATCGTCATTGAGTAGAGAACCTCAACTTCAGCACAGAAAATTAATGAGGGAATATTGGGCTGCTCAGAAACGAAAGCAACGTAAGGCAATGGTCAACTTTGTGACGGAAAGCAATACGGGGGAGATGGATGAAAGAAAGAAACGAAGGATATGTCAATCTATGGTACAACACTTTGATACATTAATCGTGGGAATGGATGCAAGTGGTAGGAAGGAAATCTTTGATGAACTTCTTCAACATCCTTGCTTCCTTACTATGCAGAGTAAATCCAAAGAGTTGGAAGCAATTATGCTGAGCAACATCCGCAACACTTTGAATCATGTGAAGGTCCCAAGATCTTCAGACGAGTTTTTTGTGAAGAAATAAGCAATGATGATGTTGGTGAATGGTGGAAGCAAGGAGCAAAACACTGACATGAGCATACCGCAAGCTGCCAAGCTTATGGGGATCCACAAAAGAAACTTATATTCAGCCAAACATCACTTAATAGTGTCAAGTGAATCCGATGGTTCGTTCCCTGCATCTGCGTGTCATAGAGATGATGCACGGAGAACTCACATCACTCAAACTGTTAAAGACATAGTCTTTCAATTTTGGATGGATGAGACGAGGGTGTCCCCCAACAAGAAAGATGTTTGCAATAAGAGACTAGCTAGATGTTCATATGTAAAGCATCCAATCCACCTTCTTGAGGAGCCTGAGATAACTGATATATTTTTTAAGCACTTTTTATCGGTGCTATAACTTATATTCCTGCTACAACATTATGTTTCTATACCACTTTATTGGTTCTACAACTCATTACTGCCACAAAATTATGTTTCTATACTTCTTTTTATTAGTGCTACAGCTTGTTTTGGTGTTTTGCACCACTTCCTAGTGGTGCTTCAACATTATAAAGTGGTGAAACATTAGTATACTGGTCTCTAATTGTATCTGAACCACTTCTAAAATTTGATCAATAGTTCTAAATGTTTTTGAAGCACTTTTACTTGTGTTTCCATTTTTTAGTGTGTTTGAACCAGTTTTTAATGTTTTGCAACATGTTTTAATGTTTAACAAATAGTTTTTACTAGAAATGCACCAACGCTTCACCGTAAACCCTACAAAGTGGTGTTCACCCACTAAAAAGTCTTGTTTACCCAATGCTAATAGACGTGTTTTACAAACTTGTAGGGGTGTTACACGTGCAAACATTTTTGGTGGTGCAGCTCACTTTTTCCAAGTGATGTCACAGCTTTTAGTCATGGTGCAACAGTTATAGTAGTTCCATAGACTTTTTACTGCTGCTGCACGAATGGTGCCCACCACCTTATGATGGTAACCAAAACCATATTAGTGGAGTTTGAACACATTTTGTTAGTAAACACTTACAAGTGCTGTCACACCACAATGAAGCTGTGCACACAACACTTACACATATAAAAACCACTTTCACGTGGTGTCTGACCGCATTCAAGTGGTGAGAAGCCACTTTCATGTGCTAAGTCACTACGTCAGTCCATCACTCCATGCAAGTGGTGAGGCACCACTTTCAAGTAGTAACTAAAACCTTGTCACTACAATCAAGCGGAAAGTTCCCGCTTTCAAGTGGCCAGACACCACATTCAAGTGACAAGAAAACGCGTTAAAGTGGTGACTGCCCACTTTGAACTAGTTTCTCACCACTCGCAAGTGGTCATCAAGTGGTGAGACACCACTTTCATGTGCAAAGTACTACGTTAGTCATCACTCCATGCAAGTGGTGAGACACCACTTCCAAGTGGTGAGACACCACTTTCAAGTGGCCAAACACCGCATTCCAATGACTTGAATCTGCGTTCAAGTGGTGACTGCCCATTTTGAACTAGTTGCTCACCATTCTCAAGTGGTCATCAAGTGGTGAGATACCAACTTTCAAGTGATAGCTTAAACCTTGTCACTGCAATCAAGCGGCAAGCTCCCACTTTCAAGTGGCCAGACACCGCATTCAAGTGATCAAAATCAGCGTTCAAGTGGTGACTTCCCACTTTGAAGTAGTTTCTCACTAATTTCAAGTGGTGAGACACCACTTTCATGTGCTAAGTCACTACGTCAGTCATCACTCCATGCAAGTGATGAGGAACCACTCCCAAGTGGCAAGACACCACGTTCAAGTGGTAGCTAAAACCTTGTCACTGCAATCAAGTGGCAAGTTCCCGCTTTCAAGTGGCCAGAAACCGCATTCAAGTGACCAGAATTCGCGTTCAAGTGGTGACTGCCCACTTTGAGCTAGTTTCTCACCACTCTCAAGTGGTCATCAAGAACTTTTCACAAGGGCTCCTCCACTTCCAAGTTGTGTTGGACCACTATCTAGTTCTCAGATGCTGGTCTGTCGCCTAGTATTTTGTCCCTCCTAGCTACTTTTTAAGTGCTAGATTTTAATTGGTGACTGGCCACTTTGAACTAGTCGCTCACCAGTCTAAAGTGGTCATCAAACACTTTTCACAAGAGCTCCTCCACTTTCAAGTTGTGTTGGACTACTATCTAGTGCTAATGCTGGTTTGTTGCCTAGTATTTTGTCCCTCCTAGCTACTTTTTAAGTGCTAGTTCTGAACTTCCCTAGAACTTTCATGTCCTTACTCACCACTTTTTAATCGTTGCCCACTATATTCAAGTAGTGCACACCATTTTTTATTGGTGGTTCATCATCGTCAAGTGGTTTGAATTCACTTTTAAGTCGTGCCAAACCACTTTTTAGTTACGCTAAATGCGGTTTCTCACCACTATTAAGTTGTCCTCACACAACCTCTTAATATTCTACCTTTTTGTATGGTTACTAGTTTCTACACTAATTTGTATTTGTGGTGCATTATTTTCACAGGTAAAACATTACTATTGAATGTATCATTACTAGTTTTTAGTGGTGCACACCAGTTTTTAGTGATATAGAATCACTTTTTAATGTTTTGAAACAATTCAACTAGTTTTGAATGCTAAGTTTATTTTTAACATTTGTATACATGTATATTGCATGGTTACTAGTTTCTACACTAATTTGTATTTGTGGTGCATTATTTTCACAGGTAAAACATTACTATTGAATGTATCATTACTAGTTTTTAGTGGTGCACACCAGTTTTTAGTGATATAGAATCACTTTTTAATGTTTTGAAACAATTCAACTAGTTTTGAATGCTAAGTTTATTTTTAACATTTGTATACATGTATATTGCAGGTGGAGCTTTATTTAAGATTCAAGACAAAGTATGCAGATATTCATATTTGGCAACGTTGTTTCGAGTCTATGAAACCGTTCTTTGTCCAAAAATTGAGGGATCGCTACACCTGATGTTGTATTGTGCATGTAGAAATGATTTTCCTTAAAGAGGCACTAAATCACATGTGGACTCGAAGTTTTGATTTTCATGGTTCTTGCTGCATGTGCAGCTACCCTATATGCCTTCATCATGATGAAGTTGTCAACCATGGATGTATTGCATACAAAAATGCAAGTATGAGTACCACTTCACTGTTGGAGTCTATACTCTGTCCTATACTTGCAGAACATAGTTTCCATAGCTACCAATGCTTAATGAGAACATGCAATGCATGCAGTGTAGGTAATATTCAGATCTGTCCAAGAGAAGAAGTTGAGCAGAGTAACCAAGTATCTGTGAAGTTTTTTGAAAATATAGTGGGTGCTACTGGATTAAACAATGAAGCTAGAAAGAGCACGGTGAAAGACATTGTCCACAAGAAAATGCTTCCTAGAGAACTTTTGCGAGTGTACCAAGACCACTTGAAGAAGTATGTCACTCACAATTTTATATTTAGGTGGCAAGCACAACAGTTCAAGGACTGCATTTCTTTGTTTCCATATTATGTGGTTGTCTCCGTCGTTGACTTTGTAGCGAACTACTCCTTCAAGGAGCAAAATGAGATCCAATCAATGCATTGGTACACTAAGCAGGTCACTATCTTTGTCCTGATTACTTACTTCCGCATTGCATCAGGTGCAATAAAGAAGACCATGCACTTTTTTGTCTCAGATGATAAACAACATGACACCTTATTTGTGCAGCATGATTTTCTTTTACATGCTCAATGGTTGAGAGATCAAGGGCTAAGCTTTAAAAAACATTGGGTTTGGTCAGATGGCGTAGCTTCACAATTTAAAGCAAAGCGACCATTTTACTTTGTTGCTAGATATTGGAGCCTTACTGGCATGGGAATGAATTGGAATTTTTTTTGCTTAGGACATGGAAAGGGGGAACATGATGGGGCTGGGGCTGTCATTAAAAGGGCTTCTAACTCATGAGAAATTGAAGCAAAATAGCGTGCGGTTGACGTGCACTTGAAGTTGTCTCTTTTTTGAGAATGCATCTCAATACTGGAGCAACTGCTATGTATGACAAGCAAAAGAGGGAGGTTAGTAGGGTGTTTTGGGAAGTCAAGCTAGGCTATGTTCAACGATCCCATCAATGGGACTGCAAACCATTGAAGGGCTCAAGAGCAATACACTGTGTTTATGCGTATTCTGAGAACAACACTTGTGCATTGCGATCAAAACGGTTGTCATGCTTTTGTTTTCCTTGCAGACTTGGCCATTGGAGAAAGTGTATGAACAGATCACATGTGGAGACGTGGAAATATCACACTTTGGAGCCACTTGCTAATGATTCCCAGTCATACGGAGACTTAGACGATGAGGAGTTCCATGGTGCCACTTATGCAGGTCATTATGACTCCTTAAGCGATGCTCTCACACCTGGAGAAAATTTTGTTGTCACTTTTGAAGAGACTAATGAGGAGGCTGTTGACTTCTACATTTTGAAGTGTGTAGTAGCTAAGGTCCTAACAACTAATGAGAAAATTGATGCATGGGGCAACAAGATAGAGAAGCATACTTATATGGTCACGGGACATTGGTATTAATCCCTACAAGCAAACTTGTATGAGCTGTGGGATAACAAGCCAGTAGTTTTCATATATTCCCAATTGATAAGGGCAATAAAGTTCCCTATGGAGCCTGTAGTGCTCGATGGCATAGGAGAAGTGTTCAGACTTTCCAATGAAAACCATGAGGCAATATACAATAGCATGCCCTTTGAATTGTAAATCAAATCTGATTTTATATCATCTAGTGAAAGATTGAACAAGATGGAATTGGTGTAAACGTACGATGGAATTGACATGTTGGTTTTTGAGAATGCTTCACCCTTCCCCCCTCCCCCCCCAAACATCACCACTAAAAAGTGATGCAGTTCCAGAAAAACTCAATAAAAATTTACCACTTTTTAGTGGTGCTAAAGTGGTTTAGCACCACTAAAAAGTGGTTTAGCATCACTAAAACGTGGTTTAGCATCACTAAAAAGTGGTTTAGCACCACTAAAAAGTGGTTAAGAATGCTTCACCACTCCCCTCGAACATCACCATTAAATGGTGTTGCAGTTCCAGAAAAACTGTTGCAATAACACAATAAAACTTTAACCACGTTTTAGGGGTTTAGCACCACTAAAAAGTGGTTCTAAGACATTCAGAAGTGTAGAGACATGTAAAGTGCCATAAATTCTGTATATTACAAAAAGTATATTACAACAATTATCCAGAAACGTCTACATATCCACCAAGAATGTACAATATATAACGTTTCTTAAATTACAGATGTACAATCTCATTCATCTCCATTTATAACAAAGTTCTCAAAGACTAGACTCAAAAGTTCATCTTTGGGATTGCTGATGGGGTTTGCCTTTGTATACTCTAGGGTATTGGGGGTTAGTGCCCATCTGCACAACCATGGCAACAGTGTGCGCATGAGGTAATCACGGTCTTGGTCTTCATCAAGAGGATCAAAGGTGGGTGGACATATACAGTTGTCCCAGACATTGCACAAATTTTTATATCTGGAGTCATCTACCAGCAATGTCCGAGAGGAGTCATATTCTAGAAACTTGTTCCAGACATGGTAAAGGGGCTTGAAAGACACAGGTTCACCTGCAAGGTCTCTTGGAGCTCCAACAATCTCTTCAAAATACAACCACTTCTCACATTGCCAGTTTGAGAAGACATCCCTAAAGTAATAAGTCCTATGTTCCCATATGTCTGGCCAACATGTACTGAGGATTAGCTCAATGTTAGCAGCAGTACAAGTGCTCCAAATCATTGCATCTGCTATTTGCCTCAAATCCCAAAAAAATTGCTCAACATCTCTACGATAGTAGATCCACAACTTCTCGTCCAATCTTTTTAGTTTAACTCTGTTGGAAGCTGGACGTGGAGGGTGTTTAAGTTGTCTAGTCTTTGGATCACGTTTGGTTACATCTTGTTTCACGAATAGTCCATCAAGATCAAGGATGATGAGCTTTTTGATCTTGCAAAAATTCGAAACAAAATATCCCCATCCAGGGCAGTTTGGCGAAATCTTCTCAATTTCGGGGCAAATTGCTGGTTCCTGGTCTTCCTCTACTTTATCTGGTGTTACATCTGCATCCTGCTCTGCATCCTGCTTAGCTGCTATGTCTTCAACCTTCTCATCTGGTTCTTGAACATCTCCAATCCAGCTAAGTTCTGCCATAGACAAGTACCATGCCTTAAAAACCTCAATCAGACTGACATATTAACCTTTTCAAAATACACTTGAAAAGTATACCTTCCAGGCTATTGATTTCCATTTCATTAATTTCCTGAACTTCTATGGCAACCGTCCACTTGGCAGGAGATACTGGAGAAAAAATAAGCTCTACTTGAAGATGCTCATGATGATGTCGAAAAGAACAATACAAGTACAATAAATAGACAGTCAATGAAAAATATGAGTACAATAAATAGACAATCAATGAGCAATAAACAACTAGTGAACGAAAAATAAAGACGTCGTTTCATTATCATCAAAATGTGGGTACAAAGACAAAATTACAAAGAGGCTACAAAGCACAAAAGGTTAATAGGGGCTACAGAAGTTTCTTGCGGTACTTTGGTTTGGGAGGTTTGAGGTTGGGTGCTTGGAGGTTAGTCTTTTTCCGAGCAGATGAAGGCTCCTTGGATTTTTACCTCCTGGAGTAGGCTCTGGAGGCTCGGATAAAACCTTAGCTTTCTTCTTTGGTGTGGCGCGCTCTGCAGTGTTGCTCCTCTTTTTCCCCAAAATCTGTGCACAAACATCTGAAATAAGAAGATCCGAGTCCTCATCAGACAAGTTCACTGTTATATCCTTTTCAATTGGCTTCTCAAATGATTTTTCATCGTCCTCTACGTCCTTGTTCATTGCAGGTTCTGGCTTTAGAGGCACCTCAGCTGACTCCTTGGATGCGTCACCTTGAGCTCCCACTACATGTGCTCTTTTTTCTGCCTTTTGTTGGTCCGGAGTGTCTTCACCTGCTTGTTTTTGGGATGCATTCTTATCCCCGCACCCACGACACATGCTATCAATATTGGGCTTGCATGATGACCTAGTTTGGGAGTGTGCTACATAAAAGACAATGTAATAATACTCAATATTAAGTTATGTGAACATTCAAAGAGAAGAATGTTCCACAGAATATTACCAATTCCATCAACAGGAGATCCAAAGATGCCTTCCATTGGATCTTTCTCTGCAATTACATGGAGAAAAGAAACAAAATGGTCAAGAAATGAATCTACAATCAGCTTCATATCATAAGGTATAAAAACATCGATTACCTGTACCAACATGCTCATCCATGTTTGCCTCTCCAGGTGCCAGCATCTTCAAAGTATCTTTTAAAGGTTCCTGACATCCATGAAATAGACACTTTCCGGCAGACTTACAAGCAGTTACAAAACAAAGTGGGTGATACGGATGTTGACACTGGTAACAACAGTCTCCATGATAGACATCCCACAAGCAACACAATCACCTGCACACAGCTATTGTCCGATCCCAAATGAACAGGCGGCCTGACAGGAAGGATAGGCATTCTTGACTTGAACAAATTAATAATCGTTTCCATAAATTGAAGATGCCCTGTCGCCACTTCTACTTCCCATAACAAAGTGTCATGTTGACCCTGTAAAAAAATAGCACTGCGTACTTTATAAAACAGTATAAGTGTTTGTGCATTACTTTCAAGAGTCTTCATCACTTTATGTGGTACCACTTAAGAGTGTTATATAAACACATTTAAGTGGTATTTTACCATATAAAATGGTCTCTAACCATTTTTAATAGAGTTTAACCACTTTTAAGTAATATCAACTACTACTAGGTGAATCAATCAAGCTTACATACATGTAACTATGTTGCCTCTTCACTTAGGTTATCGAGATTGTGCACTTCAATATCAAGTCCCATGTCTTTGAGAGCCTCCTGTTTGATTTGAATCAACGTCTCAAGCTTTTCCATTGCTTCCTCGTTTGGTGCAAGCCCAGACTTATGCAACTTGAGTTCCTCCATATCCTTGTTCAGTCTCTCTATGATCTTGGCGGCGCCTCGCATCAAACCAACCTGCTCATCTCTCTTTGTCTTTGATTGATCTAAAGCAATTTTTATTGCTTCGAGACATTGCTTCTTCTCTTTTAACTTTTCAGCAGCATTAGCCTTCATGTTAGAAATAGCTGCTACATTAGCCGGTTGACGCAAAAAATGTAGTCAAGGAAACATTTGACATTCCAAATGTTCCCATTGAGCCAAAGGCCCGCTTCTTTAGAAATTCCTCCTTAGCCTGCCCTGAAAACTGATGTCCACCTGAGTATGTCTTCCAGTACTGTCAGTGTAATTAGGCATATTTTTTGCATTAAATTTCCACTCGCTTCCAAGGCATGGACCGTTTGTGGACCTCCATTTCTCCAATTTCCTATTTAAAGTTTTCTGTTGGCGTAACATTTTGATAACACCTTTAGCATACACAGCCCATGCAACTAAACCTTCTGAATCTTTAGTGCCCTTGCACTTCTGCCACGTAAATCCATGTGCAAAATGCACGCCTACCTCGTTGTTTGGGGGAGCTCCATGATATACTTTGTGGTATAGCAGGAGACATTCTTCATACATTTCAGGCCTCAGCCCCTTTAAATGCATCTTCTCCTTTTGGTGGCGCTTGTAAAGACATACCCTAAGCCACTCCTCATCTGAGAAATCATCATCACATAGGATCTTCGGATCCGGGCCAACCAAGCATAGCCCATATTCGGTATGAAAATCTTCCTTGGTGAAGCAAAATTTTGTTTGAGTGGGTAAGGTCACTCGTGGCACTATCCACCTCCCTGTAAAAACATATATTAATGCACGTTAGTATGTAATGAGCCATAATTAAACTTGTTTTATCAACAATAAGAAGTGGTTGAAATGATTTTTGCACCATTCTCAGTGGTACTGCAAAATTTTTAAGTGGTGGTGTACCACTAAATGGTTCTCAACCACTTAAAACTCGTTAGGTAACACTAAAAAGTCCTGCTACACCACTATTTGTTGGTGATACATCACCTTTTGGTGTTTCTTCACCACTTTAAAGTGGTGCTCCAACACATAAAAAGTCCTGCTACACCACTATTTCCTGGTGATACATCACCTTTTGGTGTTTCTTCACCACTTTAAAGTGGTGCTCCAACACATAAAAATTCCTGCTACACCACTATTTGCTGATGATACATCACCTTTTGGTGTTTCTTCACCACTTTAAAGTGGTGCTCCAACACATAAAAGTGGGTTGAACCACTGTTCAGTTGTGCTACACCGATGTGAATTGTTGTACACAACTTAAAACTGGTGCTACACTCCTAAAAATTGGTGCTACACCAATAGAATGTGGTATCTCCTTGTAAAGCTTCATCACTTAAAAGCACTTAACCACCACTTTTAGCAAAGATGCAGAACTAAAGATTATTGCACTTTTGTAAAGCATCACGAAAAAGTGGTTCTACAGCACTGAAAGTGGTTGACCATCATGCACCACCACTTAAATGTGATTTGAACCACAAAAAGTGGTGACCACCACTTTATTGGTGTTTACCACTTTATACCAAATAACGTTCACGTTAAGAAGCACCACTTTTCAATGATTCTACACACTTTTAAGGTACTGAATAACGTTCTAGTTAAGAAGCACCACTTTATAGTTGTGTTCACCACTTTATAGTGATGTTGACCACTTTATAGTGGTCTTCACCACTATAAACACCACTTAAATGTGATTTGAACCACAAAAAGTGGTGAACACCACTTTATTGGTGTTTACCACTTTATACCAAATAACGTTCAGGTTAAGAAGCACCACTTTTCAGTGGTTCTACACACTTTTAAGGTACCGAATAACGTTCTAGTTAAGAAGCACCACTTTCTAGTGGTGAGGACCACTATAAAGTGGTCAACATCACTTTATAGTGGTCCTCACCACTAGAAAGTGGTGCTTCTTAACTAGAACGTTATTCGGTACCTTAAAAGTGTGTAGAACCACTGAAAAGTAGTGCACCATCATGATGCTTTGCTTAAAAGTGATGCTTCGCTTAAAAATAGTTAGGGTTTTCCACTGGAAAGTGATGCACCCATTGTATCGCCAGTTTTTACTAGAGTCTTACCTCTTTTTAGTGCTGCCCAACACTTTAAAGTGGTCCAGTATCACTTTTAAGAGATGGTTCACCAATCAGCATAACTATGTAGTGATGCAACCATGGTTTGTGCCCAACTTTAAAGGGTGTTGCAGGTGCACCACTTCAACACAGCCTATCAGTGATGCTGTACCCATAAAAAGTAGGGTTCACCCACTTGATATTTACTAGTGATGTGCACACCACTTTTTCCTAATAAAGCAACACTTTAATTGAATCCATGGGGGAAATACCTGCATCTAATGTGCTGAACATTTTGCTTCTTAGGTGTACCCTTGGGGGACTCGGAAGTTCTTTTTGTAGCATGCATGTGCAAAAAATTCAGAAATTTTACAAGACATAAAACCAATTTTAGAAATGCATGCATGATGCATCTAACCTGTTTTGATAGGTGACTCTTGCGTAGAGCTCTTTCCCTTCCTAGGTGTACCCTTGTCAGAGTCTGAAGGGCCTTTTGTAGCCTGGTTCTTCATCCTGACAAAATCACAAATGCCACATAGATACAACATCAATAGTTAAATGCATTCATGCTTGAACCTGCATGATGCATTCGTATAAGCATGCACACATAGTTGATAAAATCTGCATTCATGCTTCAAGCTGCATGATGCATTTTTATAAAGTATTCACAAGGGTGATCAATTAGATGTGCACAATGCATATACATTCCAGAAATAAATTCTAAACTCACACATGCATCATTAATAGTTACAATCCATGATTATCTTGCCACACATTCTTTTTTTTTTTTGGCAATACCTTCCCCAACAGAGGGTAAACCATATCGCCAGGGGTTGAACCTGGGTCCTTACGCACCCACCCATTCACTTTAACCACTAGGCCAAGCCCCCTTTGGTTATCTTGCCACACTTTCAGAGACAAGCATACAACGCTTCTACATCTATATGAAGCATGTTAAAACATGGATCAATGCTAACTGGAAATGCTACCTAGGAAAACCAGCCACATTCAAATTCAACCAAAATTCGAGATAGAATGCTTCAAGCTACATGATGCCACATACCTGTTGCTGCTGCAGGGGATTTTTACTGAAGTTGATGACCAGCCCAGCAAAAAGTACTCCTCCTGAATTTGCTTGTTGTTGTTGTGATGTTGTTGCTTGTTGCTTCGACTAGCAGAGAAACGCTGTCGTGCAGCTCCACTTCCATGATGAGAAAAGAGCAGAGAAATGCAAGATAAGCTTCTTTGAAGCCTACAAATTAAGTGAGCAGTGATCAGGGCTTGATAACAGGCCAAGCTTAATGATTCATCTATGCCAGATGCGGCTTAGAAGGGCCAACAGATGCCTCAATGATGCCAAAAATGAGTATACCTGAAGTGAGCACATGTCATAAAATCTAATATCTAACCAACCCAAATGATTTTCTCATATTAAATTGATCACTTAATGTGGGAGAATAAACGGGAACAAGTGTTAAGATATAGATATGTGCTTATAGATCTATCTCAACACGGGGCCAATAGTAAAGGGGCCCAAATGGGAGATGGTCTATCAAGAGCAAGGCTAACCAATGGAGCATAAGACATTAGGGTTAGCTTCATTGAAGACCTCGAATAATGTGTGTAAAAGTCCTCTGACCTTAGGTAAGCTAGGGCTGAGCTTGAGGTGGGAACCCGGCCCAAACTCGAGGTGCTTGTCGTGCTTGAGGTGCTTGTCATGCTTGAGGTGCTTGATTAAGATGCTTGAGGTGCTTGACTGGCTCCATGCTTGAGGTGCTTGACTTGGTGCATGATTAAGGTGCTTGAGGTGCCTTGAGAAGCTTGCCTGAGATGCTTGTGGGAACACCCCCTACTTCAAGTGCTTAGTCATGCTTGATGACTAAGGGGCTTGCTCATCCAAAGTCAAAAAGATCCCTACAAGGAGGGGGACGAGCCTACAAGGGGGGGGGGGGGGGGGGGGGGGGGGATGACAGAGAACACACACACACACACACACACACACAAGGGAAGCCCCAGCTTGAAGAGGCAGCAAGGACACTTGTCAAGTTCCTCCTCATGTTGGGCCCTCATGGTGTGCCTGAAACCTATTGGTTGGCCACCCAAGGGGTCCAATGATAATAAAGGATATTTAATTAATTGATTTTTCATTTATCAAGTCCTCTCTCTCAAAGGGGAAAGGGGGACACTTGTCCCAAGGCTATCCATGTTGCTTGTAATGGCTCCTGCTTGTGATTGGCTAGGCCTAGAGGGGTCCAATGAGCTTCAAGCATGAGCTACAAGGGGGGGTCGACCCAAGCAAGCTAGGGGGGTGCTTAGGGGATATACTCACCCACACACACTCACAAACACTCTCATTGTGTACTATGCAAAGTGCAAGAGCTCCCTCTCTTTCTCCAAGCAAGTAGAGGTTGAGAGCCTACACCAACACTCTTGGCTATGGAGTGCAAATCCATCCAAGAGCCATGCTTCAATGCTTGAGCTTGCCATCTATTTCTTCTTCATTACTAGGCTATTATGTATGCTAGCACAAGAGTTATGATAAGTGAGGAACTAGCTTTTTCTCGTATGAAATGTTTCTTCTTCCTCTTCCCTACCCTCATTCCCTGCTAGCTCTCTCCACCTTCGAAGGTGTTTGAGGTCTTGGGACTAAGGCTTGGTATAGTTAAAGCTTTCTTTCTCTTTGGATTCCTCCTCTCGAATGGGAGAGAGTCTTCTTTTGGGGGTCTCTTCAAGAGGCCTCCTAAGCTCTCTCTCCTCTGGGAGAGGAAGGGAAATTCCATAAGCACGAAGTTGTTGAGTAACTTCGGCTTGCAAAGTAGGGTTGCCCATAGCTTGTTGCAACCTAGTGACGAGATAATTCACAAACATGGGAGCACCATCATTAGCACCTTCATGTGCAAAATCAAAGCTATCAATGTTCATTCTACTCTCTTGATTATTGTCAGCCATTTTAACAAAATTTATGTTTATACTTAGTGTATGCTTTCGCAATACAAAACCTTAGTTGCCACTCCTCTTAGCCTTTGGAAATCGGCTCTTAAGTATCTACACCCACGGCTCAAAGTGGTTAATTATAGAGAGTAGAGGAGTAGGTCTAACATAGCAGAGTTGCCAAGGGCTAGCTCCTTTCGGACTTCTTATGGCTCAATAATGGTAAGGCCGTAGGCAAGTCTAAAATGACTCCATTATTAAGTCCAAAGCTCCCGAGGTGTGCACCATCCCCCACATAGTGGGCTTAACAAAACCGATATTAGATCCCAGTTCCACTTACTCTATTATAATTAACAACATCAACCATTTATAGGCTACTTAAGGACCTCTCTTCTTAAGCAAGAAAAGAGAAACCAAATGCTCTGATACCAATGTAATGGAATTTGCCTATTCAATTTGAGAGTAGCGGAATTTAATGAGAGTACTTTCAAGAAATGATTTTGTGAGCATAGCGGGTTGACATAATTGAAGATAGCAACATAATCAGAGCAATTAGTTAACTTGGCATAGACAATACTTTTGCAAGAGAGAGAATTTAGAGAACATGACAACAGTTGAGGACCGGATTTATGTGGAGCCGGTCCCCCCTCCAATATGCATTTGCATTATGATTTCTCCCATAAAGAGAGACTTGTTACAATACATTCTTTGTGTTCCTTGTGACCTAGGTGAAGCAATGAAGATGGAAAGCTTCATGCATCACCATCATAGCATAACCTAAACTTGAAGAAAGCTTTAACTATACCAAGCCTCAGTCCCAAGACCTCAAACACCTTCGAAGGTGGAGAGAGCTAGCAGGGAATGAGGGTAGGGAAGAGGAAGAAGAAACATTTCATACGAGAAAGAGCTAGTTCCTCACTTATCATAACTCTTGGCACATATGTGAGTTTATGATCTAGAACTGTAGTGCTTGAAGTGCTCTATCGGCTTGTCTTTACGGCTCGTCGATTGGAGTCACGGTGAAGAAGTTATGGCACTTTGAAGTTTAAGTCGATTGCAGATCTGTACCGGATTGGGCAACTGCAGCTGAGTTGAGAGAATTGAAATGAATGCACGGGCCTGAAGTGCTCACTTTGCGCAGTGCGTCAGTCTTTTCAGATCAGTAATCGAAGTTCCGGTTGCCAAGATATTAGCCTTTAAAAATTCGCCGGGGGCCGGCTCCGTACCAGTTTGATCCGCTCAGCCGGTGTGCCATCTGGGATTTTTTTAAACTTTGGCCGAGTTTTTGGAATGTCCTGCAACAACACTTTGGTTGATATGTTGTGCCTGACAAGAATATTATTTATCGGAGGTTGCTGATAGTAGGAAATGCTCGACACGGCTATGGCTTAAGCAGATACAAATTGAGGGTCATTGTTCAAATGCAATCACTTATACTTGCATCTAGCTAGCACGCTTGTGGCACTATTCAAGAACTTTTTAAGGGCGTCAAAATTCACGATGATATTGTTAATCGAGGGCTATTGGAGAAAGTTGTTGTGCTTGGCAGTACCTCGATCGGCATGTATGCTAAATGTGGTGCCCTAAATGCAATGGTTAGGCCGCCCAAGGAAGGTGAGCCAATGTCTGTCCGATGGCTACCCAAGCAGAGGCTGCCCAATGCTTGGCAATACCTAGGTCCGCATGTATGCAAAATATGGTGCCAACAAGGGCCAAAGGCCACCGACATTAAACCCAAGTGGGTATGGTTGGAGGCCACCCGCCCAATGAGCAAGGGGCCGCCCACTGCCCTAAAGTGAGCAAGTGTGAAAAACAAAAGGAAAATGGCGTGAAGGCGAGCAGCTGCAGCCGCGTAGGAGGAAGGGAATAAGCTCACGCTGGGGGCTGGAAGGCTCGGACGCCGCTGGCCATGAAACGAGTTTTGGCAAGCAGACATGCACGAAGCCATTCGGCGCTAGTTCCAGGACATTTCATGCGGGTCGACGAACCGCGGGCCTGCCACGTCATCACCGTGGTTCCTGCGCCACGTCATTAGCGCCCGGCGCTATTGCTAAGGGAGGGTGCACGTTATAAATAGGGACTTCATGCAAAAGGAGTGGTAACGAAGAAGGAGAGATTAGGGAAGGAAACGAGCAAGAAGAGGGAGGAAGAGGGTTAAGCTAAGCAAGGAGGGATCTCCATCGAAGCAAGAAGAGGCAAGAGCTTCTCGAGATCTCCATCATAGCAAGAAGAGGCAAGAGCTTCTTCTCAATCTCCATCAAAGCAACAAGAGGCAGGAGCTTCTCCTTGAACTCCATCGAAGCTAAGAAAGAGGGGAAGCTAAGCAAGTTTCTCTCTTGACCTTCAATAGAATCCAAGCCAAAAGGGAGCTCTCTCTCTCAATCCAAACCGCCAAGGGCGAGCTCTCTCTCTTAACCTCCAACCCAAGCAAAGGCGAGCTCTATCTTTATCGACCTTGGCAAGGCTCAAGCAAAAGGCTTTGCAACCAAGGCACCGAGGAGACTATTCCTCATCGGTTTAGGCAAGGAGATATCATCATGGCTTGTAAGCAGTCATAGAAGAGGAAATACTTTCGGCATAGACATTGATTGAAGACAAATTCAACAACAGACAGAATCGAGACAATAGGATTTTCCTCGTCAGCAGGCAAATTAGCCTAATTATCTCTTTTTGATGGATTGCAGAGCCGTTAACGGCCCGGAGTGATCTGTAATGGGAGTTTAAGCTCCTTAATTGTCATTAGCATTATTTAATGGTGTCGTTAACGACACTTCTTCTCGATTGCGTGTCAGTTTCGTCGATGTTACCAATTTTCAAGCAAGTGTTGTGCGTCAACAGTATTACCGAGTAATTAATTGCTGTTGTATTGTGCGGTGTGATAATTTTTCACTCAAATTTTCCACAGCCAGCAGCCCGGTGCTGACCTGACTCAAGTTTCAAACACATATCCCCCGACAACGCAAAGGAGGGAGGAAAGAGGGAATCAAAAACCTGAATGGCACGGGCGAGACAGAGAGAGGGGGGAGGAACAAGCGAGACAGAGTGGGAGGGATGAGACTCGAGAGAATATTTGCATTAAGTGCTTGAAAGTACCTTGAGGTGATCATTAACCAGTAAGCGCTTTCACTTAGTACACGTCAAATTTTTACCCTTTTTTTCCATAAATTTTGAATTTAATCCCACTGTTTCAAATGCCTAAACCACCCATTTTCTCAACCCCAAAAACCATATACTATATAGTGGCAAAAGCGGTGCACCTATACATGCTTTCACCCCATAAGGGTAACCTGAGATTTAATGGTGGAAAATCAAGATACCAGTAGTGCAAAAAAAGAGCTTGCAAATAGGACATGAGATCCATGGAATCAGTGCAAGCAAGAACACCTTGTTGCACTGGAATAGAAAGGGCTTTGCCTCATGAAGGTTTTTATATATATCACACACACACACACACACACACACACACACACACACACACACACACACACACACACACACACACACACACACACACACATGGATCCAATCCACACCGAAGCTTTGACGATATAGCCATGGATAGAGCATTTAACTCTTTGTCTAAATAGGGAATTTCCCAACATCCTCGACATACCCTCAACATTCTTGAGTATCCTCAACATCCATATAAAACTTCAAATTTGGCTTCACGACTATGAGGAAGAGTGAGAGAAATATTGTATATCTCTCTCTGGATATACATTTTAGCTCTCCTTGTGGGCCATCAACATTGAAATTTTTGCTTTGGCATCCGAATTCCAACACATGATGTTCACAATATCCCTCTTTGGCAATTTAGCATCAACATTGTTTTTTTTATGTCTTCTTGGCTTCTTGGTAAGCTAGACCACGAGCTAGCTAGAAGTTCCATCCAGTGGTGAAGGCACAACATGGATTTGGATCAACAATGACATGTAGGTTTCACGTAGGCTCATAGGTTTATAGGGGGATAGTCCACATATGCATTATCAGAGACTATAAGTGCTCTTATAGGTCCTTGCATTTTTCAAAGAGGTTATTGTACGACATATGCATTTGAATCTCATGTATGATATTTGTGGTCTTTTTTAAGATACTGGTCTCTAATTTACATGCATAGAGCCTAGTTTGCTTATTACAAGCATATATTTACATGCATTTTATTGGATATAGGTCTACATAAGTAGGTTTGACGCAGTTTATAGATTTTCAATAGGATTATGCATGGTACATGCATCCTAGGCATTTACTAGTGTTTTGTGTGCTCTTTTGAGAGATGTATCGGCATAGGCATTTATTTTTATTTCTTACATCTCATCTAGCTCACACTCATGTATACTGAATTGCACACCTTGCCTTCCTACACCATTGTGGAGCTGATTTTGGCTTGATTTTTTGGTGGTTACCGAATTGTTTTTGAGACTTGGTCCAGAAGATGTCTCTTTCTAAGACTCAACTATAGATGTGAAGGGATGTGGTGAGTTTTTCTTTGAGCTAGGCTACTTTCAAATAATGAGATACCTTTGGTCATACAAGTTTGTTAGAGCATCCGTTTTACAAGGCCTTGCCATTGGTTATATATAGAGAGGGATAGGTATATTTGAAGTTGTGTTGGTGATCTATTTGCTTAGATTGACTTGGTTTATGCATGGTTTACCTTCTTGTGAATCTATGGTTGATTTAATGCACATTTTAGTTTAATTTTTGCTGCCTGTATAGGGAGACTCTACAAGATCTTTCCCCAAGTCTTGTTTATGCATTTCTTGGCACTTTGAGCTCCATATGAATTGATATTTTGCTTCTATTATAGAGGAAATTCTACCAAAATTTTCCTAGGTTTCACACCGTAGTTTCTTTGAATTTTTTCCAAAGTGTTTAATTCTTGGAGATATGCCCTCTTCTTTTGAGAAATACATTTAGAACATAAGGAAGTAAACTTGCATGAAATTTTTCATCTCAAAAGAGTAGATTCAAGACATCTCAATCCAATGTTCACTTACAGCTACTCTTTGAGCAGCCAAAGAGTGATGGCTACACGACTGCACAGTAAAAAATTCTTGATGCCAAAGCTAGGTCCACTAGTCATCTATACTTTGCAGAGTCTGTGTACTTTACTATCATCGGTGAAGCTAACACTAAAAGCCTTATAGGACAAATAGTGCAGTAGGTACAAAAGCAAGAGCATAAGTAACAAGGTTTACTTGATGGAGAATCTATTCAAGCTTCACATGAAAGAGGGTGACAACGTTTTTGAACACTTAAACATGTTCAACATAGTTTCAATCAATTGAAATTGCATGGAATTGATTTGACAAAGAGGTGTAGTCCATCTTGTTGTGCTCTCTATCTTCCTCATTGGACATTTTTTGTACATCCATAAGAAATTTTAGTCTTGGGATAAATTGGTCTACAATGACACGTAGCTAGTTTTCTTAGTAAATATATTTGTAGGAAGAATATGGAGCTCCCAAACAGGGTGATGTGTATATGTTTCCAGTGGAAAAGGACATAAGAGTACCCTAACACTAAAGATGTGCTCGGGGTCCTACCTCCCTCAGATATTCTAGTCTTTACAATAGATCTCAGCCCATATATTCTTGTTGTAGAAGATGCCAAATTTGATCAAAATTGGATCATAGATTTTAGAACCAATCTCCATGTGACACCTCATAGAGAGTAGTTCTCTACTTATGAACATACATGTGGAATAGTGAAGCTCAATGATGCTTATGAGCTTGATATAGATGGTGTTGGAGACATTAAGCTCGTTCTGCATAATGGTAAGGAGTTCATAATCAAGAATTTCAGACATATCCCCAAGTTAGGAAAGAGTTTGATATCTGTTGATCAACTTGATGACTTGGGTTACACAACAACCTTTGGAAATGGTTCATGGATTAGAACAAGAATGGATTTTTTTTTCTCACAGGAATTGTGTGTGTGTTTGTTAAGTGATTGTGCTTAATGTGCATGTTTACACACTTGAAAATTGAAATGTATGTGTGAATTGATATGCAAAATGAACTTAATTGATTAATTTGATAGTGTTTTTATCAATGTGCATAAATTTTTCTAATTGAACTCCAAATTGATCAAAATTGAAAAAAAACGATCAGAACAGTCCACAACAATCGGATTTTGATTAGCATTTTGATAAATGATTGATTGAAATGCCAAAATACATTGATAAGTGTCAAATTTCAAGTTCAATTGGTTGCATATTTTTTCAAAAACTTTTTGGTAATATTTTCTCTATTTTTTAATTAGAATTTTATCATTTTTTGAAAATTTTTGGAGCCATGATAAAAAATTTAAAATGTTTTGAAAATCTGTATATTTTCAAAACAAACACACCCCACAACATCCCCGTCTCATAGCTGATAGGTGCAAGTTGCCAATGGCTCAAATGCCGAGTTGTAGTTGTCACTGGGCAGACTTAGCATTTGTGTACGACTTTGATAACTAAGCAGACTTCATAACACACATGTCAAGTCCGAAGGGTAACCGGATCACATAGCACTTATGAGGCATGAAAATCTTTTTGATACGGTCGTTCAATTGAAAACGGGTCTTTGAGAAGCCCTCCAAAACTCAAAAGTATTTGCAGTATCAAACAACTACTACTATGGTCCACACAAAAGGCGGCATGATAAGATGCGCAACTTATATTACCAAGGTGTAAGGATATATGTTGACCTTCATGCTATTGTGTTTATTGAGGACCATCCACTTCACATATAGCTTCTGTTCCACAAAACTTCTCTTGAATTGCCCATATTGCAGAATATGCAATGGGTACGTTTCCAAACTATGCCCAATGTGGAGCACACCACACCATTTTTGCCTGCTAGATGAGGATAGGGATGTCAATTGGGAGCATTAAGAACATGAAGACTAATTGATAATCAATTTTCCAAATATTTGGAGCGTCAAAGACATGCTTTTCTCAGTTATCACGAGAGAGAGAGAGAGAGAGAGAGAGAGAGAGAGAGAGAGAGAGAGAGAGAGAGAGAGAGAGAGAGAGAGAGAGAGAGAGAGAGATCCTCTATTAGAAATCACACTTCTGAGGAAGAAAAAATTCTAGAGAATCGAAGGCATGCTTCACTTGAAGAATTTACTTGTGAGCTTTTGTCAAGGTATCACATTTGGCATGCACACTCACCAATGTGCTCCCTAAATCTGCATCTTTCTTAGGGAACTCACTATTGAGGAGCTCAATGTTATCCTATTGACTTGGTACAAATCCTTGTTTTGAGCACTAGTATATCCTACAGGCTCCAAGAAATGACACTAATGAACCGTGAATGCCTTTGTAAGGGCACCACATTTGGTGTACATATCGACCAAAGCATTGCCAAGAAGAACTTGTTTCTTGAATAGTCCCTGACTTGTAATCCCATAGTGTTGATGAGCGTTATGTTCTTTTGGAAGAGCACCACATTTGGCATACATACCAACCAAAGCATTGGCAAGCACAACACGTTTCTCCAACAATCTCTGACTTGCAATCTTATAGTGTTGTTTTTGTGCCTTTGTAAGGGCAGCACATTTGGCACACATACTGATCAAAGCATTGCTAATCATAACATGTCTCTCCAATAGTCCTTGACTTGCAATCTCATCGAATTCTCTCCCACATGTGAAGGTCATAAAAATAATCCTTCTTATGAATGCAAGCTTATAGGTAGGTCAAAAGAGAAAAACTTTTTGCTTAATGACTCTCTTCATGCGTGTGCTTAAATTCTTCCTAGTTTCTTTGCCATAGTCGTTGGGCATATCATGCCATCAACAAGCTCCTAGAGGAGATATTGGAAAGGATGCACATGGAAAAACATCCCAAAGCTTCCTTCCCAGCGTGAGCATTATGCTACAATCAACAACTTCAAAGAGAATGCATATTAGAAAGGTTTCCCATTGAGAGATTTTTCGTGTGTAGTGAGGGATCAATATTTGACATACATAACAATCAAAGGATTACGAAGTGAAACATGTCTCTCCCATAGCCCCTGAGTGGAAATCTCATTGTGAAATCTCTCACCCATGTGAAGGAGTTGTATAAGGCCACATGTTCTTGGATTTAGAGAAAGGTCTTCCCTTTGCATCCGGTTAAAACAGCCTAGAGCTTCCTTGCGACATCACATTGGACATATCCTTCAACACATGTGTGATTGCATCTAGGCCTTCCCTTCATATCTGGTGGACAAAAGACATGATTTCTTGCTACACCCATGATGGGTTAATCCTGCAAAAATCAGTGCACTCCAAGAGACCAAATCTAAGAGAAGATGCCCATCAAGGATTTTTTGTAATTCATATTGGTAGTGTATGTTTTTTCATTTGAAGACAATCTTTTGTTTGGATTTTTTGAAATTACTCAAGTCTCTTGGATCGCTCCCTTATCAAAAGAAAATTATTAAATTAATGCAATGTTTCATCATGGACAATCTCAAAACCTATCTCGCACTCAATGAATTGCAAGACCATATCCTCAGGTGACAAATCAGTGTTTCATTTTAAAAAAGACACCACAATTTTGCATGCATGTTGACTGAAACATTACCCACAACAATCTTAAACCAACAAGCTCATCAATAAATTTTTTTGCCCATAACAGAGAGTGTCAAGTACTTTCAAAATGCAAGCATCTGTGACCAAATCATTGCCACGTGTGACACTTTCTTTTTAATAGTCCCAACTTAGAGTGTTCTACTAGATGTATTTGTGTTGCAATGAAGTCCCTCCAAGTGAGTTAGTAAAGAGCATGTATAAATTGTCTTCTGAACAGTAATATCTCTTTAATGCTATCTCACTCTAGTTCGTGCATTTTTTGTTCGTGTAAGAATGTGCTAGTATTTTGTGGTTGTTCCATTTCAACATCCAACACAAAACAAAAAAGAGCACATCCACATTTTTCTTGAGCTTCCATCTAATTCCATCTGAATCCATTGTAAACACTCTTGTCATTTGTTAAGAATGTGTTTACAAATTTGTGATTATATTCTTTCACCATTCAACAATACTATACATCTCTTTAAAAGAACCTTGAAGACAAAAGCTTGCACACACGTGAGCACACACATGCACACACAGACAAAGCTTATGCTTTGATCACAAAGTGTGCTACCTTAGCTTTGACTTATACCATTTCTAGTATGTTACGATCATAATGTCCCAACTTTGATACATGTACCTCGCAAGAGAACCATATGAGAAATTAATATTAACTTAAATTTATAATTTGGATTGTTTGAAATATAGTTTTTTAAAAAGTGATATTCCCTTTTTATGTCTGAAAAAAACAAAAACATGCAAGGTTCCTTGCATGGAGGAGTCTGCACATTCCTCCCCAATTTTCAAACATAATACATAGGAACATGCCACCCCATTGTAGCATAAATTGTTTAGTGAGTTCATTTCACTGCATTGTTGTCGAGTAAAGAATCCAGAGGCTTTCACATACCCTTCTATTTTGGCATTCATTTCTCATATGTGATAACCGACATGATGTCATTTGATAAACTTTTGTCATTGAAGGTATTGGTATGCTTCCTACACCAATTGTATATCCTACAACAATCAAAGCATTCCAATTAATAAATATGTCATTCAAAACATTGCCAATATGAAATCTTTTTTCAAGGTGTCTGTGACTAAGAATTGCCTCTCCATGTTAAGACCTATATAAGTGTTACTCATTGGCACATATGATATTAATTCTTTGATTCTCTTGCATGCTCAAAGCCAAACCATCCAAGCTCCATCTTGTCCCATTTTTTCCAAGCACCTAGATAAGTGGACCAAACTAAAGGATAATAAGGTGATAGAGTTGTGTTTATTACTCTCATAGAAGCTTTGTCAAAATACCTTGTCCACTAGAAAAGGTCAACTTGCATTCTTTTTGTCTGAGATGCTACCATCTTTTTTCTTCATGCAATAAAAAATCTAGAGTGTAGATGAGGAGAATTTTGAGGTCGCACAAGGGATGAAGCAAACTTTGTATCACTACAAGGAACTCCAAGAGATTATAGCTACTCTTGGAATAGACTAGATATTCAAAGAGAAATGTTTAATGATATCTAGAGCTCAAAAAATTTAATGTCAAATTTACCAAGCTTGTGACAACTCATCCAACACATTCAATGTCTACATGCATTGAGTACACTAAGAAAGTGATGGTACCTGGGGAGGTGCCCTCATGTTGCATCCAACAAAGGTGGCTCAAAGATTCCTTGACCAGCCATTGCTAGGCATATCTCTTGTAAACACACTCCAAGATACTTTGTCTAGTGACAAACCCTCGCTTCACATCTTGTGAAGATAGCTCAAAGCTTGCTATGTGTGTTTGTATGGTGTGTGTGTGTGTGTGTGTGTGTGTGTGTGTGTGTGTGTGTGTGTGTGTGTGTGTGTGTGTGTGTGAGAGAGAGAGAGAGAGAGAGAGAGAGAGAGAGATGCTATTCAATAGATACACAAACATTGCACATGTGTATGTGTGTTTTTATGGTGTGTGTGTGTGTGTGTGTGTGTGTGTGTGTGTGTGTGTGTGAGAGAGAGAGAGAGAGAGAGAGAGAGAGAGAGAGAGAGAGATGCTATTCAATAGATACACAAACATTGCACATGTGTATGTGTGTTTTTATGGTGTGTGTGTGTGTGTGTGTGTGTGTGTGTGTGTGTGTGTGTGTGTGTGAGAGAGAGAGAGAGAGAGAGAGAGAGAGAGAGAGAGAGAGATCATACCAACTCATGATACACAATTTAGTTGCAAACGTGAGCGACCCAAATGTGTGTTTTTATGGTGTGTGTGTGTGTGTGTGTGTGTGTGTGAGAGAGAGAGAGAGAGAGAGAGAGAGAGAGAGAGAGAGAGAGAGAGAGAGAGAGAGAGAGAGAGAGAGAGAGAGATCATACCAACTCAAGATACACAATTTAGTTGCAAAGTGAGCGACCCAAAAGTCTTGGTGGTCTATAATACTAAAAATATTACTGCCATGTGGAGCCACGAGAGTTCAAGGATTTGAATTGCACACATGTAGCCACAAGAGTTTGAGGATTTGAATTGCATTCTTATGCTAACAAAGTAGTTAATCCCGAGTTGTGGTCAGCCACTCCACCCCCTCACACCCACGATTTGAACCCTTGCTAGCAAGTGAGAGTGCAACGCCCTAACCATTACACCGCATGTGTCACTCCAAAAATGCTAATATTGAGATGAAAACTAATTTTGGAATAAAAAATAGTTAGTTTTTATCCCGAGACTAGTTTGATCTATGCATGGGATCAAGCCATGGGACCAACATTCCACGGGGACAATTAATCCCATCCACCCTGATTGTGTGGTAGATATAGATGATGCACTGCAAGCACTGTGCACCGAAAGTTCTCGAGTGATGAGGATGCAATTGGTGCAAATGGGACAATTGTTACAAGTTGAGAAGACTTCCATTCTTTAAATAAGATAAATAGATGACGCACATGTGACAAATGTGTGAGTCACAACTATTTCAACTAGTGTGGGATGATTAGTATGCTAGAGCATCGATGAACTAGAGCATCATTGATATATGCTATGCTCCAATGAAAGGGTTGTAGGTATTATACCTATATTTTGTGTCAAAACTTGATCCCAAAGCGTATATTTACAAATTATTAGTCATCAAAACTTCACAAGAATGTAAAATTACAAATTAGGAAACTTTATGCATTATAATCCATACTTATGTTGTCATGTTGTGGCATATGCATCGTGTGAAATAAAAACATTCACTTCACTTTTGACACTTTTGAATGCATGGTACATAAAAGAAATAATGTATATATTGTGATATGCTAAAGCAACTACTATGGTTGGTGTCATATGCATAGCTATCTAGGGTTCATGGACCTGGATGTGGCATCATTGCATGTTTTTTCACTTGATAATATGCCTAATTTGGTTTTACAGTGTACATATTCCAAGTGTTTCATGATGGCACACTCATCTCACCTACAAAGATTGATGCGGGCAAAAATTGCCAAAAATAACAACTAACATCATTGCATGTTTTTGTACTTGATAATATGCTTGATTTGGTTTTATAATTTACATATTCCAAGTGTTTCATGGTGACACACTCATCTCACCTACAAAGATTGATGCGAGCAAAAACTGCCAAAAATAGCAGCTAACAAACGTCGTCATAAAATTGCATGGAAAGTGATCCAAGATGGAAAAGGGATGAAACTGATGCATATCTATGTTTTTTATTTGTATGCAAGTAATCACAAATTTAGGGTTTTTTCTTACTCTGTTTGGGATTCATCACATAGAAAATGGTCCTTTTTGGGTAAAAAATGAGCTAGCAATTACTTAGTTTTGGTCAAAAGTGGAAAAAAGGCCTAGAAATTGACACATCAACTCATATGATTGTAGAGAAGAGAGATATGGATGCTTCTTAGTGAAAAAAACCCTGCAATTTTTCCCTTCTAATAAATTCACTTCAAGGTTGTGCTGAGTGTGTAGTGTAGCCCAATCTCTTTACTATCTTGTGCTTGTATTCCATGAAAGAGGTTTGGGTTTTAAATGGTATTTGTGCTTGTTAAGGTTTCATGGCTTAAACTTCAGCGTTTTTAATTGCTCTTTTTAAGTAAAATTGGATGTGAAAGAGGTTTGGGTTTTGAATGGTATTTGTGCTTGTATGAGAGTTGAGGTTTCATGGCTGATATTTTAGTGTTTTTAATTTCTCTTTTTAAGTAAAATTGGATGTGAATTGGTGATTTTTTCATCATGAACTTGCTTACAAAAACAAGTAGATTCCAAGCACAATCAGAAAGAGTGTTTGTGATCGTTCTGTCACGAACGCTCTTAGACTTTAAGCCATCTTTAAGAAGAGGATTTGTGATTTTCCATAAACACTTTTTCACAAAGTGTTTGTGATTCTCATTGTGAACTCTCACAACCAAAGGTTTTGCACCTTCCCAGCTATTCCGCACACTTCTCGACATGCTTTGGTGAACCCAACGCGAAGTAGCTAGGATGAGGGTTCAAAAACTTATTTTCAAAAGTTTCAATATAATACTTAAAGCTATGGATCACCAAGAGCAACAAGGTATATGTTTTGATTAAGGTACAATGCAAATGTTTCAAGCATTTGCTATGTTTATGCAACAGCAACAAGTTGCAAAAAGAAGGGAGGTGTCAACAACCAAAGCCCTATAAGCTATTGTGAACAAAATGGACCAGTTTGAAGGAAAAGATATGACAAAGTATCTTTGTGGATATGTGAAGGAGATGGAGTTACAACATGTAACAAAGGTGGACATGATTCAAAATTTTGAGCTTGTTATGGTCCCTAAGATTAGAGCCCATGTAAGGGGAATCAAGGAGGAGCATGGAAGAAATTGCGAGCAATTTAAATTATCTTTAAAGGAGGAATAATTCATGGAGGACTCTAAAGGGTTACAAAAAGAACTTTCTTAAAATGGTTTGAGAAGACAAATAAGGACTTTCCATCACCGAATTGTTCTTAGCAATGCTATCCTCAACTACTAGGAACACAAAGAGGTACTTTGGATAGCGAAAAGATTGAAATGTTCCTTCAAGCTATAGGTCCTAAACTTCAAGAAAATTTAGAGCTACTTCTTAAAGACAAGATTACAGAACACGGTCTAAAAGCCGAGTGGAAAGAGGTTGAGAATGCGGTCTCATTGCTTGCTAAGAGGCAATGTTGTAGAGACAAGATGGTGGTGAGTGGTGTTACTTTTACCTCTAGCATGTGAGAGATTCCAATAAAGCCTACTATTGTGAGTCCAAAAGGTGATAATTCTATTCTTGATGAGCTTTTTAAGGGCATGCAAGAAATGAAGTTAAAGCTGACAAGACTTGAAGAAAAGATCAACCTGTGGACAAAAATCCCAAAGAAAAAAACAAATTGTACACGGATGCATATGGTATGATAGCAGAGACCATGGAAAAAGGGATTTTGATTGCTTCAATGATGCTTTGAAAAGAGATATTGTGTTTTTAAAGGATGGGAAGATCTATCTACAAGAGACAAGTATGTTGTTAGGAACTAACTTTGGAAAAGGAGGTATGCAAAAGTTAGTGGAGGACATGGCGATCAATCATGAAATCTCTGCAAAGGAGGCCGCTACATATGGGGCAAATATAGAGGTAATTTCAAAGAAAGGGTCAAAGCCTACTCAAGATGCTTTTGAAGAGGTCAATAGGTTGTGGCCATAAGTAGTGGCATCATCCAAAAATAGCTAAACAAGTAACACACAAAGCTAGTGATTGCATATGCCATACACCAAGTTGGGATGATCTTGTAGAGTTTTATCAGTGCATGTCTATCTTGAAAAATTCCATAACAATGAAGGTATCGTGGAAGAGAAGCGTAGAGATGAGAATGGGGATGTAGGCACCTCTACTTCAAAGAGGGCTACAAGAGCTAGAGGAAGTAAAAGGATCAATGATCATCTTATGATACTTCACTGGTAGTCAAAAAGATGACCCATATGTTCACATCCATGCATTTGAATGATATTTATGAGGATGTTTGGGCTTAGTACTTTCCTCATATATTGAAGGATGTAGTATGGGTATGGTATTACCATTATCCAACTTGCAAACTTAGATCTTATAGTAGCTCAAAAAGTATTCCTTCACAAGGATGAGTACTAGATAACGTCAAGCAAGGAAATCTATCTATTAAAAGCTATTCTATGTAATTAAAAGATCTCACAAGGACATCTAAGGAACCACCATTAGAGAAATGAGCACGTGCATGGTTCTTGAGTGGGTCCAAAATTTGTTTCGAAGTAAGAAACTCGTAGAACAAGAGTTACTAGCACCAACTAAAAGGTTTCATGATCTGGTGCAAAGGGCTCTAAAATTGAATCAACAAGCTAAGAAAGAGAAGGTTTGAAGAGGAAAAGAGAGTTCCAATTCTAGTCATCTAATAAAATATTTTCAATCGTATGTAGCTCTTTAACACTAGGTTGGTAACCTAACAGGACATAAAAGTGTCCTTTCAGGGTTTTGAAAAAAACCTCCAAAACCATAGTAGATCCACTCATTTTGTAAAATCCTTTCATGAGGTTATAGTTCAAGGCCTACTACACATGGAAAAAATAAGAAACTTGTGAAATTTCTCATCTTTTGGTCACACCAAGCCTCCAAAGTTGATGGACCAGTACATTTTCATCAAAACAGTCATTTCTTACGTTTTGTTGCATAAAAATAAAATTAGAGATTTTTGTAGGACTTGAGATAAATTCCCTAGTTAACTTCAATGGGTTGGTGATCAGAACATATGATTGCTTCTCGCTCACTATTTTTTGTTTTGCCAAAAGAAATAGGTACAAAAAAGTTGAATTTTTATCATTCTGCAAACCTATCATCAAAGTTTCTATAGCCACGCTCAATACAAATAATATATGCATGTTTTCTTAGTTCCCTATTGTCCTTTAGGTTTATAAGGAGCCATGGAGCATGTCAAAAGAATAGTACATCTCTTACCAAGGGGAATCTTGGGGACAAAGATGAAGTGCCAAATACAGCAAACATGAAAAAACTGGGTTCAACATTATGAGTTGTAGAATCCCATAGAAACTATTGAATATCTAGCCAAATTTGATCCTTATGACTAGATATGGTTACTACCTACAAAATTCTTGTAATTGTCACAAGAAACTAACAATATTGAAAAAGCTATACTTGATATACTAGAATGTTTCGTTTTCTTCTATAATTGAAAAAATCAACCATCGTTGTCTACTATGAAAAATAGGGTATTAGGTGCCCCAAAACTCAAGGAATATTAGCTTTATGTTACAATATGCAACATAGAAAATCAAAACTGCATTTGGATATCATGAAAGCCACCAAAAAAATCATAGAAGAGCTAAAATTGGCTAAAAAACAGGATTTGACAATTTTTGTAATTTGGTCATAACTTACAACTTTAACATTTATTTCTCCCTAGAAGCATCAAGACATGTTGAGGACTACTAAAGATAGTTCTTTATCATTATAGACCTCACAAACATGAATTCTAGAGTGGTATAGTTGCAAAAAGTTGAAAAAAGCCAAAAACAGGACCCGTTTTTTCACACAGTTTAGGTTGTGAAATGTTGTGCAAGGACAAGGTTAAAGATGGAATTGATATTCCAAAAAAGTGTCGAGTTTTTTTCAGCTCATGAGACAACTTTCTAGACAGATAGCACCTCAAAATCCATTTTGAAACTCTTGACATAATTCAAGCAAAATGGTCACTTAACAGGACATAAAAGTGTCCCAGGACATAAAAGTGTCCCATTACCAACCTAGTGTTAAATAGTGATTCAAAAGACACATTCAAGAGTAGGAAGAATGGATCCTACACTAAGAAGATTGAGGAGTCGTCCAAGCACACCTCTGAGATCTCTAGGACTAAGCCTTCAGTAGAAAAATTAGAGACCTGATGCAAAAAATGCAAATCAAATGAACATTGATATGATGAATGTTGCTAGTGCACTTAGTGCAAAGCTTTTGGGCACCTATGGAGGAATACGTGTTATATCAAAATTCATCATTTCAAGGAAGGAAAAGATATCTCCATGATAGTGATAGCCATTTTTCGGCTTTCCATATTTGCCATAGTAAGCTACGTCACCCTATCAAATCACTCAAACATTTTGGTTATCCCTACCATTTCACTGTACATAGGCGTGTGTGAGTTAGGGGACTTTTCCCATATCTTCTTAAAAACCCTCAGCTAGCTAGTCATTGGGCTAGTTGAGCCAAAAAAATAAAAAAATATAAGTATATTATGGCCCATTTGTGTGTAAATATTTTATTGTATATGGGGCCTAAATAAAAGGAATTTTCATAATTATTTTGGTATTTATTTAAATATTTCTACCTATGGTGTGTTATTTATGCTATGTACATTGACTCACCATTACCATAATTTTTTCTTACCATCTTGCATACTCTTTATTCCATATAAAAATAATTTCATGCAAGCTTCTCTTATTTTTGGTGTAACTCCATCCCAACAAAAATCCAAAAAAACTAGTTTTATTTATGTGTATATTTTTTCACTATTGTGATTTTTCCTTCCTACATCTATTCTCTTTTACTCTCATAAATTAGAACACCAAAAATATTCATCTTTTTATGGTAGACTTATAATGAGAGAGATTTATTTTGACCCCTTTATATTTTTTCCACCTATATTATTTATATTTGACATGTACATATTTTTTTAGACCCCTCAATATTTGATTTTCTTAGTTGTACTATTCACTTATATCATGATCTCAACAATATCTTCAATTATAGACCTACCAAATAAGTTCAAGGGTATGTGGAATGCATGCATGCACCATGGGGAGCTCACTCTTGGAGGTATTCAAAAGAATCATCCAAAGAAGGACCTCACAAGGGCCTTGTGCAGTGGAAAAAACAGTCGGTTTTGCTGAATTTTTAAAGATCACATGCTCCCCGAATTTGAAAAGGTAATACAAACAAAAGTTGTAGCTCATGAGTTGAAATTTCACCTCAAATGTTGTCATATTTTTTTGAGCTACGAGCTGTGAGCTATGATTTTATTGGTGGACCCCAGTTTGCCCATGCTATGCAGCCACACTCCCTCTTCCACTTTACCATTTTCCTCTTTCACACACACCTCTCCACTCATCATCCCCACCTCTCTGCACCCTACTCACCTTCTTCTCAACCTTGAAGAATAAGAGAAACCATGGTGAACTCATGTCTCCTACACACACTTCCATTCCAAAATTGACCACCTAGCCTCATTTTTTCTTTTCCATATTACCCATACTTATAAAAAAAACCACAAAATTTAGTCTCTTCTCTTGAAAGACAGCATCATGGTGATTGATTACTCATGTTCACTTACCTTGGCTCCCAAGGAAGGTCAAGAGTGGAGAAAAAACGTACCGTCAAAGCTAGTGGACCGTCAACAAGCGTCAAAATTGACCCTACTCAAAACACTTGGAGCATCGACATTGTAAGAAATCCATGTTTTCTTACCTATTAAGAGTTTTTTCTTCTTTATTTGTATCCTACATGGATACTCCCATTGTAAATATCCAATTCCATTTGTAAATCAATAAAAATACTAACTCTACTAATTTACTAACACTAACCTAGTATGAAAAGTCCTATCACCTCCACTTCTCTCTCTCTCTCTCCTCTTCATCTATCCACACCAACTTCTTGATAATTCCAAGAAAAAGAAATTAGATAAGTGCTGAAAATCTAACCCAACCATGGTTAGAGGAGTAACCCTAGCCATCAAAATTGCTATAAAAGGAGGGTGTAGCTAGCACAAAAAGGGGGGAGCCATAAGCAAGAGCACTATGCTATAGATTGAGAAGCCAAGCTAAACCTCTCTAGAAGGAGGTCTTGAGTGGAGGCTCATTGTCGTAAGCTTGTGCATGTGTTGTAATAGGGGTGATTAGCACGGGAACTCTATGCCATTGTAAGAGAGAGAGAAATCATTCATATGAGAGTGGAAAATCTATCATTCCTCCTACTAGTGTAAGCCCAACATTTGTTGAATCAAGGAGGGTGGATTTGGACTAAGCTTGGATACTTTGTCTCTCTTCCAACGTGAAGTAATGGACAACAATGATGTGTAAGTGTCTTGGTGATATTTTTAGTTCTTGATAGCTTGTGTCTGGGTGTTGTCATCAATTTAGCCATAAATCCCACCTATTGTAAGAGGGCGACAGGGTGGAGAGGACTCCCCTGGCCTTAAGACAGTGATTGGTGTGGCTTTTCTTGTGATGTGTCGTGGTGAAATTTACTCAAGCTATGTTGAACAAAAACTAATCTCACTTTGACCAGTCATGACAGATTTGTAAGAAGGTATTAATGCAACAAGAACCCCCTTCCTCTTCTCTCTCTTTCTTACATATATAATTGTGTTTGCTTGATCATTGCCGATACATTTCAAAGCAGCCTGAGCACTATCTCTCTCTCTCTCTCTCTCTCTCTCTCTCTCTCTCTCTCTCTCTCTCTCTCTCTCTCTCTCTCTCTCTCTCTCTCTCTTTACGCGTCCTAGTTCGCATCCAAAACTAGGTGGTGCCCCAGATTTGTGTAGGGTTAGGTTGCGGGTTTGTGTGTGTGTGTGTTGTTTTCTCCAACCCCAACCCAATTGAGCAGCACGGGAGCCTAGAAGGGTGTTTAGAGGCCACTCTTCTTGTTGCCCACCCCAGACCGCCTCAAATTGGTGCCCCCACGGAGGACGGCTTGTGTATTTTTGTGAAGGCTCACCCTTTAGCATAATCAAGTAGCTTGCATGAATCATGAGAATTTGTATGATCCCTTCATTCCCATTGCAAGGCAAAAGGTACACATAAGTGTTAGTACTAAGTTGCAATTTCAACGTGTAATTCGTAGAATTTTAGGTCCTCTTAGGTTGGCAGAGATAAACGCAACAGTAAATCCTTTTATTTTGACTCTCATTAGGTACGACCTTAGTTTGGACGTCTATATTTTTGTTTTGTTTTAAGAATTAGGTCATGTATAGACCATGGATAATGGCCCAAGAATAGAGGTTTTCCCCTTTCATTTCACTCCACACATTAGAATAAACATTGCAATTAGTAGAAAAATCCATTTTCAACAACGTATGGTGTTCATGTTTGGTGCCCAAAGAGTAGGAGAAATTCTCGCATCACTAAACCCTGTCATCCTGCCTCTTATTGATTATCATAGGTCATTTGATGTGAATATTTTTATTTTGTTGTAGAATAGATTGCAATTTAGAAAACATTATTGTGTAAATTTTTTAAGAAAGAAAAAAGAAATGTGTTGTTACTTTGAAACCGATTCAATGGAGGCCCAACGCCAAATGTCCGGATATTCTCTTTTCTTTGGAGAGCCTGGAGAGGATGCAGAATTATTTTTAGCAAATTTTAAGATATCTTGTCGTATCAAGAGGATAGTAACTGATCAAGAACGTGTAGAGATGTTTGAGGTGGTCCTTAGGAAAGATGCTAGCACTTGGTTTGACTCTTTGCCTGAGGAAGTTAAAGGGAATTACACGGAAGTTGTGAATCATTTCAAGAGATACTTCTTTGATCCCCAAAACACTCAAAAGCTATGGCAAGACATTGTTTCTCATAAGCAAAAAGACTTAGATGACTACTACTTGTACAAGAAAGAGTTTCTACGTCTTTGGGCTGTATGGGTGAGAAATGTTGCTAACTCTGGTGATGGTGCAGAGTTCCTAAAGAAGGAGAGGTTCATAGCCGGACTCTTTCCTGACCTTAAGATAAAAGTTGAGGCCGGTGCACCTGCTACCTTTGATGCAGCTGAAACTAGGGCTGCTGAGAAATATAGGAAACTCAAGTGCTTAAGGGGGGAGGTTCCAATAGAAGGTCTTAGACCCAAAGGTAAGTCACAAGCATCAACATCTAAGGATCTTCCTGAAGTAACGGTGGAAGTGATTGAGAAGTTAAATAAATCTTTAAACAGCTTGTCAATTCACCTTGCACAAGCTGTAGGTCCAAAGGGACAAGCAAAGAAGTCTGAAGAGCGAGATTCACGACCTAGGAGAGTCTTGCAATGTTGGAATTGCGGTGAGTCTGGACGTGGGATGTATAATTGTCCTTGGGCCTGTGGGGAGCGAGGGAGACCTAACTTGAATTACCCAGTGATGAATGCAGAAGAAGGAACTAGTTAGCAACCACGGCTTCTACAAAGGCCAAATGGAGCAAGACCACCTCCACAAGGAGTGGAAGGAGTTCCACCTTTGCCAGATCCAAATGTGCATGTAGTAGAGGTGACAAACTCAAATGAGGTTGACATGGAAGCAAATGGCATTAAGCGTGGCCGAGGAAAAGGTAAAGAGAAAGAAGGAGTCACATCACAAAGTGATCATGGACGAGAAAAGAAGGCAAAGGAGACCAAGGAAGCTAAGAGGACTCGACGTCGTATCAATCTCCAAGACTTCCCTCTTGGACATGGTATGGCTCCATACAACCTATTGGAAGACATGAGAGGTAAGGGTCCTGATATCTCATGGCCTCAGTTTCTTGCATTATGCCCACAAGTAAGGAGGGATTTAATGAAGGCAGTTAGCACTAGGAGAAAGATAAAAGAGAGTGTGTCTGTTGTAAAAATTGCACATGCTGAAATGAATGAGGATATTACACCTGTGCTAGATTGTTACATCAAAGGAAGATTGGTTAGGAAAGGTCTAGTGGATGGGGGTGCACAAATTTGCATCATCACAGAGGGAATCATGTAAAAACTAGGCATGCACGTCCATGAGACACCTGAAATTAAAGTCAAGATGGTAAACAATAGCAAAGCTAGGTTTGTAGGCATTTGTAAAAATGTCTCTGTGGAGGCCTTTGGCATTAAGAAGGTAGTGGATTTCTATGTCATGTCTACCAAAGGAAATGGTTACCCATTTATCCTAGGGAGACCATGGCTAATGAAAATGCGAGCTTTGCAGGATTCGGAGAGTGGAAAGCTAATTTGCAGGAATGACAATCATAAGAAGGTTGTCTTTGACATGAAGGAGCAACGCCAAGAGGAGCTCCATGAAGAATCATCTCAAAGTGAGACGGAGGAAGGCTGGACCAATAGCACTTCAGAAGGAGAAAGTAGCGGCAGCATTACTCAAGAGGAGTCTTCCATCAAAGTCATAGGGGTAAGGTTTAATCCAAACAACCAAGAGACCTCTTGCCCAGGTTTGGAAGAGGTAGGTTCCCAAGAAAACCAAAAAGTGGAAGATGAAAGAATGCTAGAAGGTATGTTATCTACAACACTTACAAAGTATGAAAGAGAGGAGCTCAGAGGTGTGTTAAGGAAATTTCCTAGGCTTTTCGCTAAAGACTACACCGATGTGCGTGGAGTAGAGGCTGTTCAACACAAAATTGAGTTGAAGCCAGAGGCCACACCTAAGGCTCAAAAGCTACGAAGGCTAGGAGTCATCAAGGAGCAGGCTTTACTCAAGGAGGTAAGAAAGCTTCTAGCAGCAGGTTTCATTTATCCAGTGGAGAATTCAGAGTGGGTCTCTCCCATTGTTGTCACTCCTAAGAAAAATGGCAAGTGGAGGGTGTGTGTGGATTACCGTCCGCTCAATGAGGCAACAAAAAGAGATCACTTTCCCCTCCCATTTCAAGATGAGATACTAAATGAGGTAGCTGGTCATGAGAAGTACACTGTGTGTGATGGATACTCGGGTTACTTTCAAATAGGTATCACATTGGAAGATCAGTTAAAAACAACCTTCATCACTCCTTGGGGTTGTTATGCTTTTAGAGTCATGCCATTTGGACTGACAAATGCTCCTGCAACTTTCCAACGCTTCATGAACATGGTGTTTCAAGCATTCTTTGGAAAGTCAATTAGGGTGTTCATTGATGATTTCTGCATTTATAGCTCAAAATCATTGCATCTACAAAGGGTAGAAGAAGGTTTAAAGAAGCTCTATGACATGGGAGGTCAACTCAACCCCGACAAATGTCACATAGGTGAGGATGAAGTGATCTTGCTTGGTCACAAGGTTTCCTATAAAGGCATTGAGGTGGATCCTTCAAAGGCAAAGGCTCTTATTGAGCTCCCATCACCCAAGAATCTCAAAGAGGTCATCTCATTCATTCAAAAGGTGAAGTATATGTCACGCTTTATTCACTTAGCTTCGGAGTTGCTTCATCCTTTGCAAAAGTTGACACAACAAGTAGAATTTTCATGGTCTTATGAGCTTGAAGAGTACTTTTGTAACATTAAAGTCATCCTGTCAAAGCTACCAACACTCATGCCTCCTTGTTGGTAGTACACATTCTTTGTTAGCTCTAGTGTTGGGAAAGAAACAATTGGAGCGGTTTTGCTACAACAAGATCCCCATAGTACCCGGATGCGACCCATCTACTTTGCTAGTAGGGTCATGAATGCTTTGGAGAGAGGCTACACGAAGGCAGAACTCATGATGCTTTCTCTCATGTTTGCGGGGAGAAAGTTTAGATCCTACTTGCTACCAAAACCTTTTGTAATTCTCACTGCAGAAAATTTGTTTCCTTGGGTGTCATCTCAAATGAATCTTAGCACTAGGATCTCAAAGTGGATTATGGAATTGCAAGAGTTCCAATACTCTTTCAAGGTAGAAGATAGTGTGCGTGCACAATTGGCAGGGATCCTTACTTATTGGGTACATGAGAAGGAGATTAAGGTGCCTGAAATAAAGACCCTACCGTTGCCACCACCGAAAAATATTCTTAATGCTTTTACCTTGTTCTTTGATGGAGCTTTTCGACGAGTCACAGGAAAAGCAAGGGGAGGGCTAGTTTTGCTCAACCCAAGTGGGGAGGTGGTCATGAAAGAGAAGGTCAATCTACCAGGTTCAACTAGCAACAATGAAGCAGAATACGACACACTACTTCATGGTTTGAAGATGTGCATTGGCCAAGGGATACAATGTCTCATGGTAAAGGGAGATGCACTTCTCATTGTTAAACAGATTTTAGGCATTTGGGCATGCAAGAATGAAAGCTTACGGACAAAAGTTCATGCCATTCATAGGATGTTTAATCACTTTGAAGAAGTGCAACTATATCATATTCCTAGGAAACAAAATGAAGATGCCGATTTACTTGCACAACAAACAGTTACATGTGTTGAGAAAGAAGTGCAGGTCATCATGGTGGCAGCAACTGTCAAGCAACCGAGATACCAGGGATTGGAGTCATTGGAGGCTTTACAACCAATTGAGCTCAACATCCCAACAATACGACTTCATGGCAAAGCAGCACAAGATGATCAAGAAGCATGGATGGATCGACTTCTTACCTTAGCTGAGCTTGAGTGAAAAAGAGAAGCAGCATACGAGTGCTACAAGAGGAAAGCTACGCAGGCGAAGGAGAAGCTTGACAAGAAACTAAAGGACAAAGGCATCAATGAAGGAGATCTTGTGCTAAGGTATGACAATCGACTGAACAATCGTTTTGATGCCAAATTTGAAAATAGATGGCAAGGGCCATACATAGTTAAGAAGGCTTTCAATTCAAGTTACTATCAACTTATGGATTTGAATGGGAAAGAGCACTCCAGGAAGGTAAACGAGTATCGCTTGAAGCCTTATTTGAGTCGCCTTCTTCCAAAGGATCTACCAAAGATCTATCAAAAGGAAGTTATCTCATGTAGGTATTGTTCCCTGAAGCATGAGTGTAACTCAAACCTAAATTCTGAGGGGCCAAACATTGAAGACCTCGTAAAGGACTCTGAAGCACTCTCTTTCGAAAAGATGCTCTATGATGGTACATGAATATACCATCATCTTGCGGGAGGGCTAATGATAGCCATTTTTCGGCTTTCCATATTTGCCATAGTAAGCTACGTCACCCTATCAAATCACTCAAACATTTTGGTTATCCCTACCATTTCACTGTACATAGGCGTGTGTGAGTTAGGGGACTTTTCCCATATCTTCTTAAAAACCCTCAGCTAGCTAGTCATTGGGCTAGTTGAGCCAAAAAAATAAAAAAATATAAGTATATTATGGCCCATTTGTGTGTAAATATTTTATTGTATATGGGGCCTAAATAAAAGGAATTTTCATAATTATTTTGGTATTTATTTAAATATTTCTACCTATGGTGTGTTATTTATGCTATGTACATTGACTCACCATTACCATAATTTTTTCTTACCATCTTGCATACTCTTTATTCCATATAAAAATAATTTCATGCAAGCTTCTCTTATTTTTGGTGTAACTCCATCCCAACAAAAATCCAAAAAAACTAGTTTTATTTATGTGTATATTTTTTCACTATTGTGATTTTTCCTTCCTACATCTATTCTCTTTTACTCTCATAAATTAGAACACCAAAAATATTCATCTTTTTATGGTAGACTTATAATGAGAGAGATTTATTTTGACCCCTTTATATTTTTTCCACCTATATTATTTATATTTGACATGTACATATTTTTTTAGACCCCTCAATATTTGATTTTCTTAGTTGTACTATTCACTTATATCATGATCTCAACAATATCTTCAATTATAGACCTACCAAATAAGTTCAAGGGTATGTGGAATGCATGCATGCACCATGGGGAGCTCACTCTTGGAGGTATTCAAAAGAATCATCCAAAGAAGGACCTCACAAGGACCTTGTGCAGTGGAAAAAACAGTCGGTTTTGCTGAATTTTTAAAGATCACATGCTCCCCGAATTTGAAAAGGTAATACAAACAAAAGTTGTAGCTCATGAGTTGAAATTTCACCTCAAATGTTGTCATATTTTTTTGAGCTACGAGCTGTGAGCATGATTTTATTGGTGGACCCCAGTTTGCCCATGCTATGCAGCCACACTCCCTCTTCCACTTTACCATTTTCCTCTTTCACACACACCTCTCCACTCATCATCCCCACCTCTCTGCACCCTACTCACCTTCTTCTCAACCTTGAAGAATAAGAGAAACCATGGTGAACTCATGTCTCCTACACACACTTCCATTCCAAAATTGACCACCTAGCCTCATTTTTTCTTTTCCATATTACCCATATTTATAAAAAAAACCACAAAATTCAGCCTCTTCTCTTGAAAGACAGCATCATGGTGATTGATTACTCATGTTCACTTACCTTGGCTCCCAAGGAAGGTCAAGAGTGGAGAAAAAACGTACCGTCAAAGCTAGTGGACCGTCAACAAGCGTCAAAATTGACCCTACTCAAGACACTTGGAGCACCGACATTGTAAGAAATCCATGTTTTCTTACCTATTAAGAGTTTTTTCTTCTTTATTTGTATCCTACATGGATACTCCCATTGTAAATATCCAATTCCATTTGTAAATCAATAAAAATACTAACTCTACTAATTTACTAACACTAACCTAGTATGAAAAGTCCTATCACCTCCACTTCTCTCTCTCTCTCTCTCTCTCTCTCTCTCTCTCTCTCTCTCTCTCTCTCTTCTTCATCTATCCACACCAACTTCTTGATAATTCCAAGCAAAAGAAATTAGATAAGTGCTGAAAATCTAACCCAACCATGGTTAGAGGAGTAACCCTAGCCATCAAAATTGCTATAAAAGGAGGTGTAGCTAGCACAAAAAGGGGGGAGCCATAAGCAAGAGCACTATGCTATAGATTGAGAAGCCAAGCTAAACCTCTTTAGAAGGAGGTCTTGAGTGGAGGCTCATTGTCGTAAGCTTGTGCATGTGTTGTAATAGGGGTGATTAGCATTGGAACTCTATGCCATTGTAAGAGAGAGAGATTGATCATTCAATTGAGAGTGGAAAATCTTTCATTCCTCCTACTAGTGTAAGCCCAACATTTGTTGAATCAAGGAGGGTGGATTTGGACTAAGCTTGGATACTTTGTCTCTCTTCCAACGTGAAGTAATGGACAACAATGATGTGTAAGTGTCTTGGTGATATTTTTAGTTCTTGATAGCTTGTGTCTGGGTGTTGTCGTCAATTTAGCCATAAATCCCACCTATTGTAAGAGGGCGACAGGGTGGAGAGGACTCCCGTGGCCTTAAGACAGTGATTGGGGTGGCTTTTCTTGTGATGTGTCGTGGTGAAATTTACTCAAGCTATGTTCAACAAAAACTAATCTCACTTTGATCGGTCATGACAGATTTGTAAGAAGGTATTACTGCAACAAGCACCCCCTCCCTCTTCTCTCTCTTTCTTACATATATAATTGTGTTTGCTTGATCATTGCCGATACATTTCAAAGCAGCCCGAGCACTATCTCTCTCTCTCTCTCTCTCTCTCTCTCTCTCTCTCTCTCTCTCTCTCTCTCTCTCTCTCTCTCTCTCTCTCTCTCTCTCTCTCTCTCTCTCTCTCTCTCTCTCTCTCTCTCTCTCTTTACGCGTCCTAGTTCGCATCCAAAACTAGGTGGTGCCCCAGATTTGTGTAGGGTTAGGTTGCGGGTTTGTGTGTGTGTTTGTTGTTTTTTCCAACCCCAACGCAATTGAGCAGCACGAGAGCCTAGAAGTGTGCTTAGAGGCCACTCTTCTTGTTGCCCGCCCCGGATCGCCTCAATAGCACTAATAAACTTGAAACCAATCAAACATGAGAGGCTACTTGAGAGCATTAATGATGGAGCTAGACAATCATAGATGGATCTCTATGCATACTGTGTATAGATGGAATGTTAACAAGATGTGTGCCTATGAAAGCAAGGATGCAAGTAATCATTGAGGCACACATTGAAGTTTTGGACATTTCTATATTGATATCACTTATAATAAGATTTTGTCTTTGTTGGGGTAAAGGAATTATGCCTCTACCCATGGCCAGGTGATCAGCCACCCACCCACTATATATCCATTCCTTATTCTTCATAAAACAAATAATTAAGGAGCTCTTCATCATTCTAGAGGCTTTCTCCACCCACACAACCATGCAATCTTGCTTCTCCCCTCCCTGACATGCCCCACACTACACTGTGTACACATGCATCTGCACTACATGTATCTTCAATTGGTATCAGATCTACAGATTGGTGATCTGTGTGGTGCAATGGCTTCCCACCAATGATTTGCATGGAAGCGATAAATCTTGGTTATGGAAGCTCACATTGGGTAGTAGTAGATCTGGCATGGAGGAACTGGACTGGGTGCATCAAGAGGAGATCCAATGGATCTCAAAGCTCAGCTTTCCCATCGGTGTGTGCAGCCCCTCTTGAGAATTTGAGCATCTGCAAAGTATGGGGCACTGAAAGCACTAGCTTAGAAAATATACATAGATTTGCAAGCCTTAGTGCTGCAGAGTATCAAACAGGAAAATTGGAAGCCTTAGGAAATCAACACAAGGCTTGAGAGAAAGGCTTCATAGAGCATTGGCAATTGGGGAAATTCAACAAGCAGCATGGAGTAGCTGAAAATCAACCGTAGCAAAGCAAGGTGGTTTTGCATGGTTGTGTGTGAGTACTCACACACACACCCACACACACACACACACATACTGCAACCAGCTCATGAGCAAGCATTCAAGAAAGCTTGCAAATAGAAAATCAAAGCAGTAAATGAGCAATAATAGGAGTTTTGAAAGAATTGGATTGATTTGAAATTAAACATAGAGAGCAATCCAAAATTGGGCAAAAAGACATGCATTGCTCGGCAACAGGATCTAGCAACAGAGCTTGGGGGTGCAACAGGTTCACACAATAGAGCTTGGGAGTATGTATGTGGGTGAAAGCATGTTAACCTGTCGTGCTTTTTGTGCTAGTTAGCAGTTTCAAGTTAGCACATCTTCGAAAAGTTGGGCGTCCGGTAAATTTTTTACAAATAATATCAAAATTTGTCGGAGGTTGTACAGTTGGATTCCTTGTTTCAAGTGCTTTCTATTGATATATCATATGTCATAGACCTTGGAGATGTAGCTCAAGTCATTGTACTAGTTAGCATATGTCAAAATTGTGCTAGTTAGCATTGTCCGCGACATGAAAAAGCATGACAAGTTAACATGCTTTCACCCATGTGGGATCACACACACATAATGCAAAGCAATCAGGTGTGTAGCAGGGGAGGATATGTGTGTGATCCACACAAACACACACACACACACACACACACACTCATTTCACATATTGAAAGAGAAGCTGCAAATCGACAAGAAGCTGCAAAGAAGCAAGAAAAAAAGTAAACTTTTTTTTAATCTCTTTAAGAGTGTGTTCACGCACTCACAATTATCTCTTCAAAGCAGAGATCGAGCGAGAGGGATTCCTCTGCTTGGACAACGAGAGAGAGAGAGAGAGAGAGAGAGAGAGAGAGAGAGAGAGAGAGAGAGAGAGAGAGAGAGAGAGAGAGAGAGAGAGTATTCTCTCAAGTGTGTACACATACGAGAGAGCAAGATGGCGGTGCTTTTTTTGCGAGCGCATGGGGCAGTAAGCTCAAGCATCCATCAGCATTGGCCCAACTCCTCGCGGTGGCCTCAACTCTTGAACTTAGATCTTGGAATTGGAGATCTATATCATCCCAATCGAGAGAGCTTCTCCCATGTAGCTTCTTCTCGGCATTGATTTTTGGCATTCTTCTTTGTGGCTCCCCATTAGGCTTGGCATTAGTTTTGACAGAATTTTGGCAATTTGGCTGGCGCAGTTTTGTTTGGCGATGAAAGGCAACATCAAGCATTTTCCTCGGCTTTGACTTAGCGAGAATGAGCGAGAGCAGTTTTTCTTTGCTCTTGCATAGCCTTGCCAACCATCAACTTTCCTCCCATGCCCTCATCTAGAGCAGTTTTTTTCCAACAGACCTTTCCCTCGGCATCCCCGGCTTCCTAACTTTGATTTAGCAAAGCAGACATACAAGAGAGTGCCATTGGCTCTCCTCTAACCCACATTTGGAGCAACTTGTCTCTATAGTGTTTGCTTGATGACCCCTCTCGACCTTGATTCAACATTTTGGCTTTGATGATTCCCTACTTTCTAGCTTCAGCCACATAGTTTAGATACATAGCGGCTCTAAGGAACATCCTATAGTGTATTTCCCATGAGTCTGGCTCTTAGACCGCCTTTACAAAGACCACATGTTGTACTTTGTGTCTAGTTTTTGGTCGACAATTTAACGATCGACAAGGTAGTGTGCCAATTTCTAGGAAGTTTTTCTCACAGTTTATGCATTCTTGCAGTGTTAACTATGAGTCATAGGTAGTCCTCATGTATGAATAAGTGGGGGGCATTGGAGAGAATGGTTTTAGCAAAATTTTGTGCAATTATTCTATGTATGCATTTGCAGATACAACTTGAGCTAGGTATTGCTCCCAAAGGTGGAAGATTCACAGGTTTATAGCATTTTTTGACACGTTGGAGAGGGGGAATGGGGGAACACGCCCGGCACAAACACAAGGGCCTCTCTATAGCTCAGGGTATTCACAACACCCCTATCTCTCGGAAAACACCTTCAAACACACAACTCACACTAACAGACCACTGCCTGCTCGATTACCACTACTCACACACTCCACAAAACCACCACACGACGCACACATGTTGCCACTGTCTGTCTCCACCCTTACACACACACAGCCACTCAATCTCACTCTCTCACTCAAAACACCATCTGTCCGAGGGGGCACACACTTCCACACAGCCGGCACCGAGGAGAAACATGAAAGTAGGAGAAAGAGAAGGGGGGAAGGGTAAACAACAGCACAAGAGGCAACAACGGCTCGATTGCATTACAAAAAGCACTTGTACAGACTCACACTGCCATCACCATGGCCATTTACAAAAGAAAAAATACAAAGGGCTTGACAGGCACACTCCTCTGTCCAAAAGCTCCACTTTGCAGGCTCCAAAATGGGCTCCAAAGGCCAAGAAAAAGCCTATGAAGAAGCTAAGAAAAAGCATCTCATTTGATTAATTTTTGGCCTTTATAGTGGGGGGGTTTAATTTGAGGAAACTGCTATTTAATTGGTCCATGGGGCACCCTTTTTTGGTATCTTTTGGGAAGGGGGGCACCGCCTTTCTCGATCTGCTCCCTTTCTCTCTCTTGCACTTGGGGGGGGGGGGGGGGGGGGGGGGGGGGGGGGGGGGGGAGGGGGCATTAGCGATGTCGCTATTGCCCCTAGCCTTCTCATTTTTTATTTTTCATTTTTGAATTTTTACCCTCTTTAGACTCCACTTTGCACCGCCCTTTTGTCTGATTGTGATCCGACACCCTCTCCTTTACTTTGGTCCCCCAATAGCGGGGTCGCTGTTGGGGGGGAGGGGGGCGTGACCTCTCCTCTAAAAACATGGGTCCGGAGCGCTGCGGGCACGCGCCCTCATTTGGATACTGCCACGTCAACTACTGTGAGAGCCCACCGGTGCCACCAAACACTCTCACGCGCGGGCGCGCCACTGGGCCACCCCAAAAACCTCTGTGATGCGCCCCACTGGGCCGCCAAATGCCACACGCAGTGCCTACGGCCGCCTGCAGCGCCGACTCCATAGCCATAGAGCTCCAAGCTCTCCACTTAGATACCTTACAGTAGCACCCCTTTGCGACCTTATACCCCACGTCCTTCCATTGCGCTGTCGCATGTGGGAGCATTCGCCAGGTCACGTGGCACCCCTGGGTTCAATACCCCTTCAAAAAATTTATAATAGACCTCTTTTTTCCCCCTTTTTTTGGTCCTCTTCTGCAGGTTCCCATTCATTGCTCCCGGACCTGATTACCAAGCAAAAAAAACTCTCTGAAACTCCACATTCCCGACCTCGACTACACTTGCCGTCTCTGCATTTCGATCTCTCGGCACCCTCGAACCAAGCCCTCCAAAACGAAAAAAAATCATCTGCAACTCTTCACTGCCCACGGCTCCCAATTGCATCTTTCTCTATCTGGTCGACCAAGCATCCGATTGACGTGTTTTTGGCTCGTGCCAACTCCACATGGTACATACTATCACCGAGAACCTTGGCAAGGCCAAAACGATGCCAGATGGCACACCCTTCAGTGCGGTCAAGTGGGCTCAGACCGGCCCCCGGAAAATCTTCTAATGGCCATAACTTGCCATCCACAGCTCGGATTTGCGATCCGAGAAGAGAGGCATGCTCCACAACTCGAGCTCTACACATGTATGCACTGACACCAGCCGGGCCACGTGTCCCCAGCTGCCCTGTCCATCAGGGTTCTGCTACACACTCTTTCTTTAAACTGCAATATCTTGCACACGGGGGCTCCGTTTGACGAGCCGTCTGGACTAGCGTCTAGAGCACACTGAACACTACATTTCAGGACACTGACTTGGAATTTTGGACACCTTGACCTACCATCCCATCTGGAGCATTCCACATCCCTTTTGGCCTAAAAAACCACATCTAGCATACACCTCGGCTATCCTTGGACTGCCTAGGGCTTTCGTACCTGCCCTAGCCTTCTACATTGCACCTACCTGCAGCCTTTGCTTGGCATAGACCATCTCCTAGCTCGGACCAACTTTGGCTGCACCATCATTGCCCACCCCCTCGTTGAACATTTATGTTCAACCACACATGGACTTATTGCACTAAAAAACTGCACATAAGAAACAGACTCTTTGTACACTGCAAAATCACCTAACATATGTACACCACTGACACTTGCTACCCGCCGTCTTTGCTCATGCGTGTTGCCCAACCCCTTGCTTTACCTGTCACCAACCTCCTAGGTCAAACACTTTGCATTGGTCTTCTCCATCCACTTTCCACACCCTTGCATAGTGCCACACCAAGGAATTCTTCTACCACTCCAAGCACTCCTTGGCAAACTGCCCACTCGCAACAAAGCACCTTCAAGAACACCAAATAGAGCACCTTCGTGCTCACTATACTGCTCAATCAACACTCCCATCCATGTAGAGCTAGATCCTCATCTAGCAGATCCTGTACCTGCTCAATAGCACACTGCACAGCTACCTTGATTAGCATTCCCTTTAACCACCACTCACAAACCTCCCTACAAAGCTTGGACACTGCCTTGGAATCTGCATCACTTGTCATACAGGGCATTGACTACATAGGAAGCACCTCTAACTCCGACTCCGTATTGTCCTTTTCACTTGCCATGAACTCAATTCCAGCATCCTCGAGCTACTCCTCATCAACTGGCCCTTCAAGGTCAGTAAGAACCACCTACTTGTCGGTTGCAACTACCTGCTCTTCTACCACTGAATCCCCAATCTCTGCCAAGGAAGAAAGAAACTCGTTCTCTACCACATTATCCTCGTCCTCTTCCATACGTACAACTGCTTCACGTCTTTTAGCAAAATTTTGCACTTGCTACACCACCATGGCATACTCTACTGCTACCTTCATCAACATGGCCATTAGCATGGCACAGCACACCAGCTTTACCTGCACATCATCACTCGTAGGCCTAGACTGATCCACTATTGAGTGGTTACGCCGCTAGCGGATGCTGTAATAGCGAGAACTCAACCAACAAACAAGAATGTCAGACAAGGACAGAGCTTGACCCGCAGGCGCATGGAAACAAATAGATGGGTGTCAATCACCTATTCGACCTTCTAGAGACAATTACTACCAAGGAAATCAAATCTAGGTTCTAAAAACGCAAATGACTGAAATCCATCCTACGAGCAAACGCTATCCAAAACATGATCAAAAGTCATTGAATCAGCCTTAAACTCAAAGGGGAGTCTATACACCACGTAAGGATAGTACCCCATGAATTTACACTCTAATCTCAACCTGCAAACACTCTGTGCGGTAATCGTGTATGAAGACATGCCAAAAATTACAGGTCACCGAATCTCAACTTCGATGGTTCTAATGTGTAGTTCTACTCACTTTGGTTCTATCGATATATAGCATGCTGAATTCCGACACAAAGATCAAGAGAAAACTCACAAAGAAGCTCGTGGGAGCTCACCTCGTGTAGAAGCCGAATGCGCGCACACTTGGTATCGGTGGGTAGCTCTCATTGTTGCTAACACAATGGCGGTTTTTGGACACGTTGGAGAGGGGGAATGGGGGAACACGCCCGACACAAACACAAGGGCCTTTCTATAGCTCAGGGTATTCACATCACCCCTATCCTCTTGGAAAACACCTTCAAACACACAACTCACACTAGCAGACCACCGCCTACTCAATTACCACTGCTCACACACTCCATAAAACCACCACACGAAGCAAACCTGTTGCCACTGCCTGCCTCCACCCTTACACACACACACAACCACTCAATCTCACTCTCTCACTCAAAACACCATCGGTCCGGGGGGGCACACACTTCCACACAGTCGGCACCGAGGAGAAACATGAAAGCAGGAGAAAGAGAAGGGGGGAAGGGTAAACAACAGCACGGGAGGCAACAACGGCTCGATTTCATTACACAAAGCACTTGTATAGACTCACACTGCCATCACCATGGCCATTTACAAAAGAAAAAATACAAAGGGCTTGACAAGCACACTCCTCTGTCCAAAAACTCCACTTTGCAGGCTTCAAAATGGGCTCCAAAGGCCAAGCAAAAGCCTAATAAGAAGCTAAGAAAAAGCCTCTCATTTGATTAATTTTTGGCCTTTATAGTGGGGGGGTTAAGTTTGAGGAAACTACTATCTAAATGGTCCAAGGGGCACTCTTTTTTGGTATCTTTTGGGAAGGGGGGCACCGCCTTTCTCGATCTACTCCCTTTCTCTCTCTTGCACTTGGGGGGGGGGGGGCATTAGCAATGTCGGTATTGCCCCTAGCCTTCTCATTTTTGAATTTTTATCCTCTTTAGACTCCACTTTGCACTGCCCTTCGGTGTGATTTTGATCCGACACCCTCTCCTTTACTTTGGTCCCTTTTAGTCCGGCCTTGCCTTGCCCGGTTTTGATTTGCCTGGCCTTCCCTCTGCTCCTTGTTTGGCCCGAACGGCCTTTGCTCTATCCACATGGAGGTCCTCGGACTCTCTCTCTCTCTCTCTCTCTCTCTCTCTCTCTCTCTCTCTCTCTCTCTCTCTCTCTCTCTCTCTCTCTCTCTCTCTCTCTCTCTCTCTCTCTCTCTCTCTCTCTCTCTCTCTCTCTCTCTCTCTCTCTCTCTCTCTATGCTTGATATCCGCGGGATCCTCCCCTTTCATTACCAATAGCGAGGTCGCTATTGGGGGGGGGGGGGGGGGACCTCTCCTCTAAAAACATGGGTCCAGAGCGCTGCTGGTACGCGCCCTCATTTGGATACTGCCATGTCATCTCCTGTGAGCGCCAACCAGTGCCACCAAACACTCTCACGTGCGGGTGCGCCACTGTGCCACCCCAAAAACCTCCGTGATGCACCCCACTGGGCTATCGAACACCACACGCAGTGCCTACGGCCGCCTGCAGCGCCGACTCCATAGCCACAGAGCTCCAAGCTCTCCACTTAGATACCTTACACTAGCGCCCCTTTGCGACCTTATACCCCATAGCCTTCCATTGCGCAGTCGAATGTGGGAGCATTCGCCAGACCACGTGGCACCCACGGGTTCAATACCCGTTCAACCCGTTTAAAAAAATTATAATAGACCTCTTTTTTTTTCCCCTTTTGTTGGTCCTCTTCTGAAGGTTCCCATTCATTGCTCCCGGACCCAATTACTAAGTAGAAAAAACTCTCTAAAACTCCAAATTCCCGTCCCCGACTACACTTTCTGTCTCTGCATTTTGATCCCTCGGCACCCTCGAACCAAGGCCTCCAAAATGAAAAAAAAAATCATCAGCAACTCTTCACTACCCACGGCTCCCAACTCCATCTTTCTGTATCTGGTCGACCAAGCATCCGATTGACGTGCCGTTGACTCGTGCAAACTCCACATGGTACATACTATCACGGAGAACCTTGGCGAGGCTGAAACGATGCTAGATGGCACACTCTTCAATGCGGTCAGGTGGGCTAAGACCCGGCCCCCGAAAAATCTTTTAATGGCCATAACTTGCCATCCAGAGCTCTGATTTGCGATCCAAGAAGACATGCATGCTCCACAACTCGAGCTCTACACATGTATGCATTGACACTAGCCGGGCCACCTGTCCCTAGCTGCCCTGTCCGTCAAGGATCTGCTACACACTCTTTCTTTAAACTGCAATATCTTGCACACTGGGGCTCCGTTTGACGAGCCGTCTAGACTAGATTCTAGAGCACACTGAAAGCTACATTTCAGGACATTGACTTGGCATTTTGGACACCTTGACCTACCATCCCATCTGGACCATCCCGCAGCCTTTTTGGCCTAAAAAACCACATCTAGCATACACCTCCGCTATCCTTGGACTGCCTAGGGCTTTGGTACCTACCCTAGCCTTCTACATTGCACCTACCTGCAACCTTTGCTTGTCATAGACCATCTCCTAGCTTGGACCAACTTTGGCTGCACCAACGTGCAATCATCCATAAAGCCAGTCATTCATCCAGTTTACCAAGACTTTGGCAGTGCATGTATACCATTTGTGTTTTTTTTTATTGAGACACTGGGTGTTTACTTTTCATGTGGTGTTGGTGAGATTTTTTTAATTTTTACTCAATTTTCAGGGGAAACTTTACGAAATTTTTCCCAAATTCTCACAATGTTTTATGCTTATCTGCAGTTTTACTCTTGAATGGTTTAGAGTTCTTGTACCCACTCTCATGGGAGTGAGAGATACATATGCCTATGTGGCCATATGTTATAGGCAATCACAGGCTTTACAAGTTTTTTGTGAATTTTTGCAGACAATTTTCTTGTAGGATGCGTTTTGAGCGTGTTTGCTCACTACTTACGTATATGGTTATGCACTTTACACTCGGTTGAGTTGTTTCTCCTAGATAGTATTCTTGCAGATTACAGATAGTGGAGCCCTTTTATGCATGTGTGAGCATCAATTTTAATGCGATTGATCATGGTTTTCATGATTGTGTAGTGACCCCTAATCCACAATGCCTTTTGTCCAAAATGCAGCATTATGTTGCGGGAGTGTAGATCATTGTGGAGATAGCTGTGCGCATGTAGATACTTCAGGGTCAAAAGAAGAGTGTTAATTATCTGGAAAATGTTACTTTGGAGTAACTCAAATGGTAGGTTGACTCCCATCTGCATTGAAATCTTTTATTCACTGCTCTACATGGCGGCCATGCCAAAAACGTGAAATGAGTATTGGACGCTCCGCGTGGTGAACCATGGCAAGTGGATAAATAATGCCGCAATGAACAATGTCCAAAATTGTGGCCTTGTCTTTAACCTACTGATCCACTATGGGTCCATGCAAGTGGAATTTGAAGATCTTTGCTGCATACAATGGATCTTTAAATGCAGGATGGGGGACACCTACTAGCTTCACATGTGCCCATCTCCCTTCTCCCAACTATGGAGCTTGTATGTTGAAGATTGCAGTATCTGGTAAACGATGCAATACAGAGGGGAGATGTGACTAGTCCAAAGCAAGAGCAGTGCTAGCAGTAGGCTCTATTCTAATGGTAGCTCATGGATCTTTGGCAGCACCGAAAGGGCTGGTTTCGAATCTCGTTCACTTTATTAATCTTTCTAGCTTCTTCTTGCTCTTGGTCTGTTGCGGAAGAAAATCACACCACCCATAAAGTGCATGCAACACTACCTAGATCAGCATAATGTCAATCAAGGACACAGATGACATGATAGATGCACAGAGGCAATCTCTTTATCTTGTCAGGTTGAGACCATCCCACACATACAACACTTTAGAAGGCCAACTAAACCAAAATCAAGAATCTCACTGCTCTCAACTACACCACGCAACCCACATACACGCAAACCAAAGAAAACCCACCATAACATACCAAAATTGTTTGAAACTTAAGGAGCACCATCCCCTCACTAGGATACACCTGTTCCAAAGCCTCTACACTCAAAATCCTCACTCTAGATCCATCTACGAAAAATGCATATGAAGACAAAGCCAAATTTTAGAAGTACACGAAATTAAAACCTATGATTACCTATGCATAGCTTATGTTTCCATGATTCTAATGACTACTTGCACGCAAAAAATAGACATCATTTGATATACTTACGATTGCAAATAGCTCGTAGATGCCTTATCATGCGTGCTCCATCTTGTGTGGAATTTTTGGGGTTGTCGCCACGCGTAGCTCTCACTGAGCCTCTCATGATAGTGCAATTGGCTCTACAATGCGATGAGAAAGCGGGGATCAATGCCAGGATGAAGCTCAAACTCTCTCTCTTTCTCTCTCACATAGAGTCAACGACAGCTTAAAACTTGATCATAATAAAAGTTATCTTTACAAAATGACTTAGGTACCTTATATACTAAGGCTACCATAGGTTAAACCTAAAATAGAGTTCAAGCGATAAAATGGCTTTGCATTTACAATCAGGAAGTGCCATTGCACCCCGGCTTCTACAACTAGAATAGCTAGTACTCATTACAAATGATGTTTATAACCATAATCCACAACATCTCATAACTCTCAAAAAATAAGGCTTTGTTGAGTTATGTCGTATTGTTGACCCATGGATCAACACTCCCCCCTCCAAATTCATGTCATCCCTGACATGACTTGGTTGTCAATGTCGGTGTGGTCTTTGTTGTTGTTTTGTTGTCTTGTGCTCCACTGCTTGTACTTTTGTCAAGCCACAACAAGATCTATGATCCATGAAAATCATAATTGATGACGAACGTTTTGTCCTTCACATCCAAGCCCAGAGCTACAACATCTATTGATGTCATTATAGGACTATTTCCATATCTAAATTCAAAAAGAACCCAATCTTGTTCAACTTGACTCTTATCATCATGGATAGATAAAGCTCCATCCATCACTCGCTCCAGTAAATCTATCAATTTTGATCATTTCTCATTCTCAAAAACAACTTTTACAATCTATAGAATTGAATGATTGGCTTTCAAATCTTGTGAACCAATGACAACTTTGTAAGGATTCTATACAAATTGTATGGCTAAACCTTCAACTTCCTTAAGCCAAGTTGCACTCCAATACAAAGTCTGTCTGTCATGCCAAATCTGGGAGATAATTTTTTTTAATTTGAGGCTTAAAACCCATGTCCAGCATTCGATCCATCTCATCAAGGACAAGATACATAGCCCTGTGAAGGTTGGTTTGTCTACAATTTGTGTCTGCTCTTCTTCATTGGTGATCCTTTCTTCCTGCATCAAGGTGATCAAAGTTGCATTTGCCACCATTAGCTTTTGTGTGCTTTCTAAATTATTATACAACTTCTACTTGATACATGACTTAATTTAAGCCTGACAAACCCTAGTTAATTCCCCAAGTTAGTAACTTGCTTCAAAGGGGCTTTATCCAACATCATTCGCGATAAATGACCATCTATGAGCTATTATTGTCCATTTGTCCCCAAAGCTCATATACATGATCTATAGGGTATGTAGATGGCTATCATGGCTTCAGATTTGAAAAAAATGCATCTTTGGCTACGGGTTAGACTTTGTTTTTTTAAAAAAAAACCCTTAGCTTGTACTCTCTATGCATAGCCTCGTGACAAAGTTTGGCTTGATTTGGACTTGTATTTAGCTTTCTAAGCTAATTTTTTGAATTTCAATCTTGGAAATGATTATGGGTATCTCTGACACTTTCAAGCTACCAAGTAACTAATGATGATGATCAAAATTTGGCATGATCCCGGGGTGCTCCTTTAGACATCTATCATGATAGATGACTGAACTATCATTTCTGCCTCTTTTGTTCTTGTTAGTACTATTAGTACCTTTTGTTTGTTAGGCTTCACTAAGTCACATACAAGATAGAAGATTTACAGTATAAAGATCTACTTCCTATATACGGCGTTGTAGTTGCATGAAGTGTTTGATATGCAACTTTACATTTGATGGGTGCTTTTGTTTTGTCGCATCACCAGGTTCCTTTGTCCTTGTAGTCCATCCCGGAGTTTTATGACCATTCTTAATCATTTTTGGCCTCATATTGTTGTTGAAGACTGATCGGCTTTCCTTTCTTACCTCTGACATTCTAGCCTTATGCATATGGCTTTTGAGACATTTCTTGTGGAGTTTCATCATTTTCATGTACCTTCTTTAATCTGTTCTTTCACGTGGATTATGGATTTTTTCTTGTTTTTCTCAAGAAAATCTCTAAAAACAACTAAATAAAAACAAAAATCAACTAAACAAAAAGCAAAATCAGTTGTTTAGAATTCTAAACGCTATGTACATTGTACACATGTCCCTAGGGTCTAATATATGGTTTTTGTCCACATACTTCTCTTGTAACGCTATTATGAGGGCATATATACTGAATTTTGTCAAAAATTTATCACAATCAAACGCAAAAATTCAACGCAACTCACAAAACATTACCGTCTAATATTCATAATATTAGGTCTACATTTAGAATTCCTGCTCCCCTACTATTTGGAGTCCTCCTTGATGACAGGGTATCGCCAAGGGTATGTGTTATGCTTGAGAAATCAAAAATGTGTTAATGCAGGCCTTGTAATGTAGCCCTATTATGCATGCACAATCAATGCATGGAAAAAAATTATGATGTGTAAGATGTGGGTATAAGAAATTTTCTTATTTTCCTTTGCTGGCGAGGCTTCCTATTCTAAGCAATGTGATGGTCTTTGAAGCTCCTTTGTCGTTTGCTTGATTGAAGGTTGTAGAGAAATTTGGACTTCCTCTCTGGTTGCCTTTGATTATTTTTTATTTTAGCTTTTTCGGTGCAGTCACTTCATCTTCTGATTGTAAGCCTTGTGCAACATGCAATGGTGAAGTGAGTGACTTGCTCTCTTCTAGTTGTATTGCAACCGTAGGAGGAATTGAAAGAATTCAAGCAGCAGTGCAGTGACAGTAGTTTTATTGGCTTCCTTTGGGACACACTTTTTGTGATTATTGGTTGTTTCAATGATGTTGCTCATTTAGGAGCCCATACTTGTCCCTGTTTCATTTGTGTTTGAAGAGACTCATTTGGGATCCAACTTGTCTTTGTATGAAACTTCAGTGGTCTTTGCTCCAGTCCTTGTACGCTTGGTTGAGGACGAGATTCAAACTTTGGGAGTTGATACTTTCACCATTTTGGAATCCAAATAAACTCCTGACCTCTTTGTGCCAGATTCAACTTCTTTGGAACCCAAATTTGATTTGCAAAATCTTTGTGATTTTCTTTTCCGTTCTTGCAGAATTCAAGTGTTTTCCTTTCAGATCTTGTGATTTTTCATCAGAGATCTTCATCTTCTTGATCCATACTTGCTTTTGGCTGAGTTGGCTCTTTGGTATCCATATTTGTCGAATGTTTGGCTCTAACTTGTTGCTCTTCGCTTTTGGCCTTCTTTGGTTGTTATGGAAGCTACTAGTATGGGCGACAATTTGAGTTTTTAGTATGGGATGTCAGAAGAATCATCATTGTCGCTACTATCCTCAACAAGGTTGATATGTGGCACTTTCCCTTTGTGGTTTGGCTGGTTATGGAAGGTTACTATCTATTTGCTCTTGGATTGCTATTTTTGGAAGGGCTTTTCTAGCTAGTTGATTAGAGCGTTGTTAACCTGTTGACATGGTCGTCTTCTTCTTGGGTGATTCTTTTCTTCCTATATGAGGATGCTTGTTGTAGTTGCGTTTGCACCGAAGATTTGGAATCCACTTTTGATGCACTTTATTCTTGTTGTGATGACATTGGTTCCTATCATAAAACCATACATTTGCTAAAGTTTTGCCTGTGTCACTTGTTGGGTTGTCCGGATTTCCATTGTTGACATCTTCTTGAAGCTCCAAGTGTTCTACAAAGTCATAGAACTTGTCTTCTTCTTTGTCTTTTGATTTGTGACAATCTTTTGTTTTCTTTTCATCTCGAGAACTTGTTGATGCCTGGTTCTCTTTATTTTCCTAACTTACACTCACTACAAAGTGAGGAACGACATCATAGCCATCTTTATCACAAAATTTTGTTGTTGGACCATCTTGAATAGCACACACATCCAGAGTAGCCAATATGTATTCCCATTCTAATGGCTCTAAGTCTTCTTAAGGAAATGGTTATGTGATATAATCCTTATCTTTGATCGCCCTTTCTAGGCTACATTCATCTCGCTTTAAGATTTTGCATTGTGAAGCTTCACAAATCCACATTTCCTTAGGCTTACCCAACCATGTTAGAAGTTCTAATCCTGATATCGTCACGGAATCAAACTCTTCTACAGGGGTTCAGTTCACATCCTTGTAACTATGGTCTTTCAAGTTTATCCTTGTTGTGGTTTTCATATGTCTCAAGTAGATATGGTCATAACTCCAATCTTGGACCATTTTCAATTGTCACATGAATGGTCTTCCTAGAATTATTTCATAGTTGTTCTTCTTGCCAAAGTCAACAATAGAAAAGGTATGCTCATATTCAATTCTAGAATAAGTAACAACTACTTTTGTCTAGCAGCCCTAGGGGCTTTTTGTGTGTCCATCTACAAGCTGCAATTTTATCCTGGTAGCCCTCACTGCTGGTTTTTCCCATTTTTTCCAGATCTCTTTTGTTGCGATGGAAACACCAGCTCCGCTGTCAAGGATTGTCGTGGTTTTTACACCTTGGAATTCCACAAGAAGAGTGGTGTTCCCATCTTCTCCCTCATAATACTTGCCTACCTTGTTTAATGGCACTCGCCTAGTGTTTGGCTGAGGTATTTCTAGCTCTTTGATCCCTTCCTTGATTTGAGTCATTGGTTGTTTTACACCAAATTTCTCTAGGAATTTTCTCACAATACTCCACGTTTTATTCTGAGCAACTAGATTAATGTTAGCGTACATGTCACTGGGGTAGATATAATATCTATTAACCCTTTTGAATTGATGAGCTTGTCAGAAGACAATATCTATGATGAGACTGCAATGAGTTGGCCTCGTGCTCTCCTGTATAGGACGGTAGTGTTCTTAGCAAATGGGGTTGACTGTCCATAGATTTTACAGATCCTTTGTCTCTCCAATATGATTGCAAATCTAGATTCATTTGAGATCCAATCTCAATTTCCTCTACTGGTGGAAGAAACACTTCTGTTCCATCACCAATCTGGTTTATTCGTCTTCTTAGCTCACTAGATTCATTGGCCTCTCTGACTTGTTTCCACAGTTCATCAAGACCGTCTATTTCTTTACAACTATCTGGTATATCTAGGTTAAATCCCCCGCAAGAGTTATCCGTGGTATATAAAACTATCCTTGGTTCTAATGCTAGGTCCTTGAGCTTTGGTACATGCTCATGACTGGGATCAGGGTGCTTTTTTCCCCTCCTTTGGTGGGACTATTGGTGTAGGTGGGACAAGGTTCACATCCTTTGGTTTTCCAATAGGTGGTTCTAGTAAAGCTCGGGCTATTTGAATCATTTTCTAGAAAATTTCAAGCCTTTGCTTTTCTAGTTCCGCATATGCATATGTCATCCACCTCTGGTCTTGGGTTTGGTTGTTTTTGAGCCACACTTCATAGGCTTTCAAGAGGGCATTTAATGGCTTATTAACCTTGTCAACCAATATTGTTCCTCTTAAACTAGCACTTCTCAATTTCTCCTTTGTGGATGGTTCTTCTAGAGGTTGAGACGTCTGTGTAAGAGAAGGTACTTAGGTAAGCTTCTCAGCTAGGGATTTCTTCTTTTGTTCCCTACGTGCTTTTATCCTAGCCTTTTTAGCTTTCCAACTATTCCGTTTGCTCTTGGTTTTTTGACTAGTTTCCGTTTTCTCTATCTCTAGGCTCTCATCAGCTTTCTTTTGAGCTTGTGCTCTTGTAACTACTTGAATTGAAACGAAATTTTTGTTTTTCAAGCTACTAGGTAGCTGAACAATACCTGAGATATTTGTTGTGATCTTTATGACTCGGTTTTGGTTTTTTGGACAGTCAGGATCAAGTGAATAACACCATAGTCAAAACAATATGCATTTACTTGAGTGATCCCTCTCGCTTTAGGTGGCTAGGTTCTTCTTCAAAGAGTTTGGTTGTTCTATTGGAGATTGGTCCATTAGGGACATTCACTTGAGAAGGCATGTCTACCATATCTGTGATCATTTCGTCTCTTGTTATCACTCTAGAAGGGAATCTAGGTGGCTCCCTTTTTGGAATTCTTATAGGAATCCTCGTGTTTGGTGGAGGTATCTATGGTCCTTCATTGACCAAATATCCAACCATTTCTAATGCATTCTGTGAATTTGTGCTTTCTACATCTCTGTATTGTCATCCATACTTGTCAACAACTATAGATCTTCATTGATAGTTGACTCCGTATGTATAGACATATGAGAGATTGTACTCCACCAGCTCTTCTAGGTATGGCTCTAAGCACCTATAAAGGTTGAGCTCGCTTGTGTCAACGTATTTATACAGTCCTTCACTCTCATGATCTATCGTTTATGATCTCTCAACAAATTTGGTCTTTATCAGCTACAAGTTTGGAAGATCCATTATGGGTGGATGCTCCTCTATTACTGGGATCCCGAAGCTTGTATAAGCTGCGTTTGACTCTAAAGAGGACATTATCTCTGGGCTTAACAGCTCTAGCTTGATATAAGAAATATTAATCCAATGTGTTTAAGTTCTTTGGTTAGGAAAAAGTCAAAACTACCAAAACTGCGATCGTTTTCTCACAATTTTCCCAAATTGTCATTTTTGGACATCCCTAACTTTTGGATGAATTTTGAGGCCTTAAATGATGTTTTTTCATCATACGCTGACCAACAATGAATGACCCAAGGGGTCTTTCATTGTTGTTCATGAGTTGCACTAAATCTTTAGAGAAAAGTTGGAGCTTCATTTTGATTTTTAAAAAAATCCGAGTCCGATATCAAAAGCTCAAGTTATGGCCAAAACAATCAATCTATGCCTGGAGACTTCATACACGTATGATGTCTACAATTTTAGGATTGCTCCAAATTTTAAATCTAGGCACTCCTTGATGTAGTCTAACCACTCCAAGTGTCAATTTGTGATTCTAACACTTTTAGACAGGTCTATCACTCCTTTTTTTTGTTTGGTTGCTTGCAACGGCCCTGGGAGGTTAACTAAGACAAAAGTGATCCAAATTGGATGAAACTTGGTCTCCATGCCTATTTTGTGATGGCAAACACTTCTGTGATCTCAGTTGTAAGTTTTGACCTCTAATTTGGCACTTGGGACATCATACACGTATGATGTTTTTGTAGCAAAATGAAGTGACTTTTATTCCACAGACTCCTTATCACTCAAGCAACTCTCATCAACTTTAAAAATTGTCAATGGGTGCTAGCTCAGTTGGTAGAGTCATAGCCTATGTGCCTAAGGTCTCGAGTTAAATCCCACCTTGGCGACCTGAAGACATGATCTAAGTCCTTAGGGACCGTTCCCATATGCGTGTGTGTGCGTGTGATGGGATGCCTTTCTCCCTACCTGTGAGGCCGTTGTACATAGGGTGTGTTTGTGTGTTTCAAAGTTCTTGTACTCTCTTTTAAAGAAGACAAATTTAAATAAAACTTTCAAAATTCAGTTGGAACACTTTTTGTGCAAGTTATGGTCAATACAAGCATGAACCTTGCCCAATTTCCTTCTTTTGGCACTTTTTAGCCCAAATGTGCTCCAAATGCAATAAGATTTGGCTAAGGACTTCTTTTCTGCTCTAGGACATTGTGGTATACTCAAATGTCTGATTTGACCCAGATCTGGCCTCTAAGACATCATACAAGTATGATTTCTTTTGGCTCAGATTTCACTTATACTTCTACCCAAGGTACTCCTTGATGCATACAACAAGAATATGTGATCACAACAAATTTTGGATGCCAAAATTGCTCAAAATTATTACTTTTTCACCTTTTCCTTCTTGGATCTGCAAAAATTTCCTTAGATTTAAAGATATGTGTCCAAATGAGATGAAATTTTGCAAATAGGCTTAAATCATCATTTCCCAACCTCCTATGTGATCAGAAGTGAAATTGGACCTTCTGATCTTGACATGAGACATCATACATGTATGATGTCTATGTGCTCAGAATTGGATGAAACGTGGTCTATAAGCTTATCTTGTGGTGCCAAAAACACCCTGGTATGCTCTAATGTAAACTTTGGTCCCTAAATTACCCTTTAGACATAATATGGTATGCTATCTAACTTGTCAGAATGAAGTAAAATTCACTCCAAAGGTCTTTCAGTACACTAGTAACCCACAACAACTTTTAGAATTGAATTTCAACACTTTTTGTGCAAGTTATGATCAATTCAAGCATTCACTTTTCCTAGATCCTTCTTGTGGCCTTTAGAAGCCCAAAGACGCTTCAAATTCAATGATTTTTGTCATGTTTGGTTCCTAAATGCTCTAGATCACAAGGGTGCACAAAATCCAGCCTCTAAGACATCATACATGTATGATGTCTATGTGGTCAGAATGGGCTTCTATATCTACCCAAGGTGCCCCTTGGTACGTAGATCTTGATTATGTGCTCACAACAAATTTTGGATGTCAAAATTGCACAAAATCATCACTTTTGACAAGGAAATCCCTTGAAAGAGTAAACTCCATCCTATACTCAATGTTTATGCCCAAATGACATGAATTTGGTGCAGATGCTCAACACAACTTGCAGAAGATGGGTATAGTGTCAAACATTTACCCCTCAGATATCATACGCATATGATGTCTGATGGTGAATTTTTGAACAAAATTCATTAACCGTCATCTACAAGTCTCTAGCACTGGCTTTCAAGCACTTTTACCAATTTTCATGCTAAAATATGCTTAGAATCACAGTTTCCCTTTTTTTTGTTTTTGATTCTCTGTCTTTTGCCTTTTGGGTGTCAAGAGTTGGTCAAAACTCTAGTCTTAGTGTGTACCTCTGAGGGTAAAACCCCCCTCCTGAACACTCTGGTGCAGTCAATTTTTTCAAATTCGGTCTCCAAATGCCTCTTGAGACATCATACGCGTATAATGTCCAAGTTTTCAAAATTTTAGTTTTTCTTCACAAAACCTTTGCGCATGCTCTCTTATATGCATAGCACCAACCAATCATGCAAAAATGTCAATAGAAGCTTGTTTATTGCATTTTTTTCTCAAAAGGAGACTTTTTGTGATTTTAAATGCAAACAAGGACTTCAACAAACAAATCAATGATAAATACAACAAAGAAATCAGTGATGAATATCTCTAGATCATAATCAAATCACTTACCTAAAGCTACTCCTACACATCATATGGGTTTTTGCATTTATGAGTAGAAAAACGCTTCACTGCCACACACAAACTAGCAATGCTCTTATCACCTCACAAATCACTTGACCGCCAACAACTACTCTAATCTACAACTAATACTACAAATCCTAACTAAATCTACCTAGTCGCAGACCCTCAGCAAGACACATGCTTCTTGGATGTCCACTTGATCTCAAAATATCCTCTTCCGGATCCACTTAAGATAAATGCTCTTTTTAGTCAAAACAAAAGCAAGCAACCATCACACGAGTGTTAGTAGGATCACCTACTCAAGTCCTTGTGTCCCCGGCAACGACGCCAATGTTGCGGGAGAAAATCACACCACCAATAAAGTGCATGCAACACTACCTAGATCAACATAATGTCAATCAAGGACACATATGACACTATAAGTACTCGGAGGAAATCTCTTTAGCTTGTCAGGATAAGACCATTCCACACATACAACACTCTAGAAGGACAACTAAGCCAAAATTAGGAATCTCACTAATCTCAACTACACCACCCAACCCACATACACACAAATGGAAGGAAACACACCAAACCATACCAGAATCGTACGAAACTTAAGGAACACCATCCCCTCACTATGATACACATCCCAAAGCCTCTACACTCAAAATCATCACTCTAGACCCATCTACAAAAAACACGTATGAACATCTACATACCTTGTACATCATGTATATGAGCTTTGGGGACAAATGGACAATGATAGCTCATAGATGGTCATCTACCGCAAATGAGTTACTAACTTGGGAAATTAAATGGGGTTTGTCAGGATTTAATTCAGTCATGTATCAAGTAGAAGCAGTATATTGATTTACACAGCACACAAAAGCTAACAATGGCAAATGCAACTTTGATTACCTTGATGCAAGAACAAGGGAGTCACCAATGAAGAAGAGCAGACACAAATTGTAGACAACCCAAACTTTGCAGTCTTACATATCTTGTCCTTGACGAGGCGGATCGAATGCTGGACATGGGTTTTGGCGATTGACAGTCATCCATGCTCTTACTCAGTGGCACCATTTTCTACTTGGAGCCGATTTTACGGTGTTCACCGATCACCAAAGTTTGAGATACTTCTTGTCCAAGAAAAAGCTTTTGGACAAACAAATGAAATGGGAAATTTTTTTGTCGCAATTTCATTTTCAAATCATCCATGTCAAGGGAAAGAAGAAATTGGTTGCAAACGCATTGTCTCACAAACCATTGATATGGGCTATTTTGGCGGTTCACCATCAAAACTTTGAGGATATGGTTGATTAGTATGCCATAGATCCAAATTTTGCAGACACCATTGACCAGTAACAGCGTGGGGAGACAGTTGCAGGCTATGCTCTAAAGGAAAGTTATTTGATGTGGAAGACTATGGTGTGTGTTACTCAAGGGCTGAGGAACAATGTTTTATAGAGTGTTAGAAAAATTTTCTCCCAAATTTGGCCTAACACCAGACAGACTTTGTATTAGAGTGCAACTTGGCCTAAAGAATTTGAAGGTTTAGCTAGACAATTTCTACAGAATCCTTACAAAGTTTTTATTAGTTCACAAGATCTGAAAGCCAATCATTCAATTCTACAGATTGTCAAATTTGTTTTTGAGAATCACAAATACTCACAACTGACAGATTTCCTAGAGCAAGTGATGGATGGAACTTTATCTATTCATGATGATAAGAGTCAAGTTAAAGAAGATTGGGTTCTTTTTGAATTTAGATCTGGTGATAGCCCTATAATCACAGCAGCAGATGTTGCATCTCGGGGTATGGATGTGAAGGATAAAATTTTGTCATCATGATTTTCATGGATCATAGTTCTTGTTGACAAAAGTACAAGCAGTGGAGCACAACAAAGAAAAAGCGACAACACAGACCGCATCGACATTGAAAACCAGGTCATGTCAAGGACGACATGAATTTGGAGGGAAGGAATGTTGAACCATGGGTCAACAACACGACATAATTCAACAAAGCCTTATTTTTTTAGAGTTATGAAATGCTGTGTAATATGACTAAAAACATCATTTGTAATAAGTAGTTAGTCTAGTTCTATAATCTGGGGTGCAATGACACTTTAAGGTTGAACATACAAATCCATTTTACCCCTCGAACTCTATTTTAGGTTTAGCCTATGGTAGCCTTAGTATATAAGGTACCTAGGTCATTTTGTAAGGAGAACTTCTATCATAATCAAGTTCTTAACACTAGAATGGTAACCTAACAGGACATAAAAGTGTCCTTTCAGGGTTTTGGGAAAAAATTCCAAAACCATAGTAGATCCACTCATTTTGAAAAATCCTTTCATGAGCTTATAGTTCAATAACTACTACATATGGAAAAAATGAGAAACTTGTAATTTTTCTCATCCCTTGGTCACTACAAGCCTCCAAAGTTGATGGACCAATGCATTTTGCCCAAAACAGCAATTTCTTACGGTTGATTGCATATAAATAAGAGTGGATATTTTTGTAGTACATGAGATAAAATGCCCCGTTAACTTCAATGGGTTTGTGACCAAAATATATGGTTGCTTTTACCTCACTAATTTTTTTTTGGGCAAAAAAAATAGGTACAAAAAAGTTGCATTTTTGCCATTCAGTAGACCTATCATCAAAGTTTCTATAGTCACGCTCAATACAGATACTATATACATGTTTTCTTAGTTCCCTTTGGGCCTTTGGATTCAAAAGGAGCCATGGATCATGTCAAAAGGATAATGGATCTCTTACAATTGGAACCTTGGGGGCAATGATAAAGTGCTAAATACAGCAAACATGAAAAAACTGGGTTTAGCATTATGACCTCTAGAAACCCATAGAAACTACTCAATATCTAGCCAAGTTTGTAGTCTATGATTAGATATGGTTACTACCTACAAAATACACACAATTGGCCTAAGAAACTAGCAATATTGAGAAAGTTATACTTGCTACTCTAAAATGTATCGTATTCTTCAGCAATCAAAAAACTCAATCATCATCATATACTATGATATATAGCATATTAGGTCCCCCAAAACTCAAGGAAGATTAGTTTTATGTTATACATTACACTTACACAATCAAAATTGAATTTGGATATCAAGAAAGACACCAAAAAAATCATAAAAGTGCTAATTTTGGCCAAAAAAACAGGATTATGCAATTCTTGTAAATTGGTCATAACTTTCAATTTTAACACTTAGCTCTCCCTACAAGCATCAAAACATGTTGAGAACTATGAAGGCCTAACCTCTAGCCATCTAAACCTCACAAACATGAAGTTTAGAGTGGTATAGTTTCCAAAAATTGAAAAAAAGCCAAAAACAGGACCCGTTTTTTCACACAGTTTAAGTTCAAAAATGTTGTGCAAGAGTAAGGTTAATGGTGAGATCGATACTCCAAAAAAAAAGCTAAGTTTTTTTCAGCTCATAAGGCAAATTTGTGGATATATAGCACCTAGAAATTCATTTTCATACTCTTCAAATAATTCAAGCAAAATGGTCACTTAACAGCACACAAAAGTGTCCAAGGACATAAAAGTGTCTTGTTACCATTCTAGTGTTAAGCTACTGTCTAACTGTGTGTGAGAAAGAGAGAGACTGTGAGCTTCTTCTTGATGCAACTCCTTGATCGCTCTTTGAATTGGAGAACTGACTGTACCATCATGAGAGGCTTGGCAAGAGCTAAGCATCAACGCCAAGCATTCTACGTGAGACAAAGCAGGAATGCTGATGCATCTACGAGCTATGTATGGTCGTAAGTGTATCAAACAACGTCTCTTTTTTGCTTGCAAGTAGTCATTAGAATCATGGCAACATAAGTTACATGTAAGTACTCATAGATTTTAGTTTTGAGCAATTCCAAAATCCGGCTCTGTCTTCTACGCGTTTTTTGCAGAGATGGGTCTAGAGTGAGGGTTTTCATTATAGAGGCTTTGGGACAAGTGTATCCTACTAAGGGGTTGGTGTTACTTAAGTTTTGTACAATTTTGGTATGATTTAGTGAGTTTCATTCTGTTTGTGTGTATGTGGGGTAGGTGGTGTAGTTGAGAGTAGTGAGATTCTTAGTTGTGGTTTAGTTAGCCTTTCAGACTATTGTATGTGTGGGATTGTCTCAGCCTGAAAAGATAAACCACCTATCATGTCATATGTGTCCTCAATTGAGATTATGTTGATCTAGGTTTTGTTGCATGCACTTTATGGGTGGTGTGATTCGCTCTTGCAACAGTAATGTTTATAGGCCAGGGCATCCTCCTACACCTCAAGCCCTAAGGCAGCTGATGCTCAAGAGATTAATCTCTCCCTACTCTCATGTATAGAGTAGTTATATTCTGGCTAACTCTTTGTGCTACCTGTGCTCTTTGTCTAATAATATTCCATATTTTTCATCATGCTAGCAAAAGCACACAACTTCCTCCAAAACATGAGTGACTACATGCATTGCATGCACAACAGAAAGTGATTACAAAATAGAGAGGCTTTTGAAGGGTATTGAGTGATGGTAGAAACAAGAGCGAGCCATTCATGTTGTAATTAGTGTGTTCATTAGTACAAGAGATTAGAGAGATATTAACACTAATAGAGGTAGAAAATCATGAAATAAATTAATAACAAACTAGATACAAATGGTGGATATACAAAGTGGATACAAATTCTTGGGATGAGTGAGGACTCAAAGCAAGGGATGATGGTACAGAATTGGTTGTCCTTGACACCACCTAGGCTTGATGGGTTTCATGAGTAGAACAAAAGTAAAAGAGGAAAAAAGGAAAATATAGGAGAGAAATTGAATGGAAAATCCTCGAAGGTTTTATACTTCAGTCTTTGTTTTAAAACATCAATAGATCGATGTGGGTGGGATTCAGATTTCGTTGCTCTCTCTCTCTCTCTCTCTCTCTCTCTCTCTCTCTCTCTCTCTCTCTCTCTCTCTCTCTCTCTCTCTCTCTCTCTCTCTCTCTCTCTCTCTCTATTATAACTTCCTGATTTGAACTCCGATTTAGGTGATCTATAGCCTCAATCAAAGAGCACGATGCCCTCTATGCACTGATGTAAAGACAAAAATTTTCTGAGCAATGGAAAGCTTTGCTATAACAACATCTTAGAATTGAAAAAATTGTCAAAACTTTGTGTTTTTGTTACCGGCTTGAAGGCAATGTCGGACAAAACTTGCAAGGGTGAAAAATCCACACTCGCCATGGAGAATGATGCAAAATCTCCAAGGAATTTGGATGTTAATACAACCACATGATCTACAATGGAAGAATTGATCATGGCTTACTTGGTCTCATTACAAGAAACTGTCAACAAGCAAGATGAAGAGTTGCGCGCACTTGCAATGGAAAATGGCACTTTAAGAGTTCTTGTTGTGGAGAATGAGCACCTCAAGAAGGTTCTTGAAATGCAAACAACATACTTGATGCATCTTGAGAATGAAGTTCAAGAATGTAAGCGCTCTCTTGTTGACATGAATGTATTGAAAGAGCGTTTGAACAAAGTTGAGAGTGATCACGTATTGAAAGAGGAAACGATGGATACAATACAACATGATGTATGTGAGATGAGAAATGCATCCAAATCATGGGCTGATATATGTAAGGATAATGTGGTTTCTACATCTCATTGTCCAAGCAAATAATGTAGAGAATGTGGACACTCAAGAATTGCATGAATGGAAAAAATGCTCAAAGAACGTCGTCATTCGTGGAATCAAGAAGGAAAGCATGGAAACACCCCAATCTCTTGTGGTTTCTATTGAAGAGTTTTTTGCTACATACTTTGGTATTGTCTAGAATCATGACTTATGGTGCACATCGAGTTGGAAAACTAGGAGTCCCTTGCTCGGGAGAAAGATCACCTATTGTATGTACCATGGCTGATGAGGTAAAGAGAAAGATCATCCTTGACAATAGTTGGATCTACCTCAAAGGAACGGGTTGTAATGTATATGAGGATCACACTCTTAAACTGCACGTCACAAAGCATATGAGAAAAGAAGCAATAAGGTTAAGGTGTCATCTCAAGAATAAAAGTCACTTGAGGAGGATGCAAGTCCACCCAACAAATAGGGACACATGATCTCAAGAAGAAAAGTCACTTGAGGAGGATGCAAGACCACCCAACAAATAAGGTTAAGGTGTCATCTCAAGAAGAAAAGTCAGTTGAGGAGGATGCAAGCCCACCCAACAAATAGGGACACATGATCTATGAGACCAACTCACGCTTGTGAATAAGCTTTTGAAATTGTAACGTGTATCCATGGAATGCGGGAATTGGCATTGATGAGCTTACCAATGACTCTGATGTGATACTTCTTGTCAAAACATGGGAGCATGATGCGCAATGAATTTTTGGATTTGATAAATATGATGTGCATTCTTTGATGTGGGCCAAAAATGCAAAGCAACATAGAGGCCAAGGAAGCGTAGCATGTATGATCAAAAAGGGTTTGAAAGATGTTTCCATTGTCAAAGAAGATAAGTATAAATTCTACTTATGGCTGAAAATCAGTCCACCAAATGGTCAACTCATGTTTGTGGCTGGGAGAAATCCAGAGGTTCTTGCTTCAGCCATTACACCACACACATTGTCCCAAACTACAAATCTCTCTTCTTCTCTGAATGAGGTAACTGAACCCATCCCTACATCCTTGAGCCCATCCCATTGAGCGCAATCCACACAATTGCCTCCAGTCGTCTTAGCTCCCGTTCTCTATGCCGCAAGATAGGACGTTGGGGCACTGGCGAGGAGTCTCCTTGACTTTTCACCTTATGCCCTTGTCAAGTGCGAGAGAGTGAGTACCACACACTACTTGAGTGCTCAACTTTTGACCACATTAGGTCCTATTTTCCCCATATATTTAACCATGAGCTCTCCCTACATACCTTCCTCTCCCAACCACAATGTGGACTCTCTATTGCGAAGCTCATTTCAGTCATTTTTGAGCATCAACAGTCACTTATGACCTCCACTCACACCATGTGACATGTTCATTTGATCCCATAGGTCATACTTGACCTCCGAGGATGATAATAGAACTATCTATCTATGTATATATATATCTCTCTCTCTCTCTTTGTCTCTCTATCTCTCTCACGCTCTCTCTCTCTCTCTCTCTACACTAATGGTAGCTCATGCCAATACCATATCTACAGAGACAATGTTGGAATATGAGTGTGATCCCTTCAGGAAACTCGAGTCAAGGATACCTATCTTTACAGAGGTTACTATCACGTGAACCATGAGCATTCATGAACCTTTCAACAACCAAGAATTTCTATGGGGCTATTGGGTGCAAAAGAAGCATGAGCAATGATGCAAGGAGCACAACCCTGCTAAGACAGCTGAACTTTCTACAACCATGTCAAGCAATAATATATAAAAAGGCATGGCTAGATGTTGGCATCAACAGACCCAAGGAGTAATAATAGTACAACAATAGAAAATTCTAGAGCAGCTCATGCACCATCAATCATTTTCCAAGTTGAGGTGTTTGAATGTGCAATCAAATCTTCTTTTTGACGTTCGCAAGACATTGACTCAGTTGAAAGTGCCCCACTCTTCAAGTGAGATTTTTATGAAGAGAACCTCTTTAAAAATGATATTGAACAATGCTGATCAGAGAGCTATGTCAGTGAAACAATTCAAAATTGCTACTGACTTGGGTTGTCAAATGTAATGATAGTCATCAACTAGGAATGAAATATGAGGCTGAAGTGTTGCCACTTACTCCTTGTCACATACAATTTCCTCTACATACAAGTATCAGAAGTGAAACTAGAGATTTGGTGACCACTTTTTGGAAATCCCAGATGAGAGTTTCACCTAATAAAAAGGATATTTGCAAGCACAGGATCGTGGCAAAATGTGTCATCAAACATCCCATACATATTCTAGATGACTCTCAGGTAATATGTTTTTCCTACAATGAAATCCTTGGTGGCTTCGGTTTCTATTAGAATAGTGCTCATAAAATTTCTAGTCTTTGGATAGCATTTAGGTTTGGCTGTACAATACCAAATTGGTAGTTTTTTGCCAACAATCACTGTAGGCCAAAACAATACTAATATGGTACTTTTTGGGAAACAATCATTGTATGTACCAATTCTCAGCTCCATAGTACCCATTTGGTGCTTTTCTGGATTTTGCATGGTACCAAATAGGATGCAAAGCATAATTTTTTGGTTGCAATGCCCAAAAGTATGGATGCACAATCTCAATTTGATACTTTTGATCACCACTAACACTTGGTAGTGTAATAACAAATCAGGTCTTGGAAACAGATTTGGTGCCTTCAGTGTATCTGGCAAAGTACCAAACTAGATAGATTGTATCAATTTTGGTGCTATTTTGTATCTAAAAAAGTTTCTAATTTGGTACTCTGGATCCAGATTGTAACCATGCAGTATACAAAAAAGTACTCAATTTGGTACTATGCAGGTTACTTTAAGTGTGTCTGCACACTACCTAGGGGATGCACATTAACAATTTGATACTTTTGGGCACTTCTCACACTTAAAAGTATAGTAGCAAATATTTTGGAAATAGACTTGTTGCTTATAGTGCTACTAAGGCGGTCCGGGGCGGGCAACAAGAAGAGCGGCCTCGAAACACCCTTCAAGGCTCCCGTGCTACTCAATCAAGCACAATCAAAGACAACAACAACCCACAGCTATAAACCAAACAAGAAAAGGGGCACCACCTAGTTGTAGATGTGAACTAGGACGCACGCGATATCTCCTTGTACTCAAACACACAAAGGGAGGGGAATGCAAGATAGCCACACACACCAAAAACAAACATTCAACACACCAGAGAGAGTTAAAGAGCACAAATAAACTTGAGCAACTCAGTCTTAGCCTTAAAGACTAGATGCACACAAAGCTTGGTGAGAAACAGAGAGACAACACAAAACTTGACCTTGTTACCAATACACAAATTGTCTTAGGGTCACGGGAGCCCTCTCACCGAGCACCCTCTTACAATTGACTTTTAGGCAAACAATTCAACAATCCCTCAAACCACCAAGCATGAGATGGCACAACAGACTTCAAGGACAATATACCTTCAACCACCTGATGAGCCAACTTATCAAGTCAATTTTGAGAGAAGAGTTGTAGTTGCTGCATACAATTGCACCCAAAACTATAAATCTTATTTATGCACAAGAGTAGGCTACAAGTGTGATGAAGAGTATGGCATCACTCCACTCCTCCAGATGGCATAACTAACTTCAATCTTCTCCATGCACCTATGTATATTGATGGAATAGAACACTCACAATGCACACACTCTACACAACTAGGCTTGAAGAGTGGTGTGTTATGTGTGGAGAATGGTGTGTGTAGTGTGATCATGTGATAATTTACAAGGGAGAGAAGGGCTCTATTTATATGTTTTAGAAGCCATGATTAGGATGAAGGCTATGGAGGTGTGAGATAAGTGGCAATGGTGAAGAGGGTCAAACAGGACATGGGAGTTGCAGGTTTGGGTGTGAGAAAGTGAGGGAGGAGTGTGTAAGAGTGAGTAGGTGTGTGGAAGGGTGAGAGAAAATAGGAAGATTTTTTGGTGTATGAGGTGGCAGTTTTGAAATCGGCCATAAATTTCATGTAAAATCGCCCTTGACTTCAAAATTTTTGAAACAATTATGAAAAATACTTCATCTCACGAGCTACATTTTCTTTTTTGGACACATCCTCAGATTCGGATTAAAAGAAGGTGCCAAAATTCGAGAAAAAAGTTGTCTCTGCAGCACCTAATAAAGCTTGAAGGGGGCCACTATTTGATTCTTTTTCCTTTGTAGTCTTCCAAGTGAGCCCCCCATACATCAATGATGACCTAATATTGCCAAGGAGCTTGAACACATGTATGGTATAGGATAAGTATCACATATAATAGATACTTGTGGGATAAAAAGATAGGCTAGCTAGTCATGAAAAATGGACACATGGGATGCATGGTGGCAAAAAAGATATAAAATAAAAGGAGGAAAATCATGAGGGAGGGGACCCTCAATTATTCTCCACTTTGAGTGATTTATGAAATTTATTTGAAGATGAAATCTATGTACTTGTGAATATTTAACTGGGAGGGATGGAAAAAAATATGACGGAGCCGATAAGGTTATTGGTGAATTTTATAGTGAAGTCACATAAGGGTTTTTCAAAGCTTGTGTGAGTAGAGCTTAAGGGATAGAATGATAGTAAAATAGGTATAAGGAATGACACGCAATGGAAGCTAGCATACTTAGGCCTGATAACGCACACGTAGGAATATATATTTATATAAATACAACAATTTTGAAAAAATCCCTTTTTACTTAGGTCCTTTATTTGATAGAAAATATTTACATGTAAAGAGGACCGTAATATTATAAATGTATTTTTTTGTCTCCTAGCCCAATGACTCGCTCAATGATTTGATTAAAAAATGTGATAAAAACCCTAAACGCACACACACTATTTACAATGAAAAAGCGAGCCTAATCATTGTGCTAGGGTGTTTTTGTGGGGTGAAGTGGCTTCTTAAAATTATTTATGAGAGCCAAAAATACGGCTATCATTACCTATAAAGTACCAAACAAGATCCATAGTACCAATTTTGAAGATTTTAAAAAAAATGGAAAGTACCCCATTTGGTACTACTAATCTAGTTTGGCACAATGCAGTATGCAAAATAGTTTTTGTTTGTTACTATTAATTCAGTTGGGTACTATGAAGTTTAAAAAAATGTACCCAATTTGGTACTATGCAGGGTGCTTTGAGTTTATTTGCATAGTACCTGAGAGATCCACAGTCTCAATTGGGTATGTTTGGGTACCACTCACACAATTTGGTACTATGAAGTGTAAAGAAATGTACCCAATTTGGTACTATGTAGGGTGCTTTGAGTTTACTTGCATAGTACCTTAGAGATCCACAATCTCAATTTGGTACTTTTGCGCACCACTCACTCTTGGTAGCATAATGCCAAATTGGGTTTGAAAATAGATTTAGTGCTTTTAGAGTATTCTGCAAAGTACCAAATTGGATGCATACTACCAACATTGGCGCTTTTTTATACCCAATTTTTTTTCCAGTTTTGTACTAGGGATATAATTTGGTACTATGCAGTTTACAAAAAAGTACCAAATTGGATACTATGCAGGGTGCTTGCATAGTATACTAGGGATCCATAGTACCAAATTTTGTGCTTTTATGAAGTTTGTTACTATAAAGGGTGCTTTTAATGTGCTCACATAGTACCTTTGGGAATCCATAATACCAAATTTGGTGCTTTTATGCAGCATAGTATCAAAGATTATATGCAAGGTCGAGCAATTCAATTTTTTGGGCACCAGTCACTCTAGGTAGTATAGCTCTAGAAATAGAGTTATTGATTTTAGGGTACTTGCATAGGTTATACAGAACCAAATTTGGTGCTTTTAGCACCCAATTTGGTATTGTAGTCTAATTTCTAGCACTACATTGCCAAATTTGGTATTTTAGAATGAGTTGGTGGTTTACAATACCCAATTTGGTATTATAAACTGCTTTGGTTCTTTAATCTTTTTTGTAATAGTCTAAGCTCTAATGTGGATCAGTTCTTGTTTATAGGTGGAGCTCTACAAAAGATTCAAGAGCACATATCCTATGATGAAGTTGTCACTTAAGTCCTTTGAGACACTCAAACCATTCTTTGTCCAAAAAATGAAAGAGCACCATATGTGTAGCTGTATTTACCATATCCATATGGTACACCTCAAGGACACTTTCAATCAAATGCACCAAAACGAGTTTGGGCATGATACAAAAGAACATGTATGTGCATGCTCCATTTGTGGTACACATAGTGACGTAGGTCAATGTGCTGCAAACCACATAGTTTTCTAGTACATAAGAAACTTGTTGGATTCCATATTGTGCCATCGCCCTACGGATCATGAATATCATGCAAATAGATGCTTACTTGGAGAGTCCCCTAGATGATGCGGTGTAAGAAAATTGTCATTTTTCCCAGACGAGATTGCAACAGATAGCAGGGAGGTGACCATTTAGTTATTTCAGGATGTGGCTATTAGACATGTTAATGCCAAAGGAAAAGAGAAGAAGAGAAAGGACTTGGTCATGAAAAGGATGAAAAGTGAAACTTCCATTCATCCTTTTTAGATAATCTAAAAAGCTTCTTCAAGCATAACTTTGTTTTTAGGTGGTAAGCCGAGCAATTTAAAGGATGTTGCTTAAGTTTCCCAAAGATTTGGTTGGTTTCATCAAATGATGCACTATGTTCTCCACTATGGGACTCTAAGACAATTGTAGGCTCTCGCTCATTCCATTGTGTTGACAGCTACTCAATGCACAATCCATGTGATGTGCATTTTTTGGATGCTATCATGCTTTTGTGATCCTTGTATCAATGGGCTGTGGGGAAGATGCAATAATAAGCAGCAGATTGAAGAAAGGAAATATGTCTCCGTCAAGCCATTGATAGAGTCAACACAAGTAGATAGTGATGAGGACGAGGATGATGAGCAAACCCACAATGATCTGTTTTCCTCCCAAATGAATCAAAATTTAAGCATGCCTATGTATGAATGAGACTTTGAGGTGTTGAGCCAATTACTATCCATTGGGGATAACTTTGTAGTGAATGCAATTGAGGAGAAAAAGACCTTCTACCTTCTAAAGTGCACAAAAACCATGTACCAAGCACCAAGAGTACTAAAGGATCTTTGGCATGACAAGATTGTAAAAGGTGGAATTCTACTTGAGGGTTTGTGTTATTCCCAAGTTTAGGGCAAAGTTGATACGTATATCTTATTGAATAAAAAACCACAAGTAATGATCTACTCCCATCTATTTAGGACCATACTGTTCCCCATGGAGAGTCTATCCTTGCCTACATATCCACTTCAAACTATCCTCAAAGATATATGAAAATATGTACAATAGCATGCCATTTGAAGAAAGAAGTGGGCAAGAGGGGAGCCATACAGTGCTTACCCCAACTATAATTCTAATTACATCCAACATTTGTAATTTTCTTGAGTAGAATCTTACTTGAGATTAGTATTGTCTAATGCTACTGCTGTGTTATCAATCTAGTTCTCTACAATACCAAATTTTGGTACTCCACAGTACCAAAGATGGTACTCTATAGTACAATAATTTGGTGCTGTGCTTTATATTTTTTAGTTGAACATTGTCTTACTAAAGCACTAAATTTTGGTACTATGCTTTTTTGTTTTTAGATGACTGTTGTAGTACCAAATTTGACACTCTATATTACCATACCAAGTTTGATACTCTATAGTATTGTAGTACCTAGATTGATACTCTATACTATCCACCTTTGGTACTATCTACTACCTTTACAATCTTTTTGTTACTACTATGCTATCTAGTGTCAATCTTTGGTGGTAATATGCCACCAAATTTGGTATTGTGGTATAAAACTTTGGTACTATGCTAAATGGTTGTAGCTGACTGCTGTGTATAGTTATTGTGGTAATAAGTAGCCATTTTGGTACTCTGCAATAACTATCCCCTTCCTCTTACTCATCCTCCCCTCCCTTGCTCTCATCATCTCTCTCCCCTTTCTTTATCTTGTCCTCTTCCTTCCTCTCATCTAGACTTAAAGAGGAACTACTAACCTGGAAACTCTTCCTTGTCTCTAACTTCAAAGTCATGCTTGTCACCAATTATAACAAAAAATACCAAAGAAATTGCAAAAAACGGTACGTGTACAAAAAGATAAACTGCATCAGTAAAATTTTTCCAAGGACCAAGGTACACATGCAATGATAATTTTCATGAAAATTTTAGAGGCAATGTTCATGCTTGCAAAATCCTTTACACATCAGAGGGTCAAAGCGGTACAAATACCCCTCCAAAGATACAAAGTAGTTAGCAATGTACAAGAAAATATCATCCTTGACATCAAACAAGGGTGTGTGGCAGTTGTAAGTAGTGGGAAACTTCTTAGCCACCCAACCATAGATCCATGGAAAAATGACATTCATAAGATACTTCAGCTTTTCTGGGTCATAATACTTTGGATCACATGATTGAATGCTGTAACACGAGTTGTAATTATTCTTCAAGGACTTGTATCTTGTGTCATCCACAAAGAGGGTGTTCACTTCATTGAACTATGGATGCTTGTGCCACACTCTTCTTAGGAGGTTTAGAAAAATAGGCTTGTCGCCGAACTCCTCCAAAAGTGCTGGCACATCTCTAAGGCCACGTATCACATTATACTGGTCAAAAATATCTATGACAAATAAACTAAATAGTTACAAAAACTATAAAAATAAGAGTACCAAAGCAACAAACAGTACATAGTAGTGACATAGTGCCAAAATTTGTACAACACAGTATTGAAGTACCAAAAGAACCAAAGCACAAAACATTACAAAATTGTGTACACAGTATCAAAGTACCATAGAACCAGAGTACCAAAGACCCAAACAGTACCAAATTATGTACACAATAGTACCAAATTTTCCAAACAATACCAGAAGTACTAAAGTACCAAATAGTACCATATAGTACCAGAATGTGTACAAATCAGTAGCAAAGTACGAAACACTACCAAAATTAGTAAAACTAGTTTGAAAGTTAAGGGATAAATACCTAAAAAGAGGTCTGTCATCTTCATCAATTTATGAAGGCAAGCATTCATTATGGCCATCAAATTCTTCCTTTGGCTACATGACCAAAGCATCACATAGCATCGCTTCCTCAAGTTGATGATAAGGTCCCCCACATTAGGCTTGACCACACGATATTTGTATTGAGAGACTTGCACACCTCGGGACCTATATCTTGCTCGGAATGGGATATTCCACAAACCTTTTGGTTATTCATCACAATCCTTCAGTAGCACTCCATTGACATCCAAAATAACAAGGCACCTATCGCTCACCATTACGTCTCCCAACATTGATGTATACGGTTGTTCTTCATTTAGCCACCAATTGTCCTTGGTTGTAGTACCACTAAACTATATGAGTAGAAGAACACAGCCTTCTTGCAATAGCAAAGTTGGACATTAGGCACCATAAAAGTTTACCAATTTTTAATAGTAGGACATGATAGTTTACAAACACATTGACATCTTTCAAGGTTAGAGTGACATGACACCAAACGCTGTCGGGGGATTTGTGTTCGGAAGCTGATCCGGGAAGGCGCGGGGCCTCTGGCTGTGAGAGGTGTGAGGAAGACAGTTGCAGCAGACACAATGAATGTAGACAAAGCTTGAAATTAACAGCTTGAACAAGATCCTGAAGCTTGATTATCATTAACAGTACCGCTGCTTACATTATTTAAACTCCCTCCATGATTAGAGTGGCTTGGAAGCTTGGATTAGAGTGGCTTATGGTGTCTTTGATTAGATTGGCTATGGAATATTGGATGAGAGTGGGCTATGGAAGCTTGGATTAGGATTAGAGCGCTCAAAGCTTATGGCTTCCTCTCCGCTAATACAACAGAGCACGAAAACTTGAATATCTCCTAATTGGTGCAGAATTAGCCTCTGTGCGTGAGATGCAAAAATTCTCAAAATGCCCTTTTCCTTCTGCACACGTGATCCATTTTGTCCAAAAACTTGTTTTACAAAAAATTTCTAGAATAGGACTTTTTCGGCCTCCCTCATGCAGAGATGTGAAGTCTCTCACACACTTTCCTTTTTACCACTGACCACATGTCTTCCTCTACCCAAGTTGCCTTAAATGTCCTAAGAGCCCTTTCACATGTAAAACCTTTTCTTCAAGCATAAAATCTCTACCCTTAGGCCTTCATAACCACATAAAGCATACACTTTCTGGATCTTCTTGCTTGTTTTTGAGCCCTGGTCACTGCTCAATAAATGTGTGATCTTCAAATAGACTTTTTCTGCTTCTCTTTACTCTTTTTTTCATCGTGGAAGCGGAGCGGCACGACAACACATTGACATAAGCAAAATGGGTTGGTATTTCATATTAAGCTAGAAGCAAGTACAAAATGCTCTCACATTAGCTAGTTCGTGCAGGGTCGCGGGCTTGATGTCATGACCAATAAGGCAGTTTCTAGATGTTTTAAGGAAGAGTTGGGAGTGGCTGTCTGATTCAATGCTATCACCTATTTCTAAGGGTGTCACATCAGGTGTTTCCTCCACACTTTTGCCCTACCTCGAACCTTTTGCCTCCTCCATGCCTTTATTCACCTTTGCACCTTTAGCCCCTTTGGCCTCCTCCATGTCTTTGGGCTCCACAACACCTACAACCTCCTATGCACTTTTAGCAAGTTCCATCACCCCCCTTGCCTTCTTCCTCCTCTTTCTGCCCACCTTCTACTCTGTAAATTTTGATGTCACATCCAAAAACTCTACCATCAAGAGAACTTCAATTTCCACCTCCTCTTTGATCGACATTACTTTGTTGATCTTCGCACCTTGGTCAATCTCCAATTCAATAACTTCCTCAATGGGATCACTCCCCCTTTGTTGGTTCTCCTATTGTCCCCTTTCCTCTTTACCTTGTTTATCCCTCTCTTGCACTTTGGCTTTTAGTTGCTCTTCTCCCAATCTTGAATCCATAGTACCCTCATCCCCTTTCTCTTCCATTGTGCTTGCATCAAGTTCTTCTAGTATGTCCTACACTTTAGCTTTAAGTTGATCTTCTCTCAAGCTTGAATCTACCGTAGGCTCAACCCCTTTCCCTTCCACTGTGATGGCATCAAGTTCTTGCAGTATTTATTGCACTTAAGCTTTTAGTTGATCTTATCCCAAGCTTGAATCTATAGCAGGATCAACCCCTTATCCTTTCACTTTGATGGCATCAAGGTCTTGGAGTATTTTCTTCACTAACTTGTGAGGATCTTCCTTGAACATGTGAGTCCCATCTGACTTTTGCAAACTGGACATACTCTATTAAATTATCTACCAAAACATACAATCATCAAGGAAGAACACAAGCACTAACAAAACAATATCAAAACAATACCAAAGTAGAACCAAAACAATACCAAAGAGGTACCAAAATGGTATCAAAATAGGTCAAATTATACTAAAACAACTCTATACAGCACTAAATTGGTACAACAAAGTACTGTGAAAACTCCCAAGACATACAAAGGTAGTACCAAAATAGTAATGAGTAGCAACTAAAACACTACCAAATGAAATTCAAAATAGTATCAAATAGGGACCAAGACAGTATCAAAACATGTAAAATTGTATCGACAGGGATTTGTTGCCATAGTAGATAATACACGCTTCCAGGGTATTAATGTCCTCTGTAAAAATTTTCGCCACGGCCTCTTTACCTTCATATACCAGTAGTTGGTCCTTGTTTGCTTGAATAGAGGCCCGTGCTACTCTATACCCTACTAGGTCTTTTTCTGTTGCATGGCATTTCTCAAAAGCGTAGCATCTGGAAAAATTGTTGGTCAATTCACCACATGAAAAGGGGGCCCCTAATAAACTTTGGAAAATAGAAATGTGCAGTCTTCCACCAAATGTGGCTGCAAATGGTTTAAATCTATCTTGATGTTTTTTTGGTACTTGTACTTGAAAACAGTTTACCATGACTTGGGTGGCAAGTCTTCATCAGCCGAGTCCTTAGGGAGTTTTCCTTCTAGACTAAGGCCCTACTCCTCATGCAGGGACTTGTGCTATGTAGGAAAACTTGGTTTGTTGAGGGTAATCCTCCATTTTATTCTTACCTAAAATGAAAAAAACATCATAGAAAATTGCTGAGATTAAATGTGGTGTGATGCTCTACAATACCAAATGGGGTACTCCAGAGTACCAATTTTGGTATTGTACATCTAACTTTAGATGTCACGTCAAGCACAGGGAGTGAACATGAACTATCTAATTAACACATGCTTGATGCCAATGAATAGCATACCACATCTTGACTTGTTGGAAGATGTTGATTCATCATTGTCAAAGAGGATTGAGGTTTGTTCGGAGTTGATATCAGCAACCTTGCACTATTTTCGACTAGCCCTTGTGTTGGGACTAGTTTTGTGCTCCGGATCTGTTTTTTGGGGGGATGGGGGAGAAACACCTTTGTTGTTGCTTTTGCCAGGGTAGGAAATTCTCTCCTTCGCCTTCGATTTTAGTTTGCATGTTAAAGGTGATGCTTTGAGGGAAGTATTTCCCTTGGCCTTTGGGGTCCTCATGGTTGGAGAATTGACGTGAGAGAGTAGAGAAGCTCTGCTGCAAGTGCATGTGATCTTCAAAAAAGTCCTCCAAAGCAATACCAATTTGAAAGCTCAAGTTTGAAAGTATCTTGAGAACCCATTCATAATGAAATACCTCTCATGCCTTGCTACCTGGTTTAAAATTTCATGTTGGAATAAGGGGCAATGGTTCCGCTTTGTAGCAACATTCAATGGTTTATAATCTACACACACTCTCCACTTTCCATTGTTTTTTGGTTTAATGAAAACAGAAGAAACCCACTGATACTCTTGCATCAGATAATTGATACCTATTTTGAGTGAGCTTGTTGATTTTCTACCACAAAGACTCTTCTTGAATCTCCCCCGGTCTATGTAGGTTTTGTACCCTTAGCTTGTATCCTTCCTTGAGAAAAATTTGATGCTCAACCTCTTTGGATCTCAATAGGTTATTGTAGTACTCTCTAGAAATTATTTTGGGATATGTTGCACACCAAACCTCTACATAGACCTTCTTTTTGTACCTGGTCAAGTCTTCATCCAATAGATTCTCTACTTCTATTACATCCACACCACAAACCTGATATTGCATACCTTCCTTGGTATTGGGGGAGTCTATGGTGACTCCAAACAAATTTCTATTAAGCTTCAATTAGTCCTTGTTGCTTTCTTTCTCCTTTGTACTGGTAGAACCCTCATCGTATATTGACTTTGACTCATACTTATAACAGCTGGTGCTCAAATCACCTCCATCACATCCTGCCATAGGATGAAAGTGGCTTTACCTGATCTTCAAATCAAGCACCACCTGTCCACCATTCTCTTTGTCTCACAGAGTGAAAACATCTCTTTCCCAACCCTTTTTAGCTTTGATTTTAAGCAAACATGGCCTCCCCCGAATGATAGGGTAAGCATTTTCATCTTCTTTCATCACAAAAAATTCAATGAGTCACTCAATTCCCATTACTTTTACCTTCACATCTTTGAGCCACCCCCAAACACCTTGCCTTGGCATGGTTTGACCATCCTGATTTGCAAATTGGACTTGACCATAGCTTTGATACCTATGTCCCTCATTGCAACCTTTGTCAGGATACAAACATGTTCCCCACCATTAATATATGCATGTACTTGCATCTTCTTCTAACTTAGTACATCCACAATAAGAAGTACATCCATTGGATTCTCTACTCATGGGGCCAAATTTTGTACTCCATGCACATCACCTCAAAATCGGGGAAGCCTCGTAGGCTGACACTAGTAGATCATTGCCTCTTGAACTTGGGATTTAATGCCAACAGCTGCCCAAATGTAATGTTAACCTTTTGACTTTTCCCTCAAAACTCTCTCTCTCTCTCTCTCTCTCTCTCTCTCTCTCTCTCTCTCTCTCTCTCTCTCTCTCTCTCTCTCTCTCTCTCTCTCTCTCTCTCTCTCTCTCCCCCACTCGTTCTCATGCAGCCATCCTGCTCTCTTGCCCTCGTTGGTAAGTAACGGGCGTCCACATATCCAAAATTGCCACCTTTCCCATGCAACCAAAGAGCGACGCTCTCTCTCTCTCTCTCTCTCTCTCTCTCTCTCTCTGCGGCCGCTCGACCAACCACCCATGCAGTGGTTTTCCCACTATCACCCTCTCTTTCTCTCGTAGTTTCCCGGCCACCCTCTCCGCTATGCCTCCATGCAACCAACCAGCGCTCACTTCCTTGCCTCTCAGTTTGCAGTTATCTCCCTACCACCAGAACATGCCTACCCATTCAAATAATCAACTGCAGCCATCGAGTGTTCTTTCTCTCTCTCTTACACTACGTTGCCAACCAACCTCACCTTTTTCTCAGCACCCCTCAAGTGCAGCCGCCATGCAGTCTTTCTCTCCCTGACCTCCTGGCGGGTAGTACCCGTTACTCTCTCTCTCTTACTTTCTCTATCTCTCACACACCCAAAAACTTTGCATGGCTATCAACCGTGACCGCTCAAACTACCCACCACACTTGCATGCAGCCGCTGATAGTTATCTGCACTAACCGTGCGTCCTTGTTTTTCCCATCAAAAAACTCCTAAAAATGCCTCCTCTCCTCACAAACCCCACCCTGTATCGCAGCTAACGGCTCTTCTTAGTCCACCAAGCCCCTGCCTTCAAGATGCCAAAGCACACACCCCACCCAACCCCCCTTTTGACGGCCTTCCTCAGCCCATAATTCGGGCTTTCCTGCCATCTCTTATAGCACCATCGACTTGCCACTGTGCTACGCCATGAAGAGATCATTTTGTACCTCTCCCTAGTGGTTCACTATGCATGCCTAGAGCTCTTCAAGCACACAAACCAGCGTGGGCGTACAAAGCGGTGGTGGCGCTGTCGGGTGAAAGCTGATGAAAATAAAACTAAAATGTAGAGAACTTTTTCGGCAGCACTCTAAGCTTGGTGTCCATGGTTCCCTTGTAGCTGAGCATGAGTAGCTCTACGCAAGCTGAGCAAGAACATTGTTGACCCCTTACACCACCTTTTTGATCACCAGCAAGAAAAGCAAGAAAAAGAAGCTACGGAGGGAAGACTCTCTCTCTCTTTCGTGCTCTCCCACGACTACTTCCAGACGTGGACATTGACGAAGCTGGACAGTGCGTGTTGCAACACATTCCTGATGATTTTTATTTTATTTGTTTACTTTGCTTCATTTTCATTTATACCCAGGCATTGGATCCTATTCAGACGGATTGTCAATTTGGCTTTTTGTAAAGTGTTCATATAGCATTTCATTTCATTTCTCCATCTCCTTGTGTGACTACCTATAGAGGCGGATATTGACAAAGCTCTAGCAAGCCCGCCGAACAAAAACTCGCTGCTTGAAATGCTTCACATAATTTTTATAGTTTTTGAAGCTGATTTTGTATTTTCGCTTTTAGTTTGAGCCATACTTGTAGACATTTATTATGAAAATTTAACAATATATTTATATATATATATATATATATATAAATGACAGTGTCTCACGATCGTCATTCATTGCCTGGAAACGAAGTACTTTTCTCCCTTGCTCTCAGCCATATGGTGGGCAAGCTGCAGACACTCAAAGGCATCGTCACAACTAGGTCACAGTGTCCGTTGTCAAGCATTGACGATGCTCATGATGATTTTTCTAGTCTTTTGCTTTACGACATTTTATTTTGTACCTAGGCATTAGATTAGATCCACAAGGATTGTAATTGTGGTCTTTTTAAGACTGTTAATATAACATTTCCTTTCATTTCTTTTTCTTCCCTCTTAGTTGATAGTCGATGACATAGACGCATCAGACATTGAGGAAGCTCTTCGACGACCACTGCAATACTTTCTTAGACAAACACTAGATGCTCGGCATCCACAAGAATTGACAACGACGATGACGATTTTAGTCTATTTTTTAATGTTAGATTCACAAGGATTTTCTCACTTTGTGTTCATAGGAAATTTTGGCATTTTAAAGACGATTACTATAACATTTCATTTTATTTATCTCTCTCTTCACAACCCCACGTCACATCCCTATTGTTATGTTTTGGTAATTGACGTCAATCATGTTAGATTTTTGGACAATTACGCAATGTATAATAATTCACTATTTGCAATAAAACTAATAGTAATACATTCGAGAACACGCGTCTACCTAGTACCTGAACAAACACAAAAGGCATGGCTCATATATATAATTTGGACACTAGTATCATACACTAACCACCCTCACAATTGACGCTTACCTCGAGCACCTTTGCTCATTCTAGTTGAATATGGTTATTGAGTTAACAATAGTTTTTTTATGAAACTTTAAACCAAAATTAGGTGCTTCACAACTGCCTGAGCACAAGTTTTTTGATGAAACTTTAAACCAAAATTAGGTGCTTCACAACTGCCTGAGCACAACTTGCTATGCAACAACTCACACTTTATTCTTGTATTTGTTTTTGGTTAGTGACACTAGTTGACCTATGCTATTTAATTAGAACTGCAAAAATTTCCTTCCCGTTCAGTTGTCTCACATTTGTCTTAATTGTGTACTAATCCCTTCTATAGTTGTCATTGCAAGTTCATGACCAATTATTAACCTCACGCTAAAACATTTTGAATCTTTTAGCTATACTTTGGTGTAAGTTTGCTAGTTGCAGCACTTGTACCTCTCTCCATGCATCAACAATGGTATATATATTTTCAAATACAATATACCCTCCTAGGATTTTCATTGAGATGATTTACTATGCAGCTACTCATGTGAGCTAAGGTACTCTGTGATAGTAAACAATTGTTTGTAAGTACCCTCCTACTCAAACACGCTCCACATTGATGTTACACTTGTGATAAATGTTATATTTTTATGTCTCTCCTAGTCCATTGGTCACAGACACACAGATTCGCCGATTTAGGAAACACATTGATAAATGGCATATTCATGATTTTTAAACAGAATCAAATGCAAATTCTCCGATTTAGGTAGCACGTCTTAGTGGTGTAAATTCGCCGATTTAGGCAGCGCCAATCACAAAATCATGTTGCAGTGGCTGGCCACCACTATAACTCGTATGATTTTATTACCTGGGTACATAATGAAAGTGATTTGGATTTGGACTTATATTGTGGAATTGGAATTGGATTGGGATTTGGTATCTGGTGATTATTATGGCAGTGTTTATGTGATGAGGCTTGACATTATGAGATTGATGATGAGTGTGACCAATGATATCCTGATTCATCAGGGTATGACATATACTACTTATTCTAGTAGTATGGGACACTAGAATGGGTAGTATGTGGATGACGGCAGGCATAAGCAATGTTATCTAATTTTATGGATTTCTCTATTTGATACAAATTTCTAATCATTGTTTTTGACAAGTATTGTTTGCAGATTTTTATCTTCGCAACTGAGGACAGTTGCTTTCCAACAGGAGGTATGTTATGGAATTGATATTTTATTATTTACTACAGTTGACAGGTGAAAAAGACTAAACCGAGGTAGGCTTATGCGAATGGAAATATATATATATTGTTCAATTCATTATTCAAGTGCTATTTTATGAGCTTTGGCCATTTATGACTGGCCGGCCAGTTTGTACTCACATTTGACCATTCAAGAAATCTATAAAACAAATACGTGAAAGAGGGAAATGGTCACTCTTGCACGGGGGGAGATTGCACCCAGTGTCTGTGTATTCTTCTCTCCTCTCTTCTCTTCTCTTCTCTCTCACCGTGCCGGCGTAGCACTGCGCTCTAGGAGGTGCGCCTGCACGTGCTCTCTCCCTCTCTCCCACTCTCGTTCTCTCTTTGTTCATGTGCAACGCTGGTTACATACTTGTGGATGTGTCATGTATGCCGATTTGTTCTTTTCATGGATTGCAACGTGTTATATATGTATTTTGCAGGGCAACCGCGCCTTCCATCTATAGCATCACACTGACAAATTGCAGATCTATTCATAATGGTAAATGCAGATCCGTCGATATAGGCAGCATTAGTGCAGATTCGCCGATTTAGGCAGCACGCCTTATTGGTGTAGACTCGCCGATTGAGGCAACACCGATCACAAAATCATGCTGCAGTGGCTGGCCACCACTACAACTGGTATGATTTTGTTACCCGAGTACATAATGAAAGTGATTTGGATTTGAACTTATATTGTGAAATTGGAATTGGATTGGGATTTGGTATCTGATGATTACTTTATCATGGCAGTGTTTATGTGATGAGACTTGACATTATGAGATTGATGATGAGTGTGACCAATGATATCCTGATTCCTTAGGATATGACATATACTACTTATTCTAGTGATATGGGACACTAGAATAGGTAGTATGTGGATACAGTAGGCATAAACAATGTGTCTAAGTTTATGAATTTTTTACTATTTGATACAGATTTCTAATCATTGTTTTTGACAAGTATTGTTTGCAGATTTTTATCTTCGCAACTGAGGATAGTTGCTTTCCAACGGAGAGGTATGTTATAGAATTGATATTTTATTATCTATTGTGTTGGTGCAATTGGCCTCAACATTATGACGCGCAGGGGGTTGGGGATGATAATGTGTGTTTGAATTTTGAGGTGCAGTGTGTGTCGGTAGAATGGTTGGATTGGGGGTGGACGGTTTTGTGTGTAATTATTTGTGCGAGGGTTTGAAGTATAGCTGTTGAAATTATTACCGTTGCGATTGTTGTTACTCCACTGATTGCGAGGTTGAAAATTGGTACGGTTGGGGTTGCGTGTGTTGCACACTTCATGGACGATAGAGTTGATTTCTTTCTCAACATCGTAGGCCAAGGATATAGCTTCATAAAGAGATGCCGGTTTAAGAGAATTGAGTTTTGACTGTATACCATTGGGAAGACCATCTTCATATTTGCGTTGGAGAGACTCTACAGGCACTTCTTCTACCATACGAAGGAGTAGAAGACGTTCCCAGAAGCGGTCAGTGTAACGAGAGATGGTGTCTTCTTGCATCCAGGAGAATGTGGCCCAAGCACGACGAGCGTCAAGGCCAAATTGAGGGGGTAGGAAGGAATCTTTGACCCGTTGTTGAAAATTGTCCCAAGTTGATGGTCGTTCTGCCGTTTTACAAAGCACGCTCCACCAGAGTGAAGCTTGACCAGAAAGGTGATTAGTAGCACATTTAATTTTATCTTTTTCAGTGAAAGATTCGCTAGCAAAATAATCGTCGAATTGAGTTAACCAAGACAACACCGTTTTACCAATTTTGCGACCATCAAACTTGAAAAAGGTGAAAGATTTTTGACTTATCTTTGCCTCTTTGCTGGATTGTTGAGCTTCGAACGCAGCCTTAAAATTTTTTATCATACGTTCATCTTCGTTGTCATCTTCATGTGCTCGTTTTTTATCATTTGCGGCGAGGCGTTGATTCGCAATGTCTAATTCCTGTTGCAGCAAGAATACTTGTTGCTCCAAGGTCGGTGCTGGGAGAGGTGAATCACTAGTCCAATCGGAGGGGGCACTGGCGCCGTTTGTCTCCATGATGATTGGGAAAATTGGTAATTACGTTGATTTGTTGCAAATCCCTATCCGGGGTAGAAGGTTTGCGGCGAATAAATTCAACTAACCTGATTCCACGCTGTCGAATAGAGTAAAAGAGTTCATAAGCCCAACGCCAGGTAGTGCAAAGCCCACGATGTTGCAGAGCGGTTGCGAGGTTTTTGATGTACAAGCAATACAAACGAGGGGGTTGTTGATGATGTAGCGGTGCGCAATCAACGTGTCGCTGGTTGTGAATGCGGCATAGCAGAGGAGGCATATGATTTGAGAAGAATGACGAGGATTACCAACCTGCTGCATAGGTGCGACAAGCACGGTCTAGGCGAAAACGGCAATGGTTATCGTTGTGGCTCACTTTGCAAGAGAGATTGACACGCCCCGAATGTATCTGCTTGGGTATGATAGTGCGGTATGCTCCATCGCGATGTCAACAATGATGTGTGTGTGTGTGTGTGTGTGTGTGTGTGTGTGTGTGTGTGTGTGTGTTAATAGCGTGCTCTGTAATTCTCCATGAATGAATAGGGTCCAAGTTTTCTTTGTGTGTTAACCAAAGAAAAAAGTGTGTGTGTGGGGCTGGGCAACGCCATGCACATCAAAAAAGAAAGTGGCCTATGGTTGGCGAGAGAGAGAGAGAGAGAGAGAGAGAGAGAGAGAGAGAGAGAGAGAGAGAGAGAGAGAGAGAGAGAGAGAGAGAGAGAGATTCAGCTGCGTCTGAGTGTTAGAGCCGCCACATCTAAAGTTGAGGGTGAGGGCGAAGTGAACTGGGAGGGAGATTCAGAGTCACAGCATGTAGGGGAGAGCGTGGTTGGTAGAAAGCATCGCTGAAAGGCTGAGAGAGAGAGACGTAGTTGGACAGCTGAGGGAAAAACCGTTTGCTACTTGTGTGTGTGGCGTTTTAAAAAAACGGCACCAACTGCAAGTTGGCAGGAGCTCCATGAGTCGTGATTAGGGTTGGCGAGCTGCATGCACCGAGACTCCAAGAGTCTGAGAGCGGCTGCAATTGAGACACAGAGAGAGAAGTGTAGTTGGTAGCTTGGGTGGCCACCATTTGGGGTCATAATGTGCGGAAGTGGTTGGCAGCTCGAGTTGATGGCGACACCATTGGTTGGGAGGGGGAGAGAGAACCTCTGCATGGAGAGTGGGTGGTGTGGGTTCCACGAGGTGAGAGAGCGTGAGAGAGATATTGTGGGCCCCCGTAGTGAGCCTCGGGATGGCAGTGGCGGCTACCTCTGAGCACATGCGTCCAAAAAGATGTGGGTAGGAACAATTTACAACAGATTGGCTCCGCCATGGAAAAGAGAGAGAGAGAGAGAGAGAGAGAGAGAGAGAGAGTTCGCATTGTTGCAGGTGCGCTGCTAGTTAGTGGTAGAGAGAGAGACAATCTTAGGAAGTCCCATGCACACAAGCTGCACCCATCCCTCCGACATGCCCACAAAAAATAAAAAATTATACCATTCCTCCATCCAAAAGACTTGCTTTGCACAGTGCCTATAGCCAATCTCACTCCAACTGATGCGTGAGGATGACAATAGACTGTCCAGGTCTCTCATTTGTACATGCTTCAGTGACAAGACACAAGGAGCGCGCTTGGGATTGGTTCCCACGAAGAGAATAAGGTGTTTTGAACTCAAAATTAGACAGATAGGTCTTGTTCTTCAGGGATTTTTCTACACAAGAACCCACTCCGGTTTCTCCAAATGGTTCTTCACTCTTTGGGTTGTTAGTCTATAACATTATATATATATATATATATATATATATAATCCGCTTTTCAATATTCTCTTTCTTCTACAATCTCTATATGTGCTTCATTCTAATTTACCTTAATTGAGATCTTAATTGAACTAAACATGTTCTAATTTTACATTACATCACAATCTAAGTACTTGTAATATCCTATCTAATGCTATGCACTATTCCTGTTTTTGGTAATTGAGTATCCATATATGATTAAATTCAATTAATATTATTATTATTATGTTTAATTTACATAATATTTACAGTAACAATCACTGTACTATGACAATAAAGAAGAGACTCTCTTTTAATTTCAAAAATTCACTAATTAGATCATACAATCAACATTAATCAATACAAAGTGAAGCAAATCATGGAATCTACAAACACAAGAAAGAAAAATACATAGCTGCTACTTATCGATCATAATCATTAGTCTTGGAGCGTAGCCTAAGCTTTGATACCACTGCTACCCTCTACCCTCGCCTCACCTCCATTCCAATATTGGCTTTGTCGGATGCACGTGCTGCAACTGGATGCATGAGCATGGGATGACATTAACTCGCATCTCGCCTGCTGTGCGCATGCAAACTCGAGATGAACTCCCACCCATGCAACACTTTGGCCCCTGCTTTAGATCCGACCTTTAGACCTGCCGCAAGCGTCTCTGCCAAATAGTGGCGCACACAAGTTTCACTTGGGATAGTTTCCTACGATGCCAAAACTCTCTTCTTATTCTTCTCGTCACTTGCATTCACACCCACGAGTCACGACCACCTATATCTTGAGCCCCCTTTTTACGTCGTGCACCCAACAACCACACACTGATCTACTGCAGCCCTGTAGCACATGTAGAGGCTCTCACGTGGAGTTCCATGCAAAATACTCGAAATAGCATAATACAAACCATAAAACAGACTAATTGACATACTTGGAAACCACATAGACCCATAATCACGAGATACATGAACAGAAGGAGACATAGTGCGAGAGAGAGCAATAGGGCACGTGCAGACGCACCTCCTAGAAGAGAGTGCTACGCCGGCACGCGAGAGAGAAGAGAGGAGAGGTGAGAAGAAGAACGCAGACACTGGGTGCAATCTCCTCCCGTGCAAGAGTGACCATTTCCCTCTTGTACGTATTTGTTTTATAGATTTCTTAAATGGTCAATTGTGAGTACAAACTGGCCGGCCGGTCATAAATGGCCAAAGCTCATAAAGAGCACTTGAATAATAAAATGTACAATGTATATATTTTCATTCGCATAGGCCTAGCTCGGTCAAGCCTTTTCCACCTGTCAGCTGCAATAAATAATAAAATATTAATTCCATAACATACCTCTCCGTTGGAAAGCAACTGTCCTCAGTTGCGAAGCTAAAAATCTGCAAACGATACTTGTCAAAAAATAGTGATCATAAATCTGTATCGAAACTATCACATAGTAAAATAAAAATTCATAAAATTAGACAACATTGCTTATGCCTGCCGTCATCCACATACTACCTATTCTAGTGTCCCATACCACTAGAATAAGAAATATATGTCATATCCTGATGAATCAGGATATCATTGGTCACACTCATCATTTAATAATCCATTGATCTCATCAATCTCAAGTCCAATCCCATAAATACTATCACGACAGAAAATCATCATATACCAATTCCAAATCCCATTTCGAAATCCAAATCCAAAATATCTTTCATTTTCTATACCCGGGTAAAAAAATCATACCAGTTACAGTGGTGGCCAGTCACTGCAGCATGATTTTGTGATCGGTGTTGCCTAAATCGGCGAATCTACACCCAACGTGCTTCCTAAATCGGCGAATCAGCATTTGATATAAGTTCAAAAAGTGTGAGTCTGTAGTTTGTTGTTGTGCTGCCTAAATCAGTGAATCTGCACTAGATGATCATTGACACACTACCTAAATCGGTGAATCTGTGTGCATGTGACCAATGGACTAGACAAGGCACAAAACGTGAGAAATAAATGACCTGTCTGATATGAAATTGGAATAGACTAGAATGTGGAAACATATACTAAATGTTAGCAATCATCACACACCACCTGAGCTCATGTAAGTAGTGGTATGATAAGTCATCTTCGGAAGAGTCCAATCAAAGAAAGTAGAACCCATGACATGAGAAACAAGCAATGAAGTTATGTCTTCTTAAAAGCATATGGAAAAATTCTTGTCTGTTGCCAAGGTGCTTGGGTATTTATAGCGGTGTGAAAATATATATCTGCAAGAGGACGCACTTAAAAGAGATCAAATATAATAAACATTAATTTATCAAACCACTATTAAACTAGAGGATTTGCACATAATGAGATGTGGTGAAGGGTGGGGAATTTGGAGGGGTCAAGGTAAGAGAAGAGATGGGATAGGTACTGGTGGGGAATAATTAGATAATATTACTTTGAGGTCTAAAGATACATAGATAGATCTTACTTATCAAGAATAATTGAAATGATGTTTCAAGAGGGGTATTATCATAATGCATTAAGAAATGACATACCTGGAGCTTGATATGAGACATTATGTATTTAGATTTTATCTGCAAAACTTGTCTAAAAAAACCAAGCACTAAAAATGACTTTGTGTTAAATTCAACAACAACACTAAATTTACATGGCCAAAAGGCAAAATATCTTGAGGCTATTGATTTTAAAACTGACAATTTGGGTTATAGAGTTGTGAGAATATCTATAAGAAGATTTACTGAAAAGAAATTAAATATAACAAGCATGAATTTATCACAATCCATAACCAAGGTAGGGGAATTTATAGCTGGAGGATCTACAATATGGTAGCCTTGTACTTAGGTTTATCTGCAAACATGTTTCTCAAAGACAAAGCCCTAAATAAAAATAAAAAAAATTCTTATTAAATAAATTAACAGGTTAACCGCATACTAAATAATCAGGTATATGGTGATGATGATGGGTCCATATTCGAATACAAACAAAAGTATGACTCATGATGCGAGGAGTGTGGTTTTTAATTTTAACATAAGAGTAAGTACCTAACCGTAAATAATCATAGCCGTCTAAACTCCAATAACAAATTTAGGGAACGTATAGTGCAATAGTGGAAATAATCAAAAGCGTGACAAACTACAAATGAAATTACATTAAAGTATTGCTAAGGAGATAATCTTACATCATCTGGCCAAGGGTATGTGAGGAGAGAGAAATGTTCTCCTTTTTAGTAGAAAACTTCTTTCAAATTTTGTAGAGTTTACAGATTTGGATAGTCTATTTATACAAAATAGATCATATTTTTATGTGCAAGTGCCAAGAGACAACAGATAACGACAAAAGGAAATTTGACTTATTAGTAGTGCACAAGGAAGATTTAGATCAATTAACATAGGGAAGAAGAGTTTCCTTTCAGGCTGAAAGTTAAATCATTGGCGGTGTAAAACAATTTGTGAATGATCTAGAGAAGAGGCTATCTTTTGTATCATTGATGTGCATGAGGTTGATGATAGTGATTTGGGTGCATACAATCATACTGATCTTGAGGGATTTTCCCAAGGGTGAAGCACCCATATGCAGATTATTGTGAGCATGTGCACTTACACGCTTTCTCTAGTGTTTCCTACAAATATTTTACCACTTTTTTTTTTTGCTACCATTTTTGATCGACTTTCTCTCCATTACAATCGTTTTATTACTAGCTTAAGCCTACCGACAATTAATAAAGTCAAAGAGTGCAAATACAGTAATGACTGTGGTTCTTGTTTTGCTTTGTGGCACTCCTGATTTTACTGAGATCAATTCCACTCGAGAAGAGGAGAGAGGGTCCGAGGGGCACCCTGGAAACTACTGGCATCCAAAGAACTCAGTAAGAATGAGGCTAAAGTGAGTTGTGGCCTGCAAGTGAGCAAATAAAAAGCTTCCATCCCTAGGGTGTTCAGTAGAGTGACTGCAACAAGAGAACGATGATGAAGTTTCAGCTTGCGTCCCAACAGTTTTTTTTTTTTTACTCTAGGTAGTGAGCGTGATAGTTAGTATCTTGTCGGAGCTTCTTCTTGATGTTGTCCCTATCAACCATGATTTTTTCTTCCTAATGTGTTCTCCAGCCCGGGCTCCTTCAGCCAAATGAAGCAAGATATGGCACTCCCATGTGTGCGTGTTTTGTTAGTTGGTAAAGCTCCAGTCTCTGGACTGTGTAGGCAACGTAGGTACTGCGCCCTCAGCCACAGAGGTTGTTGGTCAGACAGAGGGAGACTTTGTTGATGGGTAAAGGGTGTTGAGCAGCACATTGCTCCAAGATCAGTATCTTTGCAGAGAAATGACATGCGGTTGTATGTAGCCATGCCAAATACGTGAAGTCCCAAATGATAAGACTTAGCCGGCTGAAGCAATGCCTTCAGCGTCCACCATGCCTCTTGCACAAGGAATTCCAAAAATATGCCAGCTAAGCCCTTGGGGCCCCATGTCCGGTGTAGGAGTGAAGTCGCTATCGAATCCACCTCCATGTGGACACCTGGGCGATCAGTAATGAGGCGGTCCGGGACGGGCAACAAGAGAGGCGACCTCTAAACACCCCTCAAGGCTCCCATGCTGCTCAATTGGGGCTGGGGCAACGACAAGCACAACAAAACAGCAAACCCACAGCCAAACCCAAACAAGATAGGGGCACCACCTAGTTATGGTATGCGAACTAGGACGCAAGAGAGATTTTGGTACAACCAAGAAGATGCACCACACAACACACACAAGCAAACTCACACCAAGACACACACAAAATGGACCTGAGAGAGCTAGAGCAAAGGGAAGAGAGAGAGGAAAGGATCTTGCGTAATACCTTATTTGTGACTTGCAAATGGAGATGGTTCGTTATGATGCTATCGTAGAACTTATACAAAAACTCACTCAATGCTTAGTGATTGCTAATCATTGCCAAAACACACACACACTGTCTTAGGGTGTGGGAGACCTCTCACCACAATACCCTCTTACAATGGACACAAAATTGGCAATGAAAAACACACTAAAACACTTTCTAAAATCAAGATCAACTGATAGAAACTCAAAATACACAAGTCACCTTGAATTCACCAAACCATATTGCACAAATGGAAGGACGAAGATTTGAACGTCGAATCACGCCTTGCTGCACCAAACTTCAATTTATTGATGTGGAAGGAGCATATACAATAGTGGTTTTGAGATTTGTGGAACTCACGCTCTCTCACTTGCAATGTGTAGCTTAAAGGCTTCTCTCACACCAAGAGGGAAGCTCACAAGTGGTTGCTACACCTAAGTCTCTCCTCACACATAGAGTGTTGGGGTGCTATGTGAGATGTTGGAGGTTGTTTTAGAAGAAGGAGAGAGGCCTATTTATAGGTTGGAGACGCCTCATTAAGATTATTGGAAATCCTAATTTACAAGCTAACAAATCAGGATTATGATTTTTTTGAATATCAAAACATTGCGGGCCTTCTTTGTCTGCTTTAGTCATGGGTGTGGGCTCAAAAGAGAGCACTATTGATGGTAGATAAGGTGAAAGTAAGGTTTTAAGTAAGGAGAGAGAGAGAGAGAGAGAGAGAGAGAGTTACTTTGTACATGTCTTGAGGTGAGGTGTCTTTTATGGTTAGGTCAATGCTATTTTGTGTTAGTATGTTAGTGGTTAGTGTTAGTAATCACTAGAAAGTTAATGTTACATTTACAATGGGTAGAATGAGGTGGATGGTTGAAGTAAGATGGTTGAATGAAGTGAGAAAATCCTTGTGATGGTGAATCTTGAAGAAGTTTTGGACTTACTTGTGTAGGTTCCCAAAATGACTATTGATCCTCTTCTTAGTCTTCCCTTCTTTACGCCACCGCCGCCAAGGTTGATTATCGTGATGAAAATGGTAATTCCGTTGATAAGATTTCTTGATTTGCAGAGGTTAAGCATGGTACACATGCTGAATTTATGTATATATATAAGGAGTAAGATGGAATTGTACTTTGGAGATAATAGAGAGAGGCATAGAGATGGTGTATGTACATGGAGAGCTCATATGGGAGTAAGTGGGGAGGTTAATGGTGAAGAAGGTGAGAGAAACCATTGAAGGTGCAGGTTTGAGTGAGGGATTGACAGGAATGGGTGTGTGTGTGTGGAAGTGTGGAAAGAGGTGAGAGAAGACTATGGGCTACTTGTGAGAAAAGTGGGCAGACTGGGGTCCACTCAAAAAATCATAGCTCACCGGTGGTTGCTCCAAAAATCATGAAAAAATTTGAGGTGATTATTCAAAGCGTGGGCTACATTTTATCTTTTGACCACCGCTCCAAATTCGTAGTGGAGATAGGTGCCAAAACTCTCACCAAAAAGCCTGTTTTTATGCCTGCAAAAGTCTTTTAGTGGCCCCCTCCTTTGTTGAATTTTTACAATGCATCCAAGAGTGAGCCCCTCCTTTGTCATATCATAATACAAAGCATCCAAGTTGGCCTTGACCCATGCATGGAGGAGGATTATTGGTGAATAAAGAAATATATACATGGTGGGACTAGTGTATGGACTATTCATGGACTTTAGCTCAATGAGCACATGGTGTTAGAATAATGAGTAAAAATAATAATAAGAATATGGAAGAATTATGGATATGGAAAGACATTGGAATCATATGATATGGTCCCTCTTTTTATTATTTTTGGTGAAAGAGAAAAAGCTATTCAAGTAAATAATATAATAAACGTGACCAATGAGTAGAAATCAATTTTTTTCTTTTCACGAGGGTGAGGGTGAAAATGTGGGGGTGATTCGTATAAAAGAAAAATATGAGGTTAGAGTATGTACACATTGGCAAAATATACTTATGGTGTAAGAGGATGAAAGAAGGCATACACAGGTTTAATAAAACACACACCTAAGTATAAATATTTAAATAAAATACTAGAATAATTATAAAAATCCCTATATTTAGGCCATATATATAATGCAATATTTACACACAAATGGGCCATAATATATTTTATTTTTTTGATTTTATTTAATTTTTTGACTCAACTAGCCCAGTGACTAGCTAGCTGAGGATTTTAAGAAGATGTGGGAAAAGCCCCCTAACTCACGCACGCCTATTTATAGTGAAATGGTAGGGATAGCCATAGTGTTTGGGTGAATTTGGTAGGGTGGAGTAACTTACTATGGCAATTATGGAGAGCCGAAAAACGGCTATCAGTAGCTTCCTCTTTTAGTAAAGAAAAAATATCATCCACCATCATGGCCACCACATGTCCGGCCTAGCTTTGAAATTGCAGGAGCCATATTGGCGGAATTGCTTGTAGGGGACCTATTACGTCTGCTGCAGTACGCTGCATATTATTCGAGCTAGGGAAATTTGGGAAGCTCATCGAAATATCAAGCAAAGGACATGTGGTAGTGGCAAGAGATCGAGAAGGAAAAAAATTGATCCCGGCGTGAGTGACTGAAGACTGGGCGAGTAGGTAGTTTGGTTGGTGGTAGTTTTTGAGAAGCGAGTGTGTGTGTGTGTGTGTGTGTGTCTCGGAACACGTAGTATTCAATTGGTGGTTGTGGGCGCCATGCAGACGAGGAGACTGCTACAATTTGCATCGACTGAACTGAGCAGAGCCGCCCTTTTTTTTTGTATGGTGTATGGCCCATGATAGGTAGCTGGTAGAGAGTGAGCGCAAAGAGAAAAATGGATGTCCACAAGTTTCTAATGGCTGCATGGGGGATAGAAAGAGAAGGTAAGCCACAGCAATGACTACAGATGTTGAGAAGGAGAGAGAGAGAGAGAGAGAGAGAGAGAGAGAGAGAGAGAGAGAGAGAGAGAGAGATTTACCACGGCCCTTTGCATGTGGGCCGTTGGTGGGTGGAGAACTTGGTAGGTGGGAAAACTGGAGCCACCAAGTAGGGAAGTAGAGGTGGGAAGAAGTTCGAATGTCATGCAGAGTCGAGTGGTTGGCCGCCTATGGAGGGGGAGAGAGAGAGAGATGAAAATGAACTTGCGCTTGTTCTAAAACTGAGCACGACCGTCCTTTTTTTTGTGTAGTGGCTATGGCCTACGATAGGCATCAGATAGGGAGTGAGAGCAGAGAAATTTGTTTTGTTGATAATTGCTCCTCTGCCATTCATTAAAGTGGAACCCCTAGTTCACTGCATGGCCCTTGTTGCTGCATGTCGCTGCTGAATCTATCCTACAGGCAAGACAACTGGCTGTTAGTGGTTGCTTGATTGTCACTGAGGGCGACACTACTACCATCTAGTACAAGCATTATCGCCTCGGCTCCTGACGACAATTCCTAGTTGCTTGGGTTGAAGCCCGGGGTTGAAGCCCGTCAAAAATTCAGTCATTAAGGTGCTTGAATGTATTTATCAATCCATCCACATGTATATATTTATGTAAAGGTCGTTATGGGCCCGTTCCTGTGTAAACTTCCCCTCCTTACTCCCCCTTTGCGGAATTCTTTGGTGGTTAATTACAAGTAACGGATGCCTAATAATACTATACCAAAATCTCTCTAATTACGATCTTGCTTGCTCATTTTCGAACTTCTCTTCTATATTTCATGAAAGAGATTTGATTTTTGTGATATCTTATCTAGCGATACATACTATTCCTTTATTGGTATTGAGTATCATCATAAGCTTAAGCTTAATCTATTCAATTAATATAATTAATTAGCATAACTATACTAATAATCACTATATCATTATAGCAAGGAAGGGACTCTTTGTAACTTGTGCAACCAAAAATAATTACTACAAGTTGAAGCAAATAACAACACCGATAAGCATTAAAAAAACCAAAAACAAAATACTTAGTTGGTATTGGTTAAAATCTTTAGTTTTGGAGCGTATCCAAGCTCTGATACCACTGCTACAGACTGGAGCGTAGAGAGCCCTGCAAAATACTCAAACTAGCATATAGCAAGACATAAATGAATAAATCTATGTACCTGTCGACTCACACAAATCCATAATCGAGCGCAAAAAGAACAGAGAGAGACGGAGAGCGGAAGAGAGCAAAAGAGCATGTGTAGCGCACCTCCTAGAGTGGAGTGCTACGCCAACACGGCGAGAGCGAAGAGAGGAGAGGAGAGAAGAATACACAGACACTGGGTGCAATCTCCCCCCGTGCAAGAGTGACCATTTCCCTCGTGCACGTATTTGTTATATAGATTTCTTGAATGGTCAAATTGGTTACAAACTCGCAGGCCGGACATAATTGGCCAAAGCTCATAAAGAGCACTTGAATAATCAAATATACATAAAATGTAACATCCTTCTGCATAATCCATTATCTGGTGATGCTTTTGCCACCTGCCTGCTGCAATAGATAATAAAATATCAATTCTATAACATGTCCAACCTACTAACCATTGTGTTATGGAGGTTTTAGCCCAAGGTGGTTTGAAGGTCCACCATCTGTCCAAGCTAGCTCTATTGAATAGTCCTATCTCTACTCTCATAGCGTGGATGGTTTGGGATAGATATCTAACACTTGTCCAACCTACTATCCATTATGTTATTGAGGTTTTAGCCCAAGGTGGTTTGAAGGTCCACCTCCTATACAAGCTAGCTCTATTGAAAGATGCTATCTCTATTGTTTGAAGGTCAATATGTGAACGGAGTGTAGCTAATATGTTTACTACCATGGATGGTTTGGACAGAGGACCATCACTTGTCCAACCTACTAGCCATTGTGTTATGCAAGTTTTAGCTCTATGTGGTTTTCCACCTGTCCAAGCTTCCTCTATTGAATAGTCCTATCTCTACTCTGATAGCGTGGATGGTTTCGGATAGAGATCCAACACTTGTCCAACCTACTATCCATTGTATTATGAAGGTTTTAGCCCAAGGCAGTTTGAAGGTTTACCACCTATCCAAGCTAGATATATTGAAAGAAGATATCTCTATTGTTTGAAGGTCAATGTGTGAATGGAGTGTAGCTACTATGTTTACTACCATGGATGGTTTGGGGTGGAGCTCCACCACTTGTCAAACCTACTATCCATTGTGTTATGGAGGTTTAAGTCCAAGGTGGTTTGAAGGTCCATTACCTATCCAAGCTAGCTCTATTGAAAAAGTCTATCTCTATTGTTTGGAGGTCAATTTGTGAATGGAGTGTAGCTACTATGTTTATTACCATGGATGGTTTGGGGCAGAGATCCACCACTTGTCCAACCTACTTTCCATTGTGTTCTGGAGGTTTTATCCCAGGTTAGTTTGAAGGTCCACCACCTATCCAAACTAGATCTATTAAACAAAGCTATCTCTATTGTTTCAAAGTGAGTGTGTGAATGGAGTGTATCTACTTTGTTTACTACCATGGATGGTTTGAGGTAAAGGTCCACCACTTGTCCAGCCTACTATCCATTGTGTTATGGAGGTTTTAGTCCAAGATTGTTTGAAGGTCCACCACCTGTCCAAGCTAGCTCCTTTGCAAGAATCTATCTCTATTGCTTCAGGGTCAATGTGTGAATGGAGTGTAGCTACTTTTTTTACTACCATGGATGGTTTGGGGCAGAGGTTCACCACTTGTCCAACCTAGTATTTATTGTATTATTGAGGTTTTAGCCCAAGGTTGTTTGTAGGTCCACCACCTGTCCAAGCTAGCTATATTGAATAGTCCTATCTCTAGTCTGATCACTTGGATGGTTAGGGGTACTTGTCCAACCTACTAACCATTGTGTTGTGGAGGTTTTAGCCCATGGTGTTTTGAAGGTCCATCACTTGTCCAAGCTCGCTCTATTGAATAGTCCTATCCCTAGTTTGATGACATCGATGGTTTGAGGTAGAGGTCCAACACTTTTCCAACCTACTATCCATTGTGTTATTGAGGTTTTAGCCCAAGGTGGTTTGAAGGTCCACCACCTGTCCAAGCTAGATCCATTTGAAGAAGCTATCTCTATTGTTTGAAGGTCAATGTGTGAATGAAGTAGAGCTACTATGTTTACTACCATTGATGGTTTGGGACAGAGGTCCACCACTTGTCCAACCTACTAACCACTGCGTTATGGAGGTTTTAGCCCAAGGTTTTTGAAGATCCACCACTTATTCAAGCTAGCTCTATTGAAAGAATATATCACTACTTTTTGAAGGTTAAAGTGTGAATGGATTTTAGCTACTTTGTTTACTACCATGGAGGGTTTGGGATAGAGGTCCATCACTTGTCCAACCTACTAACCATTATGTTATGGAGGTTTTAGCCCAAGGTGGTTTGAAGGTCCACCACCTATCCAAGCTAGTTCTATTGAATAGTCCTATCCCTACTCTTATAGCGTGGATGGTTTGGGGTAGAGTTCTAACACTTATCCAACCTACTATCCATTGTGTTATTGAAGTTTTAGCCCAAGGTGGTTTGAAGGTCCACCACTAGTCCAAGCTAGCTCTATTGAAAGAATCTATCTCTATTGTTTGAAGGTCAATGTGTGAATGGAGTTTAACTACTATGTTTAGTACCATGGATGGTTTGGGTAGAGGACCATCACTAGTCCAATCTACTAGCCATTGTATTATGCAGGTTTTAGCCCTATGTGGTTTGAAGGTCCACCAACTGTCCAAGCTAGCTCTATTGAATAGTACTATCTCTACTTTGATAGCATGGATGGTTTTGGGTAGAGGTCCAACACTTGTCCAACTTACTATCCATTGTGTTATGGAGGTTTTAGCCCAAGGTGGTTTGAAGTGTTGGAATTAGGGTTGCAGAGAAACACACGCATCTTGGAGAAGACGAAGGAAGCTCAAGGCACACAATAGAGAGGGTGTTACTTAGTGTGCAATGGAAAGATAGATAGCCCTAGAGTGATGGGCGTATATACAATGCACGGGGGAAAAAACCTCCTAAAGAGGGAAAAAATGCCACGGTGGTCCTAGTGTGTTCACACACATCACTACCACATGTATATGGTAACAAATCCCCCTTGGAGTGATGTGGTGAACGAGAACTGGCACAGGAGTAAAGGGAAGTGCCATGCCCTGAGGACATGATCAGTCAACAAAGGGGAGTAAGCCCAAATCTTTGTAGAAAGCTTTGAGCTTCTCATGAGACAATGCCTTCGTGAAAAGATCTACAAGGTTGTCCTGTGTTGGCACATAAGCCAAGCTGATCTCTCCTGCTGAGAGCATCTCCCTAACATAGTGGTAATGCACCTCAATGTGCTTTGTGCGAGTATGAAAAACTGAGTTCCTCGCAACTACCAATGCGCTCTAACTGTTTGTGTAGATAGGGGTTGGCAGTGTCCTGTTCAACACCCAAATCAACGATAAGGCGTTTGGGCCATACACACTCAACCGTAGCTGAGAAGACTGCCCTGTACTCAGCCTCACAACTTGAAGTGGCCACAGTAGGTTGCTTCTTGCTCAACCATGATATATATGAACTACCAAGCATGAAACAAAAACCACTTGTGGACACTTGCGTATCAAAACAACCAGCCCAATTTGAGTCCGAAAAAGCATGTAAGTCTGGCAGCAATGATCCCCCCTTGGGATAAAACAAGGCAAGATGTAAAGTGCCACTAAGGTAGCAAAAAATCCTCTTGATAGCCTGCCAATGCTTAGACCTTGGGCTATGCATAAATATGCTGACCTATGAGACTGCAAACTGAATATTTGGCCTCGTGTTATATACATAAATGAGGCAGCCAACATCAATTTGGTAAAGAGTGACATCAGCAGGATCGCCAACATCATGTAGACTCAACTTCAAACATGTTTCCATGGGAGTGTCAATAGGTTTGCGATCCTCAAGTCCAAACTTACATAGCAATGTCTCTATGTAACTTTTTTGACACAAGGCAATACCACCATCACACTGCTTAAACTGTATGCCCAAATAATGATACAACAACCCCAAATCTTTCATCTTGAAAGTAGCATTCAAATCAGCCTTAAATTCATCAATATGTCTCTCATTTGGTCCACTGATCAACAAATCATCTACATAAAGAACCACAATGAGAAGTACATCACCATCATGCTTTACATATAATGTGCTTTTTGTTGGACTATTACAAAAGCTTTGTTTGACCAAATGAGTGTCAGCTTTCTCATATTAAGCACGAGGAGATTGCTTCAACCCATACAAAGCCTTGTTATATTTGCACACTTTGTCCCCTTGTCCTTTCTTGACAAAATCACCACGCTGCGTTACATAAACTTCCTCAATATGTCACCATTCAAGAAAGCAGTAACATACATCCCAACCAAAATGAGCTGCCAATGCACATAGAAAACATACAGTAGTCATACAACAAGTGGGAGAAAAGGTCTCTTCAAAATCTATGCCTTTTTGCTATGCCTAACCGTTTGCAACAAGTCGAGCCTTATGGCGATTGATCTCACCATCTGGCTTGCATTTCAACTTGTAAACCCACTTCGTACCAATGGCCTTTTTTCCAGGAGGCAAATCACATAAAGTCCATATGTCACTTTCTATAAGTGCATCATATTTTGATTGCATGGCGGCCATCCAATTTTTTGAATTATGTGCTTCATCAAAAGACAAAGGCTCCTCAACATCATGTAAGCTAGACACAGGCAAAGCATAACAATCCGATGCATAAGATGCATGGTGAGAGCCTGAACGAGTATGACTAGACAAAGGTGCATCCAATTTATTGTCATGCAAAGTGTGCACCAGCCATCTTGGCATATCCTAGCCTGCTCATTTTCAACCCTTTTGTGCCCACCTAGCCAAGGCGCCCGTTGGGTCAGCCGGCCAAAGTTTTGATGTGGTCACATTATTTTTTTGATGTTTAATACATCAAACCCTGTAAAAGCCTAATGACAATCGTCTATGTCAGGTCTAAGTCATATGTATGTAAAGGTCCATGAGAAGTTGGCCACCGGCCACTTTAGAAAGCCCTAGGTATATAATACACTAAGGTTAGTGTGAAAGGGGGATTATTTTTGAAGATAAGTGACTATTGCGTTACGCATAGAGAGCTACCTCTTTGCTCCAACTTGTAATCATCGCGTCTGTGGCTACGGTAATCCAAATTCAGTTTTGTTTCTTGCATTGTGTTCCTCTTACTCTGCTCTTTCATTCAAGTGTAAGCATTCAAGATTTAGTGAAGGTTTCAAACACATCTGTTTAGGCCTTAAATCGCTGTTTTAAGTGTTTATATGCGTATTTTATGTTGTTTTGACCCTAGGAGAGGCTTTAGGGACCCAAAAACGACCCTTTAGGGTCATCCGTTTACTGTTTTTGCGTACTTTGGGACAAAGGATCGCGATCCATGTACCTCCCCAGAATGCTGTGACAGTGATAGGATATGTTCTTGATAGTCCCCTGTAGCTTCCCTTCAAGTTTCGTGCGATTCCGATATGATTTGCATGGTGAACGGGCGTGATGACTGTAGAGCTGTGTAGAAGGACATAGGCAGATTACTTGGCTTTAGTGCGATTGATTTTCTTGTAGAGTTAGTAGTTGCATCTCTTCGAGTTCACTTCATTAAGGGTTGACATCCCAATGAGTTTCCATGCCTCATCCTGGTCGCTTCCCCTATATCAATAATTTTATGTTGATGCTTGAGAGCTATGCTATGGACGTCCGTCGCGGTGACCCGCAAACATTGGCTCCGTTGCCGGGGAATGAATCTTAGGTGATGAGTGACCGAGTGCGTATTTAGAGTTTTCTTATTGTTCCAAAAGATAATTTCCATTCCATTTACATTTCAGTGAAGCATCTAGACAGGGGTTTAGTGCTTAGTGGAGTGTAGGGTCGGTGGGCTGGCTAGATCTACTCTTGAGAGATATAGCGAGTTGTGAGCAAGGTTGCTTTAAGCATTTTTTCTCTTCAAATTTCTTTGTATTGATTGAGTACTAATCCATCATCCGTTTTTTATCCTGTTTGTTTTGTTTGATTCATTTTCTTATGTTCTTTCATTTCTGTACTTAGGAGTAGGATAAGTAAATCACATTCCAGTCAGATTTGGGGCAAAAGTCAAAACCAAAAAACCAGGAAAACCATAACTTTGGCAAAAGGGCCATAAGACTCTGAAATTAGAAAATCTGACCAAACAGAGCTGAAATTGATTCAAATCACAAAGTGGTAGCACCAAACACTCGGAAATACTTATCAGAGAGAGACTGTAAAATTTCATCAAATTTGGATCTGGTACTACGATCGCGATCGGTGTACCTTTGTGCCAGAATTGGACAAGATTTGTTGTGTTCCTTCCTGATAGGATTCTAAACAAGTTTGTCTAAAGCAACCACACCCACAAACATCAAAAATCAAGGAAATTATGCCACTTGGGTAAAACTAGCCTGACAGACCCAGAAAGTGCAAAATCTTGGCTTTTGGTGATCCAAATGCACAAAGACTTGGGGGATAGCCTTAAAACATCAGTGTCTACAAGCATGCCAAATTTGGTCTAATTTGGGCTCAAAACTACGATCATGATCGGTGTACCTAAGTGCCAGATTTTGACCAGATTTCATCTGTGGGATCCTCAGGTGTATACAAACATAAAAGTCTCAAGGACCTAGGGTCAAAAACCACAAAAATCTGGTCAAAACCACTGAATACAGATCCAAGTCAAAAACTGCTAAACTGCCATAGAAATTGACTTTCAATAGACCAAAACACATCAAAACTAGAAAGAAACCATGCAGATGGATAGCCTGTGCATAGGACAAGCCTAGGTATCTCTCAAATCCCAAATCAAACATCAAAATCAATCAAACCTGATAAAATTGAAAAAACAGGCACTTCAGACCAAGAAAATGTAAATTCTTGACTTTTTTAAGTCCAAATACAAAAGTGTCTGGCAGGTAGTCTTAAAATAGCCTAGTGAACAAGCTGGTGAAGTTTCATCCAATTTGGGCTCCAAACTACCATTGCGATCGGTGTACCTCAGTTCCAGATCTGACCCAGATTTGACCCACACATACACCTAGGTTATATAAGATACCAGGAGATGTCAAAATTCAAAAAAAAAATCACCAAAATAGCCAAAAACACCAGATAGTCAGAAAACCACTGCAGTAGACCAAGATCTGGTAAAAACTTGACTTTTTCTTGTCCAAATTCAAAAAGATTTGGGGAGTAGACTGTACACATCATTGTCTACCATATCCACAAGTTTCACCTGAAAAGAAGCTGGTACTACGATCGCCATCGGTGTACCATAGTGACATTTTCAGTTGAGACTTGGTGAGTAGGTAGCTAATAACTAGACAAACAACTTTCTCAAAAGAACCGGGTCCAAAAACCAAAAGACAGTTGTCAAATAGGGCAAACACTGATCACTGATCCTTCATACCAAAATTTTGAGAAAATTCAAGTTTTTGTGATCCAAATGCAAAGTGGGTTCGGAAATAGACTAATCATACCCATGTCTATCAACTCCTAAAATTTCATGCAAAAAGGAGCTGGAACTACAATCGCGATCGGTGTACCCTAGTGAAATTTGGATTGAAAATTTATGAGTAGGTAGCTGACATCTAGTGCAACATATTTTCCAAAAGGAGCAAGGTCAAAAAAGCAAAAGAAAGTGGTCAAAAGTCCCGGTTACACAATCAGGCCAATAACTGCAAAACCACCTGGGATTTGGGTTTTCATTGGTCAAAACATCTCAAAATTCAAAAATACAAAGACACTTGGTATCAAGACATCAAGGGCTAGCTACTGTGCAAAAATCTTCCAAATCTGTGACATGGGGTCAATGATCGCGATCGGTGTACCTATCCATAGTGAGGGTATTTGACTTCATAAGTTTGTAGACATACTTGAGGACACCCAAACTATCAAGTTTGAGCTAAAAATACCTTTGGGAGGCCAAGATACAAGCCAAAGTTCTTGTGTTCTGGTCCTGAAACTGTTTTGAGTGCTGTTTCAAGTGGAGTTCACTAAAAGTGCTCTAGCTTTTGATAGGCAACTCCAAATTGAGTCAGGTATAGCTAGGAAGAAAGCTTGCTAGCAATAGAACACACTTTCTTGGTTATAAAAGCCAAACGAGTACTTCACATAAGCATAACGAAAGGGAAGGGAGTCATAAAGGAAAAAGAGAGATTTCACTAAACATGTCAATTGCCAACACGTTTCGACTTTATTGAGTCTCATCAGGGCATTCCATGAATACAAAATACTCTCTTTAGGCTTATGGTTTTATAAGCACTTTTGGAGGGAAAAATTTAAAGACTTTTGGAGGGAAATGTGGGTAGTTGGGAATTTATTAGGTTTGAGTACAACTTGAAGAGTTTAAATGGTGATGGATGTATCCCAAGAAAATAGATTGGCTTTGTTGGGCATTCCTTGGGCTTGTGTACAACTTCAAGAATTTAAAATGGTGATGGGTGTATACCAAGGGGATTGGCTTTCTCTAGTTGGGCATTCACTGGGTTTGTACATCTCCCAAAGTTTTAAATGGTGATGGATGTATACCAAGAATTAGACTGGCTTTGTTGAACGTAAGTGCAATTTCTTGGGAGTGGAAAAAATTAAGGTGTTAACGTCTGGCAAAAAAAATGGTACCAATGGCTAGGGGGTTTCATGAAGTACTAGAATCCTTGATAAGGATCATCTTAAAAATAAGATTACTCCAAGAGATTTTGTGGTAACCCCTACTTTGTTATATAAAAATTGAAACCTTGAGTTGTGCATGCAGTGTACATGGCTAGCTTAGATTAAGGTTTGGGCCCAACGTGCTGGAAGGTTAGGTTGAGTTTTGGGCCAAGAGTGTGGTGGGATCAAAAAGCAGTGACAAGCTATAAAATTGGTGTGATTTAAGCAAAAGCAATAACAGAAACATGGAAGGGTTGCATCTCCACTAGATGCATGTGGAGACTTACAAATTACACTTTAGAACAATTGTAAGGTGGGGTGCAAGTCTGTGCAGGTAGGTTCTTAATTGGGTCCTAGGAGTGGATAGTTAGAAACATAGAGGCTAGTAAGCCACTTAGGTAGGTGCAAATAACAAGCATGGAGAGGTTATAGGTTAAGGTATGCAAGGTTTTAAGGCAACCAAAGTGGGGCAAGGCTTAATTTGGTTAGTATTAGAGTGTTGTGAGGTCAGGTTCAACTTAGTTACAGGTTACCAACTAGGCGAGGCAAAGATTGGGGGATGTACAAGGGGATAAAGAATGGTATTTAACTTTCAAGGTAAGGTCATGGATGATTAAAAATGTGGGTTATGACATGTAAGGAAGGTGGGGTCAAGGCAGGCAAAGCTATTAATTTTAGCAAGGTGTTGATGTACAAAATGAAGGATAAAACATACATAGAAGGGGAGATCCAATCCACATAAAGCTATAAGATTGGTGCCTTTTAAATGAGGGTAAAGTGATAATTTACTTGGAAGGGTTTCATCTGCACCAAATGTATGCGGAGATTAATAAACAAATTGTACAATTGTAAGGTGGGGTGCAAGTCCGTGAGGGTAGGTTGATCTCTAAGGTATTCTAGCAAAGGATAGTTAGGTTGCCTCGGGCTAGCAAAGATAAAAAGGACATTGTATGTTGAAAAATTTATTATGGTAGTGGATAGTCAAGTATCTCAAGGTTTGTTACAAAAAGAAAAACCTACAAGGTGGGGCTAGGGTGAAAGAGGCTAAAATCAGGCAGTAAAAAGATAGCAAAAAAGAACATACACATAAAAAGTTATGTGAATGGAAGGAGAGTATTTGGGTTAAGGAAAAATAAGAAAAAAGGTTTTTGAGGGGTTTTGGCCGCCGGTTGCTCGTTTTGCCAGGATTTGGTCGGCGTTGGTCATTTTGCCAAGGTTTAGTGAGGATTCCACCATTTGGATGCCACGGGACAAGTGCCTAAGAGTAAAGGGATTTTCAAGGTGATAGCTATCCAAAAGTGTGGATGCTAAGGGCTAGGGAGGTTGATAAAGAGGGATTGCCAATGGCTAGGTAAAAAATCTACAAGTGGATGTCAAAGGCAAAGTGGCCTCAGGCAAATAATGTATTTTATGAATATCTACAAGTGGATGTCAAAGGCAAAGCGGCCTGCAGCAAATAGTGTATTATAAGAATCAAATTAGGCAAGGCGCTTGAAGGTGGGAAAGTGCAGTTTTCTCTGCTCCTGGGATTGATGGAAATGGTGCTTTCGTGGCTTGGGTATTCAGAAGCAAGCAAATATATGGAACAAACGGATGTTTATCAAAAGCAGGGGCAAAGGAATAAGGCTTGAGCTAACTAAACTATAGGTCTCAATACCAAGAGAACTGGTTGGACTTGAGGTTTTTGCAAGGGCAAGGGACCTATATCTGGCATGGATCATCACTGGTGGAATAAGGGAAGTCCCAAGACCCAGGATCATCCCTTGTGGATGCAAGTTTTGGATGGTTCTAGCACATTAGTCACTCCAACTCAATTCTTAGCACTAAGGAAACAACTAAAGTTTGTTGGCTTGTCCATCTTTCTAATGGCTAGGGGGTTTCATGAAGTACTAGAATCCTTAAAAGGATCATCTTAAAAATAAGATTACTCCAAGAGATTTTGTGTAACCCCTACTTTGTTATATAAAAATTGAAACCTTGAGTTGTGCATGCAGTGTACATGGCTAGCTTAGATTAAGGTTTGGGCCCAACGTGCTGGAAGGTTAGGTTGAGTTTTGGGCCAAGAGTGTGGTGGAATCAAAAAGCAGTGACAAGCTATAAAATTGGTGTGATTTAAGCAAAAGCAATAACAGAAACATGGAAGGGTTGCATCTCCACTAGATGCATGTGCAGGAGACTTACAAATTACACTTTAGAACAATTGTAAGGTGGGGTGCAAGTCTGTGCAGGTAGGTTCTTAATTGGGTCCTAGGAGTGGATAGTTAGAAAAATAGAGCTTCGTAAGACACTTAGGTAGGTGCAAATAATAGGCATGGAGAGGTGATAGGTTAAGATATGCAAGGTTTTAAGACAACCAAAGTGGGGCAAGGCTTAATTTGGTTAGTATTAGAGTGTTGTGAGGTCAGGTTCAGCTTAGTTACAGGTCACCAAGTAGGCGAGGCAAAGATTGGGGGATGTACAAGGGGAGAAAGAATGGTATTTAACTTTCAAGGTAAGGTCATGGATGATTAAAAATGTGGGTTATGACATGTAAGGAAGGTGGGGTCAAGGCAGGCAAAGCTATTAATTTTAGCAAGTTGTTGATGTACAAACTTTAGCTGTTTCCTTAGTGCTAAGAATTTAGTTGGAGTGTCTAATGTGTTAAAACCATCCAAAACTTTCATCGACAAAGGATGATACTGGGTCTTGTGACTTCCCTTATTCCACCAGTGATGATCCATGCCAGATATAGGTCCCTTGCCCTTGCAAAAACCTCAAGTCCAACTAGTTCTCTTGATATTGAGACCTTTTTTCTTCTTTTTCCTTAACCCAAATACTCTCCTTCCATTCACATAAATTTTTATGTGTATGTTCTTTTTTGCTATCTTTTTACTGCCTGATTTTAGCCTCTTTCACCCTAGCCCCACCTTGTAGGTTTTTCTTTTTGTAACAAACCTTGAGATACTTGACTATCCACTACCATAATAAATTTTCAACATACAATGTCCTTTTTATCTTTGCTAACCCAAGGCAACCTAACTATCCTTTGCTAGAATACCTTAGTGATCAACCTACCCTCACGGACTTGCACCCCACCTTACAATTGTACAATTTGTTTATTAATCTCCGCATACATTTGGTGCAGATGAAACCCTTCCAAGTAAATTATCACTTTACCCTCATTTAAAACGCACCAATCTTATAGCTTTATGTGGATTGGATCTCCCCTTCTATGTATGTTTTATCCTTCATTTTGTACATCAACACCTTGCTAAAATTAATAGCTTTGCCTGCCTTGACCCCACCACCTTCCTTACATGTCATAACCCACATTTTTAATCATCCATGACCTTACCTTGAAAGTTAAATACCATTATTTCTCCCCTTGTACATCCCCCAATCTTTGCCTCGCCTAGTTGGTGACCTGTAACTAAGTTGAACCTGACCTCACAACACTCTAATACTAACCAAATTAAGCCTTGCCCCACTTTGGTTGTCTTAAAACCTTTCATATCTTAACCTATCACCTCTCCATGCCTGTTATTTGTACCTACCTAAGTGGCTTACCAACCTCTATTTTTCTAACTATCCACTCCTAGGACCCAATTAACAACCTACCTGCACAGACTTGCACCCCACCTTACAATTGTTCTAAAGTGTAATTTGTAAGTCTCCACATGCATCCAGTGGAGATGCAACCCTTCCATGTTTCTTTTATCCCTTTTGCTTAAATCACACCAATTTTATAGCTTGTCACTGCTTTTTGCTTCCACCACACTCTTGGCCCAAAACTCAACCTAACCTTCCAGCACGTTGGGCCCAAACCTTAATCTAAGCTAGCCATGTACACTTCATGCACAACTCAAGGTTTCAATTTTTATATAACAAAGTAGGGGTCACCACAAAATCTCTTGGAGTAATCTTATTTTTAAGATGATCCTTATCAAGGATTTTAGTACTTCATGAAACCCCCTAGCCATTGCTACCATTTTTTTTTCCAGACGTTAACACCTTAATTTTTTTCACTCCCAAGAAATTGCACTTACGTTCAATAAAGCCAGTCTAATTCTTGCTATACATCCATCACCATTTAAACTCGGGGAGATGTACACAAACCCATTGAATGCCCAACTAGAGAAAGCCAATCCCCTTGGTATACACCCATCACCATTTTAAATTCTTGAAGTTGTACACAAGCCCAACAATGCCCAACAAAGCCAATCTATTTTCTTGGGATACATCCATTACCATTTAAACTCTTCAAGTTATACTCAAACCTAATAAATGCCCAACTACCCATATTTCCCTCCAAAAGTCTTAAAATTTTTCCCTCCAAAAGTGCTTATAAAACCATAAGCCTAAAGAGAGTATTTTGTATTCATGGAATGCCCTGATGAGACTCAATAAAGTCGAAACGCGTTGGCAATTGCCATGTTTAGTGAAATCTCTCTTTTTACTTTATGACTCCCTTCCCTTTCGTTATGATTATGTGAAGTACTTGCACGCTTGGCTTTTATAACTAAGCAAGTTTTGGTTTTAGAGCTGAATTTTTCTAGGTTTCATAATTCCAAACTTTTAGGGTACCCAGAACCAATTTCTCGAGACAAAAAAAATCACAAATTTTTGACTTTTTAGAGACTTGACCAGGGGCAAAAAGGGATTGTGTGCACTAAGCCAAGGTGTTCTTATCAAGGACCATATTGAGAGTATTGAGTGAGGCTTAAACATGACAACTCATCCATCATTAGGGTTTCCCACTCAACTCAGCGCTATGCCACCTACACAAACAACCATAAATACTGCAACACCCATAACAAGAGGGTTGAGACAAGACCATGAGGCTTATCAATCATATCAAGCAAAACCTCAAGTCATGGCTCATGGATATTTGTCAAGTGATCATATAGCTCACTGGAAGCCAAACCAATCAACTAAAATGCGGGAGTTTGGAAGAGCAAAAGTGAAAATTGCTGGAGACTTAGAGGAGAAGCATCCTCTAATCAACAAACCCAACATGAGGTTCATCAAAACCAATGAAGCCATGAGAGTTCTAACGGATTACACTTATGATGGCCTTTATAGGTTACCTATTGGGGATCAAAAAAACTTCTACAGATGTTTAAATTCCATCATTGAAGAGTTGACAGGCTACAAGAACCTCTATGCCTTCACATACACAGATGACCAGGGAGTGCAAGTTCTAATGGTAGAGATAAGTATGGACGAGAGTACAAACTTATCAGCCCAATTGAGTTAGAAATATATACATACATGGGTACTCCAATCTCTGCTTACTACTTTCAACCAAGTGTAAGCGTACCAGGGTTTTTTGAGACTGATTTGCAAGAAGCTAACATTGAAACTATGGGATCAAATGGACCTCAAACATCCAAAATAGCTATTCACGGGAGTGTAGCTCCTACCTCATTGAGTGGAACCAAAAGACCACCAATTAGACTTACAAATCCATCAACATTTCCAAAACACATCTCAAAGGGGATTCCACCAAGATTTGCTCCAAGACAAGAAGAAGGAACGAGGGATGTCTTTGTGAGAGACCCCAACACGCTAAGATACATGGTTGAACCAAAACCAATGAGACCATATCAATTGGCCAAATGTGTCAAGAAGAAGTATGATGGGTTAAGGGATCCATATGTACATGCATCCTTGTTCAAACAAGTGTTAAGAGCCAAACAAGTATTTTATTTTCATACACAGTAATGAGGGATTTGGCTTGACCTTGGAAGGGATAGCATTGAATTGGTTCCAACCGTTGGAAAAAAATGCCTTCTCAAACGTTGAACAACTGTTGTAACAATTTGTTGTGGAGTTCTCTAAAATGGGAATCAAGCATAACACAGTGTCCCAAATCTATGCATTCAAGCAAAAAGAAGATGAGAGAGTGAAGGAAGCATCGCTACGCTTCAAACAATATATAGAGAGATGTCAGGAACGCGAGTTACCACAGGATGAAAGATTATCAATTATCTTCATAGAGGGTTTGAAAAATGAAACTCTCAAGAAATATTTACACTTAAAAGGATGTACTTCCTTTGAACAAGTCACGAGAGAAGCGTTATACCTAGTTGACAATTGTAAAGCCTATGGCGAGGGAATTGGTGATACAAAGATCACTATGGATAATACTCCTTTAGCATCTAGTGAAACCAACACAAGGCAAGTGGTTATGTCTCAATTAATGAACAACCTAGATAAGCTAGCAGCACAAGTAGCACAACGAATAAAATGGTGTGCCATTGAGCAAAAATGGACCAATCATGAGATGAGTGAGTGCTACTATAATCAAATCTACACGAGGGGGATACTATTTGGACATCAAATAGAAAAACAAATGCCATTACCAAATCATCTATTATTTCAAAATAGGGTTGTATCAAGGGCTTTACAAAGAGTTGAGGTATCACAACCTAGGCTAGGGAAAGAATCTATGAGAAAACTCTATTCATTGAATGAGGACACTCTGATGTTCATAGCCAATCAAGAGCGTAGACCAGAGACCATTCTGGCTAAGCAAGAACAACCATCAATTGTGCCACTAGTGACTCAACAAGATGGACCATGCTACAAGTTTGGAGGTAATCATTGGGCCAAGAATTGTTCTCGTGTAGAGATAATTGGATATTGTTTGGAGTGTTCCATTACACACGTTGTTCCAAATTGTCCAAAACACCCAAACAAACAGGGGAAAACAACAATGAATGTTGTGGGAGTGTTACCTTCTCCAAGTGGATCAGAGGCAGAACCCAAAATTCCTGTGAAGGTAGTGACTAGAGCCCAAGCAAAAGAAAATGTTGAGGACAAAGCTAATGAGAAGAAAGATCAACAACCCAAACAAGGGGAAACAACTAGTGTGTCAGTGAGGACTGGGAGAAAATCCTGGAAAGCCAAAAGAGACAGAATTAAAGCAAAAACAATTACAAATCACATTGCACTACAAACAGAATTACAAGAGACAAAGGAGCAGTTAAAACAAGAACAGGAAAACAAAACGGTGGTGAGCGATAAGAAACCAAGGAAGGCGTCTTCCGGAGGATCTGTGCTGGTGGACAAAGTCCTAGAGCCATTAGATGCTTCACTGTAAGCATATGAGGCTAGATTGAAACCCAACCAAACCCTAGAGCAACGAGGCATGAAATATCCTCATGCTGAGGTAGAGATTGAGAGGTTTAAAATGTGTAAGGAATTGGTAAAAATTGCACAGGCAATGATGGAGCCTGAAGCACCAGTTCCACCTCCAGAAACAAAACCAAAAAGTGTTGGATTTGAAATGCCTAAGGCAAAGGTTGTTGAAACATTAACTCAAAGAAACATTGACCTAGAATCACAAAAGGATGTGCAAGCAAAGACTGCAACACAAGAAACCAACAACCTAGAAATTCAACTAGAAGATCAAGTAGTGGCCAACACCACTAATGATGCAAGGTCAAGATCACAATTTAAGGCACCTATCCCAGAGATAGATGAGCCATGGCCAAATGAATTGTGGGAAGCAATTCGAAGTGCAAAAGATGGAAGTGCGACTTTCCAATCTGCACCCATAACTGAGGTCAATACAGTGCATGAAGTCTATCATGGAGACATTCAATCTCTAAATGGAGATGCAGGGATGGAAGTTTCAATTGAAAGCAAACCAGAGTCCTTGAAGACCTTACCCTCATACATAGGAGAACATGAGGCAGACTCAGAGACTATAGTGGTGCCATCTCAGAGGAAAGCCATATCCAAGATGATGGATACAAAGAGTATGCAAGAGTTGATGTCAGCTCCAATACAGTGCACCATTACTCTATCTGAATTGCTTAAGATTAGACCACATGTATGGGATGAAGTAGGCAACAATTTGGGTAAGATGGGATTAAAGATACCTCTTCAAGATCTACCCTCAAATGAACAATCAAACAAAACTCAACAAGAAAGTGCAAACGCTAAACCTGTGCCAATAAACAAGGTGGGGAAATATTGTGAAGGAGAAGAAGGAAACACCACCTTACCTGTGGAATACAAAGGAGTTAAAACATTGGCTATACTTGATAGTGGGGCGGGAGTAGCCATATCCACAAAAGACATTTGGGAAAAATGGGGTGGACCAGCGCTTAGGAAAGCTAGAATGAAGCTGCAACTTGCAGATGGATACACGAAAAAACCTCTGGGTATCCTAGAGCAAATTATTGTGACTTCTTGTGGAATTGAATATGAACATACATTTGCAATATTAGATTTTGGAAAAGGGAACAATTTTGATATCATTTTAGGAAGACCTTTCATGCGTCAACTTAAGATGGTTCAAGATTGGGTCTATGACTATATCTACTTGAGACATAAAAAGATCACAACAAAAATAAGCATAAAAGACCATAGCTATAGAGATGTGAATAGAACTCCTTTAGAAGAAATTGACTCTACTATAGTCAATGGGAAAGAGATACCTGCGTGGCTACAAACCAAACAAGAACTTTGGATGTGTGGTGCTTCGAAGTGTGGAAGCTCAGTGAAGAAGGATTGCATCCTAGAAAGATCAATGGACAATGAAGCTTACATACCGGAACCCTTTCTAGAGCAATTATTTGAGCCATTTGGATGGACTCAAATATTGCCAACCTTGGATGTGTGTGTAAATGAGCTAACTCCAACCAAGTTTTGTGATGAAGGAGGCTACGACCTAGATTCATGTTCTATGTTTAAAGTGTTGAGAAATGCTAATGAGATTTGTGAGAATGAAAATAGAGGGACAAATAGCTATGTCATGGAGGATGCTGCACAAACACAAATAACCAGGAGAGAAATACAACCATGTGGAGATGTCATCATCGACATACTTGAAGAGTCAACACCATCTACTCCAAAGAAACTAACTTCAAATGATGCAGAGTTGAAAGTATAGGAAGAATCAGATGTGCAAAGCTCCACATTAACATATGTTCTACAAACTCAAGATCAAAGGAAGAATGAGGAAGAAGCCAAAGATGAAAAATATCCCACATTGATCAAATTCAATTTATGCGGACAAACAGGGCTCAAGGTTACATGTTCGGCTGCAATTGATCCTTATGCTACTAAGAATATAATGTCATATGGCACTTGGATAATGATGGGAAAGCCGACAATTAAAGAAGTGGAGGAAAGAGTATACACCAGTGCCAAGACACCAATCCCAAGTTTTGGCATAGCGAAGGCAATACTCAAGTTGATTCATGGGGAGTTCAAAGAAAACTTCAACATAGTCGAATCACATCACATCAAAGAAAGTCTAGTCCTAACAAAGAGTTGGAAGAGTATCTTCTTCGGGCAACAACAAAAAGCATCAACAACAATAACAAAGATGGTACAAGAGACATCAACAAAAAAGACACAACCATCTGCAACAAAAAAAGGTAAAGCAAAGGTGAACATTGAAGTATGTCAACCTTGCCAGATGACTTTACCTTCAACGAGCTTCCATCAAATTTCCCACGAAGCCTCTACATCAAGAGCCACACCATCAACAATGCAATGGAAACCAAAGCAAAAAGTCTATCAACCAAAGTTTCCATCACAAAAAAGCATCCAGAAGAAGCCGAAGAATGTCAACCAAGTGTTGGTATCCAAAGAGCACATCCAAGTCAAAGACCTAGTTTGGATGCATGAAACACGGGTTCAACCACAACAACAAAAGGTGACAGGCTGGATAGCATCAAATGAGTCAATCACTACTCAAGGCTACTTCCAAGGAAACACTAATGTTTGGACCAAAAAGCCTAAAGTAACAGCCTGGACCTACCCACCTCAACCAACGAGTTCTACAAGGAACAAGACGCGCTATCAACGGAATACAAAATACTCAGGCAAGCGAAAGAACACAAACAAAAGGCAAACAAAAAGACCTTCCAAGCGGGCAACGCGAAAAGTTTGGGTACCGAAATCAGACTTCAACGAAGCTTCCCAACACAAACAGGTGAATCAGTGGATGATTCCAGTGAAGCTACGTGAAGCACAAGGAGTTTATGAAGGTAACACTCCAATATGGTTACCAAAAATTGTAGCTCAATCGGGAACAACGAAGAGAAATCAAGCAGCACAAGCTTCTACCCCAAAGCAAGCAATGACAACCAAAAGACACCAGAAGCCAATTACAACCAAGGCTACTGCAATCTACAGATGGATACCTTGTCATCAATTACAAAATCAAGGCTTTTACAACGGAAATCATCAGGTTTGGATACCAAAGCATAGTGTCCATCAAATTATAGAAGAAGATAAAATGCCAAAGACGGTCACACAAGGACCAAAAACAAGATCGGTTCCAAAATTGCTAGCGGAAACTCAATCACAGAGAACCCACACATCTCGAAAATTGCTTCTCATGGAAATCAATGCAAAGGCTACATCAAGCCCTATCAGAGCTGAAGGACTTGTTTTACAAAGAAGTATCAACATACAACAAGCAAGTCAAGAGGAGCCAAAATATGCCAACCTACTCGACAAGATGGTGGCATCCAAAGACCAAAGCAATGATAGAGGCCTTAATCTCAAGAACTTATGGCATTGGGTTTCAGGCCATGAATAGGTAAGTCCAAGTTTCCATTAAAAATACATGGCATAAAAGTCAAGAGTCGGGCAGCTGAGCCACTAAATGAGCAAGGCATTAGTCCCAAAGCTTCAAGTAATATGAATCTTTGTGGTCTAAGAGTCTTAGCTATTCTAGGTACTGCTCAAGGTGGAGGAGTTGAGTATATTTATGTTGTGTGGCTTATGCTGGTATAAGTGAGCATAAGAGTCCAAGTCTATGTATTTTAAGTTTGGTAAAGTGAAGAAGAGAGTCCAAAAGATACTCACGCACTATGCATAGTGAGTAATGAGTGGAGAAGCTTCAACATCAAAAACCCTTCTTGGAAATGTGGAAGCTATTGAGATGTCCTTGGATATCACATGTGCTACATTTTTCCCTTGAAGCACCCAACAACTCATTTTTCACACCGCATGATTTTCTTGAAAGAACTCTTGTGTGCATATAGAGTGTCCCATAATTGGTGCTTGCATTACACACTCTTACTTTATTTCGCCCAAGCACTCAACTTGCATGAATAGGTACTCAACTTCCAAGTGTTCAACCCCAATAAGAGCGTATACCAAAGACATTTTTTCTACCTATGATAAATATACCATAATTAGTTAGTTAGTTTAAGTAGTGATAATTGATCAAAAACTCTATTTTTATCTGAAGATTAATTAAGATAAGTAGAATCTACTGTCAAAGGTCTCTAGAAAAATTAATGTAAGTGTAAACTATTGGTTTAAAGCTAAGAAAATGTAATCTTTAAGAGAAAATGAATATAATAAATAGTAATCTTAAAACAGACAGATTTTAAGATTAATAAAGATGAGGAAATTAGGCAAAAGATATATAAATTTATAAGAAAATAACGAGAGCTTAGAAAACCCTTAAGGAAGCTACAATAAAGATATCTTGTCCATATAAGCAATTAAGAAATTACAAGGTCAAGAAATTACCCTCTAGTATTACAGATTTAACCTTGATTGGGCTAAAAGAGGAATCAGATTGAATACGAAGGTTAAGTTTAGCTTTTGGATGATTTACCTAATAATTAGATGCCCTTTTTTAAAGATAAGAAGTCATGGCACCCAAAAGGACATGAGAAAATCCTACTTCTAATTATGAGGGTAGTGTTCCTAAACGAACTAGAGCATCGCACGATGACAAAGCTGGGCCTAGTAGTAGGCCCTAGTGATGAGAAGCATTCAGGCCCCAACACACACTGCAACAAATATCCGACCAGTCCCAGGTAGGTCTTCATTATAATTTAAGTTTTGAATAGTTTAAGTTTTTCTTTAAGTGTTAACATTGCATACGTAAAAGAAAGAGTAAGGAATTAGGAAGTGTAAACTTCTCCAATTGGAAGAGGAATTTACCAGCGGGCTGTGCCCTCACATCTGTTAGGGGGGAAAAAGTGTTGGTTGAGAATAGCTTAGCCCAAATTGTTGAAGTAATAGGGTTGAAACAGTCTTAGATTTTTAAATATTGTCCCATTTTCGCTTTGAGACAGGACTAGGTCTTTCTTCTAGGGATATAAACCCAAGCCATTGTCAATGGTAAAGGTCTATTCCCTAGATTTTTCCTGTTTAGAGACTTTGACTTTCAATAGGCATAGAGACCTATCAAGGACCCATCCCAATTTTGGTCTTGGTGGGTTTGGGATCTCACAAGTGGTATCAGAGTGTGTGTTAATTAAAGTCTTGGACCTAGGGAAAATTTTAAGGTGTTAGGTTGAAATAAGTGATCTTTGACAAACTCAATTAAAGAGATATTTAATTGAAAAGAGGGAGAGAAAGAAAGAGAGAGAATTATCCCCATCTTTGTAGGGAGATTTTCATCAGTCCGGTGGACGAATTCAATGGCCGGACTTGTCTTCTCAAGGGCGGCCACACATGGGCGAATTGGAGGGTCCGATTTGGACTTATTCGCACAAGGGCATCTACACATGGTTGTCTCTCATAAGAGAGGGCAACCCTTTTGGCCTATAAAAGGAGGCCATTTCTACACACATTTCATAGTGTGAAGTTGATGCAACAAGGTGAGTGTGAGGTGGTGAGAGTGAAGCAAGGTGGGAGCTCCATTAAGGGTATAATCCCTTTGTAAACTACTTCTTGTTTTGAAGTACTAAAGCCATTGAGTGGTTGCTTTCCCGTGGACGTAGCCCACATTGGGTGAACCACGTATATCGTGTGTACTCTCTCTCTCTCTCTCTCTCTCTCTCTCTCTCTCTCTCTACTCTATAATCTCGTGTATATAAATATGTCTCTCTCCATTAAGTAATCTACTCAATTATCTATTTAGCTACGTCTTATTTCCTAGCAACTGGTATCAGAGCAAGGTTTGCTCGTAGCTAAATTATCTCAAGGAAAGGATTCCTTGAATTGAGTGGGAGTTATGGCGGAGGAAGGGAAGCTCAAGATTGAGAAGCTCAACGGCAAAAACTACCAACATTGGAAGATGCAGATTGAAGACTATCTCTACCAGAAGGACCTCTATTTTCCACTAGGCGGTCTTGCGAAGAAGCCCGCAACAATGGCAGATGAAGCATGGATTGTCCTTGATCGAAAGGCACTGGGAACACTCCGGTTAAGCTTGGCGTCAACGGTGGCCTTCAATGTTTCGGAGATGAAGACCACGGAGGACTTGATGAAGTCACTTGACGACTTCTACGAGAAACCATCGGCATCCAATAAGGTATTTCTTATGAAGCGCTTGTTCAATCTAAAGATGGCAGAGAATGGTTCAGTTGCAGAACACCTAAATGACTTTAACACAAACATAAGTCAACTTCGATCAGTGAAAATCAATTTCGATGACGAAGTGTGAGCTCTCCTTATACTATCATCTCTACCGGATAGTTGGGACAGCCTTGTGATGGCTGTAAGTAATTCTATCTCTGGCACAAATACTCTTATGTTTGATGATGTTGTGGGTGTTCTCCTAAGAGAGGAAATGCGAAGGAGAAGCACAGGAGAATCATCAAGTGCTGCACTATCAGTGGAAACAAGAGGAAGGCTTAAGGAGAGGTTCAAAAACCAAAAGGGTCGTGATCGCTCAAGGCGGAGCAAGTCACGCACAAAGTCAGTTCTTGAATGTTGGAACTACGGCAAGAAGGGCCATGTCAAGAAGGATTGTTGGTCCAAGAAGAAGAAGAAGGAGACAGAGTCTCAAGACAACAAGCCAACATCGGACGCCAATGTGGCAGGTACAGTAGAGCAAGATGCTCTAATTCTCTCATTAGACAATGTGTTTAATTCCTGGATAGTAGATTCCGAGGCTTCATTCCACGCGACACCACACAAGCAACATTTCCAAGACTACACCAAAGGTAATTTTGGGTATGTATACTTGGGAGATGATGAAGCTTGTGAGATTGTCGGCAAAGGTACAGTTTTTGTCAAAACTGCTAACGGAAATGAATGGAAGCTTAAAGATGTTAGGCATGTTCCTTCTCTTCGCAAAAATTTGATCTCTACAGGACAATTGGACGATGAAGGTCATAACATTGCATTCAGAAACAAACGGTGGAAGATCTCAAAGGGATCTTTGGTGGTTGCCAAGGGTGAAAAAGTCGGTACACTTTACTTGTGTACTGTTAGCACGCAACCTTTAGCTTGTGCAACAACTACAGAAGTTGACAGTGCGGTGTGGCACTACCGACTTGGGCATATGAGTGCCAAAGGAATGCAAATCCTTCAAACAAAGAAGCTTCTACCAGGTTTGAAAGAAGTGGACTTAGAGTTCTGTGAAGATTCTGTTTATGGTAAACAAAAGAGGGTAAAATTTCAAAAATCAGGAAATGAAAGAAAAAATAAAAAACTTGAGTTGGTTCATTCTGATGTTTGGGGTCCTGCAAGTACACCATCACTTGGTGGCTCATTGTACTATGTAACATTCATAGACGATGCGACTAGAAAAACATGGGTTTATGTCATGAAGAATAAATCCGATGTATTTTCCATATTTCAAAGGTGGAAAGCCTTTGTGGAGAATGAAACAAGTACCAAGGTTAAATGCCTCAAATCCGACAATGGAGGCGAATATTGCAGCCAAGCTTTTGAAAGCTTTTGTGCTAGCAATGGCATTCGGAGGCAAAGGACAACCCCAAGGACACCTCAACAACATGGGATTTTGGAAAGGATGAACAGGACAATCATGGAACAAGCACGAAGCATGCGGCTACATGCAGGCCTACTGCTTGAGCTTTGGGCGGAAGCTGTAAGTACGTCTGTGTACTTAATCAATCGGTGACCCTCAACGGCATTGGATGGGGGAGTTCCAGAAGAGGCATGGACAGGTAAACCGGTGAATTATGCATTTCTCAAAGTGTTTGGGTGTGAGGCTTTCATGCACATAGATAGAAGCCTAAGATCAAAGTTAGATGCAAAGTCCAAAAAGTGTTTCTTCATTGGCTATGGAGAAGGAGACATTGGGTATCGCCTATGGAATCCTGAAGATGGTAAAATCTTAAGGAGTAGGGATGTAATTTTTAACGAACAAAATATGTACAAAGATTACTTGGAAAGAAAACAAACAAAAGAAACAGGTGATAAGTACATGGAGCTTGAGGACGGTGAAGACTCAAGGACTGCAAACGGTGACAATGTGCAACAACGTCAACCAAATGAGGAGCCTCAACCTATTCCCCGAAGATCTACAAGAGCAAGTAGACCTCCAGAAAGGTTTGTTCCTTCCTTCAACCATCTCTTGATCTCAGATTCTGGAGAGCCGGAATCATAGGAAGAAGCAACCAAACATGGGAGTTGGTTGAGTTGCCTAAAGGTAAGCGGGCACTTCAAAACAAATGGGTGTACAAGCTAAAGGAAGAAGAAGGTGGGAAGAAAAGGTACAAGTCTAGGCTTGTGGTAAAAGGTTTCTCTCAAAAGAAAGGTATTGACTTCAACGAAATATTTTCTCCTGTTGTAAAAATGAACTCAATTAGGCTTGTCTTAAGCCTTGTGGCTTCTCATGATCTAAATCTCGAGCAAATGGATGTAAATACGGCATTCCCTCACGGTGACTTAGAGGAGGAAATCTACATGCTTCAACCAAAGGGGTATGAAGTAAAAGGTAAGGAGAAAATGGTTTGCAGATTAAAGAAGATCTTGTATGGTTTAAAGCAAGCATCAAGACAATGGTACTTGAAGTTTGATCGATGGATGTTGGATCATGGATTCACAAGATGCAACTCGGATCACTGCGTCTACATGGAGAATTTGGGAGATGGGAAATTCATCATCCTAATGTTGTATGTTGATGACATGTTGATTGCAAGTGCTAACATGCAGGACATCAAAGACCTAAAAGAGGAGCTGTCCAAATATTTTTCAATGAAAGATTTAGGTGCTACAAAGAGGATACTTGGTATGAAAATATCAAGGGACAGGACGAAGAAGACAATAAAGCTATCTCAAGAAGATTACATCAAGAAGGTACTAGAAAGGTTTGCAATGCAAAATGCAAAACCATTTTCTACACCTTTGGCTGGTCATTTTAAACTAACAAAGGATATGTGTCCAAAGACACAAGAGGAGATAGCCTATCTATCTAAAGTTCCATATGCTGCAGCGGTAGGTTCTCTAATGTATGCTATGGTCTGGACAAGGCCAGACATTGCACATGCAGTGGGAGTTGTGAGTAGGTTCATGGACAACCCAGGTAAAGAGCATTGGCAAGCTGTGAAGTGGATACTTAGGTATCTAAAAGGGACAACAACAAATGCTTTGTATTTTGGAGGAACTGATATTTTTCTAGAAGGGTATGCTGATGCAGATATGGCAGGTGACAAAGATACTCGAAGGAGCACTACTGGCTATGTGTTCACGGTTGGAGGCACAACAGTAAGCTGGGCTTCAAAGCTGTAGAAAGTGGTTTCACTTTCTACCACGGAAGCAGAGTATGTAGCAATGACGGAGGCAAGCAAAGAAATTGTGTGGCTTCACAGATTCTTAGAAGAGCTTGGATTCAAACAAGACAATTGTGTCTTGTACAGTGATAGCCAAAGCACTATCCATCTTGCGAAGAACTCAGCCTTTCATTCAAGGACAAAGCACATTGAGGTGAGATATCACTTCATACGCACTCTTTTGGAAGAGGGACAACTAAAGCTAGGAAAGGTGCATACAAGTGAAAATCCTGCAGACATATTTACAAAGGTGGTCAACAAGGAGAATTTGAGCTTTTGCTCATCTTCAATCGGCATTCAAGGATAAGAAGCCAGAATGGAAAGCAGTCACAAGTTTGGTTTGGACATCAGTCTCCAAGTGGGAGAATGTTAAGTATGGAGCCTGATTTACCCTTGTAATTTTCTGTGGTAAAAGCGCACATTTGTAAGGCCCCCATTATGAGGAGAAGCCAGCGTGCGTGAAGGAAAATCACTCACCGGAAACCAAAATTTTCACGGACAAGAATCAGGGGCAACTTTAAAGGCCTCGGGGGCGGAGGCCCCCGAGACTTTGTTTTTGCCGGAATATTCTTTTTCGCCGGAATATTATGGCCGGACGGCGGCTGGAAAGTGGTCAAAAAACAACCGGTCGACTGGCCGGTGGTCGGTAGTCAATGGCCGATGGCCGGTGGTCGGAAGTCAATGGCCGGTGGCCGGTGGCCGAATTCAATGGTCGGTGGCCGAATTCAGTGGCCGGACTTGTCTTCTCAAGGGCGGCCACACATGGGCGAATTGGAGGGTCCGATTTGGACTTATTCGCACAAGGGCGGCTACACATGGCTGTCTCTCATAAGAGAGGGCAGCCCTTTTGGCCTATAAAAGGAGGCCATTTCTATACACATTTCATAGTGTGAAGTTGATGCAACAAGGTGAGTGTGAGGTGGTGAGAGTGAAGCAAGGCGGGAGCTCCATTAAGGGTATAATCCCTTTGTAAACTACTTCTTGTTTTGAAGTACTAAAGCTATTGAGTGGCTTCTTTCCCGTGGACGTAGCCCACATGGGGTGAACCACGTATATCGTGTGTACTCTCTCTCTCTCTCTCTCTCTCTCTCTCTCTCTCTCTCTCTACTCTATAATCTCGTGTATATAAATCTGTCTCTCTCCATTAAGTAATCTACTCAATTATCTATTTAGCTACGTCTTATTTCCAAACAAGATGACTATGCTATTGACCCTGACTTTAAAGACATAATGTCAGCCCTTGCATTGGGGAAGAAAGAAGAACCATTCACCTTGCAAGATGGTTATCTTCTCCATGGCAATACGCTATGTGTTACCCACTCCCTTTGTGATAAAGTCATGTATGAATCCCATGCTCCTCCCTATGCAGGGCATAGAGGCATTCAATCTACTTATTGAAGAATAGAGACGTACTTCTATTGGCCTACCATGAAAGTAGACATACAAAAGTATGTTTCAAAATGTGTGGTATGCCAAAAGACCAAGTATGATAGAGGGAAGCAACCTGGGTTACTCCAGCCATTACCAATCCCTAATCCACCATGGGAGAGTATATCCATGGATTTTATCTTTGGATTACATAAGTCTATCCATGGGAATCAGGAAATATGGACAATAGTCAACAGGTTTAGAAAGCAAGCACTCTTTATTCCTTTCAAAGACTATTAAGGCACACCAAATAGGAACCCTCTTCATATCTCAGTTGGACAACAAATTACAATCTCATAAAGAAAGATCAATAGGATTGAGAGCAAGAGTGAAACAATGTTATCTCAAATTGCATATTTTGGAACATCACAAAATGTATTCAGATCTTCAGGCATGGAACCCAACTCCATATCTAGACATCCTAAGTGCAATTGGTCTCGCAATAAGCGATGACTAGTTTTGAGTGCCTTTAGTGGAAGATTTTGTTTTTTTTTTCAAAACTCACCATTTGTGAGTGAATTGATTTTGTGAATATCGAGAAAAAAAGTTGGAAGATTTTGTATCTTAAAGCACCATCATATTGGATGCTCAAATGATTCCTAGCTCTCAAAAATGTAGAAAGTACCTTTTTACTTTGTGCCAAAGCTTTTATGTTATCCTTGAAAATGGTCAAACTATCAGTTGATTTAGCAGTTCCTAACAAAATAGAGGGTCATTTAGACATTTCTAGCCAAAACCATGTAAGAAAAAATGGAGTCAGAGGAGCCAAGAATGATTTTAAAACCCCTCCTTTTGAACTCATGTTATACATTAACATGATTACATAGTGCACCCCCCAAGAATTTCTCTTTGGCCTATCACCCCCAAATGGATGGCCAAAGTAAGATAGCCAATCTTACGATTCTCGATCTACCAAAGACTTATGTTACAGAAGTAGATCAACGCTCACAATGGGAGAAGTACATACCCCTTGTAGAGTATGCGTACAATAATATTGTCCATACTACTACAGGCAAGGCACCTTTTGAGATCATAGAGGGAAGACCTAAAAGTCCCTTGCTACTTAAAGTACATGGGAAGATCTTCGCTGCTGATGAGTATAGCCATGACCTACAAGAATCTTTTCAAAATATTAAGGAGGCTATATCCATCTCTCAAAAAAGGCAAAAGGTTGATTTTGATAAGCACAGAAGGGCCTTAATGTTCACAGAAAATGATTGGGTCTTACTCAAGTTTCCCAAGGCTCGGTTAAGGCAAACAACGGGTAAAAATCCTTTGGGCCACCAAAAGTATTATGCCAAACTAGCAAAAAGATACTATGGTCCTTTTCAAATCTTGAAGCCAATCAATGACATGGCTTATCAACTCAAGTTGCCCAACCATTGGATCATACACAATGATTTTCATGTGAGCCTATTTAAGCCCTACAAAGGAGAGCCACCAAGAGAACCAATTATTGAAGACCCCCCCAGAATTTGAAGACCAAGAAGAGGTTCTACAACCCAAAGCTATCCTTTGACATGAGGACAAGGTGCTATGGCATGTAAGCCCTACAAAGGTGAGCCACCAAGATAACCAATTATTAAAGACCCCCCCAAAAGTCAAGACCAACAAGAGGTTCTACAACCCAAAGATATCCTTTGATATGAGGACAAGGTGCTACGGCATGGTAAGATTATCCGACATTTTCTTATTAAGTTCAAAAATTATCCTTTTGAAGATGCTAGATGTATGTAAGGAGTACAGCTTAAGGATAGAATGAACCTTGTCAATGCTTAAAATGCTACATTAGAGTAAGAAAATGTACATGTTTCTTTCAAATGATCAATGTTTTTGTCTTATAAGACTAATTCTATTTTTGTTGTGCACAAATTTAAGTAGTATGCATGCTTAGAATCATGTTTGTGTTGACCATGTCTCTCAAACACCAAGTAGAAATTGTCAATCTACTTTGGAATTATGATTTTGACTAAAGAGCAGACATGCTTGCGGTAGCTACATCTCCCAAGCACCAAATGGATTAGTCATCCATATTGGAATGATGTCGTAGAGTAAAAAGGGATCCTCTACCCGCTATGAAAAATGGACTAAAGCTAGGCCTATGCTTGAGGTGCTTGATAGTTATAAGTGCATGAGATGCTTGACAAGTAAGGTGCATGCTTGAAGGTAGGCATGTGCTTGATATCAAATCCAATCCCTGCAAGGAGGGGGCAAGCCCTTGATTCTAGGGGCATGAGAGAGAGAGAGAGAGAGAGAGAGAGAGAGAGAGAGAGGCCGTGCACTTGCTAACCCCATGATTGATGACTAAGGTGCTTGAGGTGCTTAAGCATGTAGTGGGCCAAGTTTCCTGGGGCCTCGAGGGTGTACTATGTAATCATGTTGATGTATAATGTGAGTTCGATAGGAGGGGTTTTAAAATTCAAAAAAAAAGTAATTTAACAGAGATACATTAAAATTAGGGGTTTTTATATTCAATTTTGGAAAAAACATCATAAAATAAGGGGTCATCTTATTCATTCAGGCATGTCAAAAGAGGGGTTTTTTTAAATACCCCACGAAGACACGTTATATAGGGGGGTACTGAATAGTGAGTTAAAAAAACCCCACGAACACACGTTATATAGGGGGTACTGAACAGTGAGTCTCCCAAGCTTGGGGCCTTGGAAGTCAACATGCATGCCTAAAAAGGAGGGGGCTAGACACACAAATAGGGGATGAGGTTGAATGACTCCCCTTTCTCCCAAAAAACACCCCTTGCTCAAGAGGCAAAAGGGACACATTTCAAGCCCCTAGCTAAGTTGCCCTCATAGTGTGCCTAAAGCCTAATAGTTGAGCCCTAGAAAGGACCAATGAAAATTTAACTAATTAAATTATTTTTTTATGCAATTATCAAGTCCTCTCTCTCAAAGGGGAAAGGAGGACACTTGTTCAAAGACTACGCATATTGCTTGAATGGTCTGAGGCTTGTGATTGGCTAGGCTTGAAGAAGCCAATAAGCATAAGGCATGAGCTACAAGGGGGGGTCGACTCAAGAATGTAGGGGGATTTCTTGCAAGATATACACTCTTCCACACACACATTCACACACTCTTTCTCATTGTGTGAGGTGCCAAGTGCAAGAACTCCATCTCCTTCTCCAAGCTTGTTGAGAAGTTGAGAGCCTACACCAACTGGCTATGGAATGCAAATCCAACCAAGATCCATGCTTCAATGCTAAATATTTCCACCTTCTCCATCTTCATTACTATGCTATTATGCTATGCTAAGCAAGAAGAATGATGATAAGTGAGGAACTATTTCTTTCTCCTACAAATGATTCTTCTTCCTCTTCCCTACCCTCATTCCCCACAAGCTCTCTCCACCTTTGAAGGTGTTGTAGTCCTTAGGGCTGAGGCCGGGGATGCTTAATGCTTTTACAAAGGTTATGTTATGCTTGTGATGCATGAAGTTTTCCATCTTCATTGCATCACCTAGGTCTCAAGGAACCCAAAGGCTGTATTGTATCAAGTCTCTCTTTATGGGAGAATCAATAATACAAAAGCCTATTGGAGGTGGGACCGGATCCACATAAATTTGGTCCTCAACTGTTGTCAAATTCTCTAATTCTCTCTCTTGAAAACATTATTGTTCATGCCAAGTTAATTAAGTATAATGGTTATGTTGCTACCGCTAATTAAGTTCACCTTCTATGTTCTAGTCTCCTAAAAATGCTCACTACAGTTCTCTTAATTTCGCTATTCTTAATGTTCATAGGCCATTTCCATTACATAAGTAGCACACATGATAGCCTCAAACCAAAACCAATATGGTAAAGCTTGACTCTTGACCATACAATGTACCATTTTTGTAAGTGACCTGCATTTTCCTTCAGCAACACCATTTAGCTATTGTTAGGGTTCAAGGCAAGTAGTCGGACACCCATCACACTAACCGTAACCTTATCTATTATATTGATCATATAAAACAATAAGGAGTAGAGAGGAAATCATAATCCTCGTTGAGAGATCCACCAACACTTTATTTATTCTCTTCTTCTCCCTCTCCTTCCGCATTCACCATTCACGCTTCAATTGATATGAGAGCGCATGGAAAACTGTGAGAAGCATGGCGATGTTGGGAGCTTCAAGGCAATAGCTTTCTCACTTTTAGCGGTGAAGAGATTAAGAAAGCTTTGGAATCTTTGTGAGAATGCAATAGGAGCTTGTGAGCTCAGTTGAGAGTGATGTATGCTCTTGTGGAAGTTCAAAAGATAGTCTGGAAGATAGTATGTAGATGAAGGTGCTGCCCTAAAAACTGTGTGCTTAGCAGCACTGTCTTGCAAATTGTTTTTCTCCGTGTAGAATGAAAATCTAAAGATTCTATCTAATATGCACCTCCATTTTGACGTAGTCTAGAACTTTATAGAAGATTTTTTTTGCAAATTTCTCAGCAATTTGTTGATATTTAGCTCAGATTGGCTACATACAATAAATTTTAGGTTTTTTGTTTCGAGTAGTGTGCAAGCATAATTCACTTTTAAAATCACAATAGGTGCTTGAATTTAGGTGCATGAATTTTGAGGATGAAGATGAAGTTTTGGCTTGTGCAAAGCTTGAGGTTTGAGGTTTTTTGGTAGATTTGAATAAAAAAGCACGGACTCATTTACACACCCTCACAATGATATCTTGAGAGACATGGTTTTTTAGCATAGACATGCCCAAAGATGAAATCCTTTTGCATTGGCACTATAGGTGAAGCTTCTTTCATAGATTTTTCCATATAGATTGTCTCCAAACTCCTCTACTCGGCTATTATATTGATCATATAAAACAATAAGGAGTAGAGAGGAAATTATAATCCTCGCTGAGAGATCCACCAACACTTTGTTTATTCTCTTCTTCTCCCTCTCATTCCGCATTCACCATTCACGCTTCAATTGATATGAGAGCGCATGGAAAATTGTGAGAAGCATGGCGATGTTGGGAGCTTCAAGGCAATAGCTTTCTCACTTTTAGCGGTGAAGAGATTAAGAAAGCTTTGGAAGCTTTGTGAGAATGCAATAGGAGCTTGTGAGCTCAGTTGAGAGTGATGTATGCTCTTGTGGAAGTTCAAAAGATAGTCTGGAAGATAGTATGTAGATGAAGGTGCTGCCCTAAAAACTGTGTGCTTAGCAGCACTGTCTTGCAAATTGTTTTTCTCCGTGTAGAATGAAAATCTAAAGATTCTATCTAATATGCACCTCCATTTTGACGTAGTCTAGAACTTTATAGAAGATTTTTTTTGCAAATTTCTCAGCAATTTGTTGATATTTAGCTCAGATTGGCTACATACAATAAATTTTAGGTTTTTTGTTTCGAGTAGTGTGCGAGCATAATTCACTTTTAAAATCACAATAGGTGCTTGAATTTAGGTGCATGAATTTTGAGGATGAAGATGAAGTTTTGGCTTGTGCAAAGCTTGAGGTTTGAGGTTTTTTGGTAGATTTGAATAAAAAAGCACGGACTCATTTACACACCCTCACAATGATATCTTGAGAGACATGGTTTTTTAGCATAGACATGCTCAAAGATGAAATCCTTTTGCATTGGCACTATAGGTGAAGCTTCTTTCATAGATTTTTCCATATAGATTGTCTCCAAACTCCTCTACTTGGCATGCATGTCAATTTTCCGAGATAGACATACTTGTGCTTTTCTTTGATGTTTCAAAGATTTCTTGGTAACCATTTTGATATGGTCTTGATGTATGGTCTTTGTGATTTTTGAGAGACTTCATCCTCTAATCTTTATGCATAGCAGGCTCATTGTTGCAAGACATTTTGGTATTGATTTAGTGCCTTGGTTTATGGTCAAAGGTGGCAATTTTCATATGTATTTCACGCTCGTTTATGCACAAACACTCCGTTGATGTACGTTGAGTTTGGATTGCCATTGTATGTGACATTGTGGAGCCATTTTTTTGTGTTTCTAGCCATTGTCATTGAGTAGTGTTTATCAATTTATGGTATTGAGTCATTTTTTGTTAAAAGAGAGACAAGGAGAGAGAGCTTGACCTCTTGCAAGAACACACATACACACACACACAAAGATGGAGGCTCTTCACTAACTCAAGATAAGAGGTCTACAAAACATAAGGGAAGAATACATCATAAAAGGAGAGCTAGTACAACGGTCTAGTATGAACTACTAGTGAGTGAGGTGCATATATAAGTGTGTCATCACTTTGATAGGTAGACCAGCTCGGTGTACTATAGTTGTAGTATCACTAGCGAAGATATACATACCCACCAAAGTGCACCAGTGATGATGACTGCTAGTAGTAGTCATTCAAGAGTCGTACATGTTGAGCTTGACATCTCAACACTCCCTCTCAAGGTCAACATCATCTCTTGTATTCCAAGAAACACTTGAAATTGTCATAGCTTTGCCGTTCTGAGGGCCTTCGTGAAGATATCTACAACTTGCTCATCTGTCGCCATGTACTCAATGGCGATGTCTCTTGCTAAGACCTGCTCTTTAATGAAGTGGTAGTGCACCTCAATGTGCTTCATCCTGGCAGGAAGCACTGGATTTTTTGTCAACCATATGATGTTGAGGCTGCCCCAATATATGATAATTGGCCACTGTACCTGTAGTCCAAAGTCATGAAGTAGCAATCACAGCCATGCTACCTCACATGCAGCCACTATAGCACCCCTATACTCTACCTTTCTACTCAAAAGAGAAACCTTAGGTTGCTTCTTATTGCTACATGTGATAGCAACACTCCCAAGTGAGAACATGAATCCGCTAGTAAACCTCCAATTGTATGTACTACCAGCCCAATCCGCACCAGTGTAGCCATAGAGCTGCAACTCCACATCAACCCTATAAAAGAGTGCATAATCCAAGGTAGCACTCACATAGCACAAATTGTGCCTCATTGCATTCAAATGTGGTTTCCTGGAAGACTGCATAAATTGCATGCCCTCTACTTTAGCCACATTATCACATCCAACAATAAAATCATCCACATAAATGCATATTACCACAATTCCTGCCTAAAACTTCCACACATACAATGAATGGTCTGCCTTAGACATCTCAAAAGCCAAATGAAATGAAAAATTCCATGATCCTATCATACCAATCTCTAGGCGCTTGCTTCAGCCCATACTATGCTTTCACTAACCTGTATACAAGGTCACGTAGCTTCATATTTGCATAACCTTGTGGCTTCTTCATATACATAGTTTCCTCCAAGTCTCCATTCAAAAAGGCATTCTTTACATTCATTTGTTTCAACACCCATTTTAACATGGTAGCCACTACAATAAACACACGAATGTTAGCCATCTTGGCTATGAGACTGAATCTCCTCATAATCAATCCCATAAGTTTGTGCATAACCTTTGGCCACAAGTCTAGCCTTGTACCTGCTCACACTGCCATCAACATTATGCTTTATTTGTAAACCCACTTACATTTAATTGCCTTTTTACCTCTTGGTAATGGCATTAATTCCCATGTTTCATTTGCATCAAGTGCAACCATCTCTTCATCCATAGCTTGCCACCAAAATTGTTCGTACAAGACTCCCTCTAATATGATTGCTCTTCCAAGCTTGTCAATTACCATAGTCCAGTAATCTATCACGGGCCTATAATATCATGGCACACTTGAACCATTTCCTAAATTTTGCCAAAACTTAATATAATTCTTCAACCCTGAAATCACTTCTTCATGGGCCTTGACATACTCTGCCATTGGTACCAAAGTTGGATCTCCATGTGGTAACATTGGATTTCCTTCTATGTCAGTTTTCCAAAAGTGCATACTTCCACTCCAATTTGATACACCTACATGTGCCTTATATTGCATTGTGGATGTCTCATCTTGCATAAAAAACCTAAATTGAAGAGGTTTGGAATGGCCAACAAGTATGTCTTGTCCATCACAAAGATAGCCATCACAATGTTTCTTGAAATCAGGGACCTTTGTGCGCATAAATTGAGCTGGAGATGGAGATGAGCTATTCCTTAGTGTATCCATCAAATGCGGCAAAGTATAAGTTTGTGTAACTCTCAATGGAATTGGAGCTGATCTCTTCAGATAGCTGATTCCAATGTTAGAATTTACAGCTACTAGAAGTCATCAGTTCAGTTAATGAGATTGAAATGGAGTATAGAAACTGAGTTGGAATAGTTACTGAACTGAAATACTCTACTGGAATTAGGAACAGTTTGAATGACTGGAAAAGTGTTTCAGATTCAGATTTAGAGTTTATAAATACAAGGTATTACAGACTGAAGCTTAATGGACCATTATATTAATGATTATAGAGTAGAGTTACAAGTGAAGAGATTGTCACTCAGGACATCTTCGACGACTAGAACCAAAAGACTAGAAGTAAGAAGTCAAAGAGTGCAAACAGCCCCAAAGTACAATCAACTCGATTACAATGTAATGGGTCCTATTAATAGCTTCTCGAGGTTACTGTGGTAACTGCCATGGTAATTACTGGTTGGTCCGCTGTTGGCTTCCTAGAGATGATTCCCAGCTGTTGAAACTATCTCCTCCATCTACATTCTTCCCTCCTTTCTTGAATTTTGGTAACACTTAAATTTTTTTGAAAAAATCCACCATCTGATTCTTCTGAGGTGTTGAGGAACCTCTTTGCCTGCTTGCTAAGTTGGTCAATGTTCCTCATGAGTTGGCCTATGTTCCTCATCATAGTGTTCTTCTGAAGTGGCTAGCTCTCCTGGTGATAGCCGTTTTTCGGCTCTTTGTAATTACCATAGTGAGTTATCCCCCCCTATCAAATCACTCAAACACTGTAGCTATCCCTACCATTTCACTGTATATAGGCGTGCGTGAGTCACGGGACTTTTCCCATATATTCTTAAAAAACCCTCAATTAGCTAGTCATTCGGTTAGTTGAGCCAAAAAAAAATATAAAAAATAAAAAATATAAGTATAGTATGGCCCATGCGTATGTAAATATTTCTTTGTATATAGGGCCTAAATAAAAGATTTTTTCATAATTATTTTGGTATTTATTTAAATATTTCTACCTAGGTTGTGTTATTTATGCTCTGTACATTGCCTCACCATTACCACAATTTTTCTTACCATTTTTCATATTCTTTATTCCATGTAGAAATATTTTCATGTAAGCCTCTCTTATATTTGGTGTAACTCCACCCCAACAAAAATCCAAAAAAACTAGTTTTATTTATGTGTATATTTTTTCACTATTGTGATTTTTCCCTTCCTACATCTATTTTGTTTTTTTTCTAAAAAATTAGAACACCAAAAATATTTATCTTTTTATGGTAGCCTCACAATGAGAGAGATTTCTTTTGACCCCTTTATATTTTTTCCACTTATATTATTTATATTTGACATGTACATATTTTTTAGACCCCTCAATATTTGATTTTCTTAGTTGTACTATTCACTTATATCATAATCTCAACAATATCTTCAATTATAGACCTACCAAATAAGGTCAAGGGTAGGTGGCATGCATACATGCACTATGGAGGACTCACTCTTGGAGGTATTCAAAAGAATCATCCAAAGAAGGACCCCACAAGGACCTTTGCAGTGGAAAAAAACGGTCGGTTTTGCTGAATTTTTAAAGTTCACTTGCTCTCCGAATTTGAAAAGGTGATACAAACAAAAGTTGTAGCTCGTGGGCTGAACTTTTGCCTCAAAGTTTTTCATATTTTTTTGAGCTACGAGCTGTGAGCTATGATTTTTTTAGTGGACCCCAGTTTTCCCATGCTATGCAGCCACACTCTCTCTTCCACTTTATCATTTTCCTCTTTCACACACACTTCTCCACTCATCATCCCCATCTCTCTCACCACTCCTCTCTGCACCCTACTCACCTTCTCCTCAACCTTGAAGAATAAGAGAAACCATGGTGAACTCATACCTCCCACACACAATTCCATTCCAAAATTGACCACCTAGTCTCATTTTTCCTCCTCCAATTTACCCATATCTATCAAAAAAACCACAAAATTCAGCCTCTTCTCTTAAAAGACAGCATCATGGTGGTTGATTACTCAGCTTCAATTACCTTGTCTCTCAAGGAAGGTCAAGAGTGGAGAAAAAATGTACCGTCAAAGCTAGTGGACCGTCAACAGGCGTCAAAATCGGCCCTACTCAAGACACTTGGAGCATCAACCTTGTAAGAAAGCCACCTTTTCTTACCTCTTAAGAGTTTTTTCTTCCTTATTTGTATCCTACATGGATACTCCCATTGTAAATATCCAATTCCATTTGTAAATTAATACTAACTCTACTAACACTAACCCACTATGAAAAGTCCTATCACCTCCATTTCTCTCCTCTCTCTTTCCTCACCAACTTCTTGATAATTCCAAGCAAAATAAATTAGATAAATTGCTGAAAATCTAACCCAACCATGGTTAGAGGAGTAACCCTAGCCTTCAAAATTGCTATAAAAGGAGGGTGTAGCTAGCACAAAAGGGGGAGCCATAAGCAAGAGCACTATGCTATAGCTTGAGAAGCCAAGCTCAACCTCTCTAGAAGGAGCTCTTGAGGGGAAGCTCATTGTCTTATGCATGTGCATGTGTTGTAAAAGGGGATTAGCAAGGGAACTCTATGCCATTGTAAGAGAGAGAGTGATCATTCAATTGAGAGTAGGAAATCTATCATTTCTCCTACTAGTGTAAGCCCAACATTCGCTGAATCAAGGAGGGTGGATTTGGACTAAGCTTGGATACTTTGTCTCCCTTCCAACGTGAAGTAATGGACAACAATGATGCGTAAGTGTCTTGGTGTTTTTTGTTAAGTTCTTGATAGCTTGTCTCTGATGTTGTCGTCAATCTAGCCATAAATCCCACATACTGTAAGAGGGCGACAGGGTGGAGAGGACTCCCCTGGCCTTAAGACAGTGATTGGGGTGGCTTTTCTTGTGATGTGTTGTGGTGAAATTTACACAAGCTATGTTGAACAAATACTAATCTCACTTTGATTTGTCATGACAGATTTGTAAGAAGGTATTAATGCAACAAGCACCCCCTCCCCCTTTCTCTCTCTTTCTTAAATATATAGTTGTGTTTGCTTGATCATTGTCGATACGTTTCAAAGCAGCCCGAGCACTATCTCTCTCTCTCTCTCTCTCTCTCTCTCTCTCTCTCTCTCTCTCTCTCTCTCTCTCTCTCTCTCTCTCTCTACGCGTCCTAGTTCGCATCCAAAACTAGGTGGTGCCCCAAATTTGTGTAGGGTTAGGTTGCGGGTTTGTGTGTGTGTTTGTTGTTTTTTTCCAACCCCAACCCAATTGAGCAGCACGGGAGCCTTGAAGGGTGTCTAGAGGTTGCTCTTCTTGTTGCCCGCCCCGGAGCGCCTCAAATCTGTGCCCCCACGGAGGACGGCTTGTGTATTTTTGTGTAGAATCAACCTTTAGCATAGTCAAGTAGTTTGCATGAATCACGAAGATTTGTATGATCCCTTCATTCCCATTGCAAGGCAAAAGGTACACATAATTGTTAGTACTAAGTTGCAATTTCAACGTGTCATTCGTAGAATTTTAGGTCCTCTTAGGTTGGCCGAGATAAACGCTTCAGTAAATCCTTTTATTTTGCCTCTCATTAGGTACGACCTTAGTTTGGACGTCTATATTTTTGTTTTTTTTTAAGCATTAGGACATGCATAGGCCATGGATAATGGCCCAGGAATAGAGGTTTTTCCCTTTCATTTTACTCCACACATTAGAATAAACGTTGCAATTAGTAGAAAGATCCATTTTCAACAACGAATGGTGTTCATGTTTGGTGCCCAAAGAGCAGGAGAAATTCTTGCATCACCAAACCCTGTCATTCTACCTCTCATCAACTACCACACTTCTTTTGATGTACATGTGTTCATTTTATTTTAAAATGAAGTGCAGCCCGGCAAAATAGTGTGTATGTTTGTTTTTTCTTTGTCCAAGTTGTTACAAGAAACAAAAAAACGATCATTTGTTCTAACTGGGAATGTGTGTGCAGTGAAAGTTCAATCCTTAGAGATCTAGCTCTATTACCAATTGAGTTGCAGGATCAAGTAGTAAGGCGTCTCCCTCATAACAAGAGGGTGGTGAAGTTAAGACGGAAGGTCCTACGCGTGGATTCCATTTTCCTCTTGTTGTTGTGCACTAAGGAAGACCGCGCATTCATCCAACTAGTGTGTGCCCTAAGATTGGTAAATAGAGTGAAATTTGGCGTTTGGCGAGTGCATTTCACCATTGAGGAAGACTCTTCAGGAAACTTGCGGCCAGAGTTCATGCTTCATAGACTCACATTTGGTGAATTTTTCCCTCATTTGCATCTTATTAATAGTCTTCCTTTCGCTTTCAACAAAGGAGATAGGGAGCTATTCAGAGCTTGTCTTAATAAAGAGAGCATAGAGAAGATTGCAAATTTGTATAAATTCTCATCCTTCTCTACTTTCTATGACACTTTGTTCATAGAGACATTGTAAATCTCTTTATGCTTTTGAATGATTTAACCATAATCCTAAGGAGTTTTTGTCCAGGAATTTTGTAGCACAAGTGGAGTCTTTAAATCTTGCAAACTTGATTGGACTTGATGAGGATGTTCTTTATGAAATTGTGAGAAGGTTGCCTCACTCCGACTGTGTGGAACTCGAAGGAAAGGAGCTCCTAGTCAATTGCTACTTTCTCACGGCCTTCGACCAGCATGAAGATCTAGTTTTTATACAAACCGCTTGTGCATTGGGAATTGTAGAGGAAGTGCAATTTATCACTTGGGACGTGGTTGCTCTTTTGGATCCAGAAAATGAAGTTCTAGAGATTTCTATTTATCGCCTTAGCTTTGAAGAATTTCAACCCTTCTTAGAGCTCATCAATAGTCTAACTTTTTGTTTTGATCAAACAAATCGAGACCTTATTGAAGCTTGGATAGCTGAAGAAGAAAACCTAGAGTGGTATTTTCTCACTTCTTCATTTGCAGGCGAGTGGTTCTAAATCTCTATTGTATCCCTTATTGTAACTCGTGTTGTAATCTTTCATAATAATGGAGAGCCAACGCCAAATGTCTGGATATCCTCTTTTCTTTGGAGAGCCTGGAGAGGATGCAGAATTATTTTTAGCAAATTTCAAGATGTCTTGCCGTATCAAGAGGATAGTAACCGATCAAGAACGTGTAGAAATGTTTGAGGTGGTCCTTAGGAAAGATGCTAGTACTTGGTTTGACTCTTTGCCTGAGGAAGTTAAGGGGAATTACACAGAAGTTTTGAATCGTTTTAAGAGATACTTCTTTGATCCCCAAAACACTCAAAAACTATGGCAAGACATTGTTTCTCATAAGCAAAAAGACTTAGATGACTACTACTTGTACAAGCAAGAGTTTCTACGTCTTTGGGCTCTATGGATACGAAATGTTGCTAACCCTGGTGATGGTGCAGAATTTTTAAAGAAGGAGAGGTTCATAGCCGGACTCTTTCCTGACCTTAAGGTAAAAGTCGAGGCGGGTGCACCTGCTACTTTTGATGCAGCTGAAACTAGGGCTGCTGAGAAGTATAGGAAAATCAAGTGCTTAAGGGGAGAGGTTCCAATAGAAGGTCTTAGACCCAAAGGTAAGTCACAAGCATCAACATCGAGGGAGCTTCCTGAGGTAACGGCGGAAGTAATTGAGAAGTTAAACGAATCTTTAAGCAGCCTGTCAATTCACCTTGCACAAGCTGTAGGTCCAAAGGGACAAGCAAAGAAGTCTGAAGAGCGAGATCCACGACCTAGGAGAGTTTTGCAATGTTGGAATTGCGGAGAGTCTGGACATGGGATGTATAATTGTCCTTGGCCCCGTGGGGAGCCAAGGAGACCTAACTTGAATTACCCAATGATGAATGCAGGAGAAGGAACTGGTCAACAACCAAGGCTTCTACAAAGGCCAAATGGACCAAGACCACCTCCACAAGGGGTAGAAGGAGTTCCACCTTTGCCAGATCCAAATGTGCATGTGGTAGAGGTGACAAATTCAAATGAGGTTGACATGGAAGCCAATGGCATTAAGCGTGGCCGAGGAAAAGGTAAAGAGAAAGAGGGTGTCCCATCACAGAGTGACCATGGACAAGGCAAGAAGGCAAAGGAGACCAAGGAAGCTAAGAGGACTCGACGTCGTATCAATCTCCAAGACTTCCCTCTTGGACATGGTATGGCTCCATACAACCTGTTGGAAGACATGCGAGGTAACGGTCCTGATATCTCATGGCCTCAGTTTCTTGCATTATGCCCACAAGTTAGGAGGGATTTAACAAAGGCAGTTAGCACTAGGAGAAAGGTAAAAGAGAGTTTTCCTGTTGTAAAAATTGCACATGCTGAAATGAATGAGGACATTACACCGGTGCTAGACTGTTACATCAAAGGAAGATTGGTTAGGAAAGGTCTAGTGGATGGGGGTGCACAAATTTGCATCATGACAGAAGGGCTCATGCAAAGACTAGGCATGCACATCCATGAGACACCTGAAATCAAAGTGAAAATGGCAAACAATAGCAAGGCTAGGTGCGTAGGCATTTGTAAAAATGTTTTTGTGGAGGCCTTTGGCATTAAGAAGGCAGTGGATTTTTATGTTATGTCGACCAAGGGAAGTGGTTATCCATTTATCCTAGGAAGACCATGGCTAATGAAAATGCGAGCTTTGCAGGATTGGGAGAGTGGGAAATTAATTTGCAGGAATGACAATCATAAGAAGGTTGTCTTTGACATGAAGGAGCAACGCCAAGAGGAGCTCCATGAAGAATCATCTCAAAGTGAGACGGAAGAAGGTTGGACCGATAGCACTTCAGAAGAAGAAAGTAGCGGAAGCATTACTGAAGAGGAGTCTTCCATCGAAGTCATGGGGGTAAGGTTTAAGCCAAGCAACCAAGAGACCTCTTGTCAAGGCTTGGAGGAGGTAGGTCCTCAAGAGAACGAAGGTGTTCAAGATGAAGGGATGCTGGAAGGTATTCTATCAACAACACTTACAAAGGATGAAAGAGAGGAGTTCAAATGTGTGCTAAGGAAATTTCCTAGGATTTTTGCTAAAGACTACACCGATGTGCGTGGAGTAGATGCTGTTCAACACAAAATTGAGTTGAAGCCAGAGGCCACACCTAAGGCTCAGAAGCTACGAAGGCTAGGAGTCATCAAGGAGCAGGCTTTACTCAAGGAGGTAAGAAAGCTTCTAGCAGCAGGGTTCATTTATCCAATGGAGAATTTAGAGTGGGTCTCTCCCGTTGTTGTCACTCCTAAGAAAAACGGCAAGTGGAGGGTGTGTGTGGATTACCGTCCACTCAATGAGGCAACAAAAAGAGATCACTTTCCCCTCCCATTTCAGGATGAGATACTAAATGAGGTAGCTGGTCATGAGAAGTACACTGTGTGTGATGGCTACTCAGGCTACTTTCAAATAGGTATCGCATTGGAAGATCAGTTGAAAACAACCTTTATCACTCCTTGGGGTTGTTATGCTTTTAGAGTCATGCCATTTGGTCTAACAAATGCTCCTGCAACATTCCAACGTTTCATGAACATGGTGTTTCAAGCATTCTTTGGAAAGTCAATTAGGGTGTTCATTGATGATTTCTGCATTTATAGCTCAAAATCATTGCATCTACAAAGGGTAGAAGAAGGTTTAAAGAATCTCTACGACATGGGAGGTCAACTCAACCCCGACAAATGCCACATAGGTGAGGATGAAGTGATCTTGCTCGGTCACAAGGTTTCCTATAAAGGCATTGAAGTGGATCCTTCAAAGGCAAAGGCTCTTATTGAGCTCCCATCACCGAAGAGTCTTAAGGAGGTCATCTCTTTCATTCAGAAGGTGAAGTATATGTCACGCTTCATTCACTTAGCCTCGGAGTTGCTTCATCCTTTGCAAAAGTTGACACAACAAGTAGAATTTGCATGGTCTGATGAGCTTGAAGAGTATTTTTGTAACATTAAAGTCATTTTGTCAGAGCTACCAACACTCATGCCTCCTTGTTGGGAGTACACATTCTTTGTTAGCTCTAGTGTTAGAAGGGAAACAATTGGTGCCGTGTTGCTACAACAAGATCCCCACAGTACAAGGATGCGACCCATCTACTTTGCTAGTAGGGTCATGAATGCTTTGGAGAGAGACTACACAGAAGCAGAACTCATGATGCTTTCTCTCATGTTTGCGGTGAGAAAGTTTAGATCCTACCTGCTACCAAAACCTTTTGTAATTCTCACTGCAGAAAATTTGTTCCCTTGGGTGTCATCTCAAATGAATCTTAGTACTAGGATCTCAAAGTGGATTATGGAGTTGCAAGAGTTCCAATACTCTTTCAAGGTAGAAGATAGTGTGCGTGCACAATTGGCAGGGATTCTCACTTATAGGGTACATGAGAAGGAAATTAAGGTGCCTCAAGTAAAGACCCTACCATTGCCACCACCAAAAAGTATTCCCAATGCTTTTACCTTATTCTTTGATGGAGCTTTTCGACGAGCCACAGGGAAAGCAGGGGGAGGGCTAGTGTTGCTCAAGCCAAGTGGAGAGGTGGTCATGAAAGAGAAGGTCAATCTACCAGGTTCAACTAGCAACAATGAAGCAGAATACGACACACTACTTCATGGTTTGAAGATGTGCATTAGCCAAGGGATAAAACGTCTCATGGTAAAGGGAGATGCACTTCTCATTGTTAAACAGATTTTAGGCATTTGGGCATGCAAGAATGAAAGCTTAAGGACAAAAGTTCATGCCATTCGTAAGATGTTTAATCAGTTTGAAGAAGTGCAACTATATCATATTCCGAGGAAACAAAATGAAGATGCCGATTTACTTGCACAACAAGCAGTTACATGTGTTGAGAAAGAAGTGCAGGTCATCATGGTGGCAGCAGCTATCAAGCAACCGAGATACCAGGGAATGGAGTCATTGGCTCCCATCATTGGCTACATTTTGGAGGGTGAGTTTCCACCAGACTTCACAAAAGCTCAGAAGAGGAGACTCATGAAGAAGGCAAGCATGTATCTCTTCCTAGAAGGCTCCCTCTATCAAAGAGGGAAAGATCAAGTGTGCAGAAGAGTACCAACTATCGAGGAAATTCCAGCCATTCTAAAAGGTTTGCATGAAGAGGCATGTGGTGGTAATTTTGCCCAAGAATCAACTGTGAAGAAGATTTTGCTTGCGGGGTATGTTTGGCCAAGCTTGCATGTGGATGTTCAACATTGGTGTAAACGCTGTCACAACTGTCAGATAAATGGAAATAGAAGGTTGGTGCATGGCTCGAGGCAAATAGTGCTTGCAAATGGACCCTTTGAAAAGTGGGGCATTGATGTTATGGGTCCTCTGCCTAGGACAAAAAATGGTAAACTCTACATTCTAGTGGTTGTAGACTATATGTCTAGGTGGGTGGAAGCTCAAAGTGTGGCAAGAGTGAATGAGAGGACAGTTAGCAAGTTTGTGTATAATCACATTTGTTGCAGATTTGGCACACCTTTGGAGATTGTTTCTGATAATGGTCCAGGGTTTAGGAAGGGCTTGCTCACAGAAGTTTGTGAAGAACTTCGTAATCTACATCGTCACAGTACACCCTACTATCCCCAATCAAATGGTTTGGTAGAAAAAGCTAATGGTGTCATTGCAGGCATCATTAGAAAGATGGTGAAAAACAAGACAAAGTTGTGGGATGACTTCTTGGATGGTGCCTTGTGGGCGTATCGAACCACATATAGGGAAGCCATGGAGTTCACACCATTTCACTTGGTCTATGGTCAAGAGGCTTTACAGCCAATTGAACTAAACATTCCAACAATGCGACTTCATGAAAAATCAGCACAAGATGATCAAGAAGCATGGATGGATCGACTTCTTACCTTAGCTGAGCTTGAGTGGAAAAGAGAAGCAGCATACGAGTGCTATAAGAGGAAAGCCACACAGACAAAGGAGAAGCTTGACAAGAAACTGAAGGACAAAGGCATCAATGAAGGAGATCTTGTGCTAAGGTATGACAATCGACTCGATACTCGTTTTGATGCCAAATTTGAAACAAGATGGCAGGGGCCATACATAGTCAAGAAGGCTTTCAATTCTACTTACTATCAGCTTATGGACTTGAATGGTAAAGAGCACTCCAGGAAAGTAAACGGGTATCGCTTGAAGCCCTATTTGAGTCGCCTTCTACCAAAGGATCTACCAAAGATCTGTCAAAAGGAAACTATCCCATGTAAGTATTGTTCCATGAAGCATGAGTGTAACTCTAGCCAAAATTCCGAGGGGCCAAACAATGAAGATCTTGTCAAGGACTCTGAAGCACTCTCTTTGGAAAAGATTCTTTATGATGGTACATGAATATACCATCATCCAGGGGGAGGGCTAATGATAGCCGTTTTTCGGCTCTTTGTAATTACCATAGTGAGTTATCCCCCCCTATCAAATCACTCAAACACTGTGGCTATCCCTACCATTTCACTGTATATAGGCGTGCGTGAGTCACGGGACTTTTCCCATATATTCTTAAAAAACCCTCAATTAGCTAGTCATTCGGTTAGTTGAGCCAAAAAATATAAAAAATATAAGTATATTATGGCCCATGCGTATGTAAATATTTCTTTGTATATAGGGCCTAAATAAAAGATTTTTTCATAATTATTTTGGTATTTATTTAAATATTTCTACCCAGGTTGTGTTATTTATGCTCTGTACATTGCCTCACCATTACCACAATTTTTCTTACCATTTTTCATATTCTTTATTCCATATAGAAATATTTTCATGTAAGCCTCTCTTATATTTGGTGTAACTCCACCCCAACAAAAATCCAAAAAAACTAGTTTTATTTATGTGTATATTTTTTCACTATTGTGATTTTTCCCTTCCTACATCTATTTTGTTTTTTTTCTAAAAAATTAGAACACCAAAAATATTTATCTTTTTATGGTAGCCTCACAATGAGAGAGATTTCTTTTGACCCCTTTATATTTTTTCCACTTATATTATTTATATTTGACATGTACATATTTTTTTGACCCCTCAATATTTGATTTTCTTAGTTGTACTATTCACTTATATCATAATCTCAACAATATCTTCAATTATAGACCTACCAAATAAGGTCAAGGGTAGGTGGCATGCATACATGCACTATGGAGGGCTCACTCTTGGAGGTATTCAAAAGAATCATCCAAAGAAGGACCCCACAAGGACCTTTGCAGTGGAAAAAAACGGTCGGTTTTGCTGAATTTTTAAAGTTCACTTGCTCTCCGAATTTGAAAAGGTGATACAAACAAAAGTTGTAGCTCGTGGGCTGAACTTTTGCCTCAAAGTTTTTCATATTTTTTTGAGCTACGAGCTGTGAGCTATGATTTTTTTAGTGGACCCCAGTTTTCCCATGCTATGCAGCCACACTCTCTCTTCCACTTTATCATTTTCCTCTTTCACACACACTTCTCCACTCATCATCCCCATCTCTCTCACCACTCCTCTCTGCACCCTACTCACCTTCTCCTCAACCTTGAAGAATAAGAGAAACCATGGTGAACTCATACCTCCCACACACAATTCCATTCCAAAATTGACCACCTAGTCTCATTTTTCCTCCTCCAATTTACCCATATCTATCAAAAAAACCACAAAATTCAGCCTCTTCTCTTAAAAGACAGCATCATGGTGGTTGATTACTCAGCTTCAATTACCTTGTCTCTCAAGGAAGGTCAAGAGTGGAGAAAAAATGTACCGTCAAAGCTAGTGGACCGTCAACAGGCGTCAAAATCGGCCCTACTCAAGACACTTGGAGCATCAACCTTGTAAGAAAGCCACCTTTTCTTACCTCTTAAGAGTTTTTTCTTCCTTATTTGTATCCTACATGGATACTCCCATTGTAAATATCCAATTCCATTTGTAAATTAATACTAACTCTACCAACACTAACCCACTATGAAAAGTCCTATCACCTCCATTTCTCTCCTCTCTCTTTCCTCACCAACTTCTTGATAATTCCAAGCAAAAGAAATTAGATAAATTGCTGAAAATCTAACCCAACCATGGTTAGAGGAGTAACCCTAGCCTTCAAAATTGCTATAAAAGGAGGGTGTAGCTAGCACAAAAGGGGGAGCCATAAGCAAGAGCACTATGCTATAGCTTGAGAAGCCAAGCTCAACCTCTCTAGAAGGAGCTCTTGAGGGGAAGCTCATTGTCTTATGCATGTGCATGTGTTGTAATAGGGGATTAGCAAGGGAACTTTATGCCATTGTAAGAGAGAGAGTGATCATTCAATTGAGAGTAGGAAATCTATCATTTCTCCTACTAGTGTAAGCCCAACATTCGCTGAATCAAGGAGGGTGGATTTGGACTAAGCTTGGATACTTTGTCTCCCTTCCAACGTGAAGTAATGGACAACAATGATGCGTAAGTGTCTTGGTGTTTTTTGTTAAGTTCTTGATAGCTTGTCTCTGATGTTGTCGTCAATCTAGCCATAAATCCCACATACTGTAAGAGGGCGACAGGGTGGAGAGGACTCCCCTGGCCTTAAGACAGTGATTGGGGTGGCTTTTCTTGTGATGTGTTGTGGTGAAATTTACACAAGCTATGTTGAACAAATACTAATCTCACTTTGATTTGTCATGACAGATTTGTAAGAAGGTATTAATGCAACAAGCACCCCCTCCCCCTTTCTCTCTCTTTCTTAAATATATAGTTGTGTTTGCTTGATCATTGCCGATACGTTTCAAAGCAGCCCGAGCACTATCTCTCTCTCTCTCTCTCTCTCTCTCTCTCTCTCTCTCTCTCTCTCTCTCTCTCTCTCTCTCTCTCTCTCTCTCTCTCTCTCTCTCTCTCTCTCTCTCTCTCTCTCTCTCTACGCGTCCTAGTTCGCATCCAAAACTAGGTGGTGCCCCAAATTTGTGTAGGGTTAGGTTGCGGGTTTGTGTGTGTGTTTGTTGTTTTTTTCCAACCCCAACCCAATTGAGCAGCACGGGAGCCTTGAAGGGTGTCTAGAGGTTGCTCTTCTTGTTGCCCGCCCCGGACCGCCTCACTGGTATTGCTAGTTGTACCATACTTCATGTTTGTTGAGTACTTGACACCTCTATAATTGTAATTCCATGGGTGTACACCAAAGAAACGCCAACATCTTACTAAAAAATCCACCATCTAATTCTAAAATAGGTTGGAAAAATCCACCGTTTGATTTTGAGAACGGCTGGAAAAATCCACCATTAGATTCTGAGATGAAACTACCCAGTATCCTTTCATTGAACCCTCTCCCTCTTGCCCTTAATTTGTGTTGGTGTTTCAGAAGTCCCAGTGCAAGCATTGTCCTTCTAGATAAGTCTATAAATGGCCTCTCGCTCAAGCTGATCCCACCTTTCTGTGGCCATTTCTATTTCATAAGGCGTGAGAGGATGGTAGGTTTTGGTGTCGGGATCATAGAGCGTGTGTTTGCCTTTTGTTAGACGAGTTTTGGCCAGTTTGTGACAATGTGAAGCTGTATGGATCCATCCTTCGAGGAGAGGCTGATTTGTTCTAATCCTAGCCTCAAAGAGAATCTCAGCCATTTCTCTGCACTGTGGTCCCAGGCCTGGTTTAGCCATAACATCCTTTTCAGGGATTTTAGAGGACTCCACAGTAAGTTGCAGCAGCTAGTTTGTGATCTTGGTGAGACCTTTAAGCTCGATTTTCCATTGTCCCATACACAGCTTAATCCTCTGTATCTCCTCCTTTAGTTCCCCAGGTTTATTTAATTGAAGAGCATCATTGAGAAGTGTTTACCAGGTTTTCCATTCGACAGTAGATCGCTCATACCAATCCCAGAGGTCATTGGTAATATTGTAGTATGTGAGTCGATCTACTGGTTCTGGTTGTTGAGGATATAGTGCTCGGAAAAACCTAGGCAGCTTAGCTTCTCCGATTGGTAAAGCACACAGGAGGACTGGAGAGTCTGGTAAAAATTCTAGAAAATTAAGGACAACGTGATTCTCCTACTGCATCATCTTTCTAGTTACTCTAACCAGCTAAAAAAGTCTTTGGAGAGCAGTTGCTTGTTCTCCTACTGTCATTTGAGTTGAAGGTCCTTTACTGGTGGTAGCCTAATCTTCAAGAATAGCTTGGACCCGCTGATCCAGAACTTTCCTAGCAATTTGCACTTGTAGTAAAACCTCTTTTAATTGACCTCTAACATCCTTCATACATTTATAGGTTGGCTTTTTTCCCAACAGGAGCTCTAATTCAATGGCTAGGGAATGACAGTCTATAGTAGACTATCGCTGCTAGTGTGGATTAACTATTTTGTCATCAGAGCTTAACACCCATTCATGTACTCTTTTCAGCAATTGAATTTTGCTAGGATGCTCAAGTAGTTGGCACACCTCTTGGTCATGGAAAGCAGCTGATTTCCAATGTTGGACCATTTCTCTGACTCTAGCATATAGTCGCTAAAACCGTTCCAGATTAGACAAAAGATCATCATCCTCTAGATACCTCCTGGTTAAAGGAGCTTGATGATGTCTTAGTCTCCTGTTCAGTGTGACGAGTTGCAATGAATTTTTCTCATCACCTTTTAGGGCCTCAGTCACAACTTTGTCTTTCCCTTTCCCCTCCATACTGTGCTGTGACTAGTGCACTGGTGAATTCCAAGTGTTGCTGGGTTGCTGATCTCCAGCTTGTTGGGTTGCTTATCTCCAGCTTGCTGATTACCCGATTGCTGACCTTCATACTGGTCTGGTTGGTCTGATGTCCTCCTGTGGCCCATGTTCCACCAACACCAGATCCTGAAGGTGGAGATAGAGGAGAGTCATCATCATTATGCCTTTCTTCTGGTTCATCCTCCTTCTCGTCCTCTTCTACTGTCTTATCATCATCCTCATCAAGGCTGTTCTGATACTCAATATAATCCAAGATAGCTTCATTTGAAAAAGCACTATTGTAAGAGTTTATCCTACAAATCACTCTGTGTGGTTTCCATGAGTGCTCTTAGATTATCTATATTGAAAACAGCATTCCCCTCTGAATTCAGTATCTCAGCCAAATTATTATAGATATATATTTTAGCTAAAGTGGCCTTCAAGGCAGTGTGGCTAGTCAACAATGAGTTGAAATCAAATCTCTTCATTCTTAGCATAGTTTTGAATCTGTCAGCAGCTCTTTCAACCTCTACCTTTTCTTCTCAAAGCGTCCGCATCTCAGGATCCATCTTAGACAATTTGTCTTCTAAGTGTTGAATGGTCCTAGTTGATTGATATTCAAGGACACTGTGCCGCAGGGCCTGAGCTCCTCTCTCCTGCTCCAACTTTTCAACTTGCTACTCAGTCTCCCTCAGTTTAGTTCAGCTTTCAACTTGGTTAATTCGGTAATCCAAATTTAGTTTTGTTTCTTGCATTGTTTTCCTCTTACTCTAGTCTTTCATTCAAGTGTAAGCATTCAAGATTCAATGAAGGTTTCAAACGCATCCATTTAGGCCTTAAATCGTTGTTTTGAGTGTTTATATGTGTATTTTATGTTGTTTTGACCCTAGGAGAGGCTTTAGGGACCCAAAAAGACCCTTTAGGGTCATCCGTTTACTGTTTTTACGTACTTTGGGACGAACGATCGCGATCCATGTACCTCCCCAGAATGCTGTGACAGTGATAGGATATGCACTTCCCTTGTATCGATAATTTAATGTTGATGCTTGAGAGCTATGCTATGGACGTCCGTCACGGCGACCTGCAAACACCTTTCCTCATCAAGTAATCATGTATATCTGCATCAATAATAGGCTGCTATGTAACATTTTCAGAAAACCCCATAGGCTATACATTTGCCTCATTGGAACTTACATTCGTATTTCCACCACTAAAAAGAGGCAACAAAGTGTCATAAATGTCCTGTGAGCTTACATTAGTGTGTCTAGTACATGACAGCAAGGGCTGAATAGAATCTTCCACAAACACTACACTGTGAAACCAACATACGTTTTGTTTGCGAATGATACAACTTGTAACCTTTGCTTTCAGCACTATAATCAACAAAAATACATTTGACAGCCTTATCATCCAATTTTCTGCACTGTGTTTGTAGCACCAAAGCATATGCCAAATAGCCAAAAACACGAATGTGCTCAATAGAAGGCTTTCTATCATGCCATGCTTCATATGGAGTAATAGACTGCAAGGCTTTTGAAGGACACCTGTTTAGTACATAAGTGGCACACATGATGGCATCAAGCCAAAAGGAATGCGGCAAAGCTTGACTTTTGACCATACATGCTGCCATTTCTGTAAGTGACCTGTTTTTCCTCTCAGCAACACCATTTTGTTGAGGTGTATAAGGCACTGTACATTGGTGTTTTATCCCACGACTAACCATAAATGCAATGAATTCATGAGACATATACTCCTCCCCTTGATCGGAACGGAGGGTGCCCATAGTACATTTCGAGACATTTTCAGCCATAGCCAGAAATTGTTTGAAGCACATAAAAACTTCGGACTTCGCTTTGAGCGGAAATACCCATGCACGCCTGGAGTAATCATCAACGAAAGTCACGAAGTACAGGTAATTGCCCAAGGACTAAGTTTGCATGGGCCCACAAACATCACTATGCACAAGTTGCAACCTGCATGTGGCCCGAACTGAACCATCCTTTGGAAACTTAGAACCCTGTATCTTACCCAAACTACAGCCTTCACAAACATGTTTGACAGGTGCTTCAAGAGGCGGCAAAGAAGCAACCATATCAAATTTTTGCAAACATAGCAAACTGGCAAAATTCAGATGACCGAAACATGCACTTCAAAGTTTTGCATTTGAAATAGCCCTTGAATCTGCAACTGCATTTGCAAAATTTTGTCCACACTTGTCATACAAAGTGAGCTTATACATTCCACGGCACAGAAGCCCACATGAAACAATTTCATCACCAAAACTGAGACCATGAACTGTACATTTTCCATCCACAAATTTGACTACAAGTCCAAGTCTAGCAAGTACAGAAACAAACAAAAGATCTTCTTGATCCCGGGTAAATAAAATGCATCAGCAAGTGTGAAAAAATTTCCATTAGCAGCAGTAAGCACAATCTTTCCAACTCCTTGAACTAGATAAGAGGCATTATTGGGACAAGTGACAGAATTCCCATGAGGGACAGACTCGAGAGAGGTGAATAAATTCACGATGTGAGGTAATGTGCTTTGTAGCACCACTATCAAAATACCACACATGTGAATCTACAGCAATTGACAAGCATGCATCATGGACAATAGGATTGTAAGTGCACTCTGTGCTAAAAGACCATTTTACATTGACATCAGCATCACAGTCTCCTTTCATAGAAGACTCAACAATGGCTGCATTTGTAGTGGAACCAACATTTGCAGTGGAACCACCCTCTTTCTTCTTAGCCTCTTTGGCCTTCAACTTAGGGCACTGCTTGATCAGGTGATCATTAGCTTTACAATAATGGCAACGCATCTTGTTTTTGCCCTTATCACTAGAATTGCCAGACGAAGTGCTGCCAGCAGAAGCATTAGGAATAGAAGTTTTGCCACTCGCAGTAGAACCATAAGAAGTGATTGCATTGCTATTACCACCCTTTCTTTGAGAAACAATGAAAGCTTGTTCAACTGCACGCTATCTAGTCCTGTTTTTTCTGGAAAGTGACTCTTGCAACAGCAATGTGCATAATGCATCAAACTTGACAACTTGTGAATTTCCTTGGGTCATAAGTCTCCAAGTACTAGCAAAAGTCTGGTAAGAATCTGGTAAGGCATCAAGAACAGTCTGCACAAGGGAACTGTCTGAAATGACTTCACCTGCAGAAATAAGTTGCTCATTGATATCCTTGACACTAGCATGGAAAGTGTCCATATCATCTTCCTCATGCATAATCTTCAACTCCAGCTCTTTACGCAGCAAAGCAATTTTAGCCTCATTGCGGCTTGCATAAAGACTTGCTAGAATATCCCAAGCTTGTTTTGCAGATTTTGCTAAACGGATGTGAGGAACAATGGTGCGCTTCACAGACAAAGCAATCAATGCATGAGACTGCGCATCCTTTACATCCCAACGATCTTGTTCTACCATAGGCAAAACAACTCTAATAGCAACAATCCTTGCAGCAAGACCTGCAACATCCTCAACATTGCCTACATCCTCAGAACCAGGACGTACATCAATGCCCTGCACAATATTCTAGATGCCCTTTGACACAAGAACGTGTTGCATCATATAAGCCCACATAGGGTAATTGTCCCCATCCAACCTGTCCTCAGCAACAAACATCTTAAAGACATATGTGTTGTTGTCAGCCATGGTAAATGCTGCACCTGATGCGAAAACTGCCCGAAAATAAGAGAAACAGAGCGATAACAACACGTGCTATATTGCACAAACCGTAGAAGATTGTAAGGCACCTATTATGCAGAAATCGGCACTGACAAAAATTCTGCACAAAATGACAAAATTACCTGTGCAAACCTGCCTGTAGTGGAAACGGAGGCCGAAATGAGCCCGAATCAGAAATCTGAGCAGACTGAAGTCTACAAGCTCCCCTAAAATATTTATCAACCTGCGAGCGCTCTCCAAACCTCACTGTAATTGGAGAAAGTGAGCAGGCTTGTGCTGGAGCAACTGGCGACTAAGCCCGGGAGGATGTAATTTTCTCTGATACCAATTGTTGGAATTAGGGTTGTAGAGAAATGCACACAGCTTGGAGAAGATGAAGGAAGCTCAAGGCACACAATAGAGAGTGTGTTACTTAGTTTGCAATGGAAATATGAATAGCCCTAGAGTGATGGGCGTATATACAATGCACGTGGAAAAAAACCTCCTAAAGAGGGAAAAAATGCCCCGACGGTCCTAGTGTGTTCACACACATCACTACCACATGTATATGGTAACATGAAGGTCCACCACCTATCCAAGCTAGATCTATTGAATTCCACTACTAGCACTATTTTAAGTGCTTCATACACCTGTCTTGTACAAGCAATGCATGTTTGAAGGTCAATGTGTGAATGGAGTGTAGCTACTATATTTACTATCATGGATGGTTTGGGGTAGAGATCCACCACTTGTCCAACCTATTATCCATTGTGTTATGGAGGTTTAAGTCCAAGGTGGTCTAAAGGTACACCACCTGTCCAAGCTAGCTCTATTGAAAATAGCTACCTCTATTGTTTGAAGGTCAATTTGTGAATGGAGTGTAGCTCCTTTGTTTACTACCACGGATGGTTTGGGGCAAAGGTTCACCACTCGTCCAACCTACTATCCATTGTGTTATGGAAGTTTTAGCCCAAGATTGTTTGAAGGTCCACCACCTATCCAAGCTAGCTTCTTTGAAAGAAGATACCTCTATTGTTTTAAGGTCAATGTATGAATGGAGTGTAGCTACGTTTTTTACTACCATGGATGGTTTGGGGCAAAGGTCCACCACTTGTCCAACCTACTATCTATTGTGTTATGGGGGTTTCAGCCCAAGGTTGTTTGAAAGTTCACCACCTATCCGAGCTAGCTCTATTGAATAGTCCTATCTCTAGTCTCATCACATGGATGGTTTGGGGTAGAGGTCCACCACTTGTCCAACCTACTAACCATTGTGTTATGGATGTTTTAGCCCATGGTGGTTTGAAGGTCCATCACCTGTCCAAGCTAGCTTTATTGAATAGTACTATCTCTATTGTTTGAAGGTCAAAGTGTGAATGGACTGTAGCTACTATGTTTAATACCATGGACGGTTTGGGATAGAGGTACACCACTTGTCCAACCTGATTCCATTGTGTTATAAAGGTTTTAGCTCTAGGTGGTTTGAAGATCCACCACCTGTCCAAGCTAGCTCTCTGGAAAATTTATACCTCTATTGTTTGAAGGTCAATGTGTGAATGGAGTGTAGCTACTAGGCTTACTACCATGGATGGTTTGGGGTAGATGTCCACCACTTTTCAAACCTACTATCCATTGTGGTCTAGAGGTTTTAGCCCAAGTTGGTTTGAAGGTCCACCACCTCTCCAAGCTAGATCTATTGAACAAAGCTATCTCTATTTTTTTGAAGTCAATGTGTGAATGGAGTGTAGCTACTTTGTTTACTACTATGGATGGTCTGGGAAAAAGGTCTACCAACCTTCCAGCCTACTATCCATTGTGTTATGGAGGTTTTAGCCCAAGGTTGATTGAAACCACCACCTGTTCAAGATAGCTCCATTGAAATAAGTTATCTCTATTGTTTCAAGGTTGATGGGGGCTTTTCACAAGCCAAGCTCCCATACCCCTCTTCTCTCGTCCCCACCCCATGGAAACCTCCTCTTAGGGAGGGAGTGATAAAAGGCATTGGAAAAGTAAAAAATAAATAAAGTATGATTATGTAAATATATGAGAAAGGTCAAATAGGCCACCTCATGCCTGCGCGGCAGCCCATCCCCACCTTGCCTCCTTTTTCTTCACTGATGCCCCGCCGTGTGTCCCTTTTCCTCTCCTCCACTCAAAAGGTCAACCCCCTCTCTCTTCCCCTTGTCCTTTCTCCTTTCTCTCTCCCCTCAAGCTACCCCACCTCTCACCAATAATGCATTCTAACTCACCAATAATGCACCCTAACTCACATGCAACTTATCCTATCTTCCAAAATAGTATACCCCACCCCCCCCCCTTTCTCTCTCCTATCATATCCCATGACCCAAATACCCCCCTCTCTCTCTAAAGGGCACCATGTCTCTTGTCTTGTAGCTAAATAACCTCCCCCACACTCACACACACTCAGTTTCACTGAAAAAGGTGCCCATAGACACATCCCCACACGGTGGTTACCTGATTTTTCTTGTGTTCACACACATCTGCACACAGATTCACCTCTGAACACACTCCCCTCTTGTAATTACTTTATTCTCCATGTCACCTCTCACTTTTTTTCATCAACCCATCTCTCTCTCTCTCTTAGTCTCTCTCTCAAGAGACTGCTGTTCTGACACATATACACACAGCCAGACAAGTGGGGCCCACAGTCACATGGCCTATGTAGATAATGATTTCTTCATTTCTAAATTCTAGAATTTCTCCCCCCTCCTCCCCTATATAAAGAGGGGTCACCATCACACTTCACACACACACAACATCACCAAAGAGTACACTATGCATTGTGTGTGCCTAGTGCACACACACACACCCGCACCATCACCATCACCGCAATCACCATGCTCGTCCTGAGCATGACCTCTACCCCCTTGGGCTATGGAAGATGAAGGGCAGCTAAATTAAGGATGATGGCCATAACCCTTGTGCGAGTCTTCGCCATCAACTCCCACCTATCCGCCATGTGCTCTACCACTCTCTCCCTTCTTTTTCCCCTACCCATGCTCCCCATTTCATCGCCTTATTCTCTAAATAAAGCTTGAGGTTTTGTGAGTATGTTTCTTGCAATGTTTTGCCCATGTGAGGTGTGCGGAATCGCCACCTAGTCTTGTGTTTGGAGTGAGCTTGTGTATGTGTGAAGGGTGTGCGGATTCGCCATCGTTCTGTGGTGCCTAAATACTAAGCCGCTATACTCTCTCTCTCTCTCTCTCTCTCTCTCTCTCTCTCTCTCTCTCTCTCTCTCTCTCTCTCTCTCTCTCTCTCACTTGATCTCATTCCCCTTCCTCTTCATCATTACTCCCAAGCATCCATCTCTCTTGGATGAAAACTTTGTTATGGTGGTGTGTTGTTTGCGTCCTACCCGCTGAAGCTAGGTGGTGCCCCCTGTTTGCTTTACCATGACAGGCTCGAGGCGCGCTAGTCGGTCCCGGTGTTTTAGAGGCCGTCGGGGGTTCGGGGTTCGCTTTGCTCCCGTCATTTGGTTACCCCATGAGGATCTTTTCATGAAACCCTTCAGTTTACAAGACTGAAACCCTTAAACTATTGTAAATGGATGAATGGCTAGCAGAATTTGCTAATTGGACGACAGAAGAAGAAGAGCTCCAAGCACAACTAGACGAACTCCGCATCTCCATCGAAGCTCGAGTGCCAGGCGTAACGGTAATCGATTTGCAGTGGGAGAGTCAACCAACACGCCAAACCCAGTGGATATACATAGGCCAAGTGCCAAGAAGAAGAAGGAGAAGGTCAAAACCATGTCCGCAACCTACAACCAACCAACAACAACAAAATGGAAGGAGCTCTGCACAATAGAGAATCAACACTATTCTACTTTGAGAATCGGGTAACTCAAGTCACCGAGGTAATTATCACAGTCAGTTTTCAAGTCGCACCTGATGCTGCAACACAGATAACGGAAGCATTGGCTCACACTCTCACTAGAGAAACTAGGGATCTACTGAGTTTGTTTCAGGAAAGAACACCACCCTCTCCCACAAGCTTGGACAGTGACTAAGCACCTCTAAGCTTCACATGAATCAGTACAACCTACCTCAAGACAGATCACACATACCAACATGTGTACGCTCAATCAAGGTAATACTGGACTTGAAGGCTCACTACCAGCACGTCATTGACACCATGCCGGGTGGGGAGAGGTTTTTGGAGGTTCTGGCATCAGATCAACCATTTGTCTTACCTTTGGTACAAGTCAATGTACGGTTTGAAGTTTTAATCTATGTCCTAGTATAAGAGGGTATACACGCCTCCTTGTAAAGAACAAAAAAACTTTTGCAAGTTAAGCAGTGTGTCTTTCTAGCTCTCTCTCAGTAATCATGGCAAGTGTATCATTTCCAACATTTAAAGGAAAGAAGGGGGAGGATTTGGTAACAGACTTCCTAGATGACTTTGAAGTAGCATGTGTAGTGAGCAACAAAGATACGGATGAATCCCGGGTTAGAATCTTTAAGCATCTCATGAAGCTAGAAGCTAGATCATGGTACAATGCACTTCCACAAGCAACCAAGGATGACTGGGAACCCTTAAAAACCGCTTTTAAGAGGCGCTTTGGGGGAGGTACCACTTCAGAAAAGTTTTGGGACAAGTTGAGAGACTTGAAGCAGGAGGGTCTTTTAGAATATGCACCTATAAGTCCAAATTTGTGGATTTGTGGGAACGGTGGATTGAGTCACTGGCAAGGGGGGAAGCTGCACCCGATTTCCTAAAAAAATATCGGTTCACGCATGGCTTATGGCCGCTTCTCAAGGAGAATGTGAAAGGTAGATTCCCGGCTACGTACGAGTTAGCCGTTGAGATTGCTCGCCTTAAGGACAAGAAGCTGCGAATGGAAGCCAAAGAAATCGAGTCAACAGAAGTAGGAACATCGCGTCGACCAGCAACTACGACAACCACCATTCCACCACCACCACCGGCTCTTGGGGTAAGAGGTGACCAACAAGATATGTTGGCCCATATTACTGACCAGCTGTAGAGTTTGTCTGTCCACTTAATACAGCAAGGGAGGAGTCAAGAAAGAGATCAAGACCCTGGAAGAGCACGACGACAAAACAGGGAGTATCACTGCTACAACTACGGAGAAGATGGTCACGGTATGTACTACTGTCCCAAACCACAACAAAACTATAATACAGAAGGTAGGAGGAACCAATTGTCACCCCCTAGAGAAAGAACACCCCCACCCCGAGCACCAGCCCCACCAACACAAATTCTACGTCCGCCACAATCACCACTTACAATCATCCTACGCCCACCACCAATTGGTACCCACACACCAAGTATCATTGGTCTTGCAGAAGAGGTCAAGATGAAGGTAACCGAAGAAGGATCAAGTAAGAAGACTATTCAAAGAACTCAAGCAGTGGAACAAGAGGTTAAAGAATCAAAAGATGCTACCCAGGTGGGGGAGGTAAGTCAAGAAAATTGTGTTACAAATGTGAGTACATCTTTAACCTTGAATGAAATAGGCACCAAAGCGATGAATCGACAACATTGGGCAGTAAGGGTAAGAAGGTGTAAAGTGTTGATTAGGCCTCATCAGAGTAAGAGGAATGCAAAGGTCATGAAAGATACAAGAGAAGAGGAAAACCAGCCTGTTAGCAAGGCTTTGCAGAAGATGGACAACATATCAAGCAAAGGGGAGGGCTTTGAAAACGAAAGCCTGTGCACCAGCATGGACCTAGGACAGTGTAGCAAGATATAGGAATCTTGCATCAAGGCAGTTTCACTAGAGGACCATAACAAATAGGTAAGTATGACTGAAGGTTTGGAGTTGGATATTTCTCCAGAGGCTTGGCAACCGAGCAAGACTTTATTGTGTAGTGTTATAGACTTGGAGATGGGTAATGCCTCCAGTTTATGTGAGGATGTTCATAGTAAGTTTGATGATCAATATGTTGCCAACCTTTTAAGGATGTTCCAAACTCCTCCACAACACAGCATTGTGTTTGCATGGGATGCATCAGACCTATGGCTATGGCTAGCTGCTATAACATATAGAGAGAAGATCAGCATGGAGATAAGAGAAAAGGAGCCATGGATAGACAAAAGCCTGATAGAATGCAAGAATGAAGACCTCATTCGCAATTTGGTACAATTTTTTACAAATAGTGCATCCTCTCTTTGGAGAAAGGGAAGTGGATTACGCTTGTATTTAAGACGCAAGGTAGGTGGCTTGCTATTAGCATCAATAAAGGAAGCTAACATGTTTGAGCACACCCAAAAGAAGCATGATATGCTTGCAGTTTTTTCTAGTCATGGCAGTAAGCAGGATTCTGAAAACAACTGGAGCTCACCACACCAACAAGGTGGCCATATATGGTGGATTCTTGGTACACTCTTGGGAATCATAATTTTCAATTATTTCTTCGCAGGAGCCAAGATGCTCATTTCCCCTCTCGCTACTGGTGGTTACAAATTTGGTCCAATTTGCCATGCAAATTTTATTGTTCGGACACTGCAGACAATGATCCTATTTTTCACCTGGGATCCAGGAGGACATTGGCACAAAGTTCTAGAAGCCATGGGCTTCCCCTTTAATCAACCAACACTATTCCAAGGAACAAGTTATCACTAGGACCTGTTACAGATTCATGAATATCCCAGGAATCTCACCAATGGCCAAATGGAATGGCTAGTTCAGAAGGCAACTCGATATCGAATCCTACAGCTAAGCGGAAGAAGAAAAAGAGCTAGAGACATGAATGCCTTTAGCCAAAAGGGGAGGGCTAATGATGGGGGCTTTTCACAAGCCAAGCTCCCATACCCCTCTTCTCTCGTCCCCACCCCATGGAAACCTCCTCTTAGGGAGGGAGTGATAAAAGGCATTGGAAAAGTAAGAAAAAAAATAAAGTATGATTATGTAAATATATGAGAAAGGTAAAATGGGCCACCTCATGCCTGCGGGGCAGCCCATCCCCACCTTGCCTCCTTTTTCTTCACTGATGCCCCGTCGTGTGTCCCTTTTCCTCTCCTCCACTCAAAAGGTCAACCCCCTCTCTCTTCCCCTTCTCCTTTCTCCTTTCTCTCTCCCTTCAAGCTACCCCACCTCTCACCAATAATGCATTCTAACTCACCAATAATGCACCCTAACTCACATGCAACTTATCCTATCTTCCAAAATAGTATACCCCACCCCCCCCTTTCTCTCTCCTATCATATCCCATGACCCAAATACCCCCCCCTCTCTCTAAAGGGCGCCATGTCTCTTGTCTTGTAGATAAATAACCCCCCCCACACTCACACACACTCAGTTTCACTAAAAAAGGTGCCCACAGACCCATCCCCACCCGGTGGTTACCTGATTTTTCTTGTGTTCACACACATCTGTACACAGATTCACCTCTGAACACACTCCCCTCTTGTAATTACTTTATTCTCCATGTCGCCTCTCACTTTTTTTCATCAACCCATCTCTCTCTCTTAGTCTCTCTCTCCTGAGACTGCTGTTCTGGCACATATACACACAGCCAGACAAGTGGGGCCCACAGTCACATGGCCTATGTAGATAATGATTTCTTCATTTCTAAATTCTAGAATTTCTCCCCCCTCCTCCCCTATATAAAGAGGGGTCACCATCACACTTCACACACACACAACATCACCAAAGAGTACACTATGCATTGTGTGTGCCTAGTGCACACACAAACACCCACACCATCACCATCACCGCAATCACCATGCGCGTCTTGAGCATGACCTCTACCCCCTTGGGCTATGGAAGATGAAGGGCAGCTAAATTAAGGATGATGGCCATAACCCTCGTGCGAGTCTTCGCCATCAACTCCCACCTATCCGCCATGTGCTCTACCACTCTCTCCCTTCTTTTTCCCCTACCCTATGCTCCCCATTTCATCGCCTTATTCTCTAAATAAAGCTTGAGGTTTTGTGAGTATGTTTCTTGCAATGTTTTGCCCATGTGAGGTGTGCGGAATCGCCACCTAGTCTTGTGTTTGGAGTGAGCTTGTGTATGTGTGAAGGCTGTGCGGATTCGCCATCATTATGTGGTGCCTAAATACTAAGCCGCTATACTCTCTCTCTCTCTCACACTCACTTGATCTCATTCCCCTTCCTCTTCATCATTACTCCCAAGCATCCATCTCTCTTGGATGAAAACTTTGTTATGGTCGTGTGTTGTTTGCGTCCTAGCCGCTGAAGCTAGGTGGTGGCCCCTGTTTGCTTTACCATGACAGGCTCGAGGCGCGCTATTTGGTCCGCGGTGTTTTAGAGGCCGTCGAGGGTTCGGGATTCGCTTTGCTCCCGTCAAGGTCAATGTGTGAATGGAGTGTAGCTACTTTGTTTACTACCATGGATGGTTTGTGGTAGAGTTCCACCACTTGTCCAACCTACTATCCATCGTGTGATGGAGGCTTTAGCACAAGTCAAGCTAGCTCTATTGAAAGAATCTATCTATATTATTTGAAGGTCAATGTGTGAATGGAGTGTAACTAATATGTTTATTACCATGGATAGTATGGGGGAGAGGTCCACAACTTATCCATCCTACTATCCATTGTGTTATGGAGGTTTTTGCCCAGGGTCATGTGAAGGTGGCCCACCTGTTCAAGCTATATCTATTATTTCAAGGTCAATGTGTAAATGGAGTGTAACTACTATCTCTATTACCATGGATGGTTTGGGACATAGGTCCACCACTTGTCCAACCTACTATACCTTGTGTTATGGTGGGTTTAGCCAAAGGTGGTTTGAAGGTCCACAACCTGTCCAAGCTAGCACTATTCAATAGTCCTATCTCTATTGTTTGAAGATCAATGTATGAATGGAGTGTAACTACTATGTTTACTACCATGGCTGGTCTGGGGTAGAGGTACACCACTTCTGCAACCTACTATCCCTTGTGTTATAATTTTTTTAGCCCAAGGTGGTTTGAAGATCCATCACCTGTCAAATCTAGCCCTATTGAAAGAAGCTATCTCTATTGTTTGAAGGTCAATGTGTGAGTGGAGTGTATCTACTATGTGTACTACCATGGATGATTTGGGATAGAGGTCCACCGCTTTTCCAACCTACTATCCATTGTGTTATGGATATTTTAGCCCTAGGTGCTTTGAAGGTCAATCTGTGAATGGAGTGTAACTACTATGTTTACTACCATGGATGGTTTGGGAAAGAGGTCCACAACTTGTTCAACCTACTAACCACTTTTTTATGGAGGTTTTAGCCCAAGGTGGTTTGAAGGTCCACCACCTTTCCAAGCTATTTCTATTGAATAGTCATATCTCTAGTCTGATCACGTTGATGGTTTGGGATAGAGGTCTAGCACTTTTCCAACCTACTATCCATTGTGTTATTGAGGTTTTAGCCCAAGTTCGATCTATTGAAAGAATCTACCTCTATTGTTTGAAGGTCAATTTGTGAATGGAGTGTAGCTACTATGTTTAACACAATGGATGGTTTGGGGTAGAGGTTTACCACTTGTCCCACCTACTTACCATTGTGGTAGGGAGGTTTTAGCCCAAGGTTGTTTGAAGGTCCACCATCTGGCCAAGCTAGCTCTATTGAAAGAAGCTATCTCTATTGTTTGAAGGTCAATGTGTGAATGAAGTGTACATACTATGTTTACTACCATGTATGGTTTGGGGTAGAGGTCCACCACTTGTCCAACATACTAAACATTGTGTTATGGAGGTTTTGGCCCAAGGTGGTTTAAAGGTCCACCACCTGTCCAACCTAGCTCTATTGAATTGTTGAGCATACAGAGGATCACACCCACATTTTTGCTCACACTCATCATTTTGTAACCATTGATTGTAATAAATGTCTTTCCGACATTGATTCTGAATTGAGCCATTCATTAAGTAACGGGACTCAATTGAGTTTCCAGCTTGTAATTCCGAAGTAATTTCACTTGCTGATGTAATTAGTTAGAGATGTTCTCACCTCCAAGGCTGAGGTATATAAGCCAAAGTTTTTGTAACCTAAGGGGATTCAGTTTTATTAATCAAAGTGAGTTTTTGAGCGCCGTGACTATGTCTGAGAGAGAGAGAGAGAGTCTTATCTACTTGCTACGCGAGCTACGGAGCCGTCATTGGAGAAGCGACACCGCCATTGTGTTAGCAACAGCAAGAGCTACGCACTGATACCAAGAGTGCACGCTATCGGCTTCTATGTGTGGTAAGTTCCTACGAGCTTCGGTGTGAGTTTTCTTCCAACTCGTGTGTCGGAATAGAGCGTGCAGCATATCTATAGAACCACAACTAGTAGAGCTACACATTAGTACCATCGGGGTCAAGTTTCGATCACCTGTATTTTTCGGCCTGTCTTCATACGCGTTTACCGCACGGAGTGGTTATAGGTTGATTTTGCAGTTCAAGTCTTTAGGGTGTTGTTCTTACCTAGTGTATAGACTTCCCCTTGAGTTTGAGATCGATTCAATGATTCTAGATCCTGTTTCGTATAGCATTCGTTCGTAGTACGGATTTCGGTCACTTGCGTATTCTAGAACTTAGATTTGATTTCCTTAGTAGTGATTGTCATTAGAAGGTCGAGTAGGTGATTTGACACCCACCTAGTTGTTTCCATGCGCCTGCGGGTCAAGCTTCGTCCTCGTCTGACAAATTCTGTTGTTGGTTGAGTTCTCGCTATTTAACTTCCGCTAGCGGCGTAACCGCCTTAACATTTGGCGCCGCTGCCGGGGACGAGAGCCCTAAGTAGGTGACCTTAGACTAATCCTACGAGGTGAGTCGTATAAACTACTTTGTATACTTTAGTTAGAAAAGATCTAGGAGTGGTGGACTCCGAAGATCTCGAGAGATACTAGGAAGTGGGGTATTCCTGGGTCTTCCGTGTTGACAGTATTTTTAGTTTAGCTTAGATTTGTTTGTTGTTTTGTTGGTGTTGAGTAGTTGTTGATAGAAGAAGAATTTGCTAGTCCGTGAGTGGCAGTGGATCTCTTTAAAATCACAATTACCAAACCCATTTTATGATTAGTAATAGCTTAGGTAGGACTTCATTTGATCCTGATCTGGAGCTAGTAATCATTGGAGTATTTGCTTGATATGGTTGATTGCATGTTAGATCACTAAACCGTTGAGTTAGTAGTGAAACTTGCAATAAACAAAAGTCAGAGAAATTTTCTATGTATCTGGGAGTTGCTGAGCACTAGAGGAAGCTTTAGGAAGGATTCTGTGCCAAAAACTGGAAATCTGCAACTTTAGACATCATACGCGTATGATGTCTAAATGACCAAACAGAGACCAAAACAGAAATTTTGACTTTACCAGAGTGTTCAAAAGGGGGGTTATACCCTAATTTCAACTTAAAACAAGAGCATTAACACTCAAAGAAACCCAAAAAGACAAGTCGGAGTCCAAGAAACGCAAAGAATAGGAAATTTTGGATTCGGATCTTGTTTTTACTTTCAAACCTGACAAAAACACTTGAAACTCAATTATCAACATTGGAGAAGGCTTAAAACCAAGAATAGTCAAAATCTGGGACAAAAGACATCATACGCGTATAATGTCTTTTAGCACATCCACTGCTTATTTTTTATATCTGACCTGACAAGATTGTTACAAACACTGTAGAAAGCAAAAATATCAAGTCTTGACCCAAATTGATGAAAAAGACATCATACGCGTATGATGTCTTTGACCTAATTTTGGACATATTTTGATACTTTGCCAACACAGATCCATTGTAATAGCTGTCTAGAGGTTATATTTCAAGTTTCATCCCATTTGGATCACAATTGACCCAAAACAAGTCAAAAGCGGAAAATTGCCAAGAAAAGCCTAAATTAGCCATAACTTGCTCAAACAGAGTTCAAACTAAATTTTGTGAGTGGAAAGAGCATAAGGGGGCTACTGGGAGTGATCATAACCAAAATAGTCCAAATCTGTGAAAAAAGACATCATACGCGTATAATGTCTTTTTCAGCATAACTGCAACAAAATTCTCACTTGATAAAACAGAAGTTGTCCAACTGACAAGATTAAACAATTGACCAAGTATCAATCAGTTTGGATCAATTCTGACCACAAAAACTTGAGGAAAACAAATTTCCGAGACGGAAAAGTTAAAGTCCTTTAGGGGAATTGATGAATTTGAGATCGGGCAGGAACCTCCAGAATAACCAACCAAAACAAGGGGAACCAGCAAGTGTCATATCAACCGAGGGAAGTGTAAACCAAAGTTGGGTGCAACCATTAGAGCCGATCTTTGAAGGAAGTGTCTCTAATACTTCTTCGGAGAGATCTTATGAGATTTTCATCGAGCACGTGGAACACCTGAACCTGAACAACAGAGAAAATATGGCAGCAGGATCATCAAACCCTTCCGCCACAATGAAGCTATTGTTCATAAAATATCAGTACGACAATGAGCAAGGTGCCAAGATCTACAAGGATGGAATGGACCGCTATTGTGTAAAGATAGAGGAGAGACCTAGTGAGTTCAAGGACTTAGTGCCTATGAGCTATAGCGGAGATAGATATCTAGATGACGAGGGAACCATGTACTTAGTAGTCATAAACCCTAACATTGTGGACAAGTGGGGATTGATGGGCACCAAAGCCAAAGTAGATGAAGAACTCGAGGAGAAAGCACCAATAATGAACTTCCCTGATGCGAGGTTAAGAAGAGAGAATGAAACTACAAGGATCAACACTGATAACATCTATGTGGGGCTATACAAATATAATAATGGGGAGCAAGATCTCTATTATAGATGTGAAGAACCCTACACCGGAGAGTTGACAGACCAAAAAAGACTTTATGTCTTTACCTACACAGAGGGATCGGAAGTGAAAATCCGTATGCACATGTGTCACTCTTTAAGCAAGTCTTAAGAGCTGAGCAAATAACAGATTTCCATACACAATACGAGGGATTTGGTCTTACTCTAGAAGGTACGGAATTGACATGGTTTCAACCACTGAACATAGGGGGATTCCAGGACATTGACCATTTGCTAAGAGAGTTTGCCGAGGAATTCTCAAAACGAGGGATTAAGCACAATACGGTCTCACAAATATATGCTTTTAAACAGAGAGAACACGAAAAAGTGAAGGAAGCTTCACTTCGCTTCAAACAATACATTTAGAGATGTCTAGTACGTGAACGACCACAAGATGACAGACTATCTGTTCTCTTTATTGAGGGACTGAGGAACGACACTCTCAAGAAGGACTTGCACTTGAAAGCTTGTACAAGTTTCGAGCAAGTGACGAGAGAAGCATTGTACTTAGTGGATAACTGTACGGTTTATGGAGAGGTGTCAGCGGATACAGATTTCGCATCCAGTAGCTCCTCCTCCGTAGCGAGCGATACTACCACTAAAAAGAATGTTCAAACAACAACCATGCCAAATGTAGAGCAAATGATAGAAGATGCTCTAAAAAGGATGGCACCATACCAAAAACCATTGCCAAAAACACTGAAATGGTGTGCTATTGAACAAAAATGGACAAACCATCCAACAGAGGAGTGCTATTACAACAAAGGGTATGTAAGGGAGCGTGAGTATGCACCTCCTGCTCAATTAGCACCACCTCAAGTACATCCAGTACCTCGATACCCAACGGGAAATGTACCAGGACCTATGGGGATAGAAAGACCGCAACCGATATTGGGACAACAACCACCTTTGCCAGGAGCAAGACCAGTGGGCATTAGATATGCACCAACCTTAGAGAATCAGGAAGAACAAGCCTTAGTGCCTACTCAAGCCTATTATGAATAATCTGGTGCACACATGTCTCCAACTTTGTATTACCCACCAGAAGAACCCAAACAACCAGAACCATGGGGCATGATTGGGAATGTTGGAGCACCAACAGTTACAAGTGCTTCTGATGAAGAGAGATACAATTTGGACGCAAGAACATTGATGTTCATAGCTCATGGAGGGTTAACAGGACAAAGACCATCCTATCCACAAAGGACGAATCAAATGGGACCAAGACCAGCACTAGGACCCTGTTACAAGTGTGGAGGTGACCATCTGATGAATGTTTGTCCACATACGGAAATCATTAGAATTAACGCTTATTGCACTGAGTGTGGGGTTACTCACTTCATTGAGGATTGTTCAAAGAATCCAAACAAAGTGCAAAAGATGACATTGAATATGCTAGAAACTATTCCTACCAGCAGTGGGTCTGAAAATGAAACTCTGATACCAACGCAAGTTGTTACTAGAGCTCAAGCTAAGAAAACCACTAGAGAACCTGAGAATGGAAAGTTAGCGACTGAAGTGGTTAGTCAAGGACCGCGGAGTCAGAGAAACACATGGAAAGCTAGAAAAGCACGCATGAAGTTGAGAAAAGAACGTGAAGACGCTATTCTAGCTGAGGAACTAAAGCAAACGAAAGAAAGATTAGAAAAACTTGTGAGTCAAAACGGGAAACGAGAGATGAGCCCGGAAAGAACGAAACAAAAGAGTATCAAAGAAACAACGAGCTTAAGCTCAGGGGGATCAGTGCTAGTCGACAAAGTACACGAACCATTGGACGCACTGATGAGAGCTTACGAAGCTAGGTTAAAGAACAACCAAACACAAGAACAGAGGTGGATGACATACCCAAACGCGGAATTGGAAAAGCAGAGACTTGAAATGTGCCGGAGAATGATCGAGACTGCACAAGCCTTATTAGAACCACCAAAAGAAACAATGAATTGTGGAACGGAAAACCCAATTCAGGAAGAGACTATTGTTTCATGGGTAGGTGAAAAGACTTCCAGTGCACAAAAGACTGAAAATACACACAAGGATGACCGCATAGTGTTGAACACAACCGATCAGGAGATAGAGAGTTTTCATCCAGTCATACAGAGGTCTTACGGAAGAGATGAGGATTACAATGAATTTTGGAAACAAGTGAGAGAGGCAAACTTTGCAAATGAGCTAAGTTGCCAAGCTAATCAGACAAATTGGGAAAAGGACATCAGGAATCCTCCCATAGTGGAATTTGAGGCAGGATCTCAAGTGGACTTGGATCTGCAATCTTACTGGGGAGATGGGGGCTCTGTTAGAACAATGGAGAGCAAACCTCATTCACTGAATACCTTACCTTCATACTTAGGAGAGTATGAAGCAAAATCCGAAACTAGAGCACTTCCCTCACGAAGAATCTCATCAGAAAAAGTCATGGACTCGCAAGGATTGATAGAGATCTTGTCAACACCAGTAACATGCACTATCACTCTAGCTGAGCTTTTGAGGCTAAGACCACATATGTGGACCACTGTAGGAAAATGCTTGGAGAAATTTGGGATAAAATACCCAACATCGAGACTGCAAGAGGGTATACAAGAGCTGAGTAAACCACAAAAGAACGCTAAGCCTGTACCCTTAAACAAGGTCGGAGAGTATTGCGAAGGTGAAGAGGGGAATACAACCTTACCAGTTGAATTCCAAGGAGTAAACACGATGGCAATACTAGACAGCGGAGCTGGGGTAGCCATTGCTACAAAAGAAATCTGGAAAAAATGGGGGAAACCAGCAATAAGGAAGACTAGGTTGAAACTCCAATTAGCAGATGGACACATGGAGAAACCTATGGGGTTATTAGAGAAACTTGTAGTGACTTCTTGCGGCATTGAATACGAACATACTTTTGCTATTGTCGATTTTGGCAAGGAGAATAACTATGATATCATATTGGGAAGACCATTCATGAGACAGTTGAAAATGGTCCAGGATTGGGGCTATGATCACATATACCTGAGAAATATGGAAACCACTACACGTGTGAACCTGAAAGACCATAGCTACAAGGATGTGAACCGAACATCGGTGGAGGAGTTTGATTCAGCTACTTTGGCGGGATCCGAATTTCTAGCTTGGTTAGGTAAACCTAAGGAGTTATGGATGTGTGGAGCTTCGAAATGTGGAAGTCTGAGGCGAGAAGAATGTGTTTTAGAAAGGGCTATCGAAGACGAAACTTATATAGGAGAACCCTTTCCAGAGGACACACTTGAACCATTAGAATGGACACAGATTCTAGCAACCCTAGATGTTTGTGCAATTCCGGATGGTCCCACAACAAAATTTTGCGACAAGGACGGGTACGACGTGGTTCCGTACTTCATGTTGAGAACTGTACTCGAAAAAGAAACTGACAAGAACGATACACTGGAAAAGGAAGATGAAGAGGAGGTGTTTCACGACATTCCCGATCATCCAGAGTGGGAAAATGAAGCAGACAACGAGTCAACGGACAGTTCAAGCGGAAACGAAGAAACTATAACGGATGTCAAACTTTATGATTTTTCGAACCAAACTAAACAACGCCAGAAACGCTATAGAGCAAAGAAAAAAACAAAAGGGGTTAGAACCAATCCGATGCCTAGAATAAGAGGAAAAAATTAATTCCTAATGCTAGTAAAGGCAGAAGATTGTGTTAAGGACAAGATTTCTGGAAGAATGAGAGGCAATGATCAAAAGAGCTTACGAAAAGACAAAAAAGGCTCAAGAAATCAAGTTCAAAGGAATGGAACGAAAACAGAAACAAAAAAATCAGAAAAGAACAAGCGCAACAGAGAACACACGGAGTCCAAGTTAGAACGTAGAAACAAGTACAAAGAGCTCAAGAGAACTATGAAAGAAGTTTGGACGACAGAAATTGAGAGTGGAGAGGACGAAAACGCCAAAATCAAGGAAAACATGGATGTTCCCTCTCACTATAGGAAATTCACAATAGAGGATAGGAAGGTGGTATTAACCCAACCTATTCGAGAGAGAAAGGAGAACGAATCTTATGACGGACCGGAGGATGCAAAAAAAGTTGATTTAGCAGCTCCAGGTGAGCCACCTAGACCGGTGTACATAGCCACAGATTTGTCTCCAGGCGAGGAAGAGAGACTTTTGAGTCTTCTCAGAGAGTATAGGGATGTGTTTGCATGGTCTTATAAGGACTTAAAGTGAGTTGACCCATCGATATGCCAACACACAATCCCACTGAAACAAGACGCAAAGCCTAGCAGACAGAGACCATACACATATAATGATACATTTGCTAAGCGAATCAAAGAAGAGATAGATAAGCTAATGGAAGTTGAATTCATATACGAGATTGAACACACCGATTGGGTATCCCCAATTGTGGTGGTACCCAAGAAGAACGGAAAACTCCGAGTGTGTGTCAACTTAAAGAAAGTGAATGCTGCAACAATCAGGGACAATTATCCCTTGCCGATAACTGATCATGTTCTAGAGCGTGTATCAAGGAAAACAGCATACTCTTTTCTTGATGGTTTTTCAGGATATAACCAGCTAGCCATAGCACTGGAATATCAACATAAAACAGCTTTTGCAACGGAGTGGGAAATTTATGCTTATAGGGTTATGCCTTTTGATCTAACCAATGCTCCCGCAACCTTCCAGAGGCTGATGATGCATGCTTTCAAAGAATACTTAAGGTTGTTTCTAGAAATATACATGGATGACTTATGTGTACATTCTCTTCTGAGAGATGAGCATCTAGAACACCTCAGAAAAGTATTTGAGAAATGTAGGACATATCGCATTTGTCTCAATCCTGAGAAATGTGTGTTTATGGTCCGACAGGGCAGAATTCTGGGACATATTGTCTCACAAAACGGAATATCCACGGATTTAGAGAAGATAAAAGTTATAGTGGATATGCCTAGACCAACCAATGCAAAACAAGTACAGAGCTTTATGGGACATTGCGGATATTATAGACGATTCATTTACATGTACGCTATAATAGGCCAACCACTTTACAGGCTAATAGTGAACTTTGAATGGACAGAGGAGTGTGAGGAATCGTTCAAGAAATTGAAAGAGGCACTCATTACTGCTCCAGTCTTGAAATCACCAGATTGGGAGAAGATATTCCATGTGCATATAGATGCTTCGGCATATGCAATAGGATGCATTCTGGCTCAGCCAGAAGAAGGAAACATGGATTTTCCTATCTGTTATGCCAGTCGACAGCTCAACAATGCAGAGAAGAATTACACCACAACAGAGCGAGAGGGATTAGGAATGATATATGCTGTGAAGAAATTTCGGCATTATCTTCTAGCCAACAAGTTTGTGTTTTTTACGGATCACCAAGCCTTGCTCTACCTAGTGAATAAACCATGCAATACCGGGAGAATAGTGAGATGGTTCATTATCTTACTGGAATTCGACTTCACGGTAGTAGTAAAGAAAGGAAAAACACATCTTAGAGCTGATCATCTTTCGCGATTGACGAATGGGAAGACCCTATAGGAGTAGATGACGACATGCCAGACGCGTACTTGTTCAACATAGAAATGATACCGAAGTGGTCTCAAAATGTCGTTAACCTATTAACCTATGGAGGAGAGTTCGATAGAAGAGAATACAACCAGAAACATATTGCTATTCAGCAATCCAAGAATCTTCAATTGGTTGCAGGAAGGTTGTATCAATTGGGAAATGATCATGTTTTACGACTATGCATCAATCCTGAGGAATATAATATATATCTGCGCGAAGCACATGTTCAGAAATGTGCATTTCATTGTTCAAGAAGGAACACATATAGGAATTTGTTACAATTGGGAGTCTATTGGCCAGGAATGAAAGAAAGCGTACATGAATATGTCACTGTATGTATTGTATGTTCATCGAAACCGCCAGCAGAGTATTCGACATTATATCAGATAACGATCGCTCCGGAATGGAGTCAATATATTGTTGAATATCTCACAAATAGAACTTTCCCAGAAGGAACGTCAAAAGCTTGTCAGAAATCTGTAGAGACAGAAGCTAGAGATTACGCTTTAATAGGAGATCAACTCTATAAGAGAGGTAAAGACAACCAGCTTAGGATTTGCGCATCAGAGTCTAAGTATGTGATAATCCTAGAGCAAGCTCATGGAGGAGTAGGTGGAGGCCATTTCTCAGGTGATAAGACAGCAAAACTTGTCTTAGCCGCAGGAATATGGTGGCCAACATTACATATGGACGCTGAGGAATACGTTAAACGGTGCGATGACTGTCAGCGGACCAAAGTACCACTTAAAAGAGATGATATGCCGCTTAGACCAATGATGGGGGCAAGAGCTTTTGCAAAATGGGGGATTGATTATGTCGGACCCATTTCACCTCCTGCATATAAGACTCATGCACAATACATCATTGTGGCTACAGACTATCTAACAAAGTGAGTCGAAGCAAAGGCAACTCAAAAAGCAGATGCCAGGACCACGGCACAGTTTCTATATGAATACGTCTTTGTACGATATGGATTGCCAATAGAAATTGTGAGTGATCGAGGCACACATTTTATAAATTAAGTGATAGAGATCCTTCTAGATGAATTCATGGTAATCCATAGGAAATCAGCCCCGTATCATCCACAAGAAAACGGACAAGCTGAAGCAACAAACAAAACCATATGCACGGTCCTCACGAAGATTGTATCTGAGTCGAGAACTGACTGGGACTAGAAGTTGCATTCAACATTATGGGCATATAGGGTAGCATATAAAACATCAATAGGAACGACCCCATATAACATGGTTTTTGGGCTAAATGCTATCTTACCAATAGAATTCTTGATTTCAACCTTAAGGGTGGCTAAGGATCTAGAGTGGACAGGGCACGAGCTTTCTGATAGAATAGATGACCTGGAAAAGCTAGACAAGCTTCGCCTAAAAGCAGTAGCTTCTATCTACGCTCAAAAAAGGCGACAAAAGGAATTTTTTGATAAGCATGTGCGGACTAAAGAGTTTAAGGTTGGGGACTATGTCCTAGTTTACACTCTGAAACAGCATGCTAAGAAGCTTAAAAAGCGAGGGATGGGACCTCTGGTGATTAAAGATCTATCACCAAGTGGAGCCGTCAAGCTTGCTACATTAGACGGAGAAGAAATGCCCAATTGGATTAGTGGATGCAGAGTGAAAAAGTATCTTTTGCCGCTAACCCAAGACATGCTTCTCAAAATACATCAAGAAAAGCTGCGTGTCCAGAAAAAGAAAATGATTTTGGAGGAAGCGCAAGCCGAGGCGAAGGAAAGAATGGAGAAAAGAAGACTACTGCGTCAGAAACAGCGCAATGAAGGAGCAATACGAATAAACGCAGTCAGTATAACAGAAATGGATAATGACAAAGAAGAACCCATCATTGAATGCAAAGTAGGAACCAACAAATCAAAGCCAGAGCACTATTGGATTCAGTAGCTCAAGCTAACCTACTTTCACTCAGTTTGTATAGACAATTGACAAATGACACTAAACTACAAACTGCCAAGCAAGAGTTAAAGAGTTACTGTGAGAATTCAATCAAAACTGTCGGATGCACAGTTTTACATATACAGATTAACCATTATGTGTATCCTCATATGTTTTACGTGGTTGAAGACCAAGCTACACAACATCCATTATTGCTAGGACAACCATGGCAGAAGCAATACAATGCAATGATTGACTGGAGTTCTAAATCAGTGCTTATCAAATACGAAGGTGAAAGTCGATCAGTTAAGTTCACCAAAGGAGAAGAGCCAACTCCAAAGGACGAATCCAAAGACAAAGGTAAACAACAACCAGAGAAAAAGAAGAAGCAATGGCAACCAAAAGTTTCTATACAATCGGATTACCCTTCGATGAGGAATTCTCAACAGTGGATAAGGAAGACAAGCAATAATATAACATCTCAACCTTGGGAAAAAACGGAGTCAAAGTTGGTATGGAGACCAAAAAAGGTTGTGCCAGAGAACACAAAGGTGGAAAACAGAGTCTTCAATACCAGACAACAGAGTGATTCTAGACAATCAAGGACAGTGAAACAGATCTGGATTCCAAAGAAGTTCATGACGGCACAAAGCTATAGCAAGCAAATTTGGATCCCAAAGATTTGTAAACAGGAACTCCCTTCAGTACAATCAACGGAAACTCCTAGGTATTTCAAGTCGAGGAAATCAACACAAAGAACAAAGCAGGTTTAGGTCGCAAAGAGTTTGTGGCAAGCACAAGTGAAGCGGAAGCAGATTTGGATTGTAAAAAAGAACAACAAAGTAACGAAGAATCCATCTACTGATTCTACTACCGAAGTGCCAAAACCAACCCAAAACCCGACCACCAATCCTTCAATCAAACAAAGAGCAGCTTTATTGGAAAGGATGTTGTATCGTCGCTCTACAATTGCATTTGGAACTTATGACCAAAACAACTACAATGCTTCGCCCACAGACACTTCATAGTCGTCCGGGAGGACTCAGACTAGGAGGGAGGGAGGTATACAGGTATACAGGAGTTACAAAGCAGCTACAAGCGCCAAAAACAAAGAAAAACAAAAATTATATTACAAGGGCAGTGTCTTACATGATTTTGCAATTTTTATGTTTGATTGTGGATATTGATAATATTTATGCCCTTATATACCTTGTTTTACAACAAGAAGAGATCAAATGATGAATTTGGGTCTCTAGACGTGTAAATATCACTAAATAAGAGTGTTTTTGGAGCTAAAAAGTGGAAAAAAGTGGTAATCCAAGTCCAGAAATCACAAATAAGTGTATATTCATATACACAGGGTTACCAGCTATTTATCGTGTATGTTTGAAATTTTTTGGCTTCAATTTGCTATTTTTCTTTATTTTTTATGATTTTCTTATTAAAAGTAAAAGAAAAATTAAAAAAAAAGCAGGTGAAATGAGATCGGAAAAAAGAAAAGAATAGACGGTGATGGTCCTAATGACAAGGGAAACCCATGGTAAAAATTGGGTACAATTCTGAAAAAGTTGCGGAAAGCCCGAAATGACAGAATTTTGGCAAAGTGGACAGATTTCTCAGAAACAGGTCAAATGGAGTCCAAATTGAGAAATTTCAAATCCTAAAGTGCATTTCACGACGAGATAGGAGCACATGTCAAATTTGGTAACAAGTGATCCGGGAAGTCCGAAGTTAAGTATTTTTCACTTCACTTTCAAGCTTATTTCCACTATTACCTTCTTGGAGAGAGCAAAGAGCACACAGGAGCATCCGACCTTCTACCGCCTTCTACGACTGCTACGAGAGCTCAGAGGACACCAGACATGAGAGGTAGACTCATTGCCATAAGCTTTTGATGCTTATCGTTAACTTTTGTCGCGAAAACTGATGAAAACCAAGAAACAAGAGCAGACGGGGAATGGGAAAGAACGCTAGGTAGGGGCACAACCGCCTAACCAAACCTTGCAAGAACTTAGAGGTGGGTTACCCTAGCATAGAAGATGGTTTTCTAACACTCAAAGCTCGAGAAAGAACGACTTGAAAAACCCTAGGTCAACAGAGCTTGCAAGAGGCAAACAGGAAAAAGTTGTCGAAACGACACAAAACTTCTCAGGAAGCTTAACAACATCGAGGGCAATGCAACCATGGAGTATCTCCGGGTTTGGATCACCAAAAGTAGGTCGGAACAACCGATTCGGCTGCGGACACACAAAGCGTCATTTTGGCATAATGGCTAAAATTGACGACCAAATGACATGAAACTTCACAAGCAGCTTCAAATATACATGGATGACTTATGTTTGCAAGCAAAACCCAAAAGAAAGCTGATTCACTTACCGATGGTGAAAAAGACGCTTTCGGGCAACCAAATGGAGAAAGATGGAGAACGGGGAGCCAAAGTCAAGTTCAACCAAATAGGTGGCTTCACAACATATCCAATGAGCTGGAAATGCAACTCTTGAGAAGAAAAGTTGAAGAAATTCAACTCCAAAGCAAAAAGACGACTTCGGAGACTGAAATGCCTATAAGGGGGCTTTTTAGCTAAACTGATGACTTTTTAAGTTGAAAACTAGTTAGCAGGGCTTAGGGCACTAGCACAAAGCATTCTTTGCACAAAAAGACCAACATTTCAAGAAAAGACATCATACGCGTATGATGTCTCACAGCATGATTTTCACATCCATTTCAACATTTGAGTGCATAGCCTAATTCCACATCTTAATCACATCCTATGAACCAAGTATCATGAGAATTGGAGTTAGAAAACCCAAGGAAACCAAAAAGACGCAAAGTAGGCCATAAAATTGATTTTTGGTCCTAATTTTGTCAAAATAACTCCAAACTCATTGAAACTTTGTAGGATTGTTGATTAACACATCTATAAGCTATCTGGAACCAAAAAGCACCATTTTGACACAAAAGACATCATACGCGTATAATGTCTATTTGCACTTACAGAGCCAAAACTGCTCATTTGACATCATACATCCATTATATATATCTAATACATGCTACATATGAAGTTTGGAACCATTTGGTCAAGTGGATCACCCCATTAGCCCAATTGAGGGAAAATCCTTCATCCAAAGCCTATTTTTGGCCCAAATCCAACATACTCAAGTCCAAACCAAGATTTGAGTAGATATAGTCCTTCACTAGTACATGGGGAGTCCACAGAACCAATCCCATGAAAAACTGATGAAAAAGACATCATACGCGTATGATGTCTCAAGAGCCATTTTTAGCCCAAAATCTATCCAAACTTCATAAATCCACTGAATAAGCCTATCTAAAGCCATATCCAAGCTTATAGAGAAATTTGGTCCAAAAATACACTAAAAGACATCATACGCGTATGATGTCTCACTATGTGATTTTGGCACCTCAGGGCTTCAACCACCAAACAGAAGTGATCTACATGCCATTTGAAGGTGAACCACCAAGTTTTATCCAATTTGGATCATAAAATCTAATTCCCTTTCAAAATTTTGCCACGAGCCTGAACTGGACTAAACTGGCCAAAACTTGACCAAATGGGATCCAAACTCAAATCCAAGCATATGATACTCATGTATACACTATCAGTTACAAGCACAACCAATATGAAGTCATTTTGACACAAAAGACATCATACGCGTATGATGTCTCCAGCATGATTTTGAGCCCAGTTTGCATATTTTTTCACCTACCCTGCATCCTTAGGCCCTGAATAGCTCATGTTTCAATTTTCAAGTCATTTGAATAGTTAAAAGCTTCATTTTGGCTTTCAGTACTAAAAAGACGCTAACTTCTGAAATTGGAGTTACAGGATCCATGGATTCCGCCAAGTCGTCAGCAACAAAGAGAAAAAGACCGACAATCAAAGATGCTCTTGCAGAAGCAGAACCCTTTGACATTCCAGCAGAAACCCTCACGCCAACCAGAACTTGGGTGGAGGAAGCAGTACTGGAACAAGAGGGAATAAAGATCTACCAGGGGACTTTCAGAGATCCTCAAGGGCAAGCGGTGGATATACCGATGATCCCACAAGAATTGGTGGATTATAGCAGGTCAGAGAACATCAGCAGGTACCTGGAAAGGGCAGACTTGCACAGTTTCTTCACCTCGAGACCATCAGGTGTGGATACAAGAAGAGTGTACGAGTTGGCAACATCCATTCAGAAGGATGGGAAAGCCACATTGACAGCAATAGATGGAGAGAAAGTAGAGGTACAGATCACTCCACAACTCATTGCAGATGCATTGAAGCTGAACAACAAAGGGATCTCTGTCAGGGAAAGAAGGGAGGCTATAGAGGTTTATGGGTCCAAGAAACAGAATGCAACTTATGGAGATATGGCAGACCAAAGAGCGGCAACCCTTTGCCGACTGTACAACCAATTTCTCCATATTTGCAGTAAAAGACCGCAAAAGTATACGACACCGCCCCATGCCATTGCAACTACCATCACATGGGCATTGAAGAGCAATATGCCAAAAGAGGTGAATTACGCTCAACACATCCACGAGCAAGTAATTGCCATGCACAACGAGAAGCCAAAGTATATAGGAGGAGCTGAAGTTCTGACAAGAATAGCTTATGAAGCTATTGGAGCCAGAGATCAATGGCCAAAGGTTCCCTCCCAGAATGAGTGGCTTAGAGAAGCCGATGAGGAGGAAGAACAGCCTGAAGTATCCAAGAGGGCGTCCACAAGAGCACGCAACAAACTAGAAATAGTTTCAGAACCTGCAGAGGATGTGGATGAGCCGCTTATGAAGAAAACAAAGAAGAAGGTTGCTCCCAAGCAAACCAAAAGTCAGAAAGCAGCAAGAATGGAAAGACTGGTGGAGTAGTTTAGAGCGGAAAGAGCTCTAAAGGGGGACTTTGAAGAAAAGTGGGTTCCAGACCCCACTAAAGTCGGAACTAGCTCAGCCAGGCCACATGTTGATCAATATGATCAATATATTAGAGCTTATGAGGAGTCAGAGGCTATACTGGAGCAGCAACCTGTCGAGCCATACACTGAAGAGGAAGTACATCTTTTAAAAGCTGAGCTGAAAAAGGACGACAAGGGGAAGAAGAAAGTAGATGAGTCTACTGAACCTCAAGAGAAAGACGGGCAAGCAAACAAAGGGAAATCCAAGATGACTGAGGAAAATCAGCCCTCCTTTATTGATGTACCAAGCCCGAAGAAGACGGAAATCATTGTGGAAGAGACCACAGTAGAGATGGACACGGCTGGTATGGAAAAGCCGAAGGCCGGGACCAAGGAAAAGGAGATAGATCCAATTCAGCAAAAGAAAAACGATTATGAGGATCTGGTAGCGATAGGATACACTGAAGAAGAGGCCCTTGAGGCAGTCTATGGGATCACCCTACAAAAACAAGATGATCGGAGGGGGACAGAGGAAAAAATAAAGAGTACAAAAGAGAGTGAAGAGAAACTGGACGAGCAGAACGTACTAGAAGAGCCGAAGCCAGTGGAGGTGGTGGCAAAAAAAGCTTTAGAGTTGACAGAAGAAGATGAAAAAGACATGCACATGGTGCATGAACTGCTCAGCAAGATCAAGGGAAGATCCAAGGCAAAGGAAGTGGAGATTGAGACAGCCAAACAAAGGGAAGCCGAGCTACAGAGGAAATTAAAGAATGCTATGACTGAATCTGAAAGTCATAAAGCATCACTCTACGACGCGGAAAACGAGAGAGACGGCTTGATACTCCAGCTAGCCGAGGCTTCAAGAGAAGTAACAAGTGCACAGGAAGCAAGGGAGCGGATGGAAGACGACTTGGAGGCGGCTAAAGATGAGCTCATTGAGCTAAGGGAAAGAGTCGTGCTCCAAGAAAGAACAATCACTAGACTCAGGACTACTCCTAGAGCTAGCAGAGCAGGAACCGATCAAGAGGGAGCTCTTGTACGAGCTCTGGAAGACCAGGTCCGAAGCTTACAAAGAGAGCTAAGATTAGAGCAAGTGCAAAGGTTGCACATTGCGGAGGGATCATTGGCAGCAGAGGAGAGGCTCACTTTAGAAAATCAAACACTAAGAACAGAGAATGAGACCCTCCGCAAACAGCTCCAAGATCTACAAGAGCAACAAAGAAGAGAGACAGAGACACCACAAGAAGAATCAGGTGGAGCAGCCATAGAGCTACCAGAAACTGGAGAGGCAACCACAATTGAAGATCCAGCCCCAGTTCACGAGGTGGCCTCGACTTCAGGAATCTCTGAAGAAGAAGAACAAAGGCTCCATGACCAAATAGCAAAGTCAACAGAGGAGAGTGCCAAGGCGGAAATGGAATGGGAGAGGAGACTCCTAATCTCCATTAGACTTCAGGGATTAGACACAAAAGTGCTCCATGAAGAGTGGATGCAACCCAGCCTACCTTTCCCTCTGATGAAGTTTGAAGTGATAAAAACGAAAAAGAGAATAGAGGAGGAGCAGTATGTCGCTCTTTACGAAGGCGACATCACAAAAGAGGAACAATCAAAGAAGATTGTAGATTCGCAGCTTAGATGGAGGAAAGGTTGGCTGAACAAATACCCAGTCTACCTCATCTACTTGGTGGAGGCACCAAAAGAGATTCGGGAGAATGCAACCTTCTGCCCGGTGCCAAGAGTCAGAAGCTAGAAAGAGCATGGCAGGATTGCAGAAAAGAAGCCAAATTGGCTTAACTACCCCAAGATGCCAGGACCAAAGGCAGGAGAGAGAATAGGTAAAGCCTACATGGTGAAAACCCTAACGGGCACCATCAAGCTCTTTACTGGCTCTCCTGACCTTTCGTGTCAGATGCTCAAGAAAATTTGCAGGACTCTCTTAGCTTGCATTGAAGTGTTCGCGCCAGATAAAGCCACGACCTCGAGTCTACTATCGACGGCCGACACAGTGACTGATATGATGTATGATCTTTCATTGCAGCCCTCTCCAAAAGTGTTGCACCTCCTATACCAGAGGATTATGTTTTTGCCTAGCTTCCACATGCAAACATTCGAAGAAGCTTTCTACACCGGCTTTTTCACCCACGAAAGTAAAATATTCGGCCCAACCTTGACCATCGGCAACCTACGATACTAATCACATTTGCAGATGCTCAAGACGACAGGACTTTATTGACCAAGCATAAAAGTCATGTCAGGGACGACATGAACGCGGAGGGGGGGAGTGTTGAGCCAACAGAGGATCACACCCACATTTTTGCTCACACTCATCATTTTGTAACCATTGATTGTAATAAATGTCTTTCCGACATTGATTTTGAATTGAGCCATTCATTAAGTAACGGGACTCAATTGAGTTTCCAGCTTGTAATTCCGAAGTAATTTCACTTGCTGATGTAATTAGTTAGAGATGTTCTCACCTCCAAGGCTGAGGTATATAAGCCAAAGTTTTTGTAACCTAAGGGGATTCAGTTTTATTAATCAAAGTGAGTTTTTGAGCGTCGTGACTGTGTCTGAGAGAGAGAGAGAGAGAGAGTCTTATCTACTTGCTACGCGAGCTACGGAGCCGCCATTGGAGAAGCGACACCGCCATTGTGTTAGCAACGGCGAGAGCTACGCGCTGATACCAAGAGTGCGCGCTATCGGCTTCTATGTGTGGTAAGTTCCTACGAGCTTCGGTGTGAGTTTTCTTCCAACTCGTGTGTCGGAATAGAGCGTGCAGCATATCTATAGAACCACAACGAGTAGAGCTACACATTAGTACCATCGGGGTCAAGTTTCGATCACCTGTATTTTTCAGCCTGTCTTCATACGCGTTTACCGCACGGAGTGTTTATAGGTTGATTTTGCAGTTCAAGTCTTTAGGGTGTTGTTCTTACCTAGTGTATAGACTTCCCCTTGAGTTTGAGATCGATTCAATGATTCTAGATCCTGTTTCGTATAGCATTCATTCGTAGTACGGATTTCGGTCACTTGCGTATTCTAGAACTTAGATTTGATTTCCTTAGTAGTGATTGTCATTAGAAGGTCGAGTAGGTGATCTGACACCCACCTGGTTGTTTCCATGCGCCTGCGGGTCAAGCTTCGTCCTCGTCTGACAAATTCTGTTGTTGGTTGAGTTCTCGCTATTTAGCTTCCGCTAGCGGCGTAACCGCCTTAACATGAATGGTCCTATCTTTACTGTGATAGCATGGATGGTTTTGGGTAGAGGTTCAACACTTGTCCAACCTACTATCAATTGTGTTATGGAGGTCTTAGCCCAAGGTGGTTTGAAGGTTCACCACCTGTCCAATCTAGCTCTATTGAATTGAATAGTCCTATCGCTCTTGTTTGAAGGTCAATGTGTGGATGGAGTGTAGCTACTATGTTTACTACTAGCGATGGTCTGGGAAGAGGTCCACCACTTGTTCAGCCTACTAACCATTGTGTTATGGAGGTTTTAGCCCAAGGTGGTTTTAAGGTCCACCACTTGTCCAAGCTGGTCTATTGAATAGTCCTATCTCTACTGTGATAGCATGGATGGATGTTTTTGGGTAGAGGTCGAACACTTGTCCAACTTACGATCCATTGTGTTATGGAGGTTTTAGCCCAAGGTGGTTTGAAGGTCCACCACCTATCCAAGATAGCTCTATTCAATAGTCCTATCTCTATTGTTTGAAGGTCAATGTGTGAATGGAGTGTAGGTACTATGTTGACTACCGTGGATGGTCCAGGGTAGAGGTTCACCACTTATCCAACCTACTATCCCTTGTGTTATAAAGGTTTCAGCCCAAGTTGGTTTGGGGTAGAGGTCCAACACTTGTCCAACGTACTATCCATTGTGTCATTGAGGTTCTATCCCAAGGCTGTTTGAAAGAATTTATCTCTATTGTTTGAAGGTCAAAGTGTGAATGGAGTGTAGCTATTATGTTTACTACCATGGATGGTTCGGGCAGAGGTCCACCCCACTTGTCCAACCTACTAACCATTGTGTTATGGAGGTTTTAGCCCAAGGTGCTTTGAAGGTCCACCACCTGTCCAACTTAGCTCTATTGAATAGTCCTATCTCTATTGTGATAGCATGGATGGTTTTGGGTAGAGGTCCAACACTTGTCCAGCCTACTATCCGTTGTGTTATGGAGGTCTTAGCCCAAGGTGGTTTGAAGGTCCACAACCTCTCCAAGCTAGCTCTATTGAATAGTCCTATCGCTATTGTTTGAAGGTCAATGTGTGAATGGAGTGTAGCTACTATGTTTACTACCAGGGACGGTCTGGGCAGAGGTCCACCACTTGTCCAACATACTAACCATTGTGTTATGGAGGTTTTAGCCCAAGGTGGTTTTAATGTCCACCACTTGTCCAGGCTAGCTCTATTGAATAGTCCTATCTCTACTGTGATAGCATGGATGGTTTTGGGTAGAGGTCCACAACTTGTCCAACCAACTATCCATTGTGTTATGGAGGTTTTAGCTGAAGATGGTTTGAAGGTCCACCACCTGTCCAAGTTAGCTCTATTCAATAGTCCTATCTCTATTGTTTGAAGGTCAATGTGTGAATTGAGTGTAGCTACTATGTTTACTACCGTGGATGGTCCGGGGCAGAGGTCCACCACTTGTGCAACCTACTATCCCTTGTGTTATAAAGGTTTTAGCCTAAGTTGGTTTGAAGATCCACCACTTGTCCAAGCTAGCTCTATTGAGAGAAGCTATCTTTATTTTTTGAAGGTCAATATGTGAATGGAGTGTAACTACCATATTTGCCCCCATGGACGGTTTGGAGAAGAGGTCCACCACTTGTCCAACCTATTATCCATCGTGTTTTGTTTTAAGGTCCACCACTTGTCCAAGCTAGCTCGTTTTAAATGAAACTGCCTGAATTTAAATAATCATCCAAATTTGAATTAAACCACCCAAATTTAAATAATCCCGCCTAAATTCAAATCAAGCCACTCAAATTTAAATAATCCCACCTAAATCAACTTCCCTGTCTTGCTTAAATTCAAATTTTCCCATCCGGATTCAAATTTGAAAGCAAGTTCAGTTAAAATGATGTCTTTGTCCCGCCTAAATTCAAATGCACCCTTGTTGAATCACATTTTTTGTATCTATAGCCAAACAAGGTCCACCACTTGCCCAACCAATAACACCAAGAAAAACCCCAACATTATACATCCACCAAAATTCTGGCTCACATATTTCATATTTTAGCCATTTCAGAAACAACAGACAAAGAAAGTAGCCTTCAGCAACTCAACAAATACCAACCATTTGGCCAAACCAAGACTTAAGCAATTGACACAAGTAAGTAGATTTGTCATTCACGTCAATTGTTAATACACTATATATTTAATATTACACAAACAATATATTTGCATATCTTTGTATGTTTGAAATATGTGTATTTGCATAGTAATACAATATGTGTATTTGCATAATAACATTACTAGACCCTAAAACCTAAAAACGTAAATTATGTCTCGAGAGAGAGTGCAAGAGAGAGAGAGAGAGAGAGAGAGAGAGAGAGAGAGAGAGAGAGAGGTGGCATTTGAAACTGATATGAAACTTGTGTCTCTCTACTTTCTAGGGTAAGGATGCTTAAGTTGGGTACCCCAAAAGTTTTAACTTGGAAAAGGTATTAAGAAAGTTAGGTGTGTACACTATCTCACAAGCTTTCATCATAGCCCTTGGTTGCTATATTCTGCGCTCCCTATCAAAAATTATGACACAATAGGCAACTTGGACTTGAAACAGGATAATAAAACTCAAAACATGCTATACTTGAAGTTTAGGTCCCATATGTGCCATGAGGCACAAAACACAATTTAGGTCATTATCCTTCCAATCTTAAAGGCTGTGTTCACTGCTTATGTGGCATTCACACACAAAAAACACAAAGCTAGGGACTCTTCCACGCACAGCACAAAATAGGTATTGCTATAGAGGTCGTCATCAGAGGAACATGTCACTACTGCCATCGTAGAGTAGGTCACTATTGCAAACCAGGTCTCTATTGCAGGTGGTATCACCATTGCAAAACAGGTCGACACCATAGAACAATTTTCCATCAGCATTTGAGAAAATCAGGTTGTTATTTCCATCGTTGAGCACACCACCATCACATGGCAGGTCGCTATTGCAAAGTAGGTCGTTATTGTAGAGCAGGTTGCTATTGTGGAACACATTGACACAGCAAAACAGGTCGACACAGTAGAACAAGTACATATTTCTCTTTCTCTCTCTCTCTCTCTATCTCCCTCTCCCTCTCTTGCACTCTCTGTTCATATCACTAAAAGCTATCACATGGCTTCACTTGAAAACCAATCTAGTAACGATGTGATGAAAGGACGAATAGTCACGGAATTGGTGGAAGCAGCACCGCTGTTAGACCTTCCTATAGCATATAACTTCTTGGCCAAAAGGGTAATCAAAATGGAGACGAGTCACATTATTAAACCGATCTTAGTCTCTTCCATGACTACTTCTGTTGCTTTTCGAGACCTCCACATTGGGAAGCAAGATCTTAGCCCAAAACTTACACGACTCAGTTGTTCAACATGTAGTCTAACATAGTAGGCCTAGTCCACTATTTGCCACCGGGACCCACTGTCAATTGTTTTACTAGTTTGTTATTGCATTAGTATTTTACCTTCAACATTGGCCATTAAAACTAAGTCCACCACTTGTCCAAGCTATACTGTGGAAATGCCCTATCCAACATTTCCACCACTTGTCCCGTCGGCCAACCACTTTGTTTTTGCATTAGTAGTTCATCTTAGTCATGGACCATTAAAACTAGGTCCACCACTTGTCCAAGTTGTACTACTCTAACATAGCACTATCCGCCACTGGGTTCCGCTGCCAATTGTCCAACCATTTTGTTCTTGCATTAATATTTCACCTTCAACATTCGCTATTAAAATCCAGTCCACCACTTGTCCAAGCTATACTTCTAGTAGGCCTTGTCCACTTCCACCACTTGTTCTGCTTGCCAACCACTTTGTTTTTGGATTAGTAGTTCACCTTAGTCATGGTCAATTAAAACTAGGTCTGCCACTTGTCCAAGTTGTACTTCTCTAAAATAGCACTATCCGCAACTGAATTCCACCCCTCCAATTGTCCAACCACTTTGTTCTTGCATTAATAGTTCACCTTTGGAATTGGCATTAAAAACTAGATAGTAAAACTGGTCCACTATCCACCACTTGGTCCACCAACCAGCTCCTTCTTGCATTTGTAGTTCACCATTGGCATTGGCCATTAAAACTAGTCCACCACTTGTCCAAGATATACTCTTAGTAGGTCTCAGCCACTTTCCACCACTTGGTCTTCCCGCCAACCATTTCGCTTTTGCATTAATATTTCACCTTAGTCATTGTCCATTAAAGCTAGATCCACCACTTGTCCAAGCTATGCTTGAACATAGTAACCCTAGTCCACTATCCACCACCAACCACTTTGTTCTTGCATTAGTAGTTCAGCTTCAACAAGGGCTACTTGGAGATTGTAAATTGAAATTGGTCATTAAAAGTAGGTCCACCACTTGTCCAACCTTGCTTACATTTTCAAAAGCAATGACTACTTGGACACTAGGAAGCAGGGTCTTGCACTAGTTCACCTTGGACAATGAGCTTTAAAACTAGGTCCACCACTTGTCCAAGCTATGTCACTAAAATAGGGAGGGGTTCTTGAGACAATATCCACCACTTCTCAAACCTTGCTTCCATTGAAAGAATTAAGGCCTACTTGGACACTGAGATGCAAGTTCTATAGTAGTTTAGTGATTACATTATAACTAGGTCCAAACTTCTATATGTTATGTTATGGGACTTTAGCCCTAAGTGGTTTTAAGGTCCACCACCTCTCCAAGCTAGCTCTATTGAAAGAAGCCATCTCTATTGTTTCAAGGTCAACGTGTCAATGGAGTGTAGCTACTATGTTTACTACCATGGATGGTTTGGGGTAGAGGTCCACCACTTGTCCAACCTACTATCCATTGTGTCATGGAGGCTTTAGCACAAGGTGGTTTGAAGTTCCAACACCTGTCCAAGCTAGCTCTACTAAGACAAGCTATCTGTATTGTTTCAAGTTGAATGTGTGATGGAGTGTACCTACTATGTTTACTACCATGGATGAATTGAAGCAAATGTCCACCACTTGTCCAAACTACTATCCACTGTGTCATGGACGCTTTAGTCCAAGATGGTTTGAAGGCCCACCACCTCTCCAATCTAGTTGTATTGAAACAAGCTATCTCTATTGTTTTAAGGTCAATGTGTAAATGAAGTGTAGCTACTATGTCTATTAGCATGGAGGGTTTCAGGTAGAGGTCCACCACTTCTCCAACCTACTATTCATTGTGTTATGGAGTATTTAACCCAAGATGGTTTATTGAAGTCCACCACATGTCCAAGCTAGATATATCAAAAGAAGCCATCTCTATTATTTCAAGGTCAGTGAAAGAATGGAGTGGAGTTACTATGTTTACTACCATGGATGGTTTGGAGCGGAGGTCCACCACTTGTCCAACCTACTAAACATTTTGTTATGAAGGTTTTAGCCCAAGGTGGTTTGAAGGTCCCCCACCTATCTATTGAAAGAAGCTATATTTATTGTTTCAAGGTCAATGTGTGAATGGAGCCAAGCTACTATGTTTACTACCATGGATGGTTTGGGGTAGAGGTCCACCACTTGCCCAACCTACTAATCATTGTGTTATGGAGGTTTTAGCCCATGATAGTTTGAAGGTTTACCACCTGTCCAAGCTAGTTCTATTGAATAGTCCTATCTCTATTTTTTGAAGGTCAAAGTTTGAGTGGAGTGTAGCTACTATGTTTACTACCATGGATGGTTTGGGGAAGAGGTCCACCACTTGTCCAACCTACTATCCATTCTTGTCCAAGCTAGCTCTATTGGAAAGTCCTACATCTATTGTTTGAATGTCAATGTGTGAATGGCGTGTAGCTACTATGTTTACTACCATGGATGGTTTGGGCCCACTTTTCCAACCTACTAACCATTGTGTTATGGAGGTTTTAGCCCAAGGTGGTTTGAAGGTCCACCACCTATCCAAGCTAATTCTATTGAATAGTCCTATCTCTATTGTTTGAAGATCAATGTGTGAATGGAGTGTAGCTACTATGTTTACTACCAGGGATGGTCTGGGCAGAGGTCCACCACTTGTCCAACCTATTAACCATTGTGTTATGGAGGTTTAGCCCAAGGTGGTTTTAAGGTTCACCACTTGTACAAGCTAGCTCTATTGAAAGAAGCTATCTCTATTGTTTCAAGGTCAATAGCTGAATGGGGTGGAGCTACTATGTTTACTACCATGGATGGTTTGGGGCAATGACTACTTGGACACTAGGAAGCAGGTTCATGCACCAGTTCACCTTGGACATTGAGCTTTAAAACTAGGTCCACCACTTGTCCAAGCTATGCCATTTAAATAGGGAGGGGGTTCTTGAGCAAATATGCACCAATTCTCAAATGTTGCTTCCATTGAAATAATTAAGGATTACTTGGACATTGAGATGCAATTTCTATAGTCATTTAGTGATGACATTAGAACTAGGTCCACCACTTATCCAAGCTATGTTGTAATATAGTAAGTGGGTCATCATTTATCCACTTTGATTGGGGCTCCTAAAATTGAAAGTCATCGGACTATTAACATTCATAACACCTCATGTCTTTTATATTGGAGATTATAAAATTTTTCTCAAAGAGAAGTAACTATGAGTATGAGCTTGACAATGTATTTTTTTCACTTACAGGATGGACTTCAAATCTGGGGAAAAATTACATTTGATTCTTGATAATGAAATTGTTGGTATTGGTTGTGTGTGTAGAAGAGATCCAGATTCCACATGTGGTGGTACAAAGATAGGGCAAGGAAGGGGATTCTTGAGCAAATATGGAGGGGGTTCTTGAGCAAATAGGGAGGGGGTTCTTGAGCAAATATGCACCAATTCTCAAATGTTGCTTCCATTGAAATAATTAAGGATTACTTGGACACTGAGATGCAATTTCTATAGTCATTCAGTGATGACATTAGAACTAGGTCCACCACTTATCCAAGCTATGTTGTAATACAGTAAGTGGGTCATCATTTATCCACTTTGATTGAGGCTCCTAAAATTGAAATTCGTCGGACTATTAACATTCATAACACCTCATGTCTTTTATATTGGAGATTATAAAATTTTTCTCAAAGAGAAGTAACTATGAGTATGAGCTTGACAATGTATTTTTTTCACTTACAGGATGGACTTCAAATCTGGGGAAAAATTACATTTGATTCTTGATAATGAAATTGTTGGTATTGGTTGTGTGTGTTGAAGAGATCCAGATTCCACATGTGGTGGTACAAAGATAGGGCAAGGAAATGTATCTATACTAGTGGAGGAATGTTTTAAGGATGTGGTGCTCCCTTTTCCTACAATGGATACTATATCTCTCCAAAGCTCATTATGGAGTCCATTTGATGTCCCAAGCTTCTTTTGCATTCTTCCATGATAAATGACAACCCAATTGGCACAAATGAAAGCTACAGTGGTGAGGAACAAGGGGATCAACCTCATCCGCTACTTACAAATGCAATACCTATAACAAGCCCAGTGTTTGAAACATTGATATGAGAATCTTGGAGAAACAAAGGGTATTTTTAAAGGATGACACAATGATGCAAATTGTACATGAAGGGACTTTTTTATATGTATTTCCAAACGATTATGTTAACTTCCATGTACTTGGTGATGGTTCTGTGGGTGTGGGTATTGAAATGGAGAATGAAATTAGTGAGAACATACCTGATGTGGCTAGCATCACTTTGGTAAAGTGGCCCATCAAGCAGACAACCATGTTGGATGGGATCCCATGACAACGCTTTGTTCCTATTAATGGGATGCATGCTAGATGTGCAGAATCTGATGTATCAATGATGATAATGCTAGAAAATATGGTGATGGGAATACCATTGCTACATCATTAAGGAAGTGGTGCTACACTTTTATCAACATATCTTGGAAAACAAGAGCAGCACCAACTTCTGATTTTTATCTTGCAATTGAGCCAATTCAAAGGGTTTCATGTATTGATTGTTGTGGACAAAAATGCTGTCAGTTTGCAGATCGGAATATGGTGACAAGGTTATGGCAAGAATTTTAAGAGAGTCTCAAAAAGCACGCCCTAATTATGTTTACGATGTTCTATCTATATGCTATCACAAAGATGAAAATATGTGATACCAATTCAAGATAAATGGCTCTATTGTTTGTTGTAGAGCATGGTATGAGCTACATGGAATACTGAAGACATCATTTTACCGCTACAAGGAAAAAATTGAAAATGGTGTGCGCCATTATGTGCATGGTAACACATGCACATTGAGACGAGGACTTCAACATACTAATTTAGCAATGAGTTTGTGGATAACAACTCTGAGAAGATGCCACAGAGGAGTAGAAAACTACTAGATGGCTCAAGAGACACTCAATTAGTGATTCCATCAATGTACAAACAGGTTGAAATTTTAAGCAAAATCAACACGACACTTGACCAAATGGCTTATGAGAAGAAGTTATCTCAGTCTTCTTTTGGTAGGATGTGGACCAAAGAGTATCCACATGTCACTTTAACAAAGACAAGTGAGTTCTCTAAGTGCAATGTTTGCAGTTCAATCAAGGCAAGGCTAGAAGCTAAACCTTCTCTTGATGAGATATCTCTTCTCTTGAGAGAGAGAGAGAAGTTCACATGGCACAATAAAAGAGTTGTAGGAGCCTATATTATGCATGGTGCACATATTTAGAAACTCAACCACGAAAGTATGTATGCATAATTCATGATAAGCTAGATCAAAAGAAGACTGCAATTCCTAGATTACACGTTGTTCCCAAGGGTGTGGACTCCGAATACAATTTGCAAGTGGCATTGATAGGTATGATCGCTCATGGACATGGAAAAGGTCATTACGGTCACTTTGTCTTGAACGGTTAGTGGTCAGCTGATCCAAATCTTACAATTGGCTCAATTGCTAATTGTTTACATAACCTAGAGAGGATAGATAAGCATCCTCTTGGTGATCTAGCAACCAACTGACTACAAAGGATCTCTATCTCACTATAAATGCTTTGAACTCAAGGGATGCTTTGGACTACCACAACTTGAGTGACAAAAAAGAGCCCATTTTGCAGACATCAGAAACTACAGAAGAGGAATTGGGGTCATCATTTTGCAAGTTACCTGTCATAAAATCTAATATCTAACCAACCAAAATGATTTTCTCATATTAAATTGATCACTTAATGTGGGAGAATAAATGGGAACAAGTGTTAAGATATAGATATGTGCTTATAGATCTATCTCAACACGGGGCCAATAGTAGAGGGGCCCAAATGGGAGATGGTCTATCAAGAGCAAGGCTAACCAATGGAGCATAAGACCTTGGGGTTAGCTTCATTGATGACCTCCAATAATGTGTGTAAAAGTCCTTTGACCTTAGGTAAGCTAGGGCAGAGCTTGAGGTGGGAACCCGGCTCGAGGTGCTTGTCGTGCTTGAGGTGCTTGTGCTGCTTGAGGTGCTTGTCATGCTTGAGGTGCTTGATTAAGATGCTTGAGGTGCTTGACTGGCTCCATGCTTGAGGTGCTTGACTTGGTGCATGATTAAGGTGCTTGAGGTGCCTTGAGAAGCTTGCCTGAGATGCTTGTGGGAACACCCCCTACTTCAAGTGCTTAGTCATGCTTGATGACTAAGGGGCTTGCTCATCCAAAGTCAAAAATATCCCTACAACGAGGGGGGCGAGCCTACAAGGGGGGGGGGGATGAGAGAGAACACACACACACACACACACACACACACACACACACACACACACACACAAGGGAAGCCCCAGCTTGAAGAGGCAGCAAGGACACTTGTCAAGTTCCTCCCCATGTTGCCCTCATGGTGTGCCTGAAGCCTATTGGTTGGCCACCCAAGGGGTCCAATGATAATTTAGGATATTTAATTAATTGATTTTGCATTTATCAAGTCCTCTCTCTCAAAGGGGAAAGGGGGACACTTGTCCCAAGGCTACCCATGTTGCTTGTAATGGCTCCTGCTTGTGATTGGCTAGGCCTGGAGGGGTCCAATGAGCTTCAAGCATGAGCTACAAGGGGGGGTCGACCCAAGCAAGCTAGGGGGGTGCTTAGGGGGTATACTCACCCACACACACTCACAAACACTCTCATTGTGTACTATGCAAAGTGCAAGAGCTCCCTCTCCTTCTCCAAGCAAGTAGAGGTTGAGAGCCTACACCAACACTCTTGGGTATGGAGTGCAAATCCATCCAAGAGCCATGCTTCAATGCTTGAGCTTGCCATCTATTTCTTCTTCATTACTATGCTATTATGTATGCTAGCACAAGAGTTATGATAAGTGAGGAACTAGCTCTTTCTCGTATGAAATGTTTCTTCTTCCTCTTCCCTACCCTCATTCCCTGCTATCTCTCTCCACCTTCGAAGGTGTTTGAGGTATTGGGACTGAGGCTTGGTATAGTTAAAGCTTTCTTCAAGCTTAGGTTATGCTATGATGGTGATGCATGAAGATTTCCATCTTCATTGCTTCACCTAGGTCACAAGGAACACAAAGAATGTATTGTAACAAGTCTCTCTTTATGGGAGAAATCATAATACAAATGCCTATTGGAGGGGGGACCGGCTCCACATAAATCCGGTCCTCAACTGTTGTCATGTTCTCTAAATTCTCTCTCTTGCAAAAGTATTGTCCATGCCAAGTTAACAAATTGCTATAATTATGTTGCTATCTTCAATTATGTCTACCCGCTATGCTCACAAAATCATTTCTTGAAAGTACTCTCATTAAATTCCGCTACTCTCAAATTGAATAGGCAAATTCCATTACATTACCGGAGAACTTGCTACTACATTTAGATAATTGTGCAAGGGAGAACAAAAATCGATACTTATTTGCCTATTTGTCCATGCTTGTTGCAAGGGGCATTTTCAAAACCATTCAACTAGGATTTTTGATGGTTGGGCAGCCACATGAGGACATAGATGCAATGTTCAGTAAGTTTTCAGAGAAGTTGAGTGTAGATGGAGGAGATAGTCTCAACAAGTGGGAATCATCTGCGGGAAGCCCAACGGACCAGCCAGTAATTACCATGGTGGTTACCATAGTAACCTCAAGAAGCTATAAATAGGACAATTACATTATAATCAGACTGACTGTACTTTGGGGCTGTTTGCACTCTTTGACTTCTTACTTCTAGTCTTTTTGTTCTAGTCTTCGAAGCTGTCTTGAGTGACAATCTCTTCACTTGTAACTCTACTCTGTAATCATTAATACAATGGTCCATTAAGCTTTAGTCTGTAATACCATGTAACCGTAAACTCTGAATCTAAATCTAAAACACTTTTCCAGTCATTCAGTCTGTTTCTAATTCCAGTAGAGTATTTCAGTTCAGTAACTATTCCAGCTCAGTTTCTATACTCCATATCAATCTCATTAACTAAACTGACGACTTCCAGTAGCTGTAAATTCTAGCACTGGAATCAGCTATCTGAAGAGATCAGCTCCAATTCCATTTTGGCAATCACGGTGGCTAGAGCTGTTTGCTCATTGACCAGACCGCTTCTCCCAGTTTGAATTTTCAGCTGAAGATATGGCACCCAAAACCAGTCGTGGTCGAAAACCATCCTATCGCGTTGACCCTATTCCTGAGGAGTCAAAAAGATATTCTGATCCTAAGACTAAACCAAGGACTGTGACTGAGGCTCCGGAGGAGCACAGTCAAGCTAATGAGGCTAAGGGCTCTCAGCACTCCAGTCAGTCCAGACGAAGGAGGGCTGAAAGGGAAGAACGCAAGGCTAGGATTTCTCGAACCACACATGGGGATGAAGGAGCCAAAGGAAATAAAGGTAGTCACCATAGTTCTAGCAGAAAAGCCGAGGAAGAGGCAGAAATTAAGATTGTAGAAGAAATTGACTGGGATACAGATACAGATCATTACAAGAAATCTTCAAAAAAGAGTCAGGTTCCTAAGATGAGAAGAGGCCGAAATGATGCTGATCGACATGATTACACCTCTTCATTGAAAATTTCTTTTCTAGTACTTAAGGGTGGGAAGATAGATGAGTTGGATGTTCATATCCAAGCCTTCAAACAGTATGCTGAGTTGAAAAACATTGATGAAGATGACTAGGGGGAATACTTTCCTCAGACATGAAAGGAGGCAGCCAGGAAATGGTACTACCATTACCCAGCTTGCCAACTCAGATCATACAACAAACTACTCAAAGCTTTCCGACTGGAATACTCAGATAACAGAGGAGATGGGGATATCCTTTGTGGATTGGATAAGATAAAGCAAAGGAAATTATAAGTCAGAAGCTATGTTGAGAAAATCAAGGAACTGACTAGGCAGCTACAAGAACCACCATCAGAAAAATGGTTGCAGGCATGGTTTTTAAATGGTTGCCGTAGTAAGAAGCTGAGGGAGCAGGAGGTGCCTGCACCAACCAAGAAATCTAATGATCTGGTTTGGTGCAACGAGCCCTGAAGCTAGAACAACAGGCTAAGAAGGAAAGAAGTCATAAGAAGAGGAGGTCCAGTGATAGTAGTACTTCTACTGATAACTCTGATTCCAGTAAGACCTCCAATAGTTCTCAAATCAGCTCAGATGAGAGGAACAAAGACAAGACTAAGAAGGGGTCTTGGTCTCAGAAGATTGATGAGATGGCCCGGTAGATTGTTAAAATCAACCAGACTAGACAACCAGTAAGAAGAGCGGAAACCTCGTGTTCCTGCAAAGCTTATGGCCATCTATGGGACAACTGTGGCATTTGTATTCATCATTTTAAGAAGGGGAAAGACCTGTCTGTGGTGGCATTTACTAATGCCAAACCAGTAAAAGTGGAGACTACCAGTGTACCCCAAGAAGAGAAATTAGGTATCAGCGATGTTGGTACAGGGCACGGCAGATACCAAGAAGAGAAATTAGGTATCACCGATGTTGGTACAGGGCACGGCAGATACCAAGAAGGTACTGACCTAGGCCGGGGTTGTGGTAATTTCCATACTCGAAGTCTGAATTGCTATACTCGTGGAAAGTATGGGCATTTCGTGGCTCAGTGTCCGAAAACACATGTTACTATGTCTACTGAGGCGAAAGCCCTAGAACCAGTTCCTGTACAAGCGGTTACACGCAACAAAGGGGTAGTGATTGAAGAAATACCAAAAATTCCAGTAAAACCAGTTAATCCTAAAAGTAGCAAATGGGCTCAACAAAGAGAGTTGTGGAAAGCCAAGGGTAAAGAAAAGGTGGTTGATGAATGGTAGGAACAGAGAGAATTGGCGGCGAAAATCACAGAGGATTTAGCCAAGAAGCTGCAAGAGCAGCCAGAGAGTTGTGATGCTTGGGTCATTCAGAAGATACCGACAAAGTCTTCTAAGAAAGCACAACCAGATCAGTCAAGGTCTGGAACACATGAGACCATGTTGGATGCAGTTCAGGGATCGATGGAAGAATTAGGGACTGACAAGGGAGCTGAAAGCACTAGAACAAAGGAATGGTATTGTGCAAATACTACCAATTCTTCAAGTTCTGAGAGTAACTCTGATCATGAGAAGGAGGAAATCCATGTTAGAATTTGTGACAAAATTCAGAAACTTGCGGTGGAGTTAGAGGACATTATAAAAACTTTTCCTGAAGCAGGGAATTTCATCAGATAGCGAAGGAGGGTTGAGGCGAAAGCCAAAACGGCTGACTTGGCTGCTATCAGAGATGATGAAGTGCTAGTGATCCAGGTAGATCATAAAGTTAGGAAACAGTGGGAGCCACTATCTGGTGTCATACTAGATGGCGGAACAGGGGTCAACATCTTGGGGGCACATCTTCAACAAAGGATTGGAATTACAAATTTGAAACTTGCACCTTTCAAAGTTCAAATGGCGGACCATCGGATAGTGCAGGCAACTGGTATGATAGAAGGCATGCATATAAGAGTGGGCAAGAAAAAGTTCAAAACTACCTTCCTAGTATTAGACGTGCAAGGCGCATATGGAATGCTATTGGGATGCCCATGGTTGCGGACGACACAGGCTGTTCATGACTATGCTAATCAGATGCTGACAATATGAGGTGCCAGTATAGCAGAATTCAGATTTGGACAAACAACACTAGGAGCTGAGACCTGAAGAGCTTTGCCAGAAGTATAAGGTGAAAAAAATTGAGAGAATGCTGGCAGCAATGAATATTTTCCCATTAGTTGAGATAGATGTCAACGCAGTGTTACTAGACAAAGATCAGACTAAAAATCAAAAGAAGCAATTTCCAGACCAGTTCACTGAGCAGAACTTTGGAGAAAGTCCAGTTCAACTAACTAGAAGACGAGAAGAACTAGTTAATTCTAGTATACCAGTGGATTCTAAACACTTGGAAGAAGTTACTGAGAATCAGAATGGCAGTTCATAACAGAGTGGCAGTTCAAAAATCAGAGGACCATCCAGGGATTACGTTGAGGAATCAACCAAGAGAAAAGGCGGAGGGCCTAACTGGTTACTTCCAGATGACCAGGATATAGAGGAATGGAATTTAGGTTCTAAGGAAAATCCTAGATTGATCAAAGTCAACAAGTATCTAAATTCTAAGATGAAAGAGAAGGCCCGACATATGTTCCAGCAGTACAAGGTGTGTTTGCATGGGAACATACTGATCTTAAAGGAGTAGATCCATAGATATTTCAACATCAAATACCATTGAAACCAGATGCTAGACCAGTACGGCTACAGCGATACCGAATGAATCCAAATTACGCCAAGAAGATCAAGGAGATTGATAACCTTCTAAAGGTTGGGTTCATTACTGAAGTGGCTAGTGGTGACTGGTTATTCCCTATTGTGGTGGTACCCACGAAAAATGGCAAGCTCAAAGTGTGTGTGGATTATAGGAAGCTGAACGCTCAAACAATTAAGGATCCACTTCCATTACCATTTATGGATATGTTGCTGGATGAAATCGCAGGATATGAGATGTATAGCTTTATGGATGGTTATAGTGGCTATAACCAATTTACAGATTGCTCTTGAGGACCGGAGTAAAACAACTTTTATTACTGAGTGGGGAGCATTCATGTATCTGGTAATGCCATTTGGTCTTTGCAACACACCAGCCATTTTTCAACAATGTATGATGGAAATATTCAGTGAATTCCTTCACCGATTCCTTGCCATATTTATGGATGATTTTACTACATATTCAACGAAGGAGAAGCATTTACTTTTCCTTGAAATGGTTTTCCAGTGCTATCAGGAAAAGAGGATTTGTTTGAATCCATTCAAATCTGTTTTCTTAGTGTGGAAAGGACAGCTATTGGGATACTTAGTGTCCACGAATGGTATAGAAATGGCCAATGATAAGATCCAGTGTGTCGAAAAAGCCAAGGCGCCTCAAAATGTATCAGAGTTAAGCTCTTTTTTGGGATATATCAATTTTTATCGATGATTTGTGCACAAGTTTGCTTCCCAATCATTACCTTTGTATGAACTTACAAAGAAGACCAGCAAGTTCAGTTGGACAGATGAATGTGAGTAGAGTTTTTAGAGTTTGAAGAATGCTATTATCAGTAAGCCAGTTCTTCGATAACCAAATTGGGACATGATTTTTCATGTACATGTCCATGCTTTGAGACTGGCGATGGGAGAAATACTGGCTCAACCCAAAGGTAGAACCGATTATCCAGTATACTTTGCTAGTTGCATGTTTAGTCAGGCTGAACAAGGGTATACAACTACTGAAAGAGAAGCCTTAGGGATGGTTTTCAGTGCTACCAAATTCATACATTATTTTTTGGGCAAGATATTTCATTTTTATGTGGATCATCAGGCCTTATTATTTATGATCAATAAAGTCATTATTCAAGGCAGACTGATACGTTGGATGATGTTCCTAATGGAATTTGAATTTTGTATCTTCCATAAGCCGGGCAAGAATCATTGTGGTGTTGATTTCCTATCCAGGAGTACAGATGACTACTCTGAGGTGTCTTTAAGAGACGAGCCAGTAGATGCAGAACTATTCCAGTTAACAGCGGCAGAATCAACTGATCTAGAATTGTATGAGGTATATCAGTTTCTTTCTAAAGGAGGATTCCCAGATAACTGGACTCAAAATCAGAAGAAGGCTCTGATTATTAAGAGTCTGAAGTTCACCATCATTGGAGGATCACTTTACAAATTGGGAGTTGATGGGGTTCTTTGCAGATGTGTGCCTATGGAGGGACGAATGCAAGTCATTTTAGAGGCACATAATGGGGATTTTGGAGGAAATTTCTCTACTGATATTACTTCCAAAAAGATTTTGCAGGATAGTTTATGGTGGCAAACTTTAATATCTCATGTCAGAAGCTTTTGTAAAACTTGTGATATATGCCAAAGAATGGGCAGACCCACAGCAACAAATATGACTCCTCTCACACCGGTTCAGCCACTGGGTGTTTTTACAAAGTGGGGTCTAGATTTTATGGGTCCCTTCAAGAAAATTATTCCAAGGAAGAATAGGTATATATTGATGGCCACTTGTTATGTGACCAAATGGGTAGAAGCTAATGCTTTTCCCGACAACACGGCAAAATCTACTACTATGTTTCTATTTGAAAATATTGTTTTCCGATACGGATGTCCTATGGAGATTGTCTCAGATCAGGGTCTTATATTATCAATAACACTATGGATATTCTCATGAATATGCTTTCAGTCAAGCATCAAAAATCCACACCATATTATCCTCGATGCAATGCAAGCCGAAAGCAGTAACAAGACTGTCAAGACCATTCTCACTAAGATTGTGCAGAAAGATCCACATTAGTAGGACTTGAAACTTCAAACAGCTCTATGGGCATATCGGACAGCTTATAAGGTCACCATGGGATTGACACCATTTAGAATGGTGTATGGCACCGAAGCTATTGTGCCTATGGAATTTGTCATACCCAGTCTCAGGATGGCAGTCGAGTATGGGTTAGATTGTAATCACAATCTGAATCAGAGACTGGAGGAGTTAACACAGTTGGATGAGTTAAGGCAGAGGGCTATGTTGGAACAAGAAATTGTTCAGCAAAGAAGGAAACACTAGCATGACCGAGAAATCAGAGTCAAGGAGTTTCAAAAATGCGATTTGGTTCAAAAAGGCGATGACTTAGTAGACGAAGAAGGAGAAGACTTACTTGAAGCTTCAAATCCATATCCTGATGTAGCTAGTAAAGATAGACAGTAATCAGCAGTTTCCTCAGATGGAGAAGCGGTTGTAGTGATGAAACTTTAGAGCTTGGCGATGGCAAATGGTTAACAGTAGGCAGACGTCGTGCAGGAGATTTATGAGGAAAAATACCCATGCGTCTTACTGTTATACGTGTCCACGCCATAAAAGCTCCACTACTTACCGTTCCTAGAGTCATGTGCACCGCAAATGATGTGGCATACATGCATTGGCTAATTCTCTCCATCTTCTCTGAAATGATTACCATTAATAGTCCAACTGACCCTTTTTCCCATAAAGGCTGATATTGATTTTGACACTTTACTGATTCTGATACTACCATGGTGTTATCGTATTGAGATTTTTCTGACCGTTTGACTGGTTCTAGAATTGGTTGTACATGGAAAAGGCTTAAAATAGCTGATTCTCGAATTTCTTGGTCTTCAATTCCTAGATTACCAATACCCTTATTTCTGGAATTCTCTCTGTCTTCTGAATAATAAAGCTTGATTTTAGCCCCATTATATACCCCTGGCAACAGTAATCCTAATAAATCTTTCAATCTAACTGTGCCATTGGAGAACACCCAATCAACTTCGTATGGTCCTGCCCAAGCTATTTTTAAATTCAGTTTCTTAAGGCCTAACTTTGATTGATGACAGTTTAGGCTAAAATACATAGCTAGATTAATTTTATGATCTTAAAAAAATATTGCGGGTTAAGTACAATGTAAAATAACTTTGATAAATAGCACAAACTAATAATTTCCCCTTTTTAATTTCAGCTAGAATTAGTCTATTTTGGCTTAGATAAATAGTTAAGCTAATTTTGTGACCTTAAAAATTTCCTAGCTTGATTACAATGCAAAATAACTCTAATAAATAGCACAAAGTTATCTAACTTGATTTACTAATTTCATCTAGAATTTGTCTATTTTGGCTTAGATAAAGAGCTAAACTAATTTTTTGACCTTAAGATAATTAACACAATTTAATTACAATGTAAAATAATTGTGATAAATAATACATAATTATCTAACTTGATTTACTAATTTTTCCTTTTTAATTTCAGCTAGAATTAGTCTATTTTGGCTTAGATAAATAGATAAACTATTTTTTTGACCTTGAGATAATTATCACAACCTAATTTACAATGTAAACTAACTCTGATAAATAGCACATAATTATCTAACTTGATTGACTAATTTTTCTTTTTTAATTTGTGGCTAAAAATAGCTAATTTTAGCTTATGTAAATACTTAAACTATTACTTGTTAATGAGGTAATTACCTCATGCTCTTAACTGTGATAATTAAAGTACAAATTTTTGAGATAATTAAGTAGGTTTCGCATCTGTTTTTGACTAAAAACAGCTAATTTTTGCCTAATTAATTACAAAAACTAGTCAAAAAATTATGATATAATTTTTCTAGCTTCTTAACAGTCTAATACAACTGTAATAATTTTCTTATACTAATCTAAGTTTAATTAGTATAATTACTCTTATTTTAAGATTAAAAAGCTAAATAATAAATTAGATTAATATCCCTAATCTTAATCTAAGTAATCAGCAAAATATTAAGAGTTAAGAGAGTAATTTATAATGTAAATAAGCTTAATCTTATTAATTAATGAGATTAATTCAGAAAATAGAGGTAAATTAGCATAATTTTGCTAATTACAAAGGGATTAGGCTAAATACCATGGATAGTCAGCTAGAGGTTTTCTCTCTAGTGATTTTTTAGTAGAGTTATCTGTATGTGAGAGAGAAATGGCCAGGACTCCGACTCTGAGTGAAATTGTGAAGCAAGGGGGTCTTATTTATAGGTTTTTGTGCACTCACGGGTTGGAAATGGTAGTAGCTTGTATCTCTAAGGCAGCCCTACAACTCCCCTAGCACCCCCTGCTACTTTTTCTATCCCTGGCATGTCGGTGATGACCCCTCCTAGGACCTGCCAGCTTTAAAAATCAAATCTGCTATGTTTTGACCTATTTTTTTCTTAATTGGTAAATATCTGGTAATATCTGAGAGGCCTTTAGTAAAGTCTATGCTTAAATGGTTACTGCAACCATTCAATTTTTCTTAATAATTTAATTTACATTTGAATCTTTTGGGAGGACTAGCGAGGGTCAATTTTTGTTTCAATTTAATTCTGAAAATTTCTAGCCTGGGGTTTGCTGTGCTTAAGATTCCAAAAATACAATTTTTAAATGATTTTGAGATAGTGCTTTACCTATTTGTATTTTCAATGCTTTCTCCTAAAGCTTTAAGTTGATTCCTTTGCAGCTAGAAAGATGGAGACCTTACATTGATGGCTTAGTGTAATTTGGTCTTGCCCTTGTCAACATAGCTAGCACTGTGAATTGTATTGGAGACTGCTTTATGGAAAAGACATGGTCCACTAAGGGTATTTGTAGGTGTTTCTCACTATTAGCTTGAATGGATAGTAAGAGCACAATACTCATTTTGTAGCTACAATGCCTATGGTGGATAAACTATTGAGGCATTCATCATTGTGAGAGTGTCATAACAATAAGGAGTGAGTAGACCAGAGATAGTGTACTCAATACAATGAAATGATATTGCTTCATTGATTAGAATAAGAGGGAGAGTTACAAGTTTAGCAAAGTGGCCTTATATAGGAGGTGGAAATTAAGGCAAGAGGGATATGCACCACAAATGGAAAGGGGCAAGTAGCATGTGGCTATAAAGTGTAGCATGCATGCATGACATGATAATCATGTGTTAGGGATTCCTACAAGGTTGTATCCACGCACATAGGGGTGCATGCTAGTATGCTTGACTTTAGGAATTGGTCATATATTGTAAGCTAAAGGCTTACCCCAATAGATGCCTCCATAAGATGAAGCTTACAAAAAATGCATGGATTCTAATGAAGGAGTCCAATATGGGTTACATATGGTAATTACATATGGCTCATAAGATGAACCTAATGCAAGAGAGTAGATCTTACTGCCAAACTTTGGGTTTGGGACAATGTCTAAACCCATTACGATATATCATTATACTAGACAGTGCTGATATCCACTCCTCCTCCTCCTTCTTCTTCCTCTTCTTTGTTTTCTTCTATAGCATGTACTTTGCTTTTGGAATCTCTAGGATTCTTTTGGTTCTTAACATTATCTTTGAAGAAACATTGGTTGTGTGCATGTCCCTTCTTGTTGCAATGAGGGCACACCTTAATGGGGAAGCAATCTTGTGATTTGTGGTTGCTTTTTCCACAATATGAGAAAAATTTACCTTTTACAACCAACGCAATATTTTGAGACCTTGTGTAAGTGCTAATTATTCTTTCTTCGTGTAGAAGTGAATTTATCACATCTTCAAGTGTAAGAATGAAGTCTTTCTCCTTGAGCACAGTTACAATGTTATCAGAGCTACTTGGTAGAAATTTAAGAAGGATGGCTATTTTATCAATGTATGGAATTTGTACCTTGGCATAAACAAATTGGGTTGAGACAATTTTAATTTTGTTGACAAGGCTAGAAACATCATCTTGATCTTGCATAGTGAGACCATAAAGGTGAATTTTGAGGCTCATCTTGGAGTGCTTACCTTGAGCACCAAAAAGACGCTCTAGGGTTTTCCAAGCATGAAGAGTGGATGTAGTATCATCAACATGATGGATGAAATCATCTTCGAGTGCTGTGATGATGATCAAAGTGCTTATTCATCTTTGGCTTGTTTTGGAGCATTTAAGGTTTGGATTGAGGCTCCCCCCGAATTGGATGGAAATTTTACAATGCTCCACAAGTTCTTTTTCATGAGCATCTCCTTCACTTTTGTATGTGAGGTGTGACACCTGATGCCATTGAGCTTGTCAATGTTTTTCATGTGTGTTAGGGTGGTGTCGTGCCATATTGTAGGCATGGGAAAAAATTAAGGCCAAGAGATAAGTTGTACACTTTGACAAATTTAGTGTTAATTTCAAATCAATCCATTTGCCAAAATAAGTAGAAATAAATTCAATAATTGTAGAATACAAAGTTCTTGGCTCTAAGCTCTACAAATAATCCTGTGCAAGGAAAAATAATTTGTACTTGTGGAGAAGGAGACACATGAAACCCACGAGTGCCAAGTTTGGATGCGAAGGCTACACAAATGAAAGAAGAAGGTGAGGAAATAACACACTTGGGAGGTTGTGTAGAAGGGAAGGGCATAGAAATATCTGTAGGTTGGGGAGCAAGTTTTGTGACTATCTGAGTGTAAAGTGAGAGATCATGCACTCTTTGCATAGTTATCCTTATACGTGCCATGAATGCTCCATGGTCATGTTCGTTTGGTTTTAGGGACGTTGACTACCACGTGATAGCCATGCATTGTTCTAGCTTCCTATTCATTACTAGCAAGATTCTTCCCTTGATTATTTTTTGCCTATGACCGTTAAGAGTGTCAGAATGTACTAGTTGTGTGTGTATCTGAGTTTGAGCTAGAATCAATCCCAAACAGTCTACTAGTTCTAGCAAATCTTGTCTTCCTTCCTGTAGAAGGCGAGGAAAGTCCCAGCAGGTGGGAACTACTCCTTGGAAGGCCAACCAACCGGAATAGCTACACTGGCACTAATTACTGCACAGTTACTGTAGTAACTCTGAGAGCTATAAATAGAACCACTACACTGTAACTGGGGGGCTTTTTGGCTTTTGGATTTTTGTCTTACAAGCTCTTAGCTTCTAGATTCACCCTTGTAATAATTTACTCCTGTAATCAATCTTCAGAATTCATCTGAGCTTAAGCCTTTTGTACACTATACTGATTATCCTTGAGCTATTGATCTGAATCTATAAATACCATTTCCCAACTTCCAGTTGTGTCTTTTATTTATGTACATCATTCCAGTTCAGTTTTCTATTTCAATCTAGTACTCTGTTTCAGTCCTCACTAAATTTTTTGCCTAAGATAACCAGTAGTTATGAACTCTAACACTAGATAGCTGTCTGAAGAGACTAGCTCCCATTCCATTTCGGCGATCAAGGTGGCTAGGGCTGACTGCTCTTAGACCAGCGAGCTCTGTCTCCCAGTTAGACTTATTAGCTGCAAATATGCCGCCCAAAGTCAATTGTGGTCAAAAATCGTCAACCCGGTTGTGCACTGATTCCACACAAGTCGACCCTATTCTAGAAGTGTCAGAGAGAGAGTTTGATACTAAGAAGAACCCCGAGACTGAGACTAAGGCTCAGGAGGATCAGAGTAATGCTGAAGAGGCTAGATACTCTCAGCATTCCAGTCACTCAAGGAGGAGAAGGGCTAGAGACTCTCAGCATTCCAGTCACTCAAGGAGGAGAAGGGCTAAGCGTGAGGAATGCTGAAGAGGCTAGAGACTCTCAGCATTCCAGTCACTCAAGGAGGAGAAGGGCTAAGCGTGAGGAATGCAAAACCGACACTCAAAGTTCTTGATCCACACACAAGGCAGCTAAGGCCAAGGGTAGCAAAGGCAGTTGTCATGATACGAGCAAGAAGGCCAGGGAAGATACTGAGACTGAAATTGAAGAACAAGGTCACTGGATGCCGACACTGATCATTACAGAAAGCCATCCAGACGCAGTCGATGGGCAACCACGTCTAGAAGAACCAGAGAGGATTCGGGCAAGCATGATTACTCTACTTTATTAAAGATCTCTTTTCCAGTGTTCAAAGGCAGAAAGAAAGAAAACTATGATGTCCATATTCAAGTTTTTGAGCAATATGCTGAATTGAAGAATATTGATGAAGATGACTGGGGAGAATGTTTTCCTCAAACATTGAAGGACACGACAAGGAAATGATATTACCATTATCTAGATTGCCAGCTTAGGTCTTACAACAAACTAACCAAGGCTTTTAAGCTTGAATACTCAGACAACAAAGGAGATGAAGACATTCTCTATGAGTTGGACAAGATTAGACAAGGGAAATTGTCTATAAGAAGCTATGTGGAAAAGATCAAGGAGTTAACCAAGCAGTTGTAGGAACAACCTTTAAAAAAAAAGACTATGTGCATGGTTTTTGAATGGGTTTCATAGCAAGAAGCTGAGAGAGCAAGAGGTCCTTGCACCCACAAAGAAGTTCAATGACCTAGTGTAGCTATTTCTCAAGATCGAGCAGCAAGCCAAGAAGGAGAGAAGCCATAAGAAGCGAAGGTCTAGCAGTAGCAACTCTACTACTAAAAATTCCAATTCTAGTGAGACTTTTAGCAGCTTTGATAGTAGTTCAGACAAAAAGAAAAAGGAAAAGGCTAAGAAAGGGTCTTGGTCCAGGAAACTTGATGAAATGGCAAGACAAATTGCTGAAATCAGCCAGACCAAACAACCAGTCAGGAGGATGGAAACTTGGTGCTCAAAATGCAAATCCAAAGATCATGTTTCCAACAAATGTCCACAGTACACATAGTGCAAAGTGTATGGCCATCTGTGGAACAACTATGGAATTCAAATCCATCATTTCAAGAAGGATAAGGATCTGTCTCTAGTTGCATTCACAAATGCTGAATCAACCAAGGTAGAGATGACCCATGTACCTCAAGAGGAAAAATCGGGTACCATTGGGAATGGTATTGGGCACATCAGATACCAAGGGGGTACTGGCCGAGGCGGAGGTCATGGTAATTTCTAAAACCAAAGCCTTAACTGCTATACCTATGGTAAATATGGGCACTTTGCAGCACAATGTCTAGAAGCACCCAGTACTGTGGCTATTGAGGCGAAAGCCCCAGAACCAGTTCCAATACGTGCATTCACTCGCAGTAAAGGGGTGATTATTGACGAAATTTAGACGAGCCTGTGAAACCAGTAAGTCCTAAAACCAGCAGATGGACTCAACAAAGAGAAGTCTAGAAGGCTAAGGGCAAGGAGAAGGTAGTCGATGAATAGCAAGATCAGCGAGAACTGGCAGCTAAGATCACAGAGGATCTAGCTAAGAAGCTACCATAGCAACCAGAGAGTTCCGATGCTCGATTTATTCAGAAGGTACCATCCTAGTCTTTTGAAAAAAGGCAGCTAGATCATTCAGGATCTCGAATGTCTGAGACCATGCTTGCTGTAGTGCAAGGATTAATGGATGATTTAGGGCACGTCAAATCAGAATTGACATCAATAGGAAACACTAAACTGGGGAACACAGACACCAGAACAGAGGATTCACACTGTGAAGATAGTCCTAATTCCTCAAGTTCTGATAATAATTCTGACCAAGAAAGAGAAGAAATCCATGTCAAAATCTGTGAACGAATTCAAAAATTGGCAGTTGAATTAGAAGATATCAGGAAGACTTTGTCTGAAGCAACAAAATTCATCAGACAACGGAGAAAGGCTGAAGCTGATGCCAGAGCAGTTGAATTGGCAGCTGTCAGAGATGATCAAGTGCCGATAATCCAAGTGGACTACAAGGTCAAGAAACAATGGGAGCCGCTATCCGGTGTTATACTGGATGGAGGGACAGGTGTGAATATCCTGTGGGCACATCTTCAGCAAAGGCTTGGTATCACAGATTTGAAACCAACACCCTTAAAGGTTTGAATGGCCAATCATAAAGTGGTTCAAGAAACTAGTATAATAAAAAATATGCAGATTAGGGTAGGTAAAGAAAAACTCAAAACCAAATTTTTGGTACTGGATGTTCAAGGAGCATATGGTAGGCTACTGGGAAGGCCATGGCTGTGGACAGCGTAGGTTGTTCATGATTATGCCAATTATATCCTAACAATACATGGAACCACTAGGAGAATCCAAGTCTAGACAAATAACACTAGAAGCTGGAAGAAGGCACTTCGACCAGAAGAGCTTTGCCAAAAGTATGGGGTTAAGAACATTGAAAGGATGCTTGCAGTAATGAACATTTTTCCATTGGCTAAAATAGACTTAAATGCAGTATTATTCAATAAGGGTCAAGCCAAGAAACAGAGGAAGTAGTTTCCAGATCAGCTCATTGAATTGAATCTTGGAGAAAGACTAGTTCAATTGACTAGACGGCCAAAGAAACCAGCTGACTCCAAAGAAGAATGTTCAAATTCCAGTACACCAACACATACTGAGGAGGTGCACATTGAAGAGGTTACTAGAGTTCAAAATGAGAATCCAGAACTAACAAGTCTATCCTTGGATTATGCTAAGGAGTCAGCCAAAAGAAAGGGAGGTGGGTCGAATTGGTTGCTTTTAGATGATCAAGAAATTGAAGAATGGAATCTAGGTTATGAAGAAAGTCCTCGATTGATCAAAGTGAATAAGCATCTAAACCCAGAAATGAAAGAAAAAGCCCGACTTATATTCCAAAAATAGAAAGATGTATTTGCATGGGAACATACTGATTTAAAAGGTGTAGATCCAGAGGTCTACCAACACAGAATACCTCTCAAAATAGATGCCAGACCAGTACGTCTGTAGAGGTACAGAATGAATCAAAACTATGCCAAGAAGGTCAAAGACAAAATCAACAACCTTCTGAAATCCAAATTCATCACAGAAGTCCTCAGCAGTGACTGGCTATTCCCTATATTGGTCGTACCAAAGAAGAATGGAAAACTTAGAGTCTATGTGGATTACCGGAAATTGAATGCTCAAACTATCAAAGATCCTTTTCCATTACCCTTTACTGACATGCTTCTTGATGAGATTGCGGGCCATGATATGTATAGTTTTATGGATGGCTATAGTGGTTATCACCAATTAAATATTGCTCTTGAAGATTAGAGAAAAACCACTTTTATTACTGAGTGGGGTGCAGTCATGTATTTAGTCATGCCATTTGGTCTCTGCAATGCTCTAGCAACATTCCAATGTTGCATGATGGAGATATTCAATGAATACTTGCACATATTCCTAGCTATATTTATGGATGACTTCACTGTATTCTCAACCGAGAAGAAGAATTTAATATTTTTGGAAATGGTGTTCCAGTGATATAAGGAGAAGAGGATCTGTTTGAAATCCATTCAAGTCTGTTTTTCTGGTTTGAAGGGACAATTACTGGGCATATAATGTCCAGGAATGGCATAGAGTTGTCCAATGATAAAATCCAGCATGTCCAGCAGGCCAAGGCACCCCGCACAACATCTGAATTAAGTTCATTCTTGGGATATATAAATTTTTATAGAATATTTGTTCACATGTTAGTTTCCAAGGCATTACCTTTATATGAGCTTACCAAGAAAACCAATAAGTTCATCTGGACTTTTGAATGTGAGGAAATCTTTCAATGTCTTAAAAATGCCATTATTTATAAGCCAGTACTCTGACAACCAAATTGGGATGTTATATTTCATGTGCATGTCAATGCTTCAGGATTGGAAAGTTTATTTTTGATTAACAAAGTTATTATCCAAGGAAGATTAATTAGATGATGTTCCTGATGGAGTTTGAATTGCGCATATCCCACAAGCCCGGTAAATCTCATTGTGGTACTGATTTTCTTTCCAGAAGTATTGAAGGCTACTCTAAAATATCCTTGAGGGATGAGCTCGTAGATGCAGATCTGTTCCAGGTAACAACTGAGGAGAACTCAGACCTTGAATGGTATGATGTGTATCAATTCCTTTCATGAGGAGGATTCCTAGACAACTGGACTCAGAATCAGAAGAAATCTTTGATTATTAAAATTTTGAAGTTCACCATAATAGGAGGATTTCTCTATAGATTGGGCATAGATGGTGTTCTTTGAAGATGTATGCCAATGGAAGGGCAAATGCAAGTTATCTCTAAAGCACACGATGGGGATTCTGGAGGACACTTCTCCACTAATATCACTTATAAGAATATTTTGCAAGCTGGATTATGGTGGCAAACTCTGATAGTGGATGTTTGAAGTTTTTATAAAACTTGTGATATATGTCAGAGAATGGGCCAACAACAACTGATATGACTCCACTTACTCCAGTACAACCACTGGGAGTATTCATGAAATGGGGTTTGGACTTCATGGGACCATTCAAGAAGGTCACTCCAAGGAAGAATTGGTACATCTTGATGGCTACCTGTTATGTCACTAAATGGGTAGAGGCCAAGGCTCTTCCAGATAACACTGCAAAGTCCACTGCTATTTTCCTATTTGAAAACATTATCTGCCACTATGGATCACCATTGAGATTGTGTCTGATCAAGGGACTCATTTCATTAATGATACCATGGAAATTTTGATGGAGATGCTCTCAGTTAAGCACAAAAAAATCAACTCCGTATTATCCCAGGTGCGATGGTCAAGCAGAGAGCAGTAATAAAACCATCAAGAATATCCTAACCAAGGTTGTTCAGAAGGAGCCACACCAGTGGGATCTCAAGCTCTAGACTGCTCTATGGGCCTATAGAATAGCTTATAAAGTCACCACTAGAATGACACCTTTCAAACTGGTGTATGGTACTAAAGCTGTAGTGCCTATTGAATTTGTGATTCCTAGTCTCAGAATGGCGGTTGAATATGGATTAGATTTTAATCATAATCTCGAACATACACTGGAGGAATTAGTGCAATTGGATGAGTTACAACAAAAAGTTATGCTGGAACAGGAGATTTTTCAGCAACGCAGAAAGCATTGGCATGATAGAAGAATCAAGGTTAGGGAGCTCCAGAAGGGCAACTTAGTTTTGCTTTATCAGTCCAAACTGGGCCCTAAGAAACCAAATTCAAAGATAGCTTGGGCTGGTCCATATGAAGTCAATTGGATATTTTCCAATGGCACAATGAGATTGAAAGACTTATCTGGATTACTACTACAAGGTGTTTATAATGGGGCCAAGATCAAGTTATATTATTCTAATGAAAAAGAGACCTCCAGAGGAGATGATACTGGTATTCTAGATATTGGTCTTCTGGGTACAGATGACTAGGGATTTTCAAACCCATCCATTCTAAATATTTTCCATGTAAACCCATGTAAACCAGTGCCAATGCCAGAGCTAGTAGAATTTCAGAGTCCGTACCAGTTCCTATGTGAAAAAGGGCCAACGGGAATGACTGTGATAATCATTAAAGGGATTACGGAACAAAATGGCCAATGCATGTGTGTGACACATTGCCAACTGTGCACACAACTCTAGGAACAATAAGTAGTGGAGCTTTTATGGTGCGTAAGGCATGTGAGTGTTCTTCCTCACAAGTCTTCCACATGAAGACTACCTGCTGTTACACAGTCGCCATCACCAAGCTCTGATAAATTATTCACTGCAACCGAAAACCTCCTTGTCAGACGACTCTGTTGGTCCCTATCTATCCCTACTTGACACACCTTGCTACGGATTTGAATATACAAGAAAGTCTTTGTCCACTATAGATTTGGAGTCCTCGCAATGTATGGGTTGAAAGAAAGTGTCAGAGAAGATGCAAGATACAATGGCTAAAAATACAGCACTCATCACTTCTCTTCAGGCCTCTCTACCACTTATCCCACACAACAAGATACACAAATATGTGTTTACTAAGCATGCAGACTCGCTACTGCAATCATGGGATTTGCATGTGGCTGTACAAGCTCCAAAGCTGGATTTTGACACAGCCATTATCAAACAAGTTCTTGATTCTTTTAATGCTGAGAAAGGCAATGCCACTGTTAATGGAATAAAAATAGTAGGGAAACTTGAAGACATTGCCTACGCCTTCAGAATGCCCAATGAGAAGAATCCAAGCACAGCATCTGCAGAGAAAATAAGTCTGGCTCTGAAGGAGGATGAAGCAGCCAAAAAGAAAAGGAAGGGTGGTGCACAAGGGGTGCCAGTAGCAGGACTGAATGTCCCCTCATCCTACAGGTTAGTTTTTGAGGCTTTCAGCTTGAACAAAAATCCCACATATGTGTCAGAAAAGGTGTTTTCCATGCTGCTCGCAAAAAGGTTGAATGCTAACACCAAAATCAATCTAAGCCAGATCTTTCTCACAACGTTTTACAGCATACTGCCAAGCTGAAATCTTAGAGTGTATCAAAGCTTGGTATGTCTAGAAATTTTTTGTACTGGGCTACTGCTCCAAAAGCTTTTCCTTAGGTAAAGATGGCTTGGAGTCTGAAGCCCATTCCAGTCAATAACAATGTAGAGTTATCTTCAGATGAAGAAGATACAGACAATCAATTTTCCACAACTAGAGAGAAGAGGAAGGCCGCACAGGTGGAGGCCAATGGTTCAAAGAAAACAAGGATTCTGTTGACAAAGAGTACTACTCTACTAAAGCAACTGGAGAGTCAGGTCCAGCCCCTGCCCCACTATAAAATCCTCAGCTTGCCAGACTTCAGCAATGTCCAAAGAGTAGACTCCAACAGAAACAAGCAATGAAACAAGCTAGCAAAAAGCAAGCAATGGACAGGTGGCACTTAATACGGACAAAGGAAAGGGCCCAGCACCTGCCAGCCCCATCCCCAAAACTCTTTTCAGTCAAGTGGCTTTATCAAAAGCCAAGAAGGATTGATTGCAGCAATTACAGAATAACCCTCTCAAATGCCGATTGATTCTTCAAAAACCAGATTTGACAGCATTGCCATATGTAACTCTAGTTACGGTTTATGAACCAATTGAATCCAATGCAACTACAGTAGTGGATGGTTGCTCAGCGGTCATCCAAGCATCATGGAACACTATTGTGCATGCCCTAGGACAGATGCTGGGATGTATCAGCTAATTCCAGTGAAAAAGTGCATAAGATGAAAGAAGAACTGGAAAGCAGCCAACATCAGGCTCATGAACTTCAGCAAAAACTGACTCATTAGGAAGAGGATGGGGTCTAGGAGGGCCTCTTTATTTGCCATGAGCTTATGGAGGTGATAACATTTTGACAAATAGGTGTATTCCATGTGTGCAAGAATGGTGGGTGTGTAAGAGATGTGTAAGAGTGGTCAAAGGATGATGCTACATGATATGGTTTTAGTTGTTAGATTTTAAATTCCATTTTGGGGGGAAATTTTAATTCAAATAATCTAGTTGTTTTGCCTGTTTGAATTCAAAACCTGTCCTTTCATTAGTTTCTTAATAGTAAAGGTTTGACTTCCTTAAATTGCCAAAATAGAGGCCCTGCTAGACCCCATTCTCTTCCTAATGTGATCAATCTCTCATGCATGGTATTGCTGAGAATCAGTCTAATCAAATAATTAAGGAGCTACAAACAAAGATGTTGAAGCTGGAAACAGAAAATAGGCAACTAAATGAATAGAAGGCTGCTGCCTTAAGAGATGTTGACAAATTTAAGACTCTCCTACGGATAAAGCGTGTGGACATCAGAGAGCTACTGACAACCCACACTGCATTAAAGGCTTCCCTTATAGAAAGATACATTTATAATAACCTTGCTGATATCCTTGATTCACAAGGCAATGTAACCCTGAATTATGACAAATTGAAGGCACTTATGGGGACTATTCAAAGTGATCTGCAATATAAAGTCTCTGAATATAACACAGCCTTATAAAATTAGGCCATCATACTTTGTATCAGTAAGCATAATGATACTAATGAGGAGACTAAGCAGGAAGAAGAGCAGGATGAGGAAGGGGATGACCAACATTCAAGTATGGTCCAACTTTTGTCGCAAGGCTCTCATGTATGTGTCGTGGAAAGTCTCATCATAACAATGCAGGTTTGAATAAGTTTGTGTTGAATGCATGTACGCTAGGTGTTATGGGCCTCATGTTTAGCACATTTTTGTTTGGGACAACATGCAAATTCATGGACATGATAGCTTGCGAAGCATATTGCACCATAGGTGCAATATTTCTATGACATTTATTGTGGATCTACCAACTATATGAGGGGAGAACTCGGTATGGATGTTTGTAGATCTATGGATGTTTATTCCAATCAAGTTGGTTGATCACAATTGTATAGATTATATGGATTGCACCGCATTTTTGGGAGTAATTCTAAAACCACGTTTATCAATTCTTTTTGGGGGATTGTTTGTAAACGGTTGGGGAGATATAACAATACATACTACCACTCGTGTAGAGACAGATGGACATGTAAGTATTAATCTAGTGCTGAAGGATAAGCTAAGAGTAGACGTTAGCGAGAAGCACTAAAGGATATGCTAAGAGCATATGTTAACAAGAAGTGACACAACTGGAACAATTACCTTTCTAGGTTGAAGTTTGTTTCTCATGATGCAAAGCATGTTGCAACTACTTCTAGTCCCTGCATATTATGGTCACGTTCTCAACCTTGATCATCAAATCTAAAGGGGTTGCTCACTAGCGATAAATGACAGCAAGTCTAGGACTTGGTTAGTGCTGTTGTGAAAGGGTGGTGGTAATGAGTGTGCTAGTCTCCACCCAACCGTGCTATCTTATAGCCTCCCCTAACGTACACATTGTCTGGCCATGCCGGTGGCCTTGCCCGTAGGACCCATGTCCTTACATTATCCCCCCTTGGAGAATCGTTTTTGTCTTAAAAATGAATGTAAGAAAATGTTTCTTAAGTGCGGATTCTCCCATGTAGAAATCGATCTTGAGCTTGCTTAACATTCTGTCGAGCAACTCAAAGCATGTCAAAATGGTCTTGGAGAAAATCCTTTGCTTGTTGTATCTCCATATATTTGGTTGAAATCCATATAAAAGCATAAATGGACTAAACCCTGTAGTCACATGCTTTGAACTATTATAAGAAAATTCCAATATAGGTAAGTATCTTTCCAATTGGTTTGCTTCTTGCTAATGTACGCTCGTATCATATTCTCTAGCACTTGATTAACTCTTTCAATTTGACCATCTGTTTTTGGATCATCAGCCATACTTAGATTAATTTTAATTTTTAACTTTTGAAACATAGTTCTCTAGAAGTGATTATCGAACTTTTGATCTCTGTCACTAATGATACTAGCTGGAAGCCCGTAGAGTCTATATATATGCTCTACAAATAGCCATACTAATTCCGGTGTCTTAACCGCAGTCTTAGTGGGAATGAATCGACCCATTCTTGTGAAATGGTCTACAATTACCCATATGACATCATGGCCACGATTTGTATTAGGTAGTCCTACTACAAAATCCATAGAGATACTCTCCTGCTTACCTTGTGGAATCTCTAAAGGATGTAAAAGGCCACCTACCTTGAGGCGCTCTACCTTATTAACTTGGCACTATTGGCAATTTAGTAGGTACTCTTGAACATCATGATGTAAGCTTGGCCAATAAAATGTTGAACTAAGGCATACGTCTTATGCATACTTGGATGACCAGCACTTGGACTATTGTGACACTCAAATAAGATTTGGAGCCTAGTGTCTGAGTCCTTTGGCACACATTCTGTACCCTTGTGGAGTAAGTAGCCATTATCAATGGAAAAATTCTTCCATCACTTAAGCTCTTCCTGAGTAGGGGTGGAGCTCTGTGTGTTGAAGTTTTTATCTGCGCGTGAAGAGACATGTTGATCTAGTTGTACAAAGACATGTGAGTGTGAGGGATCCCTTTTTAAAACTGCACTCCAGCCTTTAGCATATGATTGATCTTGTGCACACTTGCCACGTAATGACTCCAAAGATCCACTCTTTATTTCCGTGAAAGCAAGTGAATTAATCTGAGGAATCTGAGTTAGTGCATCTGCTACTACATTATATCGCCCCTTGCGATATCGTAGCTTACAATCATAATCTTGAAGGATTTCTTCCCATCTAGCTTTACATCCCTTCAAGTCCGTTTGAGTAGTAAACCATTTGATACACTCATGTTCAAAAACTACTTCAAACTTGGCACCATATAAATAGTGTCGCCACTTTTGTAAAGCGTGAATTATGGCATAGAGCTCTCTCTCATAGACATAATAATTCTGTTGAGCTCTATCTAACTTTTTACTTTCAAAGGCTATAAGTCTTTTCTGCTGGAGAAGTACCGCACCAATTTCTTTATCACTAGCATCAGTCTCTACCACAAACAGCTTAAGTAGGTCAATGATTGCTAGGATGGGAGCATTGGCTATAGCTACCTTGAGCTGTTCAAAACTACGTTTTTGGGCTTCTTACCAAGAAAAGATCTTACCTTTTGCTTTAAGTTGATCCGTCATAGGAACAACGATTTTGGCATAACCACGGATACATTGTCGATAAAATCCAGCCATGCCTAAAAATATTTGAAGCTCCTCAACCGTGTTGGGATGTGGACATCGAAGAATGGCAGCGACCTTGTCAGTGTCCATTTTGATGCCAGAATAAGAGATCACATGAACGAGGTAATGTATCTCTATTTTAATGAAATCCCACTTACTTTTCTTAACATACAGCGTGTGAGCTCGTAGTTGTTCGAACACTAATCTTAAGTGTTCTATGTGTTCATCTTCAGTCTTATTGTAAATGAAAATTTCATCAAGGAAAACCACAACAAATATTCCAAGATAGGGACTTAAGACACTATCCATGAGTGTCATAAATATAGCTGGAGCATTGGTTAAACCAAAAGGCATAACCAAAAGTTCAAAATGTTTGAACCATGTTCTAAAGGTAGTTTTGGAGATGTCTTGCAAAAGGATACACACCTAGTGGTATCCTGAACGAAGATCTATCTTTGTATAGTATCTTGCCCCATGGAGTTGATCAAACAACTCATCCACTCGAGGCAAAGGATACTTGTTCCTGATGGTTATGGCGTTTAATTCGCGATAATCTATGCACATGCATATAGTACCATCTTTCTTTTTTACCAATAGAATTGGTAAAGGATACTTGTTCCTGATGGTTATGGCGTTTAATTCGCGATAATCTATGCACATGCATATAGTACCATCTTTCTTTTTTACCAATAGAATTGGTGATGCCCAAGGCAAAGTGCTAGGTCTAATGAAACTACAGGCCAGGTAGTCAGCCAACTGACTCTCAACCTCTTGGCTTCTTTAGCACTCATACGATAAGGTGGTTTACTCACCTGTTTAGTGCCTGGCGAGACATTTATGCCATGCTGCACATCACGTGTAGGGGGTAAACCCAACGGTAAATCACTTGAGAATACATCACTATACTCCGTGAGTAAGTGAGTCAGCTTTTACCAAGCAAAAGGAGAAAGTAAACTAGACTTATGCTGGGATGGAGAAACTTGTAATTCTTGTAATGTTTATTTTACAACAGTTGCATATTGCTCTAAAATTGAGAACACTTTGCTCGTTAGATTTGTTAACACTTTGCTTATCATTAGAATTCATTACACTTTGCATCCCATTACTAGAATTCATCGCACTTTGCTCTTGAGAATTCACAAGACTTAGAGACAAGCAGTAACACAAAAAGGCTTCATCTATTAAATCTGCTTTCTACAAAATTAGGGAAAATTTGGACTCGGAAAGGATCCTTATAGGGAGTTTGACTTCCTCTCTCATGTCCAAAACGGGCGTGCGATAAAAATTTTGCAAATCAACTCTAAACTTAGCAGAGATTTGGCAGTTAGAATCTACTCTTCAAGCTCTTTCTATTGATATATAGCACGCCATGAGATTCTTCGTATTTTGAAAGATTCTATTTTTGATTCTCTAGATTTTAAACGGAGTTGTCACATCACAAGAGAATCAAAAATAGAATCTTTCAAAATATGAGGAATCTCATAACGTGCTATATATCAATAGAAAGAGCTTGAATAGTAGATTCTAATTGTCAAATCTCCGCCAAGTTTAGAGTTGATTTGCAAAAATTTTACCGCACACCCGTTTTGGACATGAGAGAGGAAGTCAAACTCCTTATAAGGCCCCTTTGTGAGTCCAAATTTTCCCTAAAGAGAGGTGCAAATGGTATATTTTTATCACCAAGCAAAAGCACATGTTTACCATTGGCCATAAAGGATAAGGAGTTGTGTTCATAACTAGTGTGCAATGTGTTTCCTAAACCATGTAGCCACTCCCATCCTAAAACCACATCAGCACGGTCCATGTTCATAACTTGAAAGTCAAGGATCATCGTATGCTCTTAAAAAATAAGCTCAACCCCTTGAACTACCGTGTCCCATACTTCTTTATCATTGCCAGACATCTACTCCACCATATACTTATGGGATCAAGGAGTTTGTGTAAGCTTCAATTTCTTCATTAGCTTATAGTTCAAGAAGTTATAAGTTGCACCATCATCCACTAAAATATGAACACGTTGTCCGTTAATAGTGCCATGCATGCGAATCAAATCATGGGGGACAAAGGTGGGTTGCCACATTGAAGCAGACACACAACACTTGTGCTTTTATTCCATATAAAGAACCTCTACAACACAATATTTAGGAGATGATTCTAATGTGAGGTGTTGCACCGTGTGCATGGCCTTTTCTTTGCCTTGCAAAAGAGGACAATCTTTTTTGTTATGCTAGTCCGAAAGACATCTAAAACACAAATTGTGTTTCTTTGCATGTTCAAAATCAGCAGTGTTGAGAGACCCACGTGGAGTATCTCGTGATTGCTTAGGCTTCTTAACCTCTTGTGGGCGTGGAGAGGTAGATTGTATCTTATTCCTCTTGGAACTTTGGGAGATCTACCTCGCCATTGGCTCTTAGCCACATTGCTCTTAACAAAATTATTCGTAGAGTAGGAAACATTTCCTTTCCTCTCTTGGTCATCATCATATCTTTGGGCATGACTGATGGCTTCTTCCAAAGTTTTTGGATGTTGGGTCTTGACATGAAGATGATAGTCTTTGTCAAGACCTCTATTAAAACCCCGTATCTTTTGGAATTCATCTAAACCTTCTAGTTTCAATATGATTTTTCAATACTTTGAAAGGTACTATGTAAGAGAGAGGCCAAACATGCGTCATGCATCCCGTGCTAACCAATTCTTATCTTCTTCATTGGAATCCAAAAATCCTTTGGAGAAAGAAGCTTGAAACGTAGCCCAAGACAGAGGACGAGCATCTATTGGAAATGTCATCCACCACTTATAGGCCTTGCCTTTAAGAGATAGACTTGTTTCCACAAACGTCTTTATATCCGGGGTGTGTCTCTATCTATGAATATTACTCCATTTGTGTAAGAATGTTTTGACCGCATCTTCGTTGCGATCACGCTCTTCCCCGTGAAACTTGGGAATGGTGATATTCTTAAGTAATGCATTACTACCTTCTGCATTTTCTGAAGCACTTGTCTCTTGGACTCCTTAAGTCGTGCGAGCTTGGTTCCCTTCAACCGTGCCACTTGTGGCTCCTTGAGCTGTCTGTGAATTCATAAATTTCACAAGTAGCTCCGTAAGATTTGAAACATTTGCATTGAGTGCAGAGAGGTTGCGTTCAAGTACGCTTTGGCAATTTTCAAAGTCTTGAAAGTAGCTATATCTACAAGGCCATGATCTCCTAAATCATCATCTTCATGCATATTAGTGTCAGCAGCACCTGTGGTGCTCTGATTTTGATCTACATGCTCAAAATCAAAAGTATGTGTAGATGGGATATCCTCACTAGCCATGGTAAACACACACTATTGTAAAAAGAGAAAAAAAAAACAACTTGTATCTTGTGAAATTGAAGTCTTTGTGTTTTTTATGCTCCGTGATTTGCGTTGCATACGAACCTTGCCTTGCAAAAATTGTAACGCTTCACGCGTCGCTCGTCGTAAAAAGAACAATTTTGTTGATTTTTCACAAAAAATCGTTGTTTTTGTGAAGGCTTTTGTTCACTTTGAAGCTACCTCTTTGAAGAAAAAAGAATTTTTGGAGGAAAATTTGTCTTTCTCCAAGAAGTGAAAAGTAAAGGTGAAACTACTTCCTTGAAGTTTGATTCTTTCCCTTTCCTTCTAGCTTTCTTTTCAACACAAGTATGTTATTTTTTCTTTTCATAAACAACCAAGGTCAATAGCTTAATGGTAAAGTGTTGGCTTACTCTCTTGGGGTCGGTTCAACCCTCCTTCATGCAAGGGTTAAGCGGGCCTTCCTACACGCAACCAATGGTACCAACGAAATACTTCGGAGCCTCGACGTCGTAGAGTTGTCAATCGAGTTTGCCTTGGTTGCCCGTCTTAGTCGTGCATTGTGGGGGGCGTGGATGGAGGTCCGTGCGCTTTGCACAACGATGACGTCGTTGTTCGCAGATCGTGGGAGGGAAGCAACGTGTCACATGCAACCCGCTTTTTCCCTTTTACAAAAATAACTCGGATACCAGTGAAAGGATAGTGGTAGTGCATGTGCTAGTCTCTGCCCAGTCGTGCTATCTTATAGCTTTCCCCTAGTGTATACACTATCCGGCTGTGCCGATGGCCTTGCCCGTAGGACCCATGTCCTTACATATTGAGCTAGATGAGCATGTCACTTTCATGGAAAGTTTAGAAGAAGTATTCTTGCATATTCCAGTATGTTCAAAAAGTTTGAAACATGGTCATTCATTTAGACACCTGTTAGTTGTGGTAGCTCATTTATCGAGCCGTGCTATCTTATAGCCTTCCCCTAGCGTACACACTGTCCGGCCATGCTGGTGGCCTTGCCCGTAGGACCCATGTCCTTACATGTTGAGCTAGGTGAGCATGTCACTTTCATGGAAAGTTTAGAAGAGGTATTCATGCATATTTCAGTATGTTCAGAAAGTTTGAAACATGGTCATTCATTTAGACACCTCTTAGTTGTGGTAGCTCATTTACATTACTCAAGTGATTTATAAATTGAGTCTACACTATTGTATTTATTTATGTCCTTACATGTTGAGCTAAATGAGCATGTCACTTTCATGGAAAGTTTAGAAGAGGTATTCTTGCATATTCCAGTATATTCAGAAAGTTTGAAACATGGTCATTCATTTACACACCTCTTAGTTGTGGTAGCTCATTTACATTACTCAAGTGATCGAGTCTACACTATTGTACTTATTTAGTTTTGGATATCAACAGTTTCAAAGGGACAAAATTTTGGAAAATCAAGATGTTTCTCTTTGTCTCATTGAACCACCTATAACACCATGTATCAATCAAATGGACAGTTGCCCCAAGTGAGGGATGCCACTGTGGAAAACATTGGTGGTCTTAAAAAGACATCACCACTTGTGTTTTCGGAGATAAAAACACTTCTCCAAGGAGAGAGTAATGTCAAACCAAGGCCAAAGGCCATAACTCACATGTGATCTAAGGGTGCTATGTTTAGCAAGCTAAGAGCTTATATATGACGAGTTTGGATGGAGAGTTGCATGTGCAGATACCCAATGTCTCAATAAATGGACAGTTGCCCCGAGTGAGAGATGCCACTGTGAAAAACATTGGTAGTCTTAAGAAGACATCACCACTTGTATTTTCGGGGATAAAAACACTTCTCCAAGGAAAGAGTAATGTCAAGCCAAGGCCAAAGGCCATAACTCACATGTGATCTAAGGGTTTATGTTTTACAAACTAAGAGCCTATATATGACAAGTTTGGATGGAGAGTTGCATGTGCAGTTACCCGATGTCTCATATAGGTAGCAACTACGATATTGTAGGTATCTCCTACTTTGGTTGACTGACAATTGTAGGTAGCCACTATGACCACACACTCGTCTAAAAGAAAAAAGCGATACCGCTTCACTGTAGTTCAACATCACATTTGTACGTCTTTTGTTGGAAGGTCGTGATGGGAAAGGACGTGATTATAGCCGTTGAACGTAGAAAGCTCATGAGACCATCACCAACTAATTTTTGAAGAAACAAAGAACGAGCAAAAATCTTGCATAATGTGGAGTAGCCAGTGCTAATATTGGTTCTAAAATGTGGGGGGTAGTTGAGGCACCCTCCATCGTAAAGGTAGCGATCGCCATGGGTGATAGTCAAAACATGCGGTGAGTGAGGAGTATTACATTTTTCTATTGACCATTGAGAACGTAATGAATGAATGCGCTAAAATTTATGTAGTACTACGGAAATGACATGTAACTTAAAAATGAATCAACATACAATAACTTTTTTTTTATTTCAAACGTTGATTAAAGACAATAAACAACATATACAAAAATGATAATGTTGTTTTTGACAAGGTCTGCATGTTGTACACACATGAAATATTATGATCACAATGTACCAAGGAAAGTATCATATTGACCGTTAGTGCAAGCTCTCTCTCTCTCTCTCTCTCTCTCTCTCTCTCTCTCTCTCTCTCGTTTTGTTTTCGGAGTGGGGTAGGGCACGCCCGACCGCTCCCCTCATACACCAAAGAAGTATACAAGAAGAACGACCAAGACTATGCACCTAGAAACCGAAGGCAGATGCTTTTGTCACCTCTCTCTCTCTCTCTCTCTCTCTCTCTCTCTCTCTCATATTCCTACAATCTTGGTATATCTCTCCGCTTGTCTCTAAAGTAAGCAATAAATGTCAAACACAATTAGAAGTATAAATCTACCTCGTATGACATATTGTCATCGTTTGTATCTTAACCTATCCACTATACATCGTTTGTGTCAAAATTTAGCATGGGGATGCAACCATATATGTCAATGTCTCACACAAGAAGTTTTGGACAGATTCTCACAATAATTCCCACATTATGACTTACCTCAACATCATGCACTTTTGTGAGGGAGGCACAGCATACCTAGCTAGGTGCGATTGGGGGTAGGGGTGTTTTTCATACAATGCATAACATCACGAGCTTTTGCTCGAGAGGCATTGCATTCCTAGCTAAGTACGATTGGAGGCAAGGAACCGCCAACCCGGTGGGGGGGCCAACGGTCCCCTGCCCTCAATCGTACCTAGCTAAGTATGCAATGCCTCCCGAGAAGCTCGTGAAGTTATGCATTGTATGAAAAACACTGAAAAAGGCTCCCTTTTCCTACATGAGAAAATTTCTAAATCTTCTTGTGGATCAAATGGGTCCAGAATGAGGATGCAACCATAAATCCTTCAGTTTCATGTTTCAATTGCCTGCACATGTGCAGAAATATGTTGTCATTATGTCCTTTCATTAAGGGAAAAATCCTAAGAGATCCAAGCAAAATTTCCCACACAAGGACACCTCTATTGGATAAAAACAATTGTAAGTGTAAGAAAGGGTTAGCCTACAGACCCAAGTAAAATAATTTCTCCATGAAAACATTGACTACAGGACATTCTAAGGGTCGGAGCCACAATCCAGCCATAGAGAGAGAGAGGGAGAGAGAGAGAGAGAGAGAGTAGCTAAAAGCATCCATGGTGCAAGTATATTTTTAGATACCCAACTGTACAACTACATTATACTTCCAAACAATATATGTATTGGCAGTTGATTTTCTGGAGGGTGATCCGCCCTTCAAAGAGTGACTTAGTAGCTAAAGCAACCGGCGGTCCCCTGCCCCCAATCGCACCTAGCTAGGTATGCCGAGCCTCCCTCACAGAACCGCATGACGTTGAGGTAAGTCCTAGTGTGGGAATTATTGTGAGAATCTGTGCATAGTCTAGCCCATAACAAATTACTCTTCAAGCTTTCTAAATGGTATCTAGGTCAATCACAAATTTATACTTCACATCTGCTTTGCTGAGCCTATCCATGGCTGTATTTAAGTAATCCACAGATATCTTCTCTATGGTACAGGTGATGTTTTTGTTGGCGCAAAAGTTCAGCATCTCTTGTATCTCCTGTATACCACCAATGAGGCTTCCACCCACCATGAGTCGTCCTGCCAATAACAAGTCAAGGGATTCATTCACTCATTCCACTTGATAAGCAACTACAATGGATTATTCATTAAATCATTCCCTTGATTGAACTTGATAAAGCAGCTGCAATGGATTTTAGTACAAATACTATCCCTCTCATTTGGGCATACATCACCATGCAAATGATAAGCAATTACAATGGTACAAAATGCTACCTCATATCAGCATGCATCTTATAGCAGTTCATTATTTCTTTCTAGCGACTCATTGGCAACGGTACAAATGCTCTCTCTCTCTCTCTCTCTCCATCCATCCATACTCTTATCACCACAATTTTGGAGCATCAAGAGTCACTCATCAACCATACACATACTACATCACATGAAACCTTGGTCCCATAGGTCATATTTGACCTCCGAGGACGATAATAAAAATTCTCTCTCTCTCTCTCTCTCTCTCTCTCTCACACACACACACACACACACACATTTCAGCATGCATCTCACTAGGTTTCACTAATTCATTGAAATGGTACACTTGCTATCTCTTTCATTTCAGCACGCATCTCAATAGCATATCAATGTAGATTCGTTCAAATGACAAAGCAACTGCATTGGTACCATTTCAGCATGCCTCACAATAGCAATTCATTACTTTATTCAAATGGTTATCAAACGAAATATGATGTCAACAGAACCCACCAAAGATTAATGTGCTGGGGAGGATTTCATATGGTTTAGGAGGAAATCCAACAAGGAGCTCCAGATATTGTTCCAGATTATGAGGAGCAGAAACAGTGTCCACTATGTAATCTATGCTTCGAGAGGCTTTCTGTTAATACAATCAAGCACGTTAGTACACCATCGAGCCGAGCATTGAACAGACTAATAAGAGGAAAGAATGCAATTTAGTCACAGAAAACCTTCAGCGCATCCACATCAGTACTGACTAGGAAGTTATCCGCACCCAAATTCTGCAATGCTCTCTCTCTTTTGTTTGGAGAAGTGCTGAATACTGTTACTTTGAGGCCAAAAGCTTTTGGACAAAACTGCTCCAGTTTCTTCTCGCAGGAATCGCACTGGCCACAAGACATCACCATGCACCCCACGCCCACATGATCGCCGACCTTGAACTTGGCAACTTCTGAACCCACCTCAGTCACAATGCCAACTATCTCATGCCTACTCAGACCAAAAAAAACATGTCATGCTCCTTTGCAATGGAAGTTTAAAGTCAACCAGTTTAAAACAATAACAGTGCAAGCCACAAGAAATTTAGGAGCCTTTTTATGCAACTTACTTGGTACATGGAAGAACAGATCTGAAATATAGACAGTGATTAAGGAAAGCATTGTCATTTTGAACCCTTGCAAGTCATTTCATAAAGAAAACTCTTAATCCATTCTGTCTCGGATAGGAAGTGTTTTGCTCAGCTGGAATACATATTGCTCACAGATTACTAATAGTAATACCACTGCCCATGCCATTTGTATTAGTTCAAAGTCTCTTTCTTTCTCTTAAAAAGAGGTTATAGAAGGAGCAGTTCAAAACCTACCCAGTAGGTTTCAATGTTAATTAGATATTGAGTACTTAGTGGAGTTGATGAGATCAAGGCGCATCACTAAGAAGATAAAGGACACAGAAAACCATGTCTGTTTGCATAGAATGTAAGCTTTCCCCAGCCAGAAAACCAAGGCAATGTGTCCATTTAGGACTAAACAACATAGGTCACCTAGCCTGCTAACCAATATGACTCGGATGCACGAAAGCCTTTTGCTAGCCTAAACAAAAAGAAACATTGATTGCACTGCACAAGCTACCCATTGAAATGTTTTTCAAGAAATAAAATGCAATATACATGCAGATCGTCACTCAAGCAAACGGACCATAGAAACTTAGGAGAGCTTCTACATAGATAGGCGGAAATATTTTTCTCTTCGATCTCATTCCTGGCTAGTAAGTTTCAAGATAACCAGAAAGAAGAACTCAAATGGAACAAAGTATGAAAAGAGAAAAAGATGAACCTACCCTAGAACCATTGGGTAACTAGAGCTTTGCCACTCATTGCGAATCTGATGCAGGTCTAAATGGCAGATGGCACAATGCATGACCTTGAAGACCACATCATTAGGCCCGGTTGGCCTGAAAATCAAGCCAACAATATCTAATTATCAATTAATGCAGAGCTTATCTCACATAGGACGTAGCACGAAGAAAGAAACAAGGAAGAGATGAACATGTAGGCCAGAAGATATGAACGTCTAATGTTAAAGAAAGCATCAATGGAGAAGTAAGATATGAACGTTGCAAGAATCAAGTGTAAACCACTACACGGCAGCAATGGCACAGGCGCAGTAATACCCGAAGATTTCCCATGCTAAACTTCTACGTGCACGATGTTAAAGAAAACAACAATGGTGAAGCAAGATTCTTAAAGAAGAACAAAGGAACATTAGACATGGAACGGACTCCAGAAGCAGACACGACAAAAACCGAAATAGAAGAGAAGAGAAGATTGAGGAGCGGAGTAGAGAAGGCAAAGACCTGCCCGTGAAAGAGAAGGGCTTGAGAACACTGAAGCTGTCGTGATCGGCAAAGCCGTGGACTTGCTTCACACCGGCCATGGCGAGCTTATTTGCTTGCTGGTGATTCTTGCTGCTGCAGCTGTTGCTCCTTTGTTATAAAACTACAGGAGCTGGCGTACGCCTACATCCTTTAAATAAAAATCATTGCCCACTGTGAAAATCTCACCTTGAGCGATCGGCCTAGTAATGTGTCATAAATAAGGGCGTAAACTTTCCACGTTCAGTGGTAGAACGCTTGCCAGGCAGCGTTCACACTGCGAGGCAAAAGCTTTAGCCAAGGGGCGATACTAGATAGTCTAGACTCTGGAGTGACACTGAGGTTCATCCATATGTGGACCCGCCAAAGATCTCATTGGTTGTCTGCACTATTGTTGTAGTTCCTAATTGCCCATTGTAAACCGAAGGTAGCTAGAAGAGGTTTGCGGTTCCCTACGCATGTATGCAGTGTGAATGGGGCCTAATTGAATCGCTTCATTCTTCTTGTCTCTAAAATTGCTACTCCAACATTAACAAAGTTGTCGAACCCCATGTCTAACCTTATCCTGGTCCCCTAGTGTTCAATACCAGATGAACCCTGCAGATGGTCCAGAATACACAATCTCTCCTAGTAGAGCTCCTTAAGCAAAGTATTCAGATGCCCCAACCTTTGTTATGGCGGCAAGTAGGCTCAATGTGGAAGGTGCTCCCTTGTCAGGTGCAAAACCAGTTGCTCTAGCTCAGCCCCATGTATCACATCCTCCCCCCAGACACAGGTATTCTCGTCCTTTCTATATGTCGTGTCTAATGTCTAGCAGAATGTGTATAAACACAATGAGGCTTTAGAGCACAAGAGATCTTTTGTTAATCCAGTTGCTGTCAATGTAGAGGTGAATTCTAAGAGTTTGGGAACAAACACATGCTCTTTTCCACCCATCCATCCAATTCTAAAGGGCTTTGTGGTGGCTTGGGAGATGAAGAGGTGGAATTTAGAGCTCAAGAGATGGTGTGCAGCAGCTTGGAAAAGGGGAGCAGATTGGAGCTCAAGAGAGGGATAGCAGATTTGGCAGAGCCGTTTGGGAGTAGCAGACGAATGGACCGGCTTGGGAATGGGTACAACTTGGAGAACTTGTAGCTTGGTTTATGCGTCCATCTCTTGGAGTGTGAGAAGGATTCCTAAATTTCCAGATCTTGCAACTTCAACATGGCCCCCCCTTGCTTGAGCACCTGCGACATATTGAACGGTAATAATTATGCTCATTGGAATTTCGTTATGCTACTCTAGTTCTCATAGAAAGGTTTATGAGATATTATCAACAGCTCGGAGTCCATCCCTTGAGGGATTCCAACAACAGGTATACTCGCCTTCATTAAGATGACAAATATCTCAAACTGTGTGTAAATTGTGATGTTGCTAATGCAAAGGAAATGTCGACCATTGAGAAACCTCTTACAAAGGAAATTTCTCTATCCATTCGGACTTTGAAGACTACCAATGATACTCTTTGGAATGTTTGATTGGGATTCTACAATGCGAGCAGTCACCCTTCTTGGATAGTTGTTTGCCATCCAGTTTCCACTCACAAGTTCCATGCAATCATTTCTTATGAAGGCTAAAGTTATTCATGATCAACTATTGGCTATGAAAAGTGCACTGACAAGTAATCAGTTAGCCACTTTGGTTCTCATGAAGTTGCCCGAGGCATATGAGACGGTGTCTAGGACTACCATGCCCACATGCCACTCAAAAAGGGGACTCAACCTATAGCATTTTAAAACGCTAGTAGAGGGGGAATATTTTCTATCGCCGATAATTGGTGAAAAGAAAAGGTTACGGTCAAGGAGTTGCTGCAAATGGCGTTCCAAAACGCTATAAACAAGGGGGTATTTGTACCACTATGACCCCTTGATTTGTAAAGGAATTTGCAAGCTTGAACATTGCCTCTGACATTTTCATGAAAATTATCATTGTGCGTGTACCTTGGTCCTTGGAAATTTTTTACTGGTGCACTTTATCTTTTTGTACACGTACTGCTTTGGTACTTTTCTATTACTACTTGGTGACAAGTGTGACTTTGAAGTTATTGACGAGAGAGTTTCCATGTTAGTAGTTTCTCTTCAAGGTTGGATAAGAGGTAGGAAGAGGATAAGAGAAAGAAAGGGGAGAGAGATGATGAGAGCAAGGGAGGGGAGGATGAGTAAGAGGAAGGGGATAATGATTGCAGAGTACCAGAATTGCTACTTATTACCACAATAACTATACACAGCAGTCAGCTAAAACCATTTAGCATAGTACCAAAATTTGGTACCACAGTACCAAATTTGGTGGCATATTACCACCAAAGATTGACGCTATATAGCATGTAGTGACAAAATGATTGTAAAGGTAGCATATAGTATCAAAGGTGGATAGTGTAGAGTATCAATCTAGGTACTACAATACTATAGAGTATCAAACTTGGTATGGTAACATAGAGTATCAAATTTGGTACTACAACATTCAGCTGAAAACAAAAAAGCACAATACCAAAATTTAGTGCTACAATAAGACAACGTTCAGCTAAAAAATATAAAGCACAACACCAAGTTATTGTACTATAGAGTACCAGCTTTGGTACTGTGGAGTACCAAAGTTTGGTATTGTAGAGTACCAAATTGATAGCACAACAATAGCATTAAACAATACTAATCTCAAGTAAGATTCTATTCAACAGAATTACAACTGTTGGAGTAATTAGAATTATAGTTGGGGTAAACACTGTATGGCTTCCCTCTTGCCCACTTCCTTCTTCATATGGTGGCATGATATTGTAGATATTTTCATATATCTTTGAGGATAGGTTGAAGTGGATATGTAGGCGAGGATAGCCTCCATGGGGAACCGTATGGATCTAACTAGATGATTACTGGTGGTTTCTGATTCAATAGTGTATAGGTATCAACTTTGCCCTAAACTTGGGCATAGCACAAACCCTCATACAAGAATTCCACCTTTTACGATCTTGTTATGCCAAAGGTCCTTCAGTACTCTTGGTGCTTGGTACATGTTTTTGTGCACTATAGAAGGTAGAAGGCCTCTTTCTCCTCGGTAGAGTTCACTACAAAGTTATCCCCAATAGATAGTAATTGGCCCAACACCTCAGAGTCTCCTTCATACATAGGCATGCTTAAATCCTGACTCATTTGGGAGGAAAATAGATCATTGCAGTTTTGCTCATCATCCTCGTCCTCATAACTATCTACTTGTATTGAGGTGGCATTAACTCTATCAATGGCTTGATGGAGACATATTCTCATTCTTTGCTGCTTATTATTGCATCTCCCCCACTGCCCATTGATACATGGATCACAAAAGCATGACAATGTCCAAAAACGTATCTGTCAACAAAATGGAATGATCAAGAGCCTACAATTGGTTTATAGTCCCATAGTGGAGAACGTAGCATATCATTTTATGAAACCAACCAGAACACCCTCTTTGCATTGACACTCCCACCTTCCCTTGTTATTTGAAACCTTGCATTCAAAAATTGACCACATCAGCCACACACTTCATGGTCCAGCCATTTGGTTTTAGCTCCTCATGCCTCATCGTTCTTTTAATAACATCACTTGCACCATCATGCTCACCTTTTCCATGTCCTAGAGTGGATAAGTTATGCATCATATGCAATCTTTTCAACTGATAATACCTAGCTACAAAATAGTGAGGTCAACGTGCCTTGAATTGTGAGGTGGAACCATTTGACCATACCCAATGATAATGCAAATGGTGTCCTTGTTGTTCCATCCAATTGTCGTGCATCATAAGACAGTTCTCAACAAAGATCATGTCATGGGACTTATCATCGTATATGTAAAAATGTAGAGTCTTCTCAACAGCTCCTATTGAATTCATGATATAACTTGAGATGTGCACTGATATTCTTACATGTGTTGACACCAATGCATGAATTGGATCTCATTTTGCACTTTAAAGATGGAATTCTCTGTACAATCAACAATAGAAAGCACAACATCTTTGGGAAACTTAAGCAAGCAGTCTTTAAATTGTTGGGCCTACCACCTAAACACAAAGTTGTGTTTGAAGAAGCTTTTTAGATGATCTAAAAATGATGAATGAAAGTTTCACTTTTCATCCTTTCCACGACCAAGTCCTTCATATTCTTCTCTTTTCCTTTGGCATTAACCTATCTAACACCCACATCCTGAAATACCTAAATGGTCACCTCCCTGCTATTTGTTGCAATCTCATTTGGGCAGAAGGACAATTTTCTTACACCGCATCTAGGGCATTCTCCAAGCAAGCATCTATTTTCATGATATTCATGATCCGTAGGACGAGGGCACAATATGGAATCCAGAAAGTTACTTATATACTGAAAAACTAGGTGGTTTGCAACACATTACCTGTGTCACTATGTGTACCACAAATGGAGCATGTACATAGATGTTCTTTTGTGTGATGCCCAAACTTGTTTTGGCGCATCTGATTGAAAGTGTCCTTTAGATATACCATAAGGATATGGTAAATACAAGAGCCTATATAGTGCTCTTTCATTTTTTGGACAAAGAATGGTTTGAGTGTCTCAAAGAACCTAAATGACAACTTCATTGTAGGATATGTGCTCTTGAATCTTTTGTAGAGCTCCACCTATAAACAAAAAATGATCCACGTTAGAGCTTAGACTATTAGAAAAAATATTAAAGCACCAAATCAATCTATAGTACAAAATTTGGTATTGTAAACCATCAGCTCATTCTAAAATACCAAATTTGGCAATGTAGTGCTAGAAATTAGACTATAGTACTACTGAAAAGCACCAAATTTGGTTCTATGTAACCTATGCAAGTATCCTAAAAGCAATAACTCTATTTTTAGAACTATACTACCTAGAGTGACTGGTGCCCAAAGAATTAAATTGCTCAACCTTGCATATAATCTTTGATACTATGCTGCATAAAAGCATCGAATTTGGTACTATGGATTCCCAAAGGTACTATGCAAGCACTCTAAAAGCACCCTTTATAGTAACAAACTTCATAAAAGCACCAAATTTGGTACTATGGATCCCCTAGTATACTATGCAAGCACCCTGCATAGTACCCAATTTGGTACTTTTTTGTAAACTGCATAGTACCAAACTAGATCCCTAGTACAAAACTGGATTTTCTTTTGGATATAGAAAAGTGCCAATGTTGGTAGTATGCATCCAATTTGGTGCTTTGCAAAATACTATGAAAGAACCAAATCTATTTCCAAACCCAATTTGGTATTATACTACTAAGTTGAGTGGTGCCAAAAAGTACCAAATTGAGACTGTGGATCTCTAAGGTACTATGCAAGTAAACTCAAAGCAGCTTGCATATTACCAAACTGGGTACATTTCTTTACACTTCATAGTACCAAATAACAGCTCCTGCACGTGCAATGTCAAATGCCAAACCATTGGCCAAGTGCACATACCCAAATCTCCCACTCTAAAAAGTGCTAAACCACTCACAATGTGGTGTGACATGGAAAACTGTATCCTTATCTAGAAACCAACGGGGAGAAGTACCACCTCTTGAAGACATGTGAGCAAGAGGAACACTAAAGGTGAACGTGACATCATCGTCACTGGCATATGAATCCACTATTCTAGCATGTGTCAAAACCTTATCTATATTACTCATACATCTCTATCGTTGCCTCACACGCTAAAAGAAACAATACCTAATGTGCCCTATGTGACCACAATGCCAACATTTCATATATCATCAACTACAAGACCATTGTTTCTCATAAGTATTCACTGTCAACTTTGAACTATCACACATGATGGATGTCGCATCAATGATTAGTGCATATGAGTGATTAGTGCATATGCAACAAAATGTATGGTGATGAGGCCAAAAATATGGTGAGAAATCATAGGGAAAAACCAACAAAGTCTCCCATGTAAACTGTTTAAAATCTCAATCAAAATCTTGACCATAAACCATGCCAAATTGGCAACAAAGTGGGATATGACTTGACCAAGACACAACCATAACCATGATCAATGCATCAATCCAATGCTCACATATGCAACTCGTAACTCAATGTTGGGCTACCAATAATGTATAGAAGTAGTGTTTAAAATTCTTTGCTGAACCAAGAAAACACCATGCATAGACAAATTTGAGGATAAAAAACTCTCAAAATATTCAACACAATTTGACAACTTCAAGTAACCTGTATCTGCAATCTGTAGAACCTGTGACTACTTTGTAAGTTGTAGCCACTTTGAGCATACAAAAATCTCACTCTTTTGAGAATGGGTACAAGAACACTAATTTGTGTCCAAAACTAACAAAACTTGTCAAAGTGAGAGTAAAACTCAATCACATTGCCAAAGTGGAGTCACATGAGAGATACCCCTCCCGGGGGGTTTATGCACAAAATATACAATCTTCACCTTTATACAATTTTCAATATACATCAGAGTTGCAAAAGCATTTGCACATGGGAGGAGTTCTCAACACCTGACCAAGCATGGAGTTTAGTCCATGAGTCGGACTGCATCCAAAGGTACCCAGTGACTAGCGCTACTCCTGAATGGGTGTTATGAATAAAAGCGTACTCAAGAAAAATATAACACTATGGAGGGTGAATATATGTGTACACCACATTATGGAAAGAGAGAGAGAGAATATAGTGGAGGGTGAAATAGAGTGCACAGAGACGTGAGAGAATGACAACAGAGGGTCTTTACATGTCCCAACTAAATGAAATAGACAACCATGTATTAATGCCATGACAAAATATGGGTATACCATAACATCAAAAAGTTTATGAAAAAATAACTAGTAGAGCACCTGACCCTGTGTAGGGATCGACCGGTCCACCCATCCACTTCCACTCTACTATGGACAGAGAGAATTTCACTTCACCGGGAGTGAGCCAAAACACCTCCAACCTACCTGAGCTAGACATACGCTGAGGCCGCATTGCCTCCCTCCATGAACCTGAGCTATGAAAGGATCCCAAGTACCAGTATGTGGTAGGGTATCAACACCAACCATACTAGTTTAGGTGCCACGCCTCTTCGATGTCCATCACCGGGTGTTTAGGCAAAGCCAAGGCAAATCCCCAACGTGCTAGCCGTGTAGGTCATTCAACCCCCGACGCACTAACCGTGTAGATGAGCCTATCAAAAAGAAGAAGACCTAGGCAACACCTCCGATCCAGCAAAGCCCCAGGTCAACTACCCTTTAGTCTAAGGCTAAGCAATGTAGGTGATCCTAGTCTTGTAGCGACACTGCCATGAGAAACATAACATGTGAGTCCAATCACAATAGCACTTTCCATATGCACAAGCAATCTTTTCCAAGCAGATAGATTGTACAAGGTCTCTACCCTTACACGTCTATCATAAACCATCTTGATCACTTCATGATCCAAATCCAAGACCATAAACCATAATCCAATCACATCACACAGGTGATCCCTCCACCCAACTCGGGTGAGGCATGACCAATCCTGTATAACCACTTTAGAACATAACATGGTTGCAAAAATTTTGGTAGCATAACCATATCCAGAAAAAAAACCATGAGCCACACCGGCTTCCACCATAAAATCATAACCATAATTAATGAAGGAATCTCAGCCCTTAGCCATAAATCATAATCACACTGAACCAACTCCCACACTTGGATTTTGATGTAACCCTGTAATCAATTGGAGTCCATACACATGTGACCCTTAGGACGTAGTTCTTTCATGCATAAAAAGAGTCTGACCATAAATTAATCATGATATAAAAATCCAATTTTGACAACATCTAACCATGCAAAGTTGATGCATCACATTTGCACTTCATTCCTCTAGCCCATAGAGCTAGTTTTGACCTAGAAAGGTGGAAAGTAATCATAACCATGCATATGAAACATTCACATCCATTAGGAAGAGAATGGGGTCTAGGAGGGCCTCTTTATTTACCATGAGATTATGGAGGTGACTAACATTTTAACGAATAGATGTATGCCATGTTGCAAAAATGGTGGGTGTGTAAGAGAGGTGTAAGGATGGTCAAAGGATGCACTTTTGCCCCCAAAAAGGGGGTGGGACAACTTTATGATTTTTGGCCTTCCATGACTCCTACATATGATCTCCAATTTGAGTGGAGATTATAGATCTGGAATCTACATGGATGCCAACTTTTCAAACAAAACCATATCATGTATACGCCTCCTACATGCTATCCATGTAGGATCTCACATGAGATTTAAGGCCAATGAAAGAAATGAAATGAACTTTGTGCAAAACCATAACCATACCAACTTAAAACCATAACCATAACGAACTTAATTTGTGCAAAACCATAACCAAATTAAAACCATAACCACTTTGATCACAACCATAATGCAGATAACCATAACCATAAACAAAATTAACAATAACCATAAGCATAACCAGAAAGTTAAACATAACCATAAACAAAACAAGAACCATAACCATGTCTATACAAGAACATGAGAAATAACCATGTCTATACAATGACAATGACAAAACCATAACCATAAGGAAAACAATAACTGTCTGAACAATAAACATAACCATATATGTCTATACAAAAAAGAGACACAGAAGCGTCTCTGTGTCTCACAAAGCATATATATGAAATCCACTGATGACTAGGCGTCACAACCTGCAGATAGGACAAGTCACAAAATTAGTATTGATATTACTTATTTAATTAAATCAACTTACACATATTAACGTCTCACCTCAATCGATCAGCGAGACTCTAAGGCCTCCCAGTCTATAGGCTCTCTTGAAGCATCAAGATCATTCAACACTTCATAGATACCTCTACGATATCCATCTGTCTCCTCCTGGCGTGTCGGGGCTCGATGCATCGCAAGATTCTGTGTTTATACAAAAATCAAAGTAATAAGAATATATGATTCATCACGTTTTAAAAAGTCTTCAGTATTGTAGATGGTGTTCTGGACACCCATATTTGAATTGGCTTGTCCTTAAGCTGTGCTTTGGTACCCAAATTTGCCTAACTCCTTGCATACTACTTGTAGCATTTGTTTGTCTACAGGATGGAGAAGATTGATTGCTTCATGGTTTACTCTGTTGGTAACCTCCTTTCCATTCGTCCTTGCTTGGTGCAATTGGAACAATGAGTTGTCCTCCTTTAGGTGATAGTTTGAGCGGGTTGGTATCCCAATGTGGTACTGCCTTGTAAGTCCGCATGCATGGGATTCCAAGAATCATTGTCTAATTCATGTGTTCATTTGGTAAGCATACAAATTGATGAGGGCATGGACATTTATGTACTATCACATTTAAGTTGACTACTCCCAATGTTGGTGTTGGGTTCTTGTTGCATCCTTTAATAGTCACTATTCCTGCTGTCAAAGATTGACTTGTTGCTTTTTTGTACGTGGAATAACTGACTGCATTTACTTGAGCTCCTATGTTGACCAATGCATTTGTGCTATGAATGTTCAGTTGTACTTTGATGCAAAGTTCCATTCCATCTAACTATTCATCATCTATTGACACTGCATCTTTCTGCAATTCCCATTGTCGGTCATCCGGTTTCAGAGTGTTGATGGGAATAGGTATTTGTTGATTCTTGAGAGCAGCTTTCCTTTTGAGTACTCGAAGCCAAGATTCTTCTTGGGCTTCATCAATAACCTGATGTTGTTTCTTTCTTTGGTTAGGTGCATGCATCCTTTCTAGCAATTCATTGGTTAGTGGTAAAATGTACTTCTTTAAACGACATCCAATAATCCAATTAGCCATGGGTTCACCATCTGGGATGGACAACTTAACTGCTCCACTTGGAGATACATCTTCAATCATAAACGTTCTATTTTCCTTTTTATTAAACTTGGAAATGTGTTGCTTAAGGGAATAGACTAAAACTAAGTCCCCTTTTTTGAAGATTTTTGTGATTAGATGGAAATCAAAAAGCTGTTTTTGTTTCTGCTTTTGTGCATAGATGTGAGCTAGCCGTTGCTCGTCTAGCTTTTCTAAATCTTCAAGTCTCTCTGACAATTCATGTCCAGTCCACTCAAGATCCTTAGCTACCCTTAGTGTCGGCAATATAAATTATATTGGCAGTATGGCATCAAGACCATAAACAGGTTAAAGGGTGTAGCATTTAAAGCTATTTTGAATGAAAATCGATAAGCCCATAGAGCAGCATGGAGATTCATTTCCCAATCAGACCGTCCTGAACTAACCACTTTAGTCAATACCGAGCTAAGAATTTTTTTCATATGCTCAGCTTGTCCGTTTGCTTATGGGTGATTTGTTATGGATGTCCATAAACTTATTAAGCAAATGCTCAATTACCTCATTAAGGAAATGAATTCCCCTATCACTGACAATTTCTATTGGCAGTCCATATCTTGTGAACACATACTCATATAAGAATGTGGCAGTGGTTCTGGCATCATTCTTTTGGGTTTCTTTAGCCTTGGCCCACTTGTTCAAATAGTCCGTAGCTACAATGATATATTGAGCTTGGGTTCTATAAGCAGGTGGCTATATTGGCCCAACAAAATCTATACCCCATTTCGCAAAAGCTCTAGCCCCCATCTTTGGTCTTAAGGGCATGCTATCTACAAGGGTTGGCATTTTTGCTCGTTGACATGCATCACACCTTCGAACATATTCCTTGGCATTTGCAAAAAGTGTTGGCCACCATATGCCTGCCATTAAGATTTCTCTTGCGGTGGTCTCACTAGAGAAGTGACCTCCAGCTAATCTAGCATGTGCTTGTTCTATAATAGGAATGTATTCGTTTTCATTTGCACAAAGACGCAAGTGTTGATCCTTACCTCTCCGATACAATTGGTTTTCAATAAGAGCATATTTCCTTGCTTCAGTTTCAATTTCTCTTTGACGGCATTTACTAATATCCTCTGGAAATGTTCGGCTTGCTAAGTAAGTAACTAGATAGTTACTCCACTTAGGAATAGGCGACATTTTGAACAATGTTACATGAGGTATGGGTCCTTGTTTTTTAAATTGAGGAGAATCTTTCACAAAAGAATGAACATCCCTCCTCATAGTGTGCCAAAATGCTCCAAGTCTCAATATTTGTTACATAGTTTGGTCTTTTGCAAAGTGAAGTTCTACTACTGTAATATGTGCTTGAGTTAGGTATTGGGTTTTATCCTTGGGATTAGTGCATAAAAGAATTATTTCATCTCAATTTCTTTTGTATAACCTTCCAGATAGTAACTAATAGCCGATTGCTCAATTAATTTGATTGTAATAGGAAGTGGTACGTATTTGCGAATACACTTGAGCTATGGTCATCAATGATACTATGTTTTCCAACCATCGAGGTATCATTTCCACGGAGAACATATATGCACTTGGTAGATCATTGTCTACACCCTTGGGTGGTTCTCTAGAAACAATCCTTAACAAATGATCCGTTCTTTGATGAGTGCTGCCCTTTCTCACAACTACAGTGAAATCAAATTCCAAAATAATGATGAACCATCTCAATATTCTTCCTCTGTTGCATGGCTTGTTGACCAAGTATAATAAGGCTTGGTGGTCCACAAAGAACACAAATTTGTTTGCCAGTAGGTAATGTCTATACTTTTTACGGCATAGACCATTCCTAGTTCTTTCCTTTTAGTGGTGGTATAGTTTCTCTCTGTCATATTCAAATGTCGGCTAGCATAAGAAATAGGAAAATCAATTTTCCCGTCTCTTGGTTGTGCTAGTATACACCCAATGGCAAAATTGGAAGCATCTACATGTATATGGAATATCTTATTCCAAACTGGTGCTTTCGATATTGGAGCGAAAGTGAGAGCTTACTTAAGATTCATGAAGGATTCTTCACACTCATCGGTTGATTCAAAGTGTGTGATCAAACTGTACATGGGTTTTGCAATTATAGCGTTGGTACAGCCAAAGTGTGTCGACCATAGAAGATGGCATGGGCAGGTTTGTGTAGGCTAGCAGAAGCATGGCAAAGGTTGGAGCAGCTAGGAAGATCATGGACTAACAGATAGCAGCGGATATGTATGGCTGATGCGGTTTACAGGCCAAGGAAGACTCCAAGAGGGGCTAATTTGGGGAGAAAATGAAGGTCATGCAAGGTACAGTCTTTGGCTCTAGGAATGTAGAGCTTGAAATGCTAAAGGAATAGGTCCAAACGGCTCATCAAACCGAGCTACGAAGCCCAAGTTATTAAAGTTTGAAGGTTCAGTGCATTGCAGATTCTTGCCGGATAGGGCAGCTGGGGATAGGTGGACCAAGTGGATGTCAGTGTATAGGTGCATAGTGCTCAATTTATGGAGCTTAACCATCTTTTTAGATTGCAGATTAGAGCTACGGTTTGCAGTTTATGGCTAGTTGAAGTTTTGCCGTGGGCTAGGTTGGTGCCCACTTGACCACATGGAGAGTCGTGCCATCTAGTGTTTTTTGGGTTGTCACAGAGTTTGAGAAGGAGCTATGCAATGTATGGTGCTAGCAAGAGTTAAATGCGTGTCAAACGGAGCCTGAAGCAGAAAGTTACAACAGTCCAAAAGTTGGGTGCATTTGCTCGGAATTGGCAACAGATGAATATTCATGTTTTTGCGACCTCAGTTTGGGGTCTTGGGAAATCCCAAAATGCAATTGGAGTCGGGCATTTTCAAGTCGGCATAGTGGGCTTGGGACTGGGACTTTTGGCTCGGCAATCGGATCATCGTGTGACAGTTGGCAGGCTAGGGGAAGCAGGAGAAAAATTGGGGTTTTATAAGAATGTTTTTGGATTTTGTTGAAGGCATGGAGGGCATGTGACAGGAGGCTACCACATGGCAGGCAGAATAACCCATATGCAGTACCTGGGGTGTAGGACACATGGCATAAGAGCTACAGTGGGCACACTTATTGGAAGTACAAGCGTGAGGAGAGATTTCCTCGTGGAGGCTATGGAGTACATTCCCGGCGCTACGTAGGGCGGCCTAGACACACCACTATAAAAGGATGCAAACATTAATTATTTGGGTCTTTTTTGCCAGAGAGAGTTGTTGGAGACCTGCAAGTCTGTGTATTGGAAGCTTGCCATTGGAGCTGCAGATTGGGTTGTAACATCTCCTTATGCAATACTACTAGGCCTTTGCCCTTCTTTCTTGTGTTGCTTCTCCCCATTCCCCTCCTTTTCTCTCGCTCCTTGTGTGCTTGTCAATGCTTGCGAAAGGGTATGCATGCAGCGTGAAGCTTGAGAGAGAAAAATCGAGGTGTTTTGTGAGCCGAAGAGGGTGAGTTGACCGGTGTAGGTGCATTTGTGTTGAATGGTGTTTTTGTAGGGTAGGAGATTGTTGTTATGTGTGCAAAGGCGGGTCTGTTAATGCAAATTAGCCAATTTGAAGGTGTTATTTGAGAGGTTAGGGGTGTTGTGGATACCCTGAGCTGTAGGGAGGTTTTGTGTTGAGTATCGGGTGTGTACCTTGTTCCCCCTCTCTTGCCTTGCATGTCAATGTATTCTTGATTCCCTTGCTGGAAACATCTTGCATGTTGCATTGCATGACCATTCCTATCAAGATTTCCATGTTGAGATTCTTAGGAAAACTTAGTGGTGGTCTTATCATGTAGGCTCGTAGCCTTGCTGAAACCATGAATTATGCTTGCTGCTTACCACAACTTTTTTGTCAGATTGTGCTTGCCACCAATTTTGGAAAATCCATTGCCATTTCCAGACTCCTATCTACACTTTATTGTCATCAATCAGCACCTCTGCACCTTGCATGCTTTTACCTCTCCCTTTGGCATCTCTACACCTTGCACGTTTTGCCTCGGCCTTCAACATGGTGCACCTTGCTGGCCAGTGCATGCGGCCCTAAGTTCCTCCATCCTCCTCACATGGATTGCCACTATTGTGGGAGATTCCCCTTAGAGTGGCCTTAGGGCACCCACTAATTTCAATAATTAAAGAAAGCAAAGTGAACTATTTCCTACACAGAAGCGATGGCGGTTACGACTCTACGGGGCCTCTTGAGGCGAGAGCTATGCTCGAGCAACCTACACCAAACGGGACAAGTCCTCTCTTGGGAGATGTGCACCAGGGACAAGAGTAAGAATCATTTCATGGTGGCCACGAGATGAATAATGCATGGCATATTAATAAGGGTCAACCCGTTTCCATAGCCTTGCTCTCATTTGGCCTCGCCATGGAAGTTTTGTTTTCTATGGGTTACCCTCCCCACGAAACCACCATAGACAGAAAACTCCGATATGAACCTGGAAACCAAAGACCGCACGACTTGAATCAGCTCTTTAGCTCCACATTACCTCCATTCCTACGAGAGAGAGAGAGAGAGAGAGAGAGAGAGAGAGAGAGAGAGAGAGAGAGAGAGAGAGAGAGAGAGAGAGAGAGAGAGAGAGAGAGAGAGAGAGAGAGAGAGAGAGAGAGAGGATTCATGCCTCCACGTCTTTCCCCTACTGCTCCTCTCCCTTGAGCTTTGATACCAATCCATGAGAGTGGGAACTGACTCATGCTCTTCTCTACCCATCCATGCCATATATAGACCCTTTGCCTACTAAATGTATTTCCGTGAATCACATGTGCATCTTGGTCCTTAGCCTACCCAATCCTACCTTAGGCCTGGCATGAATAGGGATATCACACCTTCTGATGTTCAATGTGCCAACAATCAGATGAGCTGTCGCTCCCCTCCCTTGGATGGGCAGGATGAAGATTCTCAAAACCCTGAGCAAGACCCTCCTCACGTGAGAAAGGTTCTATCATTATAGAAGCTTAAGAGTTAGAGACTTGGTTTTCTCAACTTCAAAAAAGAGTGGTTATTGGTCTTTTCCATGGAGCTAGACCTTTAGTAGAAGCCTTGAAATCTTGGATGAATCACAATTGGGGAAGGAGAAACCTTAATGCTACCCATGTCTCTAACAACTATTACTTCTTCGTTTTTTATGAATTTGAAAGTGCCTTTTGTCAAAGTCGACGATGCAAAGGCATAGAGAGAGAGAGAGAGAGAGACTCTCCTGAACCGTTCAACCTTGGTAATGTATAACTGAACGTGTAATATATTGAAGGCAAGGGGTTGCATATATACCACCAGCCTCAGTAAATTTACCTACCCAAACTTTGAAAAGTCACAGTAAAATAAATACCAAAAATCCAAAATAAATAATGGGTTCACATTGGGCAGCCGACTTGAGATGCGAAAACTCTAACACCATCTTTGCAGCTCATAGTGGACATACATAGTGAGACCAAGTCGATGAAGAAGCTACCATGGACATCCCAAAAGTCACCATCAAGTGGATACACCTCGATTTTGATACCATCAACTTTGTACCTGAGAAAAATTCCATCTTGAGCCTCGGTTGCCTTTTAGTAAATCTGAACTGTAGACCACACTATGTCCAGGAATCCCCGTTCGTGAATTGTGAGCACATCACATCCAAAATACTTCCAAGATAATGAATTTTTTGAACACATCTTGTCCATAATTTGTTGTCCATAATTTGACCAGCAACAATGGATTGGTGCACTCATCCATAATGTTTTAGATACGTCTGATTGGTTTCCTACCAAAAGCATGTTCCTTGAACTCAGATACATGGGTTCAAACACCGATGAGCTCCTACACAATGGCCAAATTAATTATATGGATCACTTCTTGCCCCTATCTATCACTCACAAGCCTATCTCTGGCTATATCTCTGGCTAAATCTAGTGGAAGCACCAATGTCCATGTGACTAGAAGGTGAGAGTCCGTGTAGGTGTACACTCCATTACACCAGCAGCCTCTTTGTTGTCCTTCCCTTAGTCACTATCACTGCTTTTCTCATGATGATTTCTTTTTCCTTTATCCTTAAGAGCAGCTCTCCAAATGATCACGCTTTCCACAATTGTAACAACGATTCTTGGTCTTCTCTAGAATCCTGTAATGCCTAATGCTCCGCTATGGAGCAATAAGAACTACGGAAATGGATACCCTCACACTTACTTACATTATATGAACAACAAGGTATATGAAGACAGAATAAAAGACAATACACAAGAACAAAACACCGTCTTCTTCATTGATATGTAAAAAAATACAGAATTACATGAGAATGATATACTGATTGCATGAGAGATATCCACAAAGACTGGTATGCCCCCCCAAATACACCCATTGCTCCACTACAGATCGTGAACGGTGCAAAACCTCGTCCTGTCCCATGATATCCCATGAAAAACTGTCCCAAAACTGCATGAACTCCTAGTCCACAATGTTTGGACATCCGTAGGACCGCAATGTGCGGCTTATGCCATAACACTGGCATGCATGGTGAATTGCGCAAACCCACAGCTTTAGCCTCTCCGTGTCGAAGGCTCCGATCGCTGCCTCTCTTCACGCTCTAGTGAGGAAGAGATATCGATGTAGCCAAATCCCCAAAAATCTTGCCGATGGGCCCTGTAAACCTCGGTTGGCAACTGTGGATCTATCTCATGCTGTTGTGGCCAAGGATCCCTTGGAATGAATTGCATTGGCAAGGAAATAGACTGAGGGTGAACAGGGATACCCTGCCAATCAAGGTTGACGAAGACACACAGCCGCAAGTCCTGCAACCATGCGTCCACCCGTCTGAGAGCTAGCTGTTGCATAGGAGTAAACAGAATGCACTGTAGCAAAGAAGCCGTCATGGTGGCAAAGGCACACAGGAGAAAAGAAGAACACAAAAGAGCAGCCTTGCAAAAGCTCTGCAAATAGTGCGAACAAAATATAAAGTATCTACTGCATGCACGGAACCACTCACAAAGAGTTCTCAAAATAGGGTGTGTTAAGGTATCGCAACCATCATAGCCCTTTTCCCGCTTTTTGATATTGCATGTTAAAGAATCCCCAATCATGATTAAGGCGGCTTCTGGCTCTTGTACCACAGCAAAGGGGCACTTAATCGAGGTAGGTGAAAAATAATGGCACACTTAGAACCCATTCACCGGAACAGAAATCACCTCCCCCCATAAATCAGCCAAATAAAAGGAGGTAGGCCCACGTGACTTAAAAATCCAGAACGGCCTAGACCACCGTAGTTTTAGATTCCTAGGTATCTTCCCAAGGCGGGAATTAAATACGAGAACCAACTGACCCCACAAAAATTGCCGTGCTTTAGGGCGATTCAGCCATTTCTTCCGCCGGGATTGCAGATCTTGCAACCTTGCAAAACTGCGCAATCGCTCTTCATCTAATTCCTACAAAACATCCAAACGATAAACAATAGAATCTTTTGAAAGAAGCCTATCCGCAATCAGCATCCGCAAGCTCGGAACCACATGCTCCACTGGGGTAATTGCCTCCATTTTAAATGCCAATTTGAAAGGAGTTAGTCCTGCTGCCACTTTGTATACTATACAATAGGCCCATAATGCGGAAGGAAGTTTGACATCCTAATCCGTTCTATGTAAATTAACTAGCTTTGTCAAGATGCAAATCAATTTCTTATTAGTTGATTCTTCCTGCCCATTCACCTGAGGGTAATATGGAGAAGATTTCATGTGTAGCACAAAATAAAATTGTAACATTCTCTCTATCACCTTATTCAAGAAATGGCTACCCCAATTACTAACCAACTCAATAGGACAACCATAACTGGAAAAAATATCCTTATATAAGCACCCATCAATAAAAGCCACTCTATTATCTTTCAAAGGCCATGCTTCCACCCATTTTGTCGTATAATCCATGGCCATCAAAATATACATATTGACAGTGTTAGCTACGATTGGTTTAAAAGGCCCAATAAAATCCAATCCCCATTTTTGAAAAGGCTCCATGGGTAATACTGGCTATAAAGGCATTCTAGACATTTTAGTAGGTTGCCCCAGCCGCTGACACACGTCACAATGTTGTACAGAACCCCTCGCATCTTGATTGGCCACCATAATCCAAATTGTATCACTTTCCTTGCCGTGATCAAAGCTGCAAAGTGACCCCTTGCAATGCCTGTATGAACCTCCTCCAGAACAGATCCTTGTTCCTGTGGTAGGACACATCTTAGCAAGACATCCGCTATTGTGCGATAATACAACTTCCCCATGAAAATCTCAAAATTCCGGCTTCGAATAGCCATCCGGCAATGTTGATATTTGGACAAGAATGAAGGCATTTCTCCACAGTCAAGAAAATGGAACATCTCCTCATACCAGGTCCAGGGAATGCTAGAAATCATCGGGGAAGATTGTGTAACTGGAAGCTCATCCGCAACTACTCCTGTCAAAAAGATAGACGCATCTGGAAATTCATCAGCAACCCCCCTCGGCGTCTCGCCAGAATCTAGTCGAGACAGGTGATCAACAACCACATGCTGGGCTCCGGGACGACGTATTACCTCAAAATCAAATTCTTGTAACAAGAGCACCCATCTGGCTAATCTTCCTCTCAAATTCTATTGGCGCACTAGGTACAAAAGAGCCGAATGATCCACATGAAAGAGAAACCGCCAGTCCAACAGATAATGATGGAACTTCTTCACCGAGTAAATCATCCCTAAACATTCCCTTTCTCTTACTGAATAAATTTTTTTGCAGATGATGATCGTCTACTGGCATAATAGACAGGTCAAAACCACCCTTGAGTTTGTTCCTGCATTAGTACACTACCAATAGTCCTGTCAAAAGCATCCACAAAAACATGAAAATCCTGACCCCAATTCTGAGGGATCATGATTGGAGCTTTGGACATCTAAATTTTTAATCTCCTAAAGGCCAGATCACATTCCTGCGTCCATTCAAAAGCTTTGGCATGTGTTTCCTAATTAATAGGGATTGCCAAATGTGCAACAAACCTCAAATGCCTCCCATGCCATCGAGCTTGGCCCAGAAATACTGCACACTGCTTTGAATTCGCCGATGGAGGTGCTTCCATAATTGCTTCTATTCTATCCATATCCACTGAAATGCCATCCTCAGAAATTACATGACCCAATAATCTCTCACTTCGCACTGCAAATGCACATTTTAGAGGATTTAAACTAAAGTTCACCTCTCTACATTTCATAAAACATGACCGCAATTGCTTCAAATGCTCTAATTGCGCTCCAAAGACATTGAGATCATCCCGAAAGATTCGCATAAAATCCATCAAATAGGGACCAAAAATTTGAAACATATCCCTTTGAAAAGCTGAGGGCACATTCCGTAATCCAAACCACATTATTGTTCATGCAAAAATGCCTCATGCTGTAATAAAAGTTGTTTTAGCCTGATCACCTTTAGCCATTTGAATTTGGTTATATACACTGACCCCATCCAGAAAAGAATACATCTCATGCCCTGCCACATCATCCAAAATAGAATCCAAAAATGGTAGCGGAAAATGGTCTAGAACAGTAGCTGCATTCAGCTTCCTATAATCCACACAGATTTGAATTTGCTTGTTTTTCTTTGGTATTACCAAAATAGGAGAAATCCATTCTGGATTGTCAATAGGGGTAATAAAACCCACCTGCAACAGGCGATCGATTTCCACCTTAACTTGCTTCGCCACATGCGGATTCATCCTATATGAATGCTGCTTCACTGGCATTACATCTAGTTTTAAATGAACCGTACGCTTATAAAACTTTGGAGCCAATCCTTTCATATCCGCAGACTCCCATACGAAAGCATCTTTAAATTTTTTCAACAAATTAATCAAGTCTCCTTGAACACTTGCCTCAAGCTGCTTACTAATATAAATTGACTGAGACTCCTCCTTTACTCTTGTTACTTTACTCATCTGTGCTTCAAACTCTCGTTCTTGCCTAATAATATCCTCCAATGGTTCGAGAATAGGCAAGACTTTTTCTTGCCCCCCTGCCTCTGCTATTCCTTAATCCCCTAAATATATCCCCTCCGAAATCATAGAAATATCTGCAAGATAGAGAGAAACTAAATCCGGGTTAGCTTTCAGGAATTGCTCCTCTTCATCCACTCTTCTCTGATCCGCCATGCGAACTACAAAGGGTGCAGTTTCCAAATCACTAAGACCAAAGTGCTCACAAGCCGCTTGAGTAATAATATTCACTCCCGCACCTCCATCTAATAGGACTTTGTCGATATATGTGCCATGATATCCTACTAAAAGCTCCGAAATGCGTGTATCCGTAATACTAGTTGCCGACAACGGGACTGAATCATCCCGCTCACCCTCAGCTACCGCAATATCAACTTCCATCTCATTCATTGATTTGAACTTCTGACTCAGCAAAGTGTTATGAAAATTCATAACCAATTTCAGTAACGATCCCAATCGTACTTGTAATGGTGATTCTAGAGCCTCCTTCCAAACAGAATCCCAATTATCCTCTTCCATGTTATTTGCCTTGTTTCGGACTTCCCCCTCTTTCTCTTCCAAAGAGGGCACCAATGGTCCTGATGATTGCAATGGTGGTACTAAATGTGGCATCCAAGTTACAGTCTTTTTACGTACATCCTCTTGAGTTGCCCAATTCGGGAGCTTAACATTGACTGCTGGTACCACATTTTTGCTAGCATGGGTAATCGAGGAAACCACCGTGTCAGATTCGTCCAGCTCCTCAATCTAAACCATAGACACACTCGCTGCTTTCTAGCAGCATGTTCCTGTTTCTTCCGATCATATTCCATAGCTTCTGAACACTCTGACTGCCAATGCCCATCTCCCAAACAGAAAAGGCACGATTAGGATCTCGGCCACCTCTTCCGCGATCCCGATCCCCTCCTTGACCCCGTCCACCACCGGTTGGTCCTTGAACGGCGCCTTTGTTGCATGAGCGTGGGCCAACGCCACAGTAGACTCTTGTCCATGTCCTGACTATTGTGACTGCCATATGTAGAAGAATCCCGACTCCTACGGCCACGACCATTGTAATAACATTCCACTGTATTATGGGTGTTGGCTGTGCAAATCGCACACCATTTTTGATTCATTGCACACTCTTGAGCGGCATGTCCCAGATTCCGGCACTGAGTATACCACAGCTCCTTCAGACTTTTAACCACCGCAAAAGATTCCATCGATCCGGATGGAACACCTTTTCCTTGACGCTGGGATTTTTTCCAAGGTGCTTCCTCTGATTCTTTCACGGAACCGTTGCTGCCTGAATCTGAGGATTCTGCCTTTGCACTCTCTGACTCCGAACTATCACTGCCACTTCCCTGAGATTTACGATGAGATTTCTTTTTATCCTTTTTTTTTGATTGGTTACCTTATCCACTGTTGCCGTAGCTATTCTGAGATCCTTATTGAGTCCTTGCAGAAAATAATCATTCAACACCTCGGCTACTGGCCATTGTGCCTGAGGTACCCACTGCAAAAGCATCCGAAACTTCGCAGCATAATCCTCCACTGGCAATGAATTTTGACACAATTTCCGAAGCTATTCCAAATGTTGAGAGACCGTCTTTTCCATTCTGAATCGATGCAAGAACGCTCTGGAACTTTTGACATACGTTTGAAAGTGATTGTCAAGATACTTTGATAGCCATTTTGCGGCTTTCCCTAAAAGTGTGGGTTCAAGCACTGATTGTTGATGGAGAGGAACCACAATGCACCAGGATGATTTAATCCATACACTTTATTAAATTGTTGCAAATGTGCATCAGGGTCTTCCTTTGAAATACCTCAAAAGAGACTATACTTAATCTACCTACCCTTCACTGGCTGCACCATAGTCCCTTGCCCAGTTGTACCCCCTCCTGGAAAGAGCTGCCGAACAATAGGAGGTGAGGACGATGGCGATGAAACCCCGCGACTGCTTACCGGAGTTGGTGATGGAGCAACATGACTGGGTGAGGGAGAGCGCACGGTAGGAGGACATGATTGACTACGTGGAGTACGCCGCGCATGTAAGGTTTCCAATTTTTGAAACCTTAGAATTGTACAAAGCCTGATCAAATTAACTTGGCTATTAAGAAAACACTGTAAAATGATCCAATTATGGCAAATATTGGTATTTTTGGAACCGTAACCAGAGATTTACTAGGGTTAGAATTTTTCAGAACCGAATTTCGATAAAATCTGGAAAAGTTACGAGCTCTGAAAGGTTACACTATGAATTTTATTAGTTAAGTAATATTGAATGGCTTCAGTAATTATTACTGCTAGAGACTTTTTATCCTAAGGTTCTAGAAATTGCAGATATTTCCAAGTTTAATCATTAAAAGTCAGGAAAAATAGCAAAAATGGATTCTGGAAGTTGGGTGGGTTGTTTGGGGCTGTGATGAACTTGCCCAAGTTAATTTTATCAGCAGGGGAGCCATCTTGAGCCTGGGGGCTGCTTGACCTGCAAGTAACTGCTTTTTTCAGCCTATGAGAGCTTGTGAGTGCTAGAAACCTATAAATAGGACCCCTTGCTTCGCAATTTCAGACAGACTCGGAGCCTTGGTACATTCTCTCTCATCTAGAGGGACCTCTATGAAGAAATCACAAGAGAGCAAAGCTCTAGTTGGTTAATCAACGGTAATTAACACTAATCTTTTTTAATTAGTAAAACTATGTTAACCTATTTATATTTTTTTTATTAATTAAAGATTAAATCTATGTATACTCTAAAATTCTCTCTTAATTCAAAGTTCTCTACTGATTATTGTGATTAAGCTTAGGGATACTAAGCTAATTAATTATTATATCATATTAGGACTGAAATTACTCATTTTAATCATAAATTAATGATAATTATACTAATTAAGTTTAAATTAAGATGAGATAACTATCAGAGCTGTGTTAGACTGTCATTATACTAAAAGAAAATATTTTTTATTTTTTTGAGTAATTTTTATAATTATTTAAGCAGAATTACACTCTTTTTAAGAGAAAAGTAAAGGGAGAAATGATCAAATTAATCCAAAATGCTTTGAGATAATTATCAAAGGTAAAATACATTTTATGGAACCCATGATAATTATTTTAACCTCAAGTAGTTAGTTTAACTAATTATCTCAATAGAATTACACTATTTTTAGGAAAAAATACAAGGGGGAAATATCAAACTAATCCAAAATGATTTGAGATAATTATCAAACTCAAAATTCATCTTATGGAACCCATGATAATTATCTTAACCTCAGATAATTAGTTTAACTAATTATCTCAGTAGAATTACACTGTTTTTAAGAGAAACTAAACGAGGAAAATAGCAAACTAAATGAAAATGCTTTGAGATCATTATCAAAGGTAAAATACATCTTATGAAAGCCATGATAATTATCTTTACCTTAGATAATTAGTTTAACTAATTATTTCACCAGAATTACATTGCTTTTATGAGAAACTAGAAGTGGAAAAATAGAAAATGAATCCAAAATGCTTTAAAATAATTATATAAGGTTAATAACATCTTATTTAACCGGTGATAATTATATTAATCTCTGATAATTAATCTAGCTAATTATCTTATCAAAACTACACTATTTTTAGAAAAAACTAAAAGGGAGAAAATAGTAAACTAATCCAAAAAACTTTGAGATAACTATCAAAGATAAAATACATCTCAAGAAACCCTTGATAATTATCTTAACCTCAGATAATTAGTTTAACTAATTATCTATATAGGAAAACACTATTTTTAAGGAAAAACTAATGGAATAAAATAGAAAATTAAACTAAAAAGCTTTGAGATAATTATTAAAGGTAAATCAAATCTTCAAAAACTCGTGATAATTATCTTAATTATAGATAATTAGTTTAGCTAATTATCTTAGTAGAAAAACACTATTTTGGAGGGTAAATTAAAGGGGGAGATTAGTAAATCATCTTATATGATTACATGCTATTTATCAAAGTTAGATTTTAGGATAAAGAGTCCATGATATTTATGTCAAGGTTAGAAAAGTAGTATAGATATTTATCGAAGTCAAATTATACTAATTCTAGCTGAAAACTAAAGGGGAAAATTAGTAAATCATGTGATATGTGCTACATGCTATTTATCAGAGTTATATTACATGATAATGAGATCGTGATAATTATGTTAAGGTTAGAAAAGTAGTATATATATATATATTTATTTAAGTCAAATTATACTAATTCTAGTTGAAAACTAAAAGGGGAAATTAGTAAATCATGTGATATGATTATATGCTATTTATCTCATTATATGCTATTTATCTGAGCTATATTACATGATAAAAAGGTCGTGATAATTATGTCAAGGCTAGAAAATTAGTATAAGTATTTATCTAAGTCAAATTATACTAATTTTAGTTGAAAATTAAAGATAAAATTAGATAATTAAGTTGGAAAATAATAAGATAATTACCAGAGGTTAAAAGTATTCTGATCTACTTGTGATAACTATACCATAGTTAATTAGTGAAGTTAAAAAATTATAATTGACTAAAAGTCCTATATTTGATAAAAGATTAATTAAAATAAATAGACTTTGCGATCAAAATTTTTTAGGGAAATTATAGTAAGTGTAAACCTGTAATATAAAGTTGAGAGAAATCTTTGAGAGAAAATAAATAGAATAAATATTAACCTCAAAATAAGCAGATTTTGAGCTTAAGATTCGATGGGGAAACTAAGAAAAAGATATAGAAAATTATTTAAAAAATTAGGATAGCCTAAAAAACCCTTAGGGAAGCTGTGGAAAAAGTTATCATGCCTATTTAGGAAAATAAGAATTTTCTAGGTGAAGAATTTACCAATTAAGACTATAAATTTAACCTAAATTTGGGTAAAATTGGATACAAAGGTTAAGTTTAGCTTTTGGATTATTTACTTAATGATTAGACGTCCTTTTTATAAGGATAAGAAGTTATGGCACCTAAAAGGACCCGAGCCAATCCTACATCTGATGATGAGGGCAGAGCTCTAAAAAGAACTAGAGCGTCGCACGACGATGAAGCAAGGCCTAGTAGTAGGCCTATAGAGGAGAGTCTTCAGGCGCCAGCGCAACAGCAGATGACCGATTAGTTCTAGGTGGGTTTCCCATTATTCAATTAAGTCTTTAAATAGTTTAAGTTCTTTTATAAGTTAGCATTGCATATGAAAGGAGTGAGTAAGAATCAGAAAAGGAATAATTGACTAAAAAGGGAAGGTAGCTTCCAACGTGCATTTGTTTATAATGTATGAAAGAATTATTTGGGTTAAAACTGGTTGAATTAGGAAAGATATGATTGATCATCCTTAAGACAGCTTGTCTCAAAACACCTACGACTCCTTGATATATTTTGATGAATAATGATATTGGCTTTCCAGCCACGGATAAGTCGGTTACCCCCATGAACGATGAGTTTCTATTCGTGTCATATCTTGTTGTTTCTACATAAGTTAGGATACCGTTTCTATCGTAGGGGAGCCGCCCGGTTGTATGCGCAACTGGTTTGTTGTATGGGCACCCAAAACCTTGGGTGGGGGCTTATCCACTTCGGATTGTGAATAAGGAATGGGTATCGTTTTTTCACCCTTAGGTGATCTTGAGACAAGAAGAGTACTGGTCATGGTTATTATGGACAATGTTTTGATTGACAGTACCCTGTCTTAAGTTTAAAGATGTCTGTTTGCTAAAAGAATGTTTTCAATAGTGTTTTCAAGGGTTTTTTTAATAACATCCTGTTATGAAGGATAAAAGGAACATTATTTTAATTGTGATAAGAATGTGGTAGTAATTAAATAACAAAAGAATCATGTGTGAGTGCAAAGTGGTAAGTGGGGATTGACTAAGGTTGTCAATCATGGACGGGTGGACCTGATTAGTCAAGTAACTATCCATCCCTGCGCACTAAGAACATTTAGAAAACTTCTTCACTTGGTAGAGGAGTCCACCAGCGGCTGTGCCCTCACATATGCTAGGGGGAAAAAAGCGTTGGTTGAGGATACCTTAGCCCAATACGATGACGTTATAGGGCCAAAATAATTGTTTGGACTTTTAATATGTTGTCCCATTTCCGCTGCGAGACATGACTAGGTCTTCTTCTAAGGCTATATACCCAAGCCATTGTTAATGGTAAAGGTCTATTCCTTGGATTTTTCTTGTTTAGAGACTTTCATTTTTATCAGACCTAGAAACCTGTCAAGGATCCCATCCCGATCTTGGTATTGGCGGGTTGGGGACCTCACAGCGCATGCCGAATACGCCAACCACGCACCAGGTTTGGCGACGGAGACACATGTTCCTCAGCCTGAGGTGTAGAAAAAACAAACTCGTCCGAACCGCCTCTCCTCCGTTGTCTTCCTAAAACTAGAACAACAGGGTCAAGAGGACCCTGTGACCTAATGCGCATGCATGTTCACAGCAGGTCGCCCATCGCGCATCATGGTCGCTAGATGTAATGCCTAATGATCCGCAATTGGAGCAATAAGCACTACGGGAATGGATACCCTCACACTTCCTTACATTATATCAACAACAAGGCATATGAAGACAGAATAGAAGACAATACACAAGAACAGAACACCGTCTTCTTCATTAATATGTAACAAAACACAGAATTACATGAGAATGATATATTGATTGCATGAGAGATATCCATAAAGATTGGTATGCCCCCCAAATACACCCGCTCCTCTAGTGCAGATCGGGAACGGTGCAAAACCCCGTCCTGTCCCATGATATCCCATGAAGAACAGTCCCAAAGCCGCATGAACTCCTAGTCCGCAATGTCCAGACATCCGCAGGACCGCAACGTGCAGCTTATGCCGTAACAAATCCAAAGCAGCAAAAACTTTCCACCTGTCTCAAACATTTTAATTTTGACTTGAGTTATCAACATGATTTCCTCCTCAATGAGAAAATAGCTGAGATCATCAAATTCTAGCTTTTCCTCATGACTTGTGGCCAAATGTATTGGATTTTTGGGAGTGTGAAGTTGTGTACATATCTCCCCCTTGTAGAGCAGGGATCTTGGAGCTAACACAAGAGGCTAAAAAGTATCTTTTGAGAGTAGGTTGGTGAAAACCATGTGGCCAATTCTAAAGGGTTTTGTGGCGGCTTGGGAGATGAAGAGGAGAACTTTAGAGCTCAAAAGATGGCGTGGAGCAGCTTGAAAAAGGCGAGTAGATAGGAGATTTCGTGGAGTTGCTTAGGAGTAGTAGACGAATGGACCATCTTGGGAATGGGTACAGCTTGGAGAACTTGTATCTTGGTTTGTGCATCCATCTCTTGGAGTGTGAGAAGGATTCCTAGATTTCTAGATCTTGCAACTTCAACATGGCCCCCCCTTTCTTCAGCACCTGCGACAAATTGAACAGCAATAATTACGCTCATTGGAATTTGGTTACGTGACTCTATTTCTCATGGAAAGGTTTTTGGGATATTATTGACGGCTCGGAGCCCCGTCTTATAAGGGATCCCAACAACAGGTACACTCGCCTTCAGGATGATGGTTATCTCAAATCGTGTGTCAATTGGGATGTTGCTAATGCAAAGGAAATGTCAACCATTGCAAAATCTCTTACAAAGGAAATTTATCTATCTGTTCAAACTTTGAAGACTTGCCAATGATATGCGGTTCAAGCTCGTTGGAATGTTTGATTGGGACTCTACATTGCAAGCAGTCACCCTTCGTGGATAGTTGTTTGCCATCCAATTTCCACCCAAAAGTTCCATGCAATCATTTCTTATGAAGTCTAAAGTTATTCATGATCAACTATTGGCTATGAAAAGTGCACTGGCAAGTACCTAGTAAGCTACTTTGGCTTTCACGAAGTTGCAGGCGCATGAAACGATGTCTAGGACATGTCGGCTACCATGCCCACATGCTGCTCAAAAAGGGGATTCAAACTATAATATTTTAAAGCGCTAGGAGAGGGGAAAGATTTTATGTCGCTGATTGTTAGCGGGTCACCGCAATGGACGTCTGCAACATAGCTTTTTGGTACTAACATAATGACAATATGCAAGGAAGTGACTCGGGATGGGGCAAAGAGACTCAATGAGATCATCAATCTCACAAAAGTGAACCTAAAGGACTATTCATACGTATGCAATAGCAATTCAACCACTTCCTAGTCAGAAAATCAGTCTATGTCCAATCTCACCGCTTTAGGTCATCATGCCTTTTCAACATCCAAACGAATTTTTAATGCAACAAAACTAAAGGAGAGGTGTTACAACGCCTAAGGGCATATTCCTACCAAGTTCTGCAGTCATCTGGGTAGGTACATAAATCACGATCCATCACAAAAAAATGTATAGAAAATTGAAATAGAACTACACGGAAAGGTTCCTTTCGAGCTTAGAAACACTCTTCCAAAGTCAAAACATAAAAAATTTACCATTTAAGACCTCATATCTATGCATTTAGCTCACATATAAGATGTCACGATCTACAACAAAATTGAGAATGATTACACTTAGATTAAAGAGCAAGAGACAAGGAACACAATGTGCCATTCAGAATCAAACTATGATTACCAGACAAGGAGAAAGATTAATTACAATTTGTAGCAACAATGAAGCTCTCAATTGACGTCCAATAATTCCCAAGATAATGTCTTACAAAACTAAGGGTTTTGACTTTTAAACTTGGGACCCTTTCCCACGAACATTTGGCCACTTACATGGTTGATAGGCTGAGAGAGACTAAGAGAGAATGATAGACTATATTACAGTTTGAGAATCATCAACAGTAGAATTACACAGCTTCTTTGTAAAAAGTGATTGAGTACACCAAAGTTTGGTGTGTATCTGGCTTTTAAGTGACATTCTACTATATCCACCAAACATTCCCCCCGCCCTATTCATTGCACGTCCTCGTGCAATCTGCTTTTGACTGTCGCCATTAGTAGCTGATCAGACTCTTTTCTAGCGTCCCTGTGAGTTGCCTAAATTTTTTTTCCCTTGCCTCGATCTCCATCTTCATTGCCAGCTCTCTGAAAAGATTAGTGCTGAGGGTGCTCTGATACGTGATATGCCGAGTTGGTAAATATTTGGTCATGGGATTAAAAATGGAGCAGTCGACTTCAAAGAATCCTGTCATGAATGCCTTCTCAAAGGTTTGCATGTAGTGGGAGGGCAAAAACATGACTTGCATGATGATGTTTTTGCTGGGAACCTCTGTTTCCATACAATCCCAGGATGATGTTTTTGTTGGGAACCTCTGTTTCCATACAATCCCATGATGATGTTTTTGTTGGGAACCTCTATTTCCATATTTGAGCATAGTCCTCTTGTGCCTTCCACAAAAACCTGACAAGGATGCTTCGTTGCTTCTATATCATTGAATGCCGTTATGTAGGTGGTTAGCATCTTTGTAATTTTGACAAGCATATGGCATGCAAGATCTGGTATTTCCTTCATCATGTTGATGACTCCTCTGAGTGTGTGAAGCATATGTTTTTCTAAAGGGAGGATGTTATTGCTTGGCTTGGTTATGACCAGGTAGTTTAGAACTACCGGTCTCCTCCTTTGCCATGAATAAAAGATTTCTGACGATCGTCGTCTATTAATGGGACAATATGTGGGGTCGATCCAGAGATGCTATGGAGCATTTCTATAATAGGTTTCATCGATTGGGCACTGCTCAAACCATTTCCTTTGCCAGGTTGGTTGATTGTCGATGATTGTCTGTAGCTGTATGGTAGTGATAGGAATATCCCTGTAATCTCCTTTTGGGTTGGGCTTGAGGGCAGGTAGCATTTTTCTTTTCCATAAAAGAGCCTCATGCCTCATTAGTGGGAGTGCAATCATTTCATGACCAAGATTTTTCACCACCTCGTTAGGAGTGATCATGAGGAGGACAACTGACTCTAACACCTTGAGCTCATATTGCAAATATTCTTTGTGTGAAGGGTCTTTGACTTCTAAGATCCACCACTGAATTTCATCTTTTGCAGTGTCGGAGATTGACGTCATGCTAGATCTTCAAAGTCGTGCATTTCTATTTACGTGCTTGTACTTGGCATATCTACATGGTGAGCTTCAAAAATGAACTGTCCCTGTCCTTTTGTTTGTGTGACTTCTACAAGGATTTTCTATACTGGATTCATTTGGGTTGCCCTCTGAGAAATCAATTCTTCCTTTGCCTCTGGTAGTTGCTTTCTCATATTTTCAATCTCTTCATCTTTGGCTTTTTGCAAAGCTCTATGCTTGGCTGTCATGATTTGCCTGTCGTACTGCTCTTGAGCAAGGGCATCCTTTAGATCTTGGACCTCTTTTGTCAACAAGGTTGGTTTAGCTAATGTGTTTATAGAACTTGGCGTCTCTTGCAAGGCTAAAAGTTGTGTTAGAGTCTTGTTGACCACTGAATAAGACTCTTGCAGCTTCTCATTCTGTTCTTTCTCCCTGGCTAGCTCTTCTTCTAGCCTTTGTTGCTTGACCTGCAGATTTGTGATGGAATTGTTAAATGCTTGGATTTGTTTGTAGTAATACATAGCATTTTCTTGTTCTCTCCTGTACTTTTGACTGGAGTTGTAGTTGTAGTTTCTACAACTCCTCGATTTTGGCTTGTAGCTTCAGTGTGTTTTCAGCTGCTTTTGTTGCCTCCTTTTGTGTGTTCTCTAGCTCTAATTCTCATAGGCTATAGAGTGCTCTTTGGCATTGAAACTGGAGCTTGATTTGGTCTAAATACGCGTCGATGTCAAAGGACCGAATCATTTGTTCTCCTTCCTCTACTACAGCCTGAAAATGAGGCAACCTTGGTTTTTTTTGACTTCTTTGTCCTAGGTCAGAGGTACCAGCCTCATTCTTTGTTTTCTCGTCTGTTATTTTTACTTCACAAGCAACTGAAATTGGTGATCTTTGGCAGTGCTGCCTCTTCTTCATGCTTTTGTTGGCGAAGTCTTTCCCTTTGTGCATGTGCTTCTTCCATTGTCCTTTGTGCTTGTGTGATAGGGATTGCTTCTGCCGCCCGGGTTGGCCTCTTATTTAGTCTTGTGTATCTAAATGCAAATTCACTTTCCTGTTCCTCATCTAAAGACTGATACTCTAAAGAAGTTTCTCTGTCCTTTGACCTAGCTTCTTCGCTGTTTGGCGCATCTGATTCTGTCTTCTCGCTGTCAATGTCTTCTTTCCTTGAGCTTTGCTTTGTTTGCTTGATCTCTAGTTATGGCCTCGTAGATGGTCCAGCTACTGGCTTTACTGCTCTTTTAGATTTGTGGATCAGATCCAGTTGTGCTTCAGCGGGTTATAGTTTGTTAATCATACCTAATGCTTGGTAAGAAATTTGAGTCTACATTGGTCCAAAATTCATATAAGACTTGCTCTTTTGGCTTCCCTTGATGTTTACTTCCACTATATTCTCAAGGAGGTAGTTGCCAGAATTGTAGCTGACTACTCTTCTTTTGGCAATCCCATTGCCATCACCACTGCCATGTGCAAAAGTGGTTATGTGTAGCACAGTGGCTTTTGTACTTTGAAATGTTGCGATATTAGTCGTAGCAATAGTTCTATCTCTGAGTAGATGAAGTCTTGATATGTTAACTTGTGTCCTCTTTGCTTTAAAAATGCTTTGTCATTATCTATTGCCTTGGTTTTTTGCAATAGATTGTGTGTTGCTTGTTGTAGGTGGAGAGCTTTGTTGATTATCTCTGTAGTGATTTTGACCTTGAGAGTAGCTCCGTCTTTGTCTCTGAGGGTGGCTTCCCCATTGTACTGAATAGAGCTAATAAGTTCATGGGCTCTTGTGAAGTCTGATCCCCATGGAGTTAGTCTTAAAAAACTATCTTGTTGTAGACATTTGGATCCTTCTAGCACTTCGGGCCTTTGGTGTAGCATCCACAGCTCCCTTGGAAAAAGGATGGCCTTTACTAGCACTCCATCCGTTAATGAATATATTTGCACGTATTGTTTCTAACACGTTGTCGTAATGTGAGATGTACATAGTGGGAACACATGCTACAAGAGTTATCTTGTAACTTTTTAAATACATAATTATATTTCCTATAATGTACATATGCATATTTAAGTATAATAATATGCTTTCTATCTCATCCTATTATTTATCTCAAGGGTAACCTATTCTTACTTTACCATCAGAAAATACTATGGGAAAATCGTCAATAGCTCCGCCTCTTTAACTTAGGGCAAAAAAGCATTGATTCTTTATTTCTACTATCTCATTATCATCTCACACCCTAGCTAGATCCTATATCTAGGGTAAACTCCAATATATATATATTCTATGTATTTTTCATATTTTTCTTATATTTCTTTTTAAATAGCTACTAGGAGGGAATCAAATCCTAGTGGGACACTAGGTGGCATGATTTCAAAGATACACTTATTTTAATGCATTATTGCAAGCATGATTGTAAAATTTTGTCAAGGAGAAATGTCATGCTTTGATATGGCATGAGGTGTCCTTTGGAATCAAATGAAAGTCTAGGCTAAGGGGACCACATGAAGACTTTTGCTGTCAGAAATGGACCCTATTTTGATGATTTTTTTACACAAGGTTCCAATCCGAATTGGAAAAAGATTTTAAAATGGAAGTCGTAGCTAATGAGATGCATTTTCTATCCATATTTTTACTTTTTTTATGTGGAGCCATGATTGAGGAGATATGATCAAAATACTGGACCCCAGTTTGCCCACATCATGCAGGGATAGCTCATTTCAAGCTTTTCCAGTTTCTGTTCACATTGGCTCTTCTCTTCTTGTGTAAACCCTTGGGGGTTCCCTTCACCTATAAAAGGGTCCTCTTATTCCTTGAAAGGTACTCAAGCATTCAAGCCATTGATGACAGGAATTCATGAGCGAGTGAGTAGTAATGCCAAATTGTACTTAGCCATTAACATAAGCCTAAGCCTACACTTTCTCCTAGAGGAAGACTTGCCATTCGTGCACGCTATCCTTGGAAGATCAACTCTAACCAAATAAGGTTTTGGACTTGGCGTATCAATCAAAGTTGAATTATCCCCTCTTCTTCTCTCTCCATCAATAATGGTGCCGAAGGGTTTCTCAAGTAAGATGTGTTCTACATTGATGTCTTCTTGATTTCTTGTTGTTTTCTTTTTCATTTCTAATCCAACATATATATATATCTAATCTCATCTCCTTAACCAAACCTATCTCTCTCATTCTTAATAATTCATCCTCTCTACAAAATCTAGGTTCTCCTTGCTACAGGTACATCTCTACCCGCAGTATCCTTATTGCCTACGGGCAAGAATAGGGCTTGGGAGGGAAACTTCTCATCTCTTCATTTCTCTCATATCTACATTTCTCACATACTATCCTAGATGAATAACCCACATGATGATAATTTCTATGGCTTTCACTCTGTACGATCTATTAGAATTAACGTATGGATTAGCCGTAAAATACACTTTCAACAATGCATAGTGTTTCACTTTGGCCCAGAAAGGCTCAATGAAATACTTCTTTCACCGGATCCCATCATACTACCTCGCATAGACTATAACTTTTCTTTTGACGTAAGTGTAGTTATCTTGCTATGAACCAAGATAATTTGTACACACAATTAATCCCAATCACTAGACAAAACATATATATTATGGTAAGCACAAAACTACAATTCCAAAGAACAATTCGTAGCCTATTTGGTCAGCAAAGATTGAATTCCATTAACTCATCTATTAACCCTTTCATATTACCCATGATATGATATGACTATAGCCTTGATGTTTTCATCTTTGTGCTGTTTTGATATTCTCTTTTGTGTTCTTTCTTTGAGTGTGTGAGTGCAAGGGAGAAAGAGTGGGGCTTCTTTGATTGCATTTCCTTCCAAACCCTAGACATCATGGCATATATGGTTTACTCCTTCATATAGTTTTTTGGAGTTCTCTCACAAACTCTCACAGCCATAAGCCCGGTGCTTTCCTGGCAAGACTGCAAATTTCTTGACATATTTTTGGTGAGCCCGACGCGAATCTGCCAGGGTAACCATGGGTGATCATGTTAAACAACAGGGTATGCATTTTGACCCAACAACAATGCAAATGTTTCAAGCATTTGCAATGTTCATGCAACAACAACATGCCACTGAAAGAAGGGATATTTCAACAACTAAGGCCATACAAGCGGTCGTCAACAGAATGGATCAGTTCAATGGCAAAGATGTAACCAAGTACTTATGCGAGTATGTGAAGGAGATGGAGCTACATCGTGTGTCAGAAGGTGAGATGATTCAAAGCTTTGAGCTAGTTGTTGCTCCAAAAATTAGGGAACATGTTAGGGCAATTAAAGATGGGCATAGGAGAAATTGGGAAGAACTCAAAGTAGCTTTGAAGGAGGAATATTTCATGGAGGACTCTGAGAGAGTGATCAAAAGGACATTCTTAAAATGGGTAGTCAAGCCAAAGCAAGGACTATCAATAACAGAGCTACTTAGGAAATTTGAGCGGTGCTATGCACAACTCACTAGGACAGAAAGGGCGACACTAGATACAGAGAAGACATATCTTTTCTTACAAGGTGCAGGTAAAGAGTTTCAAGAAAATTTGGAGCTTCTTGAAGATAAAGATGCTGAGCAAGGACTAAAGACCGACTGGAATGAAGTTGAAGGTGCTGTCTCATCGCTTGCCAAATGACAAAGAAGAAGAGACAAGATGGTAGTAAACACTACAAGTCCTTCAACCTCAAATTCTGACAAAATGGTAAAGCCTACTTTTATAGCTCCTAAGTTTGATGAGTCTATGCTAAATGAGCTTGTGAAGGGAATGTGTGACTTGAAGGTGAAGCTTGCAAAGCTTGAAGAAAAAGGCCAACCATCAGGGCCACTTCCTAAGCAAAGACAACATCCCAAAGAAGGGTTTGTAAATAGATGTATTTGGTGTGATAGTACATACCATGTAAGAAGGGATTGTGATGATTTTAGTGATGCTTTGTCAAAAGATGTTGACTTTTTTAAGGATGGTAAAATCCACTTAAGAGAGACAGGTCTACCCTTGAGAACTAACTTTGGGAAGGGGGGAATGCAAACTTTAGTTGAAGATATGGCAACTAACCATGCCACCTCTTCATTGAGGCAGCTACTTATGGAGTAAAAATTGAGCATCTTAGTGATGAAGAGGTGAGTGACCATCATGGTCAAATTTGGCTAAATGTCATGCAATTAGCTAAAAAGAGAAAGCTTACAAAAGAGATTCTACATGAAGCAGGTGATTGCATACGTCTAGAAACAGGATGGAATGATCCAGTGGACTCATTGTCAGTGCATGCCTACATTACAAAATGCCAACAAAATGAGGCTATTGTAGAAGAGAAGCACATGCGTGAGAATGCTGATGAAGAACCATCAAAAAGAGCTTCTAGAAGTGGGGGAAGAAGCGACTCAATGCCTTCTCAAACACCCTCGACACAAGGATCATCTCCACCTGAAGTACTCATGGAGGAGTCTACAACAGGAAAGAAGAAAGAGCCAACAAAAGGTAAGACAAAAGGCCCAACTTATAAACTACAATCTGATATTGAAGTTGCTACAAATTTAAAGAAAGTCTTGGAGGAAAGGATTTTGAATAGCAAGATTGAGTTCACTCTGGGAGAAGTCCTTGGCATTGCAAAGCGTGAATTCCATGAGGAGATCATTGACATCATCAAGAGAAAGAGGCAAACTCTTGCTGAGATTGCTCGTCCACAGGATGACGGAGAAACCTTGAAGACACAAGGGATGCAATTGCAAAATAAGGAGGATGATGGAGCTGTGGTAGGATGCTACCAATCTAGTGGGAGAGTGAAGCAAGTGCATTTCTCAAATGATGATGAAGAAGTTGAAGCTATTCCTAGGAGCTACTATTCATGAAGTCATTGGGCAAGGGCTACTATAGAAACTTTGGTCAAGGTAGGTGACCTTGAAGAGCCATTTGTTGCCTTGATTGACCATGGTTCAGAAATAAACATAATGTCAAAGAGTCTCTACAACAAGTGCAAATGGCCGATAGACACAGATCATGGCTGGATGGTAAAAGTGGCAAACAATTCATCCGATGAATTGTATGGAGCATGTCCAGGTGTAAAGGTGACAATAGGTGATGTAAAGATTGACCAAAACTTCTTTTTACAGGATACATTTTCATATCATCTCATCCTTGAACATCCCTACATTGTGGGAGTTCGAATGGAAACAAAGGTAATGGATGATGGTTCAACATATGCTAGGATACGCAACAAAGATGGTAAACATGTTGTCCAATTTCTCACAGTTTGTGTAAACCATGAAAGAAATCATGACAACCTCAAAGAACATCCTCTACCAAATGTGAGCAAAGAGTTTCATGACCATAGGGAAATGATGGGTTTTGGCAAAGTACCATTGTAAAGCGGGATTGCAGTGGTACAGAAAAAAAAGGGTCTCGCCTGATCCAAAAATAGGTGAAACTTTCTCAATGGTCTCCTTGGTAGCAAGGAATGGATCAATATGTTTTACAAAACTTGAAGATTTGAAGAGATGTGAGAGACAATATGTACATAATGTATAAATGGGCATGAAAGAGAGTGGGTTGCTACAGCCGACTGAAAATGTTTTGGGTTTGTGTGAGCAAGTTTCTTTTGCAGAAACTATGGGTGAGCTTGATGCTATAATGGAGTCTAGTTTGCATCTTGAAAATGAAGTTGTGGAAGTATGATCTATGGAAATTTATGAAGTCATACAAGCCTTTAAAGAAAACCAATGTTTTAAGCAAAAACTTGGCCCAGAAGTCCATGTTGAAACTAAATACAAGAGTGTAGCAAAGAAGGTGAAACCAGTAGCTTCACCCTTACCACCCAACAATAGGGAAAAGATTGAGCAAGCTTCTTTGCAACCAAGTTTGAGGAATCCTAAAAAGATTGGGCATACCTTCACAAAGGAGTCTTTTCAAGAGTTGCAAATTGGTTGCGAGAAGTTTCTAACACAGGAGAAGAAAAAGTGCTTCAAAGAAATGCTTTCAAAGCATGGTAAGGCTTTTGCATTTGAGCCACATGAGATAGGATGTGTTGATCCTTCTATTGTAGCTCCTATGGTAATTTTTACAACACCTCATGTGCCTTGGAATCTGCGGCCTATTCCAGTTTCAAAGGCTCATTTGCCAAAGTTAGTGGAGCTACTCCATGAGAAGATCAAAATGGAAATTTTGGAGCCTTCTTGTGCTCCATACTCAAACAGGTGGTTCACAGTTCCAAAGAAGAATGGTTCTCTATGCTTCGTTCAAGATATGCAACCAGTGAACAAGGTGACAATTAGAAATGTAGGTACAGGTCCAATTGTGGATGAGTTTGCAGAGGCGTTTGCAGGAAGGGCAATCTACTCGATGGGGGATCTCTACTCAGGGTATGATCAATTTCAGCTTGCAATTGAAAGTAGAGACTTGACAACCATGAGGATGCCTTTGGGTTTGGTAAGGATGTGTACCTTGCCACAGGGCAACCAACTCGGTTGCACATATGATGAATGGGATGAATAAGGTCTTACATGACTTTATTCCTCAAATCACAATGCCTTTCATTGATGATTTGCTTATCAAAGGATGTGAAGAAAGTGACAAAGATGAAGCTTTGGATCTCAAGGGATGTCGCAGGTTTGTGGTCCATCAAATAAATGATTGTGATAAAATTTTGTCTAGGTTGGAAGAAGTGAATCTTACATTGTCAGGGAAAAAGTCTATGTTTGGTGTCAGTGAAGTGCTCATTGTGGGGCACATGTGCGGACCATATGGTAGGAAACCTTGTCCAACAAAGGTTGATGCCATCCAAAGAATGAAAGAAATGTGCACTAGCATCACTGAGGTTAGAAGGTTCCTGGGAGCATGTGTCTTTTATGTTATTTGGATTCTATATTATGCATATGTAGCTGATCCACTTTATCAACTCCTTAGAAATAATCAAAAGTTTAAATGGACACAAGCACATGTAAAAGCCATGAGAAAGCTAAAAGAGTTGTTTCAGTCATCACCAACTTTGAGAAAGGTAGACTATGAGTGTCAAAGGCCAATAATTATGACAGTAGACACCAGTCCTACAGGGATTGGATGGATGTGGTAAGATTTGGAGCAAAGGTACTAAGTGCTCATCAAAGAAAATGTCCATAGATAGAGAGAGAGTTATGGGGTATGGTTACAACCTTGAAAAATGGGAAAGAGTACCTAATTGGTGCATGTGTGGTTGTAGAAATAGATTTTCTACCACTTCTTGGGATAATTACAAGCTGCTCAACGCTAGACATTACTATGTTGCAGTGGATTGCCTACATTAAGTCCGCACATTGCAGGTAAAGACAATACAGTGGAAGATATGCTATCAAGGGCAAGGTATGAAGATGAGTCACAGATGATTGATGAGGGAGATGATGTGGGCACAAAGTACTATTCCATCTCTCATGTCAAAAGTAACAATGTCTGCATGACTAATACACTTGAATTGTTCTTGAAAGATCTTTATGAAGGTGATTGGCTTCTTATTGGAAGCTACTTGAGTACTCTAACCAAACAGGATGATTGGTCTGAACATGAGTTCAAGAGGATACGCGGGAAAGCATATGGTTACTTTTTGAGGGATGGCTACTTGTGGAAGCATCCTAAACAAAAGGGTGCTACACCACAAAGGGTTATATGTAAAAAAGAGACTCAAGTAAAGCTCATGCAAGAGTTTTATGAGAGTCTATGGGATGGACACAGCGATGTGGGCAACCTTCTCCAAGTTGAAAGAAAAATACTGGTGGAAGGGTATGTATAAAGATGTATCTCAATTTGTAGATTCATGTGTAACTTGTCAAATGTATTCAAATGTTCGACATCGTGATGGATTGCACCCTACATATCCACTAGACGTGCACTATAAATGGGTTGTGGATCTAGTCACAATGCCTTTAGGAATCTGGCAGATGAGATACTTGGTTCTTGCACGAGAGGACCTAACTAATCAGGTTGAAGGAAGAGCATTAAGAGCTAAAACCACAGAAGTTGTGTGCAAATTCCTTCTTGATGAGGTGATTTGCCGTTATGGTTGTGTGGGAAAGATCACTGCAGACAGAGGTGAACTAGATGCCGAAGAAGCAAGGGAGTTCTTTTCTAGATTAGGAATCAAGCTTTCTCTTACTACAACTTATAATTCTGAAGGCAATGGAAAGAGTGAAAGAGGGCATCCTCCTATCATCAAAGCTTTGGCCAAGGCTTGTGAAGGAAGAGTTGGTGAGTGGCCAAAATTGTTACCATATGCTTTATGGGCTGATCGTACAACACAGCTCAGTAATTGGCTACATTCCTACGGAGCTAATGTATGGTCAAAAGCCAATACTTCCGATTGAAGATACAATTCCCACATGGAATGTACTACCTTGGCAAGAGGGGCTTAGCAGGGAAGGTCTCCTTGCATTGCACATTAGGAAACTAGAGAGAAGACCTGGAGACATTGAGGCTGCAAAAGAACGACTCAAAAATGCAAGGTTGAAAAAAAAGGACTACTTTGATAAGTGACATCGGCTTAGGAGCAAAGCAATTAACAAAGGTGACTGGGTTTTAGCGTATGATAGTAGCCTTGATAACCTGCACATAGTCATGCCTAAGTTCTCAAAAAGATGGTTTGGACCGTATGTTGTAAAACATGTGCATCAAAATGCTACTTACAGCTTGTCTGAACTAGATGGTACAGAAGTAAAGATTCCCATTGCAGGAAAAAGGATAAAAATGTTTAAGAGAAGAGGAGACAATGATCCAGAAGATGTTGATGAGGAGGAAGACCAAAACATTTGTGAAGATCAAAGTGAAGATGAAGCTTTGGAATCATCCAGTAAAGAAGAAAGCAAGGAATATGTACAAGAGGGCTAATCTTACAAAGAGACAATGTGGCACATACCGGAGGATGTGCACGTTAAGAGGGGATGGATGTCATACTGTGACATTTACATAGCGGGAACACATGCTACAAGAGTTATCTTGTAACTTTATAGATACATAATTATATTTCCTGTAATGTACATATTCATATTTAAGTAATAATATGCTTTCTATCTCATTCTATTATTTATCTCAAGGGTAACCTATTCTTACTTTACCATCAGAAAATACTATGGGAAAGCGTCAATAGCTCCATCTCTTTAACTTGGGGCAAAAAAACATTGATTCTTTATTTCTACTATCTCATTATCATCTCACATCCTAGCTAGATCCTATATCTAAGGTAAACTCCAATATATATATACTCTATGTATTTTTCATATTTTTCTTATATTTCTTTTTAAATAGTTACTAGGAGAGAATCAAATCCTAGTGGGACACTAGGTGGCATGATTTCAAAGATACACTTATTTTAATGCATTATTGCAAGCATGATTGCAAAAATTTGTCAAGGATCAATGTCATGCTTTCATATGGTATGAGGTGTTCTTTGGAATCAAATGAAAGTCTAAGCTAAGGGAACCACAGGAAGACTTTTGTTGTCAGAAATGGACCCTATTTTGATGATTTTTTTACACAAGGTTCCAATCCGAACTAGAAAAATATTTTAAAATGGAAGTCGTAGCTAATGAGCTGAATTTTTTGCTCATATTTTTACTTTTTTTATTTGGAGCCACGGTTGAGGAGATATGATCAAAATACTGGACCCCAGTCTGCCCACATCATGCAGGGACAGCTCATTTCAAGCTTTTTCAGTTTTTGTTCACATCGGCTCTTCTCTTCTTGTGTAAACCCTTGGGGGTTCCCTTCACCTATAAAAGGGTCCTCTTCTTTCTTGAAAGGTACTCAAGCATTCAAGCCATTGATGAGAGGAATTCATGAGCGAGTGAGTAGTAATGTCAAATTATACTTAGCCATTAACATAAGCCCTACACTTTCTCCTAGAGGAAGACTTTCCATTCTTGCACGCTATCCTTGGAAGATCAACTCTAATCAAATAAGGTCTTGGACTTATTCTCCCCTCTTCTCTCTCTCCATCAATAATGGTGCGAAGGGTTTCTCAAGTAAGATGTGTTCTATATTGATGTTTTCTTGATTTCTTGTTGTTTTCTTTTTCATCTCTAATCCTATATATATATATATATATATATATATATATATAATCTCATCGCCTTAACCAATCCTATCTCTCTCATTCTTAGTAATTCATCCTCTCTACAAATTCTAGGTTCTCCTTGCTACAGGTACATCTCTCCCCGCAGTATCCTTATTGCCTACGAGCAAGAATAGGGCTTGGGAGGGAAACTTCTCATCTCTTCACTTCTCTCATATCTACATTTCTCACATACTATCCTAAATGAATAACCCACATGATGATAATTTCTATCACTTTCACTCTGTACGATCTATTAGAATTAATGTATGGATTAGCTGTAAAATACACTTTCAACAACGCATAGTGTTTCTCTTTGGCCCAAAAAGGCTCAATGAAATACTTCTTTCACCGGATCCCATCATACCACCTCTGATAGACTATAACTTTTCTTTTGACGTAAGTGTAGTTATCTTGCTATGAACCAAGAGAATTTGTACACACAATTAATCCCAATCACTAGACAAAACATATATATTATGGTAAGCACAAAACTACAATTCCAAAGAACAATTTGTAGCCTATTTGGTCAGCAAAGATTGAATGCCATTAACTCATCTATTAACCCTTTCATATTACGCATGATACGATATGACCATAGCCTTGATGTTTTCATATTTGTGCTGTTTTGATATTCTCATTTGTGTTCTTTCTTTGAGTGTGTGAGTGCAAGGGAGAAAGAGTGGGGCTTCTTTGATTGCATTTCCTTCCAAACCCTACACTTCATGGCATCTATGGTTTAACTCCTTCATATTGTTTTTTGGAGTTCTCTCACAAACTCTCACAGCCATAAGCCCGGTGCTTTCCTAGCAAGACCGCAAATTTCTTGACAACGTGCTCCGTGATGTGAGCTTTCTCATTTGAGGATATATGCGTGATCTCGTATGGAGCCACTTCCCAATCCCTTTGTGCTTTCCTGTGAGGCATCCTAAGGCCAGTTCTAGGTTGAAAATAGGGTTAAGCAAATGACCAAAGACTGTCGAAAAAGTTGAAAAAATGCAAACTTTGACCATGAAATGAAAAATGAGCACAACTTTGTCAAAACTACCCCAAATTTGACCAAATTTCACCAGTGCATCTAAGATTATTATAGTCACAATGGCATGAAGTCACATTTGAAATCTGGCTCTGAGGTACATGGATCACAATCCATGTTGGGAAACATTTTGAAGATCTGATTATACCACCTGGTAGGGCTCATTTAAGTGATGCCTTGGTCCAAAATTTTTGAGGTTTGGACCACGGATTAGGATCTTAGGTCAATTTTTGGTAATTTTCTTCAGACTTAGAGAATTTGGGCATTTTGGTTTGGATTTTGGGATCCAAATGAATTGATACTTCACGGCTAGGATTTGTGTGATGTTCTAAGCCAAATGATGAAATTTTGTCTCTGATTGGACAAAAAGGTACATGGATCGCGATCCATTACGGAAAGGTTTTGGAGCAACCTTTTGCACACATGTTCCTATTGGTGTTCCTAGCACAGTGGTGAGATTTTTTCAAGTTTGGACTTGTTTTTCTTGTGTTTATTCATTTTTCTAGTTTATGGTCATGTTTGTCTCATCTTGACCATATCTGTTTTTTGGATCCACTTTTGAGCACTTCCTTTGATTAACCTCTGAGTCATGATGATTTATGCTTGAAAATCACTATTTTGCTCAAGTCCTTGCCAAATTTCATCAGATTCTGAATTCATCTGAAAAGGGAAATTGGTGTAGACAATTTGCACCACTTTGTAGGTATCCCTTTTCTTTGCTTTGCCCCTAAATAGATCTTTAGTGTTGCTTCCTCTTGATCCTTGGGTTTTACTCACTTCTTGATTCCCTTTTGTTTTGGGTTGCTTTTAAATAAAGACACAAAAGTTTCCAAAAGCCGGTCTGGTTAGTGTATTAGCTTCATGATCCCATCCTATAAGTCCTATTCCATAGTGTTTTTTTGGAAACCACTTTAACCTTGATAAATTAAAAAATGACCCTTTGCAGACTGAAAGTACCAAATCATTAGGTTTTAATGATTTTAAGGCCTCGTTTTGTGACTATTTTGCCTGGTCAATTATCCTCTTGCATCCTCCAGTCAATGATCCACTTCTGCCCTGATTTTGTCATCAAGGTACATGGATCACGATCCATGTTGGGAAGGATTTTGCAATTTCAATTTGTGGAGTTTGTTTTTGGGCTTGTAAGGATCTCACTGTGCAATTTTTACCGATTTTAGGGTTTGGGGAACATGGATCACGATCCATGTTCCAACCCCTTTTGCAATTGTTTTGCATGGGGTGATTCTGCTAGCTGTCAGGTGTCTACTAAAGGAAGCATTTTGGTTTTGGGCAAGGTTTGAACTCCCCCATTAGCTCTGACAACTTGCAAAATTTCCATCTTGGATTTGATTTGATCTACTGTTTTGGTATTGTTGGTGCAGTGTCAAGCATAAACAAATGTTCTTGTAGGGTTCATGATCATACTTGTCAAATCTGGTGGAGTAAGAGCTACTAAGGTGGTCGCAGCAGGCAAAAACACCGTAAGAATCTCTAAGCTTCTATGGATCTCTCTCTCTCTCTCTCTCTCTCTCTCTCTCTCTCTCTCTCTATGTGTGTGTGTGTGTGTGTGTGTGTGTGTGTGTGTGTGTGTGAGAGAGAGAGAGAGAGAGAGAATGCACTTGGGCTTATTTTACCCAACTTTGACTATATGTTCCCTACCTTTTCGGAATGCCCCATACATACTTACCTACATTGATCATAAATTCTTGTTCATATCATCTGCGGTTAGAACCGTTCTTTGATCAACAAATGGACTTTAATCTACAGTTTTGATCCTTCAGAAGTTGGCTCAAAATCCGTCCTGTGCCAAACATTTTCATCTTTGCCATGTTCAAAGCCCTTACTTTGAAGATTCAGTGTTTGCTCTCAGAAGTCAATTCCGACTTTCCTGGCTCAACTTATTATTTTTTGTTGATTCTTTGTGCTTTTTAGCTTTTTAGTGTTAAAAAGAAAAGAAAATTACCCACCATTATTATTAATTGGTCAAGTTTTTCCAAAATTATTGCAACCCCTCATACATACATATTCTTAGCCCGAAATCTTATTTTTCCTGAATGGTGTCAATATGGCTCATAATTTTGCCAGCTATGAGCTAAAAAATCTCTGAAATTTGATTAAAAAAAAGAAGAAAATCATATATACAAAATGATGAGTATCTTGCTGCTTCCCCCCCCCCCCCCCCCCTTCCTATAGTGAGTCATCCCTGACGAACATGTATCAAAGTGCATGGGTACGAAGTAAGTGTCTATGCATAGCCGTATATTGTGACGGTAGCATGCGAGTGGAAAATATGCATGGGGTAACAAAGTGTGGTGAAAGATGTGGGTTTTGAACCATATGTTCATGGGCTTTTGATGATAAGTTGTTTTGAAGCTGCGTGGTCCGAACAAAAAGAGTTGTAGAAGATGTGCTCGGTCTTTGACAGTGGCACCTAGAAGTTTTGACATTGCCTTGTCTTTTGATTGATGGCTCTTTTTTGGACGCCATTGAAATTGCTTTGATGTGGACTACGAGTTTGAGTTATCCAATGTGCGAGTTGGTTTTTGTTTCCATTTCCGAATGACTTCTTTTGGTTGTTGATGGTGTGATTGTATTGACCCTATTTGCTTGACAAATGTTGGAGCTTTTGGTGGTTGGGTGGGTTGGTTGATGCTGTGTAGGTAGAATTTCACTACAATGTCGTTTGGGTATCCATAATTGCTTCGGATGGGTTTGCATAATGGATTTTTTAACCCATATTTTCCTGACCACCTTTCGAGAGCATCAAGTATTGGAGTAGGGGTTGATTGAAGAGGTTCCCATCGAAAATCTGATTGTACAAATGGCGTGGAAAAAGATTTGTCATCTAGTGAAGCGGTCCGGGGTGAGCAACAAGAAGAGCAACCTCTAGATACCCTTCAAGGCTCCTGTGCTGCTCAATGGGGTTGGGGCACAACACAACACAAACCAAAACAACAAACCCACAGCCAAATCCCAACTACACAAGGGGCACCACCTAGTTTAAGAGCGAACTAGGACGCAAAAGAGGAGAATCATTAGAGCAACCCACAAACAAGCCTGGAATTTACACTAACCCTAACACCAATGGAACACTCTCACACACTAAAACACGAGAGAGAGAGAGAGAGAGAGAGAGAGAGATGGTGCTCGGGCTGCTTTGAAGTGTATCGTTAATGATCAAGCAAACATAAATATATATATGTAAGAAAGAGAGAGAAGGGGGAAGGGGGTGCTTGTTGCACAAATGCCTTCTTACAAATCTGTCATGACCAATCAAAGTCAGGTTAGTATTTGTTCAACATAGCCTGAGTAAATTGCACCACAACACATCACAAGAAAAAAGCCACCCCAATCACTGTCTTAAGGCCAAGGGAGTCCTCTCCACCCTGTCGCCCTCTTACAGCATGTGGGATTTATGGCTAAATTGATAACAATACCCGGAGACAAGCTATCAAGAACTTAAATAAAACACCAAGACACTTACACATCATTATTGTCCATGACTTCACGTTGGAAGGGAGACAAGATATCCATGCTTAGTCCAAATTCACCTCCTTGATTCAGCAAATGTTGGGCTTACACTAGTAGGAGAAATGATAGATTTCCTACCCTCAATTTAATGATCACTCTCCCTTACAATGGCATAGAGTTTCCTTGCTAATCACCCCTAATACAACACATACATATGCCTAATGCCAATGAGATTCCACTCAAGAGCTCCTTCTCAAGAGGTTGAGCTTGGCTTCTCAAGCTATAGCATAGTGCTCTTTCTTCTCCCCCCTTTTTGTGCTAGTTACACCCTCCTTTTATAGCAATTTTGAAGGCTAGGGTTACTCCTCTAACCATGGTTGGGTTAGATTTTCAGCAATTTATCTAATTTCTTTTGCTTGGAATTATCAAGAAGTTGGTTGGGAAAGAGAGAGGAGAGAAATGGAGGTGATAGGACTTTTTATAGTGGGTTAGTGTTAGTAGAGTTAGTATTAATTTACAAATGGAATTGGATATTTACAATGGGAGTATCCATGTAGGATACAAATAAGGAAGAAAAACTCTTAAGAGGTAAGAAAAGGTGGATTTCTTACAAGGTTGATGCTCCAAGTGTCTTGAGTAGGGCCAATTTTGACGCTTGTTGACGGTCCACTAGCTTTGACGGTACATTTTTTCTCCACTCTTGACCTTCCTTGAGAGACAAGGTAATTGAAGCTGAGTAATCAACCACCATGATGCTGTCTTTTAAGAGAAGAGGCTGAATTTTGTGGTTTTTTTGATAGATATGGGTAATTTGGAGAAGGAAAAATGAGACTAGGTGGTCAATTTTGGAATGGAATTGTGTGTGGGAGGTATGAGTTCACCATGGTTTCTCTTATTCTTCAAGGTTGAGGAGAAGGTGAGTAGGGTGTAGAGAGGAGTGGTGAGAGAGGTGGAGATGATGAGTGGAGAAGTGTGTGTGAAAGAGGAAAATGATAAAGTGGAAGAGAGAGTGTGGCTGCATAGCATGGGAAAACTAGGGTCCACTAATAAAATCATAGCTCATAGCATACCTCAAAAAAATTTGAAAAAATTTGAGGCAAAAGTTCAGCCCAGGAGCTACAACTTTTGTTTGTATAACCTTTTCAAATTCGGAGAGCAAGTGAACTTTAAAAATTCAGCAAAATCGATCGTTTTTTTCCACTGCACAAGGTCCTTGTGGGGTCCTTCTTTGGATGATTCTTTTGAATACCTCCAAGAGTGAGCCCTCCATAGTGCATGTATGCATGCCACCTACCCTTGACCTTATTTGGTAGGTCTATAATTGAAGATATTGTTGAGATCATGGTATAAATGAATAGTACAACTAAGAAAATCAAATATTGAGGGGTCTAAAAAATATGTACATGTCAAATATAAATAATATAAGTGGAAAAAATATAAAGGGGTCAAAAGAAATCTCTCTCATTATGAGGCTATCATAAAAAGATAAATATTTTTGGTGTTCTAATTTTTTAGAAAAAAAACAAAATAGATGTAGGAAGGGAAAAATCACAATAGTGAAAAAATATACACATAAATAAAACTAGTTTTTTTGGATTTTTGTTGGGGTGGAGTTACACCAAATATAAGAGAAGCTTACATGAAAATATTTCTATATGGAATAAAGAGTATGAAAAATGGTAAAAAAAATTGTGGTAATGGTGAGGCAATGTACAGAGCATAAATAACACACACCTAGGTAGAAATATTTAAATAAATACCAAAATAATTATAAAAAAATCTTTTATTTAGGCTCTATATACAAAGAAATATTTACATATGTATGGGCCATAATATACTTATATTTTTTATTTTTTTTATTTTTTTTGGCTCAACTAGCCCAATGACTAGCTAATTGAGGGTTTTTTATTTCAGTAAGGAGATATGGGAAAAGTCCCCTAACTCGCACGCACCTATATACAGTGAAAGGGTGAGGGTAACCACAGTGTTTGAGTGATTTGATAGGGTGAGATAACTCACTATGGCAATTACAGAGAACCGAAAACCGGCTATCATTAGCCCTCCCCCAGGATGATGGTATATTCATGTACCATCATAAAGAATCTTTTCCAAAGAGAGTGCTTCAGAGTCCTTGACAAGATCTTCATTGTTTGGCCCCTTGGAATTTTGGTTTGTGTTACACTCATGCTTCATGGAACAATACTTACATGGGATAGTTGCCTTTTGCTCTGGTAGATCCTTTGGTAGAAGGCGACTCAAGTAAGGCTTCAAGCGATAGCTGTTTACCTTCCTGGAGTGCTCTTTCCCATTCAAGTCCATAAGTTGATAGTAACTTGAATTGAAAGCCTTCTTGACTATGTATGGCCCCTGCCATCTTGTTTCAAATTTGGCATCACAACGGTTATCGAGTCGATTGTCATACCTTAGCACAAGATCTCCTTCATTGATGCCTTTGTCCTTCAGTTTCTTGTCAAGCTTCTCCTTTGTCTGTGTGGCTTTCCTCTTATAGCACTCGTATGCTATTTCTCTTTTCCACTCAAGCTCAGCTAAGGTAAGAAGTCGATCCATCCATGCTTCTTGATCATCTTGTGCTGATTTGCCATGAAGTCGCATTGTTGGAATGTTTAGTTCAATTGGTTGTAAAGCCTCTTGACCATAGACCAAGTGAAATGGTGTGAACTCCGTGGCTTCCCTATATGTGGTTCGATACGCCCACAAGGCACCGTCCAAGAAGTCATCCCACAACTTTGTCTTGTTTTTCACCATCTTTCTAATGATGCCTGCAATGACACCATTAGCTTTTTCTACCAAACCATTTGATTGGGGATAGTAGGGTGTACTGTGACGATGTAGAATGTGAAGTTCTTCACAGACTTTTGTGAGCAATCCCTTTCTAAACCCTGGACCATTATCAGAAACAATCTCCAAAGGTGTGCCAAATCTACAACAAATGTGAGTGTAGACGAATTTGCTCACTGTCCTCTCATTTACCTTTGCCACACTTTGTGCTTCCACCCACCTAGTCATATAGTCTACAGCCACTAGAATGTAGAGTTTACCATTTTTTGTCCTACGCAGAGGACCCATAGCATCAATGCCCCACTTTTCAAAGGGTCCATTTGCAAGCACGATTTGCCTTGGACCATAAATCAATCTTCTATTTCCATTTACCTGACAATTGTGACAACTTTTACACCAATGTTGGACATCCACATGTAGACTTGGCCAAACATACCCCGCAAGCAAAATCTTCTTCATAGTTAATTCTTGGGAAAAATGACCACCACATGCCTCTTCATGCAAACCTTTTAGAATGGCTGGAATTTCCGCGATAGTTGGTACTCTTCTGCACACTTTATCCTTCCCTCTTTGGTAGAGGGAGCCTTCTAGAAAGAGATACATGCTTGCCTTCTTCATGAGTCTCCTCTTCTGAGATTTTGTGAAGTCTGGTGGAAACTCACCCTCCAAAATGTAGCCAATGACTCCAATCCCTGGTACCTCAGTTGCTTCACAGCAGTCGCCACCGTGATGACCTGCACTTCTTTCTTTACACATGCAACGGCTTGTTGTGCAAGTAAATCAGCATCTTCATTTTGTTTCCTAGGAATATGATATAATTGCACCTCCTCAAATTGATTAAATAGCCTACGGATGGTATGAACTTTAACCCTTAGTCTTTCATTTTTGCATGCCCAAATGCCTAAAAACTGCTTCACAATGAGAAGTGCATCCCCTTTTACCATGAGACGTTGTATACCATGGCCAATGCATATTTTTAAACCATGAAGTAGTGTGTCATATTCTACTTCATTGTTGCTAGCTGAACTTGGTAGATTGAACTTCTCTTTCATGACCACCTATCCACTTGGGTTGAGCAACACTAGCCCTCCCCCTGCTTTCCTGTGGCTCGACGAAAAGCTCCATCAAAGAACAAGGTAAAAGCATTAGGAATACTTTTTGGTGGTGGCAATGGTAGGGTCTTTACTTCAGGCACCTTAATCTCCTTTTCATGCACCCTATAAGTGAGAATCCCTACCAATTGTGCACGCACACTATCTTCTACCTTGAAAGAGTAGTGAAACTCTTGCAACTCCATAATCCACTTTGAGATCCTAGTACTAAGATTCATTTGAGATGACACCCAAGGGAACAAATTCTCTGCGGTGAGAATTACAAAAGGTTTTGGGAGCAAGTAGGATCTAAACTTTCTCACCGCAAACATGAGAGAAAGCATCATGAGTTCTGCTTCTGTGTAATCTCTCTCCAAAGCATTCATGACCCTACTAGCAAAGTAGATGGGTCGCATCCTTGTACTGTGGGGATCTTGTTGTCGCAACACAGCACCAATTGTTTCCCTTCCAACACTAGAGCTAACAAAGAATGTGTACTCCCAACAAGGAGGCATGAGTGTTGGTAGCTCTGACAAAATGACTTTAATGTTACAAAAATACTCTTCAAGCTCATCAGACCATGCAGATTCTACTTGTTGTGTCAACTTTTGCAAAGGGTGAAGTAACTCCGAGGCTAAGTGAATGAAGCGTGACATATACTTCACCTTTTGAATGAATGAGATGACCTCCTTAAGACTCTTGGGTGATGGTAGCTCAATAAGAGCCTTTGCCTTTGAAGGATCCACTTCAATGCCTTTGTAAGAAACTTTATGACCAAGCAAGATTACTTCATCCTCACCTATATGGCACTTGTCGGGGTTGAGTTGACCTCCCATGTCATAGAGCTTCTTTAAACCTTCTTCTACCCTTTGTAGATGCAATGATTTTGAGCTATAAATACAGAAATCATCAATGAACACCCTAATTGACTTTCCAAAGAATGCTTGAAACACCATATTCATGAAACGTTGGAATGTTGCAGGAGCATTTGTCAGACCAAATGGCATGACTCTAAAAGCATAACAACCCCAAGGAGTGATAAAGGTTGTTTTCAATTGATCCTCCAATGCAATCCCTATTTGAAAGTAACCTGAGTAACCATCGCACATAGTGTACTTCTCATGACCAGCTACCTCATTTAGTATCTCATCCTGGAATGGGAGGGGAAAGTGATCTCTTTTTGTTGCCTCATTGAGGGGACGGTAATCCACACACACCCTCCACTTGCCATTTTTCTTAGGAGTGACAACAACAGGAGAGACCCACTCTGAATTCTCCACTGGATAAATGAAACCTGCTGTTAGAAGCTTTCTTACCTCCTTGAGTAGAGCCTGTTCCTTTATAACTCCTAGCCTTTGTAGCTTCTGAGCTTTAGGTGTGGCCTCAGGCTTTAACTCAATCTTGTGTTGAACAACATCTACCCCACGCACGTCGGTGTAGTCTTTAGCAAAAAGCCTAGGAAACTTCCTGAGCACACATTTGAACTCCTCTCTTTCATCCTTTGTAAGTGTTGTTGATAGCATACCTTCCAGCATCCCTTCATCTTGAACACCTTCGTTCTCTTGAGGACCTACCTCCTCCAAGCCTTGACAAGAGGTCTCTTGGTTGCTTGGCTTAAACCTTACCCCCATGACTTCAATGGAAGACTCCTCTTCAGTAATGCTACTGCTACTTTCTTCTTCTGAAGTGCTATCGGTCCAACCTTCTTCCGTCTCACTTTGAGATGATTCTTCATGGAGCTCCTCTTGGCGTTGCTCCTTCATGTCAAAGACAACCTTCTTATGATTGTCATTCCTACAAATTAATTTCCCACTCTCCCAATCCTGCAAAGCTTGCATTTTCATTAGCCATGGTCTTCCTAGGATAAATGGATAACCACTTTCCTTGGTCGACATAACATAAAAATCCACCGCTTTCTTAATGCCAAAGGCCTCTACAAAGACATTTTTACAAATTCCTACACACCTAGCCTTGCTATTGTTTGACATCTTGACTTTGATTTCAGGTGTCTCATGGATGTGCATGCCTAGTCTTTGGATGAGTCCCTCTGTCATGATGCAAATTTGTGCACCCCCATCCACTAGACCTTTCCTAACCAATCTTCCTTTGATGTAACAGTCTAGCACCGGTTTAATGTCCTCATTCATTTCAGCTTGTGCAATTTTTACAACAGGCATACTCTCTTTTACCTTTCTCCTAGTGCTAATTGCCCTTGTTAAATCCCTCCTAACTTGTGGACATAATGCAAGAAATTGAGGCCATGAAATATCAGGACCCTTACCTCTCATGTCTTCCAACAAGTTGTACGGAGCCATACCATGTCCAAGAGGGAAGTCTTGGAGATTGATACGACGTCGAGTCCTCTTAGCCTCCTTGGTCTCCTTTGCCTTCTTTTCTCGTCCATGGTCACTTTGTGATGTAACTCCTTCTTTGTGATGTAACTCCTTCTTTCTCCTTACCTTTCCCTCGGCCACGCTTAATGCCATTTGCTTCCATGTCAACCTCTCTTGAATTTGTCACCTCTACCACATGCACGTTTGGGTCTGGCAAAGGTGGAACTCCTTCCACCCCTTGTGGAGGTGGTCTTGCTCCATTTGGCCTTTGTATAAGCCGTGGTTGCTGACTAGTTCCTTCACCTGCATTCATCACTGGGTAATTCAAGTTAGGTCTCCCTGGCTCCCCACGGGGCCAAGGACAATTATACATCCCATGTCCAGACTCACCGCAATTCCAACATTGCAAGACTCTCCTAGGTCGTGGGTCTCGCTCTTCAGACTTCTTTGCTTGTCCCTTTGGACCTACAGCTTGTGCAAGGTGAATTGACAAGCTGCTTAAAGATTCATTTAACTTCTCAATCACTTCCGCCGTTACCTCAGGAAGCTCCTTAGATGTTGATGCTTGTGACTTACCTTTGGGTCTAAGACCTTCTATTGGAACCTCCCCCCTTAAGCACTTGAGTTTCCTATATTTCTCAGCAGCCCTAGTTTCAGCTGCATCAAAGGTAGCAGGTGCACCCGCCTCAACTTTTACCTTAAGGTCAGGAAAGAGTCCGGCTATGAACCTCTCCTTCTTTAGAAATTCTGCACCATCACCAGGGTTAGCAACATTTTGTATCCATAGAGCCCAAAGACGTAGAAACTCTTGCTTGTACAAGTAGTAGTCATCTAAGTCTTTTTGCTTATGAGAAACAATGTCTTGCCATAGTTTTTGAGTGTTTTGGGGATCAAAGAAGTATCTCTTAAAACGATTCAAAACTTCTGTGTAATTCCCCTTAACTTTCTCAGGCAAAGAATCAAACCAAGTACTAGCATCTTTCCTAAGGACCACCTCAAACATTTCTACATGTTCTTGATCAGTTACTATCCTCTTGATACGGCAAGACATCTTGAAATTCGCTAGAAATAATTCTGCATCCTCTCCAGGCTCTCCAAAGAAAAGAGGATATCCAGACATTTGGCGTTGGCTCTCCATTGAATTGATTTCAAAGTGACGCGTTTTTGTTTTTTCTTTCTTTAAAAGATTTACACAATAATATTTTTTAAATTGCAATCTATTCTACAACAAAATAAAAATATTCACATCAAATGACCTATGATAATCAATAAGAGGTAGAATGACAGGGTTTGGTGACGCGAGAATTTCTCCTACTCTTTGGGCACCAAACATGAATACCATACGTTGTTGAAAATGGATTTTTCTACTAATTGCAATGTTTACTCTAATGTGTGGAGTGAAATGAAAGGGAAAAATCTGTATTCCTGGGCCATTATCCATGGTCTATGCATGACCTAATTCTTAAAACAAAACAAAAATATAGACGTCCAAACTAAGGTCGTACCTAATGAGAGGCAAAATAAAAGGATTTACTGATGCGTTTATCTCTACCAACCTAAGAGGACCTAAAATTCTACGAATTACTCGCTGAAATTGCAGCTTAACTAACAATTATGTGTACCTTTTGCCTTGCAATGGGAATGAAGGGATCATACAAATTCTCGTGATTCATGCAAGCTACTTGATTATGCTAAAGGTTGAGCCTTCACAAAACATACACAAACCGATCCTCAGTGGGGGCACCAATTTGAAGCGGTCCGGGGCGGGCAACAAGAAGAGCAACCTCTAGACACACTTCAAGGCTCCCGTGCTGCTCAATGTGGCTGGGGCACAACACAACACAAACCAAAACAACAAACCCACAGCCAAATCCCAACTACACAAGGGGCTCCACCTAGTTTAAGAGCGAACTAGGACGCAAAAAAGGAGAATCGTTAGAGCAACCCACAAACAAGCAAGGAATTTACACTAACCCTAACACCAATGGAACACTCTCACACACTAAAACACGAGAGAGAGAGAGAGAGAGAGAGAGAGAGAGAGAGAGAGGTGAGAGAGAGATGGTGCTCGGGCTGCTTTGAAGTGTATCGTTAATGATCAAGCAAACATAAATATATATATGTAAGAAAGAGAGAGAAGGGGGAAGGGGGTGCTTGTTGCACTAATGCCTTCTTACAAATCTGTCATGACCAATCAAAGTGAGGTTAGTATTTGTTCAACATAGCCTGAGTAAATTGCACCACAACACATCACAAGAAAAAAGCCACCCCAATCACTGTCTTAAGGCCAGGGGAGTCCTCTCCACCCTATCACCCTCTTACAACATGTGGGATTTATGGCTAAATTGATAACAATACCCGGAGACAAGCTATCAAGAACTTAAATAAAACACCAAGACACTTACACATCATTATTGTCCATGACTTCACGTTGGAAGGGCGACAAGATATCCATGCTTAGTCCAAATTCACCCTCCTTGATTCAGCAAATGTTGGGCTTACACTAGTAGGAGAAATGATAGATTTTCTACCCTCAATTTAATGATCACTCTCCCTTACAATGGCATAGAGTTCCCTTGCTAATCACCCCTAATACAACACATACATATGCCTAATGCCAATGAGATTCCACTCAAGAGCTCCTTCTCAAGAGGTTGAGCTTGGCTTCTCAAGCTATAGCATAGTGCTCTTTCTTCTCCCCCCTTTTTGTGCTAGCTACACCCTCCTTTTATAGTATTTTTGAAGGCTAGGGTTACTCCTCTAACCATGGTTGGGTTAGATTTTCAACAATTTATCTAATTTCTTTTGCTTGGAATTATCAAGAAGTTGGTGGGGAAAGAGAGAGGAGAGAAATGGAGGTGATAGGACTTTTCATAGTGGGTTAGTGTTAGTAGAGTTAGTATTAATTCACAAATGGAATTGGATATTTACAATGGGAGTATCCATGTAGGATACGAATAAGGAAGAAAAACTCTTAAGAGGTAAGAAAAGGTGGATTTCTTACAAGGTATGAGTTCACCATGGTTTGTGTTTGGGAGGTATGAGTTCACCATGGTTTCTCTTATTCTTCAAGGTTGAGGAGAAGGTGAGTAGGGTGCAGAGAGGAGTGGTGAGAGAGGTGGGGATGATGAGTGGAGAAGTGTGTGTGAAAGAGGAAAATGATAAAGTGGAAGAGAGAGTGTGGCTGCATAGCATGGGAAAACTGGGGTCCACTAATAAAATCATAGCTCACAGCTCGTAGCTCAAAAAAAGTTTAAAAAATTTGAGGCAAAAGTTCACCCCACGAGCTACAACTTTTGTTTGTATTACCTTTTCAAATTCGGAGAGCAAGTGAACTTTAAAAATTCAGCAAAACCGATCGTTTTTTTCCACTGCACAAGGTCCTTGTGGGGTCCTTCTTTGGATGATTCTTTTGAATACCTCCGAGAGTGAGCCCTCCATAGTGCATGTATGCATGCCACCTACCCTTGACCTTATTTGGTAGGTCTATAATTGAAGATATTGTTGAGATCATGATATAAGTGAATAGTACAACTAAGAAAATCAAATATTGAGGGGTCTAAAAAATATGTACATGTCAAATATAAATAATATAAGTGGAAAAAATATAAAGGGGTAAGATAAATATTTTTGGTGTTCTAATTTTTTAGAAAAAAAAACAAAATAGATGTAGGAAGGGAAAAATCACAATAGTGAAAAAATATACACATAAATAAAACTAGTTTTTTTGGATTTTTGTTGGGGTGGAGTTACACCAAATATAAGAGAAGCTTATATGAAAATATTTCTATATGGAATAAAGAGTATGAAAAATGGTAAGAAAAATTGTGGTAATGGTGAGGGAATGTACAGAGCATAAATAACACAAACCTAGGTAGAAATATTTAAATAAATACCAAAATAATTATGAAAAAATCTTTTATTTAGGCTCTATATACAAAGAAATATTTACATATGTATGGGCCATAATATACTTATATTTTATATATATATATATTTTTTTGGCTCAACTAGCCCAATGACTAGCTAATTGAGGGTTTTTTATTTCAGTAAGGAGATATGGGAAAAGTCCCCTAACTCACACGCACCTATATACAGTGAAAGGGTGAGGGTAACCACAGTGTTTGAGTGATTTGATAGGGTGAGATAACTCACTATGGCAATTACAGAGAGCCGAAAAACGGCTATCACTAGCATGAGTTGTAAGGTATTATCCTGCCAATTTGGTGTGTCTTTATAAGTGTGTATCCATGGAACTCCTTGAATAAGTGCTTCATTAAGGTGTGTATCCGCAACCACATGAAATTGATGAGGATAGATTGTTCCATCAACAGTGATTGGTAAATTGACATGTCCCAAGTTGTTCAGTGTTTCTTTGTTGGCCACTTTGAACCCAATAGTGTTTGGTGATAGAGGTTCTCTTGTCAATTTCACAAAGGTGGAATAGTTGACAATATTTGCTCTTGCCCCAGTGTCCACTAATGCTCACTCGGTGGTACCATCATCAAGTTGCAACAAAATTTGTAGATCGATGCCACCTTACCATGTAGGCTCCGTTTATATGGATTCTATGGAGGAGAATTGATGCAATTGTTTTGTTGGCAATTTATCTGAAGGTTTGCTAGCTCCTTCTGCTTTATTATTCTGATCTTGGCCTCTTGTTTAGCCTGCTCCTGAATATCATTGGCTCAACTTCGTCGTTGGTCTGCTGCTTGAGTTGTTTGGAGTTCTTCTAGTGTCAGTGGGAGAAGATATTTCTTTAACCTGCAGCCACTCATCCAATTAGGCATCTCCTCACCTACCAGTGTTGCAAGCGTGCTGGTGCCACTTTGTGATATATCATGTATTACAAAAGGCCACATCCCTCACTTTTTGAGTTTTTTGGAGTGTTGCTTTAGGATATACACCAAAACGTAATCCCCTTTTTGAAACTCCTTGCTAATCACATGTTGATCATGGAAAGCTTTCATTTGTCATTTTTGAGCATGTATACCTGCTACTGCTCTTATTTTGGTTTCATCTAATTGCTCCAAGATATCTAGTCTTTCAAATAGCTTGTGTCCCGTCCATCCTAATTGTGTTGCGACTCGAAGCATGTTAATCAAGAACTCCATGGGTAGAATTGCATTAATCCTGAACACAAGGTTAAAAGGAGTGGTTCCTATGGAAGTTTTAAATGCTACCCTATAAGCCCATAATGTTGAGTGTAGCTTCTAGTCCCAATTGGTTCTTGAGTCACTCACTATTTTGGTGAGCACCGTGCATAAGGTTTTATCGGTACTCTCGACTTGTTCATTAGCTTGGGGGTGATAGGGTGCTATAGTTTCAAAAGATAATCTATTGTGAAATCAAACTCAAGCAATATGATAAACCAACGAACAATCCTTCTAGTGTTGCAAGGTTTGTTTACCAGATATAACAGTGCTTGGTGATCTACGAAGAAAACAAACCTGTTCACAAGAAGGTAATGTCTAAATTGTTTGACAGCATTTATCATTCCTAGACCTTCTCTCTCCATAGTGGTATAATTTTTCTCTAAGTTGTTTAGCTTCCTACTAGAGTAGCAAATGGGAAAATTAATTTTGTTCTCTCTTGGATGGGCTAATACGCACCTATGGCATAGGCTGATGCGTCTACATGAACATGGAAGATCTTGTTCCAATGAAGGGCTTGCAAAATTGGAGCAGAAATTAATCCCTACTTCAATTTGTGAAAAGAATTCTTACATTCTTCCGTCCACTCAAACTTAGTAATTAGGGCATACAGAGGCTTAGCTATTAAAACATACATGTATATGAAGCGCCTATAATACTCACAATGTCCCATAAATGCCTCACTTCCTTCATTTTTGTTGGTCTTGATAGTGAAACAATTGTTTGTATCTTATCCTGATCAGTGGAAATCCCATTTTTGGACACAACGTGGCCCAATATTTTACCTTGTCTTACCATTGATCCGAGCCTATCACAAATTTTTGTTTATCATATTTTGTTGGTTTTCCTTGCTTCTAGAGGTTTACAATAAAAGAAAGAGTGAGAACAACCTCTTGGAAAAATTTTTAAAAAAATGATTTTTTCTTGACTAGTTCACCGGAGGTGAAAGGTAGAGGGAGAACCTAGTGGTAAAGGGAAGGGAAAATATGTAAATGTGAAAAGAAAAGATATGATGTGGTTGTGGAGCCATGCACCCATGATTCAAGGGTCATGAGTGGCTCATATCATCATGGCTTTGGAGCCATATGATGATTCAAACAAATGGGACCCAAGTGGAAGACTTGGTAAAGGAAGAAACTAGGCACATGATTTTGTTGAATTTTTAAAAAATACTTCCACTCTGATCCAAGAAAAGTTGTCTTCATCAAAGTTGTAACTGACAAGCTGAAGATTCTGGCCATATTTTTTTAATAATTTTTGCATCTACGGTCTAGGAGATATGGCCAAAATGGTGGACGCCAATTTTTTCAACTGTGGTGGAGACCACCCCCCTACCTTTACACACACACACCCTTCCTTTTCCACATTGAGACCTTCTTTAAAATCAGCTATTAGTCTTCTCACCCTCCTCTCCTTCCTCCTCTCTCTCAAGCTCAAAAACCCATCAAAGTTCCTCTTCTAATCACCTCTCAAGTCATGCTTAATCTTGTTGTAATTCATAAGTTCTCATTCAACCCCTTTCTATTATTACTAGATATGTATTGATTTTATGTAGATTCTTTACATTTTAAAATAAGGAAGCTCTTGGACTCAAGCTATGGAGGAAGGAGTGAAGACAACACAAGTGATGATGGAGCTAATTGGTCAACAAATCACTTGGAAGGAGCTTCTTCATTGGTTGAATGTCCCTAATCAAGCTTCATTTGTACAAATTACACTTGTATCTTAACCTCACTCCTAATCACTCTCTTTCCTATATAAAGAGGCCTTCCCCTTTGTAATTTCAAGCCTCCCTCAGCCCATTGAGCCTTTGTATCACTCACCATGAGCCCATAAGCTCATTCATTCACTCTATTCTTGCACATCCTAGAGTGCAAATTGTTTAATGCTAGTAACCTCTCCTCCTCTTACTTATGTTAATTAAGAGAAATGTTTTATATGCGTGTGAGAGTGCGTGATGTGATCTTGGCTAATCCTTGAGTGACTGTTTGGTAATCTATATGCTATTTGTGTTGGGAGTGTTTGAAGTCATCCATTCCTTGTACACACACCACAGTTAATGCTTCATTCATAGTGATCTCTCTCTCTCTCTCTCTCTCTCTCTCTCTCTCTCTCTCTCTCTCTCTTTGTGTAGCGGTCCTAGTCCACGCTTCCAAGACTAGGTGGTGCCCTCATTTCATTTCCCTTGTGGCGCAATGGAGTTTGTTTTGGTGTAGAGGCCGCCATTCCAAATTTCCTTCGTCATAAATTGGTGCCCCCACGGAGGAGTTCTCAAGCAGCGCTCTATCAATCCTATGAAGGAAGATCCATCAAATTCTCCGAGACTTCCACTATGGTCTCCCCAAGAAGCTCGAGAAAAGAAGCGTCTTTATCGATAAACGGCACGTATGCGGGTAAAGAGAGTTAACTACACACACCCTTCTTTGCTTCAAGGAAAATCTTGTAGTCATCAAGTCCCTAGGTCAAAAAATTGTGTTGAGTGCTTTGTGGCTAGTGTGAAGACACTCCCTTTGAAGCCTCGACTTCAGGTGGTGAAAGCACTCTCAAACTCGGGTATTAACAAGTTTTTGGAGGGGGAGCTACACATCAATGTGGTGCGGTATTGGCAAGAGGCTACATATGGTGATGCACTCCAACTACTACTAGCAAGAAGGCTCAAGGTGGTTGAGAGGGTAGCCATCGAACCCTATGAACTCTACAAAGCTGAAGATGGTCACACCAAAGCTAGGCTAATCACTGGTGAGCAAATTCTTTGCATCTCTCAAATGGTGGGATCCAAGAGAGCTCAACTTCAATGAAGTGCTTCATGGAAGTTTGTAATTAATGCACCAATGAATAATCCCATTTTCTACAACTTTCAATCAGTTCAGAATATTAGGGTGAATGTGCGCATTGATAGAAAGATTTTTTTCCAACAAAGATTGGTCTTCTATTTTGGAGCTGAGAGGTTGAGAGAGATATTGCTGTCCCCTGACCCTATAATATTTCCCATTTTGGAGTATAATGTATCTTTTGATGTTCACATCTTCATCTTGCTTTAAGCATACTCCATGAATCATAGGGATTTATATGGACCTTTCCAACCTCTTGCTAGACAAACTGTGCATATAATAGCTAGCACAAAGCTTAGGTTCCAAAACATCATAAGGGACTTACTAGGCCCTCGTCGTCTAGCTGAGATTAATGCATCTATCAATCCATTTATTCTACCCTTAATAAGATATGATTTGGGCCTAGACATTTTCATCTTTGTGCTGTATTGAGAGGAAGGCAACCCACTTTTATGATGGCTTTCCCAAAAAATTTTGGGCGTAGTGGGGAAAATGCTGGGGATTTTTTGGATAACTTGGAGATGGCTTTCCTTGTCTCCGGGAGGGATGACGAAGCATTGAAATTGAGAGCTTTTCCTTTGGTGCTCAAAGAAGAAGCTAGGGTATGGTTCCAGGCTCTAGATCCAACCCAAAGAATTGATTGGGAGGGATTGAAGGTGGCTTTCCTACGAAGATTTCAACGAGCTAATTCGGCAGAAGAACTATGGCAACGGCTTCTGTCCCTTCATCAAGTTGACCCTCATGGTTATGCAACCTATGAGGAACGTTTTCTGAAACTTTGGGGGCAATGGTCAGACTCACTAAACCCTGGTGAGCGAGCTCCCAATTGCCTCCAAAAGGATCGATTTATCTCAGGTTTGTACCCCTTGCTAAGGGAGAAGGTAAAGGGCAAATTTCCAAATGCTTTTGAAGATGCCTTAAGAATTGCTAGGGAAAAGAATAGAAAGATTCTCTATCAAGCCCAAGCTGGCCAGCTAGCTTTGGAAGGCAATATCACAACTATGGAAGCTTCTCACATACCTCCAAATGTGCCTAATGCACCAGACCTCAATAGAGGTCAACAAGAAGATATGCTCCAACAAATAAACAATCTCACAAACCAGCTAGAGGGGTTGAGAGTAAATCTTGTGCAGGGTGCAAGAAGGCCTATTGAGGGAAATGGTGGGAATCGGCCACCAATGCGACGTCAAGCAAGGGAAATGTTGTGTTACAATTGTGGGGAAATTGGCCACGGCATGTATAATTGCCCTCATCCCAGAAGATATGACTACCCTGTCAGAGGTCCTCGACAACAAGTAAGTCCACCCCGTGCTAGAGCTCAAGCACAAGAGCAACCGCAACCTCAAATTTTGCAGCCACCTCGTGCTCAAGCTCAAGCCCCTGCTACTCAACCAAATGTGAGCATCATAAGGATGGAGGAGGTCCTCAAGGGCAGAAGCAACCAGGAAGAAATAGCTAAAGGGAAGATGAAGATAGATGAAGTGGCTACAATGCCTATCAAACGTGTGCGTGTCCAAGATGAAGTAGGTAAAGAAACAAGCAAGGATGCAAGCAATGAAGCAAGTACATCTCGTGCAACTAAAGATGAAGCCAAGAAGAGAAAGACCCGTACTAGGTCTCAAATTGACATCTCTGATTTCCCTATGGGATCTCGGACACAACCTTATGACTTGACAGCTGATGTGAGTTCTCAAGGACCAAAGATTACTTGGCCACAACTACTTCATATCTCCCCAAAGCTTCGACGACAATGGTCAAAAATGGTGAGCACGAGGGCAAAGCGAAGTAAGCTAGTAAGTGTAATCAAAGCATATGGTCTCAAGGATATAGTGCCTTTGGTGGAGGCTCAAATCAAGGGACAACGGATTCCAAAAACTTACATTGACAGTGGAGCAGAGGTTTGTGTCATGACAGAAAAGCTAATGCATCAATTGGGTTTAGAGGTAATGGAATCATCAAACTTTAGGGCAAAAATGGCCAATAATGTCTCTGTCACTTGTGTGGGTGTAGTGAAAACTTTGAGAGTTTCTGTTTTTGGAATCACTACAGAGGTTGATGCTTATGTGATGCCAGTAAAGGGAGAAGGATACCCCCTTATTTTAGGACAACCTTGGCTCACGGGTATAGGAGCTAGGCAAGATTGGGCAACAGGAGACTTGGAGTTGAGGCCTCGCATGGGTGGCCATAGTCGGAAGGTGGTTTATAACCTAAAGAATGGGCGACAAGAGAACCTTGAACTAGAGACGTCAGCTGATGAGTGGAGCTCAAGTGGATGCTCCTCATCCATGGACGAGGAAGAGAGTTCAAGTGAAGAGAGTGATAGCACTCTCGAAGTCATGGGCGTCACCATAAAGGAAACTACCTCATCAGAAGACAACCCAAGGATCCAAATGAAGAATGTGTGGGATGCCAGCCTAGAGGAGATGTTATCCAAGGATATAAAGGAAGAAGAAAAGGAGGGTTATGTAAATGTTCTCAAGAAGCATGCATCATTGTTTATTTCTGATTACACTCACATTACAGGTGTCACTGCAGTGAAGCATCATATCCATCTAAAAGAAGGGAGCAAGCCAGTAGTACAAAAACTAAGAAGATTAGGAGTTGTGCAACAAAATGCACTGTTGTCTGAGGTGAAGAGACTCTTAGAAGCAGGATTCATATACCCAGTAGAAGATTCAGAATGGGTCTCCCCAGTAGTGGTGAGGCCAAAGAAGAATGGTAAATGGCGAGTGTGCGTGGATTACAAGCCACTAAATGCTGCAACAAAGAGGGACCACTTCCCTCTCCCATTTCAAGATGAGATTCTAAATGAAGTAGCAGGCCATGAGAGATACACAGTGTGTGATGGCTACTCTGGCTACTTTCAAATACGCATTGCAGAGGAGGACCAGAAAAAGACTACTTTCATCACACCATGGGGATGTTTTGCATTTCGAGTCATGCCTTTTGGTCTCACCAACGCTCCAGCCACCTTTCAACGATTCATGAACATGGTCTTCCAACCTTACTTTGGTAAGTCCATAAGGGTTTTCATAGATGACTTTTGTATTTATAGCTCCAAAAGTATGCATCTCGGCAAGATTGATGAAGGATTTACTCGTTTAGCTAAGCTGGGTGGACAACTAAACAAGGACAAATGTCACATTGGGGAAAGCAAGGTTACACTATTAGGGCATGTAGTGTCCATTGATGGAATCGAGGTAGATCCTGAAAAGATAGAAACATTGCTAAATCTACCTTCCCCAACTTCCATCAAACAATTAATCTCCTTCTTGCAAAAGCTAAGATATTTGAGTAGATTCATACACTTACTCTCCCAAGTGATATTTCCTCTACAACAGCTGACTCGTCAAGAGACGCTTATTTGGAGTGAAGAAAGTGAAGGGCATTTTAGAGAGATTAAAAAAATGTTAGGGTCACTCCCTGTAATCCTCCAACCTTGTTGGGAAGAAACATTCTTTGTAAACCCTAGTGTGGGAGAAGAATCCATTGGTGCTGCCCTCCTACAAAAAGATCCAAAAACCTCCTTTATGAGGCCTGTGTATTTTGCTAGCCGCCTCATGGAAAACACAGAGAAGGCCTACACCCTAATGGAACAGCTAGTGTTAGCTCTCATGTTTGCGGTAACCAAATTTCGGCCATACTTGCTGCCGAAGAGGTTTGTAATTATCACTGTGGAGGATATGTTTCCCTATGCACTACAACATATGGAAATCTCTGACAAAATAGCAAAGTGGGTGGTGCGACTTCAAGAGTTTGATTATACAATACAGGTTGAAAGAACAACTCGAGCATGCTTAGCCGACATTTTAACAAACAAGTGCTATGAAAAAGTTTGCCATTTGAAGAGAAAGGAACTTCCACCACCTCCAGCTGTAGAGGCTTTGGTCAATGATTATAGCCTCTACTTTGATGGAGCATACAAGAGAACCAAGGATAAGGCAGCTGCAGGCATCGTGGTCTTATCCCCATTGGGAGAGAGGATCCATGGTGAAGGGATCACTCTAGAAGATGTCCACTCCAACAATGAAGCAGAATATCATGCTCTAATTCATGGCCTTTGTTGGTGCCTCGATAATTCAATTAAGAGATTAAACGCTTTTGGTGACTCCATGCTTTTGGTAAGGCAAATGCAAGGTACATGGGCTTGCAAAAATGCCCATCTCTCTACTAAAATGAGAGAAGCAAAAGCTCTTATGAGGAGATTTAGGGAGGCACAAGTACATCATGTACCAAGAGACCAGAACAAGGATGCAGACCACCTAGCATCATCAAAGTTAAATGAGTCAATAGTGGGAGCAGTGGCCATCAAACTTCCACTTCAGCAAGGCAAGGAGGACTTGGAAGATATTATGCACATTCTGGAGCAAGGAGAGGCTCCTAAACACTTGAATGCAGGGGAAAGGCGATGGTTAGCTAGGAAGGCTACCAGGTATCGCATAGTAAATGATGACTTGTATTGTCTTGGTAAGGATAGTGTGCTTAGGAAAGTTCCTTTGAAGAGTGAAATTGAAGAGATTTTAAAAGCTTGTCACGATGATATGTGCGGAGGACACTTTGCACACGACGTCACTAGTAGAAAGGTTCTACAAGCTGGGTTTACTTGGCCAAGTCTTCATCGTGATGTCAAATATTGGTGTCAAACATGTGATGAATGTCAGAAAGCAGGACCACGACGGCTCATAGCTGAACCTCAGAACCCAATAAAGGTATATGGGCCCTTTGAGAAGTGGGGAATTGATGCCATAGGGCCTCTACCACGCACTCAGTCAGGTAAAGAGTACATCATCATGGGAGTAGACTACATGACTAGATGGGCTGAGGCTATGCCGACCAATAGAATTACTGCTAAGGATGTGAGTCAGTTCATCTTTGACCACATTTGTTGCCGGTTTGGCACCCCTCTTGAAATACTATCTGATAGAGGACCAGGGTTTAGAGCAGACTTGGTAGGAGAACTCATGAAGAAGCTAAATATTCAGCATCAACACTCTACTCCTTACTACCCTCAGTGCAATGGTTTGGTGGAAAAGGTAAATGGAATCATTTGCAAAATTCTCACCAAACAGGTACATGCCAGGCGCCAAGATTGGGACAAACACCTGAATGGAGCTCTATGGGCCTATAGAACCTCCTTCAAAACCACATTAGGGTACACACCCTTTCATTTGGTTTATGGAAAGGAGGCGCTTTTGCCCATTGAAGTGAAGTTAACAAGTCTTCGAATATTGGGTAGCCAGGTAGGCTCTCAAAAGGAGAAAGTACATCAAAGGATCATGGATCTAGAGAGGCTGCAATTGGATCCTGAAGAAGCCATCAACCACTATTCTCAAGAAGCAGAGAAGTGCAGAGAAAAGTTCAACAAAAAGCTAGCATCCAAAGACATCAAAAAGGGATCTCTGGTGCTTCGATATGACAATCGCTTCGACACTCGTAAGGATGGAAAGTTTCTTTTCCGATGGGAAGGCCCGTTCTTGGTCACCAAAAAGTTCAAAAATGGCTCTTACAGACTTCAAGACATTGATGGTAAAGTGCACAAGACCAGGACAAATGGATGGCGTCTAAAGACTTATAACATCAGGATAAGGTCAGCTCAAGATCAAAGAAAGTAGGCTAGAGGCATAAATACCCCTAGCCAGGTTTGGGGGGGCTATGATCCGAGCCTATCACAAATTTTTGTTTATCATATTTTGTTGGTTTTCCTTGCTTCTAGAGGTTTACAATAAAAGAAAGAGTGAGAACAACCTCTTGGAAAAATTTTTAAAAAATGATTTTTTCTTGACTAGTTCACCGGAGGTGAAAGGTAGAGGGAGAACCTAGTGGTAAAGGGAAGGGAAAATATGTAAATGTGAAAAGAAAAGATATGATGTGGTTGTGGAGCCATGCACCCATGATTCAAGGGTCATGAGTGGCTCATATCATCATGGCTTTGGAGCCATATGATGATTCAAACAAATGGGACCCAAGTGGAAGACTTGGTAAAGGAAGAAACTAGGCACATGATTTTGTTGAATTTTTAAAAAATACTTCCACTCTGATCCAAGAAAAGTTGTCTTCATCAAAGTTGTAACTGACAAGCTGAAGATTCTGGCCATATTTTTTTTATAATTTTTGCATCTACGGTCTAGGAGATATGGCCAAAATGGTGGACGCCAATTTTTTCAACTGTGGTGGAGACCACCCCCTACCTTTACACACACACACCCTTCCTTTTCCACATTGAGACCTTCTTTAAAATCAGCTATTAGTCTTCTCACCCTCCTCTCCTTCCTCCTCTCTCTCAAGCTCAAAAACCCATCAAAGTTCCTCTTCTAATCACCTCTCAAGTCATGCTTAATCTTGTTGTAATTCATAAGTTCTCATTCAACCCCTTTCTATTATTACTAGATATGTATTGATTTTATGTAGATTCTTTACATTTTAAAATAAGGAAGCTCTTGGACTCAAGCTATGGAGGAAGGAGTGAAGACAACACAAGTGATGATGGAGCTAATTGGTCAACAAATCACTTGGAAGGAGCTTCTTCATTGGTTGAATGTCCCTAATCAAGCTTCATTTGTACAAATTACACTTGTATCTTAACCTCACTCCTAATCACTCTCTTTCCTATATAAAGAGGCCTTCCCCTTTGTAATTTCAAGCCTCCCTCAGCCCATTGAGCCTTTGTATCACTCACCATGAGCCCATAAGCTCATTCATTCACTCTATTCTTGCACATCCTAGAGTGCAAATTGTTTAATGCTAGTAACCTCTCCTCCTCTTACTTATGTTAATTAAGAGAAATGTTTTATATGCGTGTGAGAGTGCGTGATGTGATCTTGGCTAATCCTTGAGTGACTGTTTGGTAATCTATATGCTATTTGTGTTGGGAGTGTTTGAAGTCATCCATTCCTTGTACACACACCACAGTTAATGCTTCATTCATAGTGATCTCTCTCTCTCTCTCTCTCTCTCTCTCTCTCTCTCTCTCTCTCTTTGTGTAGCGGTCCTAGTCCACGCTTCCAAGACTAGGTGGTGCCCTCATTTCATTTCCCTTGTGGCGCAATGGAGTTTGTTTTGGTGTAGAGGCCGCCATTCCAAATTTCCTTCGTCATAAATTGGTGCCCCCACGGAGGAGTTCTCAAGCAGCGCTCTATCAATCCTATGAAGGAAGATCCATCAAATTCTCCGAGACTTCCACTATGGTCTCCCCAAGAAGCTCGAGAAAAGAAGCGTCTTTATCGATAAACGGCACGTATGCGGGTAAAGAGAGTTAACTACACACACCCTTCTTTGCTTCAAGGAAAATCTTGTAGTCATCAAGTCCCTAGGTCAAAAAATTGTGTTGAGTGCTTTGTGGCTAGTGTGAAGACACTCCCTTTGAAGCCTCGACTTCAGGTGGTGAAAGCACTCTCAAACTCGGGTATTAACAAGTTTTTGGAGGGGGAGCTACACATCAATGTGGTGCGGTATTGGCAAGAGGCTACATATGGTGATGCACTCCAACTACTACTAGCAAGAAGGCTCAAGGTGGTTGAGAGGGTAGCCATCGAACCCTATGAACTCTACAAAGCTGAAGATGGTCACACCAAAGCTAGGCTAATCACTGGTGAGCAAATTCTTTGCATCTCTCAAATGGTGGGATCCAAGAGAGCTCAACTTCAATGAAGTGCTTCATGGAAGTTTGTAATTAATGCACCAATGAATAATCCCATTTTCTACAACTTTCAATCAGTTCAGAATATTAGGGTGAATGTGCGCATTGATAGAAAGATTTTTTTCCAACAAAGATTGGTCTTCTATTTTGGAGCTGAGAGGTTGAGAGAGATATTGCTGTCCCCTGACCCTATAATATTTCCCATTTTGGAGTATAATGTATCTTTTGATGTTCACATCTTCATCTTGCTTTAAGCATACTCCATGAATCATAGGGATTTATATGGACCTTTCCAACCTCTTGCTAGACAAACTGTGCATATAATAGCTAGCACAAAGCTTAGGTTCCAAAACATCATAAGGGACTTACTAGGCCCTCGTCGTCTAGCTGAGATTAATGCATCTATCAATCCATTTATTCTACCCTTAATAAGATATGATTTGGGCCTAGACATTTTCATCTTTGTGCTGTATTGAGAGGAAGGCAACCCACTTTTATGATGGCTTTCCCAAAAAATTTTGGGCGTAGTGGGGAAAATGCTGGGGATTTTTTGGATAACTTGGAGATGGCTTTCCTTGTCTCCGGGAGGGATGACGAAGCATTGAAATTGAGAGCTTTTCCTTTGGTGCTCAAAGAAGAAGCTAGGGTATGGTTCCAGGCTCTAGATCCAACCCAAAGAATTGATTGGGAGGGATTGAAGGTGGCTTTCCTACGAAGATTTCAACGAGCTAATTCGGCAGAAGAACTATGGCAACGGCTTCTGTCCCTTCATCAAGTTGACCCTCATGGTTATGCAACCTATGAGGAACGTTTTCTGAAACTTTGGGGGCAATGGTCAGACTCACTAAACCCTGGTGAGCGAGCTCCCAATTGCCTCCAAAAGGATCGATTTATCTCAGGTTTGTACCCCTTGCTAAGGGAGAAGGTAAAGGGCAAATTTCCAAATGCTTTTGAAGATGCCTTAAGAATTGCTAGGGAAAAGAATAGAAAGATTCTCTATCAAGCCCAAGCTGGCCAGCTAGCTTTGGAAGGCAATATCACAACTATGGAAGCTTCTCACATACCTCCAAATGTGCCTAATGCACCAGACCTCAATAGAGGTCAACAAGAAGATATGCTCCAACAAATAAACAATCTCACAAACCAGCTAGAGGGGTTGAGAGTAAATCTTGTGCAGGGTGCAAGAAGGCCTATTGAGGGAAATGGTGGGAATCGGCCACCAATGCGACGTCAAGCAAGGGAAATGTTGTGTTACAATTGTGGGGAAATTGGCCACGGCATGTATAATTGCCCTCATCCCAGAAGATATGACTACCCTGTCAGAGGTCCTCGACAACAAGTAAGTCCACCCCGTGCTAGAGCTCAAGCACAAGAGCAACCGCAACCTCAAATTTTGCAGCCACCTCGTGCTCAAGCTCAAGCCCCTGCTACTCAACCAAATGTGAGCATCATAAGGATGGAGGAGGTCCTCAAGGGCAGAAGCAACCAGGAAGAAATAGCTAAAGGGAAGATGAAGATAGATGAAGTGGCTACAATGCCTATCAAACGTGTGCGTGTCCAAGATGAAGTAGGTAAAGAAACAAGCAAGGATGCAAGCAATGAAGCAAGTACATCTCGTGCAACTAAAGATGAAGCCAAGAAGAGAAAGACCCGTACTAGGTCTCAAATTGACATCTCTGATTTCCCTATGGGATCTCGGACACAACCTTATGACTTGACAGCTGATGTGAGTTCTCAAGGACCAAAGATTACTTGGCCACAACTACTTCATATCTCCCCAAAGCTTCGACGACAATGGTCAAAAATGGTGAGCACGAGGGCAAAGCGAAGTAAGCTAGTAAGTGTAATCAAAGCATATGGTCTCAAGGATATAGTGCCTTTGGTGGAGGCTCAAATCAAGGGACAACGGATTCCAAAAACTTACATTGACAGTGGAGCAGAGGTTTGTGTCATGACAGAAAAGCTAATGCATCAATTGGGTTTAGAGGTAATGGAATCATCAAACTTTAGGGCAAAAATGGCCAATAATGTCTCTGTCACTTGTGTGGGTGTAGTGAAAACTTTGAGAGTTTCTGTTTTTGGAATCACTACAGAGGTTGATGCTTATGTGATGCCAGTAAAGGGAGAAGGATACCCCCTTATTTTAGGACAACCTTGGCTCACGGGTATAGGAGCTAGGCAAGATTGGGCAACAGGAGACTTGGAGTTGAGGCCTCGCATGGGTGGCCATAGTCGGAAGGTGGTTTATAACCTAAAGAATGGGCGACAAGAGAACCTTGAACTAGAGACGTCAGCTGATGAGTGGAGCTCAAGTGGATGCTCCTCATCCATGGACGAGGAAGAGAGTTCAAGTGAAGAGAGTGATAGCACTCTCGAAGTCATGGGCGTCACCATAAAGGAAACTACCTCATCAGAAGACAACCCAAGGATCCAAATGAAGAATGTGTGGGATGCCAGCCTAGAGGAGATGTTATCCAAGGATATAAAGGAAGAAGAAAAGGAGGGTTATGTAAATGTTCTCAAGAAGCATGCATCATTGTTTATTTCTGATTACACTCACATTACAGGTGTCACTGCAGTGAAGCATCATATCCATCTAAAAGAAGGGAGCAAGCCAGTAGTACAAAAACTAAGAAGATTAGGAGTTGTGCAACAAAATGCACTGTTGTCTGAGGTGAAGAGACTCTTAGAAGCAGGATTCATATACCCAGTAGAAGATTCAGAATGGGTCTCCCCAGTAGTGGTGAGGCCAAAGAAGAATGGTAAATGGCGAGTGTGCGTGGATTACAAGCCACTAAATGCTGCAACAAAGAGGGACCACTTCCCTCTCCCATTTCAAGATGAGATTCTAAATGAAGTAGCAGGCCATGAGAGATACACAGTGTGTGATGGCTACTCTGGCTACTTTCAAATACGCATTGCAGAGGAGGACCAGAAAAAGACTACTTTCATCACACCATGGGGATGTTTTGCATTTCGAGTCATGCCTTTTGGTCTCACCAACGCTCCAGCCACCTTTCAACGATTCATGAACATGGTCTTCCAACCTTACTTTGGTAAGTCCATAAGGGTTTTCATAGATGACTTTTGTATTTATAGCTCCAAAAGTATGCATCTCGGCAAGATTGATGAAGGATTTACTCGTTTAGCTAAGCTGGGTGGACAACTAAACAAGGACAAATGTCACATTGGGGAAAGCAAGGTTACACTATTAGGGCATGTAGTGTCCATTGATGGAATCGAGGTAGATCCTGAAAAGATAGAAACATTGCTAAATCTACCTTCCCCAACTTCCATCAAACAATTAATCTCCTTCTTGCAAAAGCTAAGATATTTGAGTAGATTCATACACTTACTCTCCCAAGTGATATTTCCTCTACAACAGCTGACTCGTCAAGAGACGCTTATTTGGAGTGAAGAAAGTGAAGGGCATTTTAGAGAGATTAAAAAAATGTTAGGGTCACTCCCTGTAATCCTCCAACCTTGTTGGGAAGAAACATTCTTTGTAAACCCTAGTGTGGGAGAAGAATCCATTGGTGCTGCCCTCCTACAAAAAGATCCAAAAACCTCCTTTATGAGGCCTGTGTATTTTGCTAGCCGCCTCATGGAAAACACAGAGAAGGCCTACACCCTAATGGAACAGCTAGTGTTAGCTCTCATGTTTGCGGTAACCAAATTTCGGCCATACTTGCTGCCGAAGAGGTTTGTAATTATCACTGTGGAGGATATGTTTCCCTATGCACTACAACATATGGAAATCTCTGACAAAATAGCAAAGTGGGTGGTGCGACTTCAAGAGTTTGATTATACAATACAGGTTGAAAGAACAACTCGAGCATGCTTAGCCGACATTTTAACAAACAAGTGCTATGAAAAAGTTTGCCATTTGAAGAGAAAGGAACTTCCACCACCTCCAGCTGTAGAGGCTTTGGTCAATGATTATAGCCTCTACTTTGATGGAGCATACAAGAGAACCAAGGATAAGGCAGCTGCAGGCATCGTGGTCTTATCCCCATTGGGAGAGAGGATCCATGGTGAAGGGATCACTCTAGAAGATGTCCACTCCAACAATGAAGCAGAATATCATGCTCTAATTCATGGCCTTTGTTGGTGCCTCGATAATTCAATTAAGAGATTAAACGCTTTTGGTGACTCCATGCTTTTGGTAAGGCAAATGCAAGGTACATGGGCTTGCAAAAATGCCCATCTCTCTACTAAAATGAGAGAAGCAAAAGCTCTTATGAGGAGATTTAGGGAGGCACAAGTACATCATGTACCAAGAGACCAGAACAAGGATGCAGACCACCTAGCATCATCAAAGTTAAATGAGTCAATAGTGGGAGCAGTGGCCATCAAACTTCCACTTCAGCAAGGCAAGGAGGACTTGGAAGATATTATGCACATTCTGGAGCAAGGAGAGGCTCCTAAACACTTGAATGCAGGGGAAAGGCGATGGTTAGCTAGGAAGGCTACCAGGTATCGCATAGTAAATGATGACTTGTATTGTCTTGGTAAGGATAGTGTGCTTAGGAAAGTTCCTTTGAAGAGTGAAATTGAAGAGATTTTAAAAGCTTGTCACGATGATATGTGCGGAGGACACTTTGCACACGACGTCACTAGTAGAAAGGTTCTACAAGCTGGGTTTACTTGGCCAAGTCTTCATCGTGATGTCAAATATTGGTGTCAAACATGTGATGAATGTCAGAAAGCAGGACCACGACGGCTCATAGCTGAACCTCAGAACCCAATAAAGGTATATGGGCCCTTTGAGAAGTGGGGAATTGATGCCATAGGGCCTCTACCACGCACTCAGTCAGGTAAAGAGTACATCATCATGGGAGTAGACTACATGACTAGATGGGCTGAGGCTATGCCGACCAATAGAATTACTGCTAAGGATGTGAGTCAGTTCATCTTTGACCACATTTGTTGCCGGTTTGGCACCCCTCTTGAAATACTATCTGATAGAGGACCAGGGTTTAGAGCAGACTTGGTAGGAGAACTCATGAAGAAGCTAAATATTCAGCATCAACACTCTACTCCTTACTACCCTCAGTGCAATGGTTTGGTGGAAAAGGTAAATGGAATCATTTGCAAAATTCTCACCAAACAGGTACATGCCAGGCGCCAAGATTGGGACAAACACCTGAATGGAGCTCTATGGGCCTATAGAACCTCCTTCAAAACCACATTAGGGTACACACCCTTTCATTTGGTTTATGGAAAGGAGGCGCTTTTGCCCATTGAAGTGAAGTTAACAAGTCTTCGAATATTGGGTAGCCAGGTAGGCTCTCAAAAGGAGAAAGTACATCAAAGGATCATGGATCTAGAGAGGCTGCAATTGGATCCTGAAGAAGCCATCAACCACTATTCTCAAGAAGCAGAGAAGTGCAGAGAAAAGTTCAACAAAAAGCTAGCATCCAAAGACATCAAAAAGGGATCTCTGGTGCTTCGATATGACAATCGCTTCGACACTCGTAAGGATGGAAAGTTTCTTTTCCGATGGGAAGGCCCGTTCTTGGTCACCAAAAAGTTCAAAAATGGCTCTTACAGACTTCAAGACATTGATGGTAAAGTGCACAAGACCAGGACAAATGGATGGCGTCTAAAGCCTTATCACATCAGGATAAGGTCAGCTCAAGATCAAAGAAAGTAGGCTAGAGGCATAAATACCCCTAGCCAGGTTTGGGGGGGCTATGATCCGAGCCTATCACAAATTTTTGTTTATCATATTTTGTTGGTTTTCCTTGCTTCTAGAGGTTTACAATAAAAGAAAGAGTGAGAACAACCTCTTGGAAAAATTTTTAAAAAAATGATTTTTTCTTGACTAGTTCACCGGAGGTGAAAGGTAGAGGGAGAACCTAGTGGTAAAGGGAAGGGAAAATATGTAAATGTGAAAAGAAAAGATATGATGTGGTTGTGGAGCCATGCACCCATGATTCAAGGGTCATGAGTGGCTCATATCATCATGGCTTTGGAGCCATATGATGATTCAAACAAATGGGACCCAAGTGGAAGACTTGGTAAAGGAAGAAACTAGGCACATGATTTTGTTGAATTTTTAAAAAATACTTCCACTCTGATCCAAGAAAAGTTGTCTTCATCAAAGTTGTAACTGACAAGCTGAAGATTCTGGCCATATTTTTTTTATAATTTTTGCATCTACGGTCTAGGAGATATGGCCAAAATGGTGGACGCCAATTTTTTCAACTGTGGTGGAGACCACCCCCTACCTTTACACACACACACCCTTCCTTTTCCACATTGAGACCTTCTTTAAAATCAGCTATTAGTCTTCTCACCCTCCTCTCCTTTCTCCTCTCTCTCAAGCTCAAAAACCCATCAAAGTTCCTCTTCTAATCACCTCTCAAGTCATGCTTAATCTTGTTGTAATTCATAAGTTCTCATTCAACCCCTTTCTATTATTACTAGATATGTATTGATTTTATGTAGATTCTTTACATTTTAAAATAAGGAAGCTCTTGGACTCAAGCTATGGAGGAAGGAGTGAAGACAACACAAGTGATGATGGAGCTAATTGGTCAACAAATCACTTGGAAGGAGCTTCTTCATTGGTTGAATGTCCCTAATCAAGCTTCATTTGTACAAATTACACTTGTATCTTAACCTCACTCCTAATCACTCTCTTTCCTATATAAAGAGGCCTTCCCCTTTGTAATTTCAAGCCTCCCTCAGCCCATTGAGCCTTTGTATCACTCACCATGAGCCCATAAGCTCATTCATTCACTCTATTCTTGCACATCCTAGAGTGCAAATTGTTTAATGCTAGTAACCTCTCCTCCTCTTACTTATGTTAATTAAGAGAAATGTTTTATATGCGTGTGAGAGTGCGTGATGTGATCTTGGCTAATCCTTGAGTGACTGTTTGGTAATCTATATGCTATTTGTGTTGGGAGTGTTTGAAGTCATCCATTCCTTGTACACACACCACAGTTAATGCTTCATTCATAGTGATCTCTCTCTCTCTCTCTCTCTCTCTCTCTCTCTCTCTCTCTCTCTCTCTCTCTCTCTCTCTCTCTCTCTCTCTCTTTGTGTAGCGGTCCTAGTCCACGCTTCCAAGACTAGGTGGTACCCTCATCTCATTTCCCTTGTGGCGCAATGGAGTTTGTTTTGGTGTAGAGGCCGCCATTCCAAATTTCCTTCGTCACCATGAAGACAAAATTTTTAGGGTTTAAGAAAATACGATAAATTTTGCACTTTTTGAAGACTTTATCTAGGTGTTTTATGTGCTCGTTTCTCAGATGAGAATGAATACAAAGATCATCCATGTATATCTCTAGAAATTGCCTGAGATATTCTTTGAATGCATGACTCATTAGTCTTTGAAAAGTGGCAGGGGCATTGGTCAGGCCGAAAGGCATTACCTTGTATGCAAATATGCCCCACTCTATTGCAAAAGCTGTCTTATGTTGATCTTTTGGTTTTATGGTCAACTGGTTGTAGCCAGAGAACCCATCTAAAAAACTATATGCCTCCTTCCTTGCAACTCTCTCAATGATGTGGTTTGTTATTGGTAGTGGATAGTTGTCCCTAATGGTGGCAACATTTACCTGTTTAAGTTTCACATAGACCGTTAATTTCCCATTCTTTTTGGGTACTACCACAATTAGGGACACCCAATCGGTGTGTTCAATCTCATAGATAAACTTTGCATCCTTTAGTTTGTTTATCTCCTCCTTAAAGTTTTTGGGAAAAGTTTCATTGTACGTATAAGGACATTGTCTGTGCGGTCTAGCATCTTCTAAGGGGCATCGTGTGTTGACAGATCTCTGGATCTATTCCTTTCAGGTCTTTGTATGACCAATCAAACACATCTTTATATCGTCTGAGTGTTGCTTTCAATAGGTGCTTTTCTTCTTCTATGAGGTCTGTGGCAATGTATGCTGGTTTAGGTTCCACTCCTGGTTCTGCTAAGTTTATGCATTTGGCCTTTTTAGGCCCATCATATGAGGTTCCAAGCTTTTTTGGGTCTCGTTTGGGCTTCTGCACTACAATTTTTCTGTCTTGAATAGTATACCTTTTGTAGTGGGAGGATGCATCAAAACTTATTATCGTTTGACTCATCGTCAGTTTCCAACTCAATTGTCCAAACTTCTTTCAAAGGTTTTTTTAATTCATTGTAATTGTGTTTGCACTCAGTTTTGAATAATTTTGTTGAGTTTCCTCTTATGGTTTTTTTATGTTCTTCTTCTTCAAGTTTTTTCCTATTGAGTCGCGTTTCATAAACCTCTTTGATATCTCATCTTTAAGGCAAACAATTCCTTCAACTAGCCTCAAATACTACATCTTGTTTGTTAAAGGAGGTACAAAATTTTCTTTTGTCTTATTTCGTTTGTTCATGCGTCTATTTAGATATCTATGTTGTCTTTGAGGATTTTGGTTTGGAAAATCATAGTAGACCACTTGTTGATCCTTTCGTTTGATGTCCTGGTCTGAGCTGCCAAAAAGCTCGTCATTCGTGTTGTCTTCTAAAGGCTTGTCCATGGAGTCTTGGAATTCTTCCTTATCAGTTTGATCAAGGTCCCTTCCGGAGATCTCATCCACTATGCATCGGCAATCTGCAACTCCCTTCATGTCAGGGACTTTTGATCCTGATTTTGAACTTTAGCCAACACTCATCATTTGGAATGGAATGATATCATATCCTTCCTCATCATATATTTTATTCAGGGTCACCTCATTCACACACATAACAAGAGTGGCCAGTATTTGTTGCCATCCAAAAGGTTCAACATCTCTTTCGGAAAAGGCTCTGGTACATACGCCTCGTCTTGTACTGACCTATTGTGAATATAATCCTCTTTTTTCAAAATGCCACCCTCAGAAGCTTCAACGTCCAATTGTGAGCTTTGTTTTGCATCCAAGCAGGTATTTCTTCTTCCTGGTCAATTGTGGAGTTTAATTCTTCTCCTCAGGGTTTGTGCTACATCTCTATAACTATGATCAGTGACATTGCTCTTCGTAGTGACATCCTTGCGTCTTAAGTAGATATAGTCATAGCCCCAATCTTGTACCATTTTGAGCTGACACATAAATGGTCTACCCAATATGATATCAAAATTTCTGCTCTCATCGAAATTCATAATAGGGAAGGTGTGTTCATATGCAATTCCACAAGAGGTTACTACAATTTTCTCCAAAATATCCATAGGTCTCTCCGGGTACCCATCCACTAATTGTAGTTTCATTCTTGTTTTCCTTAGAGTAAGCTTATCCCATTTTTCCCACATTGCTTTTGTGGCTATGGAAATTTTGGCTCCACTATCCAATATAGCAATAGTTTCTACTCCTTTGTACTCCACAAGCAAGGTTGTGCTCCCTTCTTCTCCTTCACAATAGTCTCCCAACTTATTCACTCGTATTGGCTCATATTTAGTTTGTTTTGAGGTCTGGTTATTCAGTTCTTTTGGAGAAACAATTGGTGGTGGAATTACCAACCCTATTTTCTCTAATTTTTTTCCTACCTCTTCCCAAAGATGAGGTCTCACATGCAGTAACTCAACTAGAGTTAGTGTACAACGGATAGGGAACGACATCAGCTCATGAAGAGTTTTGGTATCCATCATCTTAGGACCATATTTTGATTGAGATGGTACTTTCCTTAGTTTTGATTTGGTTTCATGGTTGCCAATGAATGAAGGTAACATCTTCAATGACTAAGGTTTGTTGTCTTCCGACATTTTTGTACCTGCATCACCATATAGTAATCGGATATCATTTGGGTAGAGCTCATGTTTGAGGTGGATCTCAGTGATAGGAACTGACTGAAGCGTTATGCTTCCATCTTTCATGTTTTTGATATCCTCCCCTAGATCTTGTAGCGGTGGTTCTTCCACTTTAGGAATTGGCGTGTGAATACACTCCATTTGTTGTATTAGCTGCCATCCTCATATCCAAAGGCATTTCATCTATCAAATCTTTTTGGTTTATGTCTTTGATATATATTGCTCCTTTAATTCTTGGATTTTTTTGCTGATTAACATCTCAGTCATTGGAGCAGTCAAAACAGGTGGTTCCATAAGAGCTTGAGCTACCTGGATGAGCTCCTTGCACATGTTCAACCTCTCTTTTTCATACCCTGAGTGAGGATACATTAGCCATCTATGCTCCTAGGTTTGGTTGGGCTTTAACCTAGCTTCATAAGCTTTCAAGATTTCATCCAAAGGTTCAAAGACCTTGTCTACCAAGACATATCCTCCCGATTGTATTACTGATGGTTTTGCTACATCACCCTTTCCTTAAGGCCTCTTTCCATTCTCAATTGTTCCTCTCTTTGCTTCAATTTGGTTTCCACATTTGATTTTTTCTTTGCTCTTTTGGCTTTCATCTTGTTTTGTTTTTCCTTCCAGGATTTCCTATGGGTTCTAATAGACAAATTCTCTATCTCAGTTTGGCTGGTTGGGATGTTCCTTGTAGCCTCTTGTGCTTGTGCTCTTGTTACCCTGCTTACTGGAATAATTGGTTCCATTTTGGATCCACTTGAGGATGATGCAATTATTATTTTGTTCATGGTTGCTTTCCCTTTGTTGTCAGGGTTTTTGGGACAATGTGGAATGAGATGGCCATTTGTACACCCCTCACAGTAACCAAAGAGTCATAAGCATATGGATTTCCATCAAACACTCTCTCATAGGAATTCTCTGAATCTTCTCAGTAGGAAACTACCTGGACCATACTCTGATCAGCAGGTGCTTCTATAGGTTGTGAAATTCTTACCATGGCCATTTTTTCCTGGGGTAAAGGAGGTTGACGTCCCAAAACAAGTTGAGGTTTTTCCTACCCTTGGACTGTGTTATTTGTTCCTACTTGCTATCTTGGAGGGGGTGGTAACTGTTGCCCTCCAAGTGGGCCGTATTGCCTTTCTCCAACATAGTTTCTATTGTAAAAACATTCGTGGGTCTCATGGTTTGTCCATTTTTGTTCAATAGCACACCACTTCAATACATGCTATAAATTTTCTCCTAGACTTGGCTGTATGTTGCACCACTGAGATGGATGATCTCCTCCACAAGTGTCAAATTTTTGTGTGGGCTATTGTCGTGTGTTTGGGTTCATCTTGTTTCCTTGGTTCATCCTTTGGATCACTTCCTTGATCACTTGATCAACGTTTGGCACAGTTGGGTTTTTCCCACCTAGTTTCATATTGTGTTCACTAGTGGTTGAAGAGGTGCTACTCGTCCCTTGATCTATGTCCTTTTTCACATACTCATATGTCTTACAATTGTCTACCAAATACAACGCCTCTTTTGTGACTTGCTCAAAAGTAACACATGCCTTTAAGTGCAAGTCTTTTTTGAGAGTGTCATTTTGCAATCCTTCTATGGAAAGGACAGACAATCTCTCATCCTGAGGTAGTTCTCTAGCAGGGCACCTTTCTATGTATTGCTTAAATCGAAGCGAGGCTTCCTTCACCTTTTCCTTCTCCTTTTGTCTCAATGCATAGATTTGGGAGACAATATTATGCTTAATTCCTCTTTTTGAGAAATTTTCAGCAAATTCTCGAAGAAGTTTCTCGATACTTGGGAATTCTCGACTATTTAAAGGTTGGAACCAAGTCAAGGCCGTTCCTTCTAGGGTCAATCCAAATCCTTCATATTGAGTATGGAAATTGGTTACCTGTTCAACCCTTAACAGTGAAGATTGATACGTGAGAATACGGATCTCCCGATCCACTATACGTTTTGGGTATGCACTTTGTCCCTTGAGATGGTCGCATGTGTCTAGACTCTACAACCATCCTAATCATCCTTGGTCCTCCTGATGCGGTCTCTCTAGCTTCATATTCTCCCCTTGGCACTACAATTGTTATCCTCTTCACCATACGTTCATCAGGTTGTTTTGTTCGATCTCGTGTAATAGTCAGAGGGATTGTAATTGTGTAAGTCAAATCAGGTGCTACATTGTCCCTATGTGTGTGTTCAAAGAAGACCTAGACCCCATTGATACCATGGGCCCTGTGTTTGGGACTCGTTGGTGCCCAAATGAATCTTCCACTCTGGTTCTTACTAGACTTACATACCCAGTTTCTGGTCTCATTTGAGTAGTCATGGTTTTACTTCCTCTAAATTTACATAGTATTGGTGGAGTGGTCCACCAAAATATGTATATCTCTCTAGCTCCTTATGGTCCATAGGAGAGTATTTTTGGCCATGCTTATCTATTATGACCACTTGGATAATTCTCCCCTCTGTGTATGTAAAAATGTATAGTTTTTTGTGGTCACTCAACTCCTTGATGCAGGGTTCATTGCATTTATAATAGAGTGTCTATTCTCCATTATTGAATTTATATAGCCCCACGTAAGTGTTTTTTGTATTAAGCCACTCCATCTTGTTAGTGCACCTGAGCACAATGTTTTGTTTGTCCATCAATCCCCATTTGTCCACAATGAAGGGGTTGTGAAGAACTAGGTACATCATCCCCTCCCAATCAAAGTATCTGTCTCCGTCATAGTCCACATCTACAAGGTCCTTGAACTCGCTTGTCTTGTTTTCCAAATTAACACAATAGCAGTTCATTCCATCCTTATAGATTTTGTCTTTAAGCACATTCTTGAATTGAAAATTTAGATACATCAATTTTATGTCAAATGCAGGTTGTGCAGGACCTACCCCCATGGAAGTTCCTTCCTTAGGGTCCACCTTGTTGGATTCCTTAGTCATTAGGGTGTATGATCTTTTTGATGGGGTATCTGAAAAACTTTCCTCTATAATAGCTTCTAGAGGATGTAGTGGTCTTTTATTCATGCTACCTTCAATTGAGTGATTTCTCACTTGGTCTATGACACTGGGATTCCTATTCTAGTATAATCTTCCTAATCGTAAATACAAGAAGAATTGATCTTACAAAATACAAACCTTATTAAGTCATTGGTTAACTTGAATTATTTGATTTGGTCTTACTTGTTGGGTCGTACTTTCTAGCACTTGCAACCTGTCAAAAAGTGCTTGATGGCTATGAGTTTACAACCGCTCTTGTTAGTTCAAGCTTTCAATCGACAAAATTTAATCAGATACTTCAATATTCCACAATTTTGCTCACAACATCAACAATTCAGGTTCAATTTCAATTTTGAAAAAGCCACTAGGATCTTGGGGACTATCTCTCTCTTTGGTCAAATTTTGCTCTTATTCTAACTCAGAGGAACATGGGCCGTGATCCATGTTAGGAGGCCAAACTGACTTTTCTTGGTACCAATAGAATCAGCATGATTAGTAGGTCATTTGGCACTAGAATTTTTTTAAAATGGATTGGGATTTAAAATTAGGTCAATTTTGGAACTTGCTTGGAGTGTTTGACAGTTTTGGGCTTTTGGCTTGATTTTGGATATCCCAATTCAATTTTGAAATGATCACTAGAGTCCCTCGGATGTTCCCTAGATATGGTGCAAGTTTTGTATCAATCTGTGTCAAAGGAACATGGATCACGATCCATGTACCTAGTTGGAAGATTGAGCTGAAACTTAGCACATAGCTTCCTTTTGGCTCCCTGATGTCAGCTTTAGGATATTTGTAGAATTTGGACTTTTTTAGGTCAACCAAAAGTCAACCCTCAGGTCTGTTCCAGTAGTTTCCACCTTGAGCTATTTTATGCCCTTTTGACCCACTTTTTGAACTTTTTTGGCAATAGTAGTTTAGCAAAAAGTACTTCAAATATTATCACTTGTTTACCTGTAAAATATGAGCTCAAAATCTCGAGAAGGTACATGGATCGCAATCCATGTTTGACATCATTTTGGTATGAAATTTGGTGAGTTTGTATTAGTGGTTATGGTGATACTTTTTCCCAAATCTTTTTGGATTTGACCCACTTTTTCCAAGCCAAAAGCAAGATTTTGTGTCTGCTTTGCGGTTTTCTTCAAACAACTCTTTTTTTGGTGTTTTGATCAGGTTTTTACACTTTTTTCTTATGGACCCTTTTGGAGAAGGTGCTCCACATGTTCTCATGAGTGTACTTATCAATTATCCTATATAAATGTCAACTAAGTACATGGATCACGATCCATGCTTAGCAGCATCTGGTCATGAGTTTTCCTCCTGTTGGTTCCTTGACTGTAGTTTCTCACCCCTTTTTGAATTTGGAAAGATAAAAGTTTAGTTTCTCCAAATTTTTTCAATTTTCACGATTTTGTTTAGCTTAGCCCAATTCCTTGATTTGGATGTTCTTTTAGCACCCTATTTTTGACCAAACTTAGGATTCTAGTGTCTGAGCATCAGTTCTAAGCAATGAAGACAGTTTCTACTCATTTGGCCTACAAGGTACATGGATCGCGATCCATGTTGAGTAGGCAAACTGGGAGAAATCTGCTCCGTTTGTCTCCTGCAAGCTTGTATATCCTCTTTTGCCAGGTTTTGGTGAGTTTAGTTTAGCTTTGAAGCTTTGACCATCAATTTTACGACTTTTTAGAGTTATGGTCTTCGGCACCAAAATAAGGTTTTGGTTAGTTTTGTACCCTGATTCTTTTGGCCCCAATTGATGGTGGAATTTGTTACTTAACCTACTCCTATAACTAAAGTGTATACACAAACATAAATGAGTTTAATAGTACAAAAATGACAACGAAATGTATGGTGAAACATCCCTTTTCAAGCATGGGAGAATCAAAGAACAAAATACTTTTTAGTACTTCAGTCATAACTTTCTTTGCTCATAAGGAGTAGCATTGGTTGGTCCTAGACTCAAGTCTCTACTAACCACTAAACCTACGTCTAGCTTCTTTACTGTCTAAGTGTAAACGGAATGGGTGTCAAAGTCTTTGAAAGGATTTTCCGTACAACTAGGGCACTCACCACCTAAGGATCCACTTCCCCGGTAGTGGCACCAATGTTTGCGAGTCGTCGCAACAGACGTCTACATCATAGCTTTTTGGTACTAACATAATGTCAATATGCAAGGAAGTGACTCGGGATGGGGCATGGAGACTCAATGAGACCGTCAATCTCACATAAGTGAACCTAAAGGACTATTCATACATCTGCAATAGCAAATCAACCACTTCCTAGTCAAAAATCGGTTTATGTCCAATCTCTTCGCTCTAGGCCATCACGCCTTTTCAACATCCAAACAAATTTGTAATGCAACGAAACTCAAGGAGAGGTGTTACAACGCCTAAGGGCATATTCCTACCAAGCTCTACAGTCATCTAGGAAGGTATATAAATCACGATCCATCACAAAAAAATGTATAGAAAACTAAAACAGAACTACACGGAAAGGTTTACTTCGAGCTTAGAAACACTCTTCCAAGGCCAAAATGTCAAAAAATAACCATTAAAGACCTCAAATCAGTGCATTTAGCTCACAAACAAGATGTCGCAAACTACAACAGAATTGGGAATGATTACACTTAGATTAAAGAGCAAGAGATAAAGAACAAAATGTGCTATTCGGAATCGAATTCTGATTACCAAACAAGGAGAAAGATTGATTACAATTTACAACAGTAATGAAGCTCTCAATCAACGTCCAATAATTCCCAAGATAATGATCAATGTCTTACAAAACTAAGAATTTTGACTTTAAAACTTGGGACCTTTTTCCACGGCCATTTGGCCACTTACATAATTTGTGAGCTCAGAGAGACTAAGAGGGAATGATAGACTATATTTTGAGAATCATCAATAGCAGAATTACATAGCTTCTTTTGAAATAAATGATTGAGTACAACAAAGTTTGGTGTGTATTCGGCTTTTAAGTGACATTCCATTGTATCCACCAAACATCAATAACTGGTGAAAAGAAAAGGTTACCATCAAGGGGTTGCTATAAATGGAATTCCAAAACACTACAAACAAGGGGCACTAATATTGTCGCTAATCAAGGACTGTTGCACTTCAAAACGCAGGAGAGAAGGGGTTTGGGTGTCCTTTCCAAAGGAATGCTGACATCTAGTGTTTTAAAATGCTAGTGGAAAGGGTCGCAAGGTTGGTGGCAACAACAGAGAGGGGGAGGAAAGCCAATTGACATCGAAAGAGGTGGCATTTTAAAATGTCGTGGGTAGCAGGGGTGGGTCACAAGCCGTCGATATTGCATCACCAAGGAGCTGTTGGGGGTAGCGTGCTAAAACACTGAGGTGGAGAGACGACACCACCACCCAAGGGACACACGATTGGGAAATGCTAGGGTATCAACATTTTAAGATGCTAAAAAGGGGGGGTTTTGCCGACGACGAGGGAGATGTTCTTTTCAATCTTGAATGTCTAATACAATGGAGGTGAGGGGTTGCATATAAACCTACCTTAGTAAATTTCCCTACCCAGACTTTGACAAATAAGTAAAATAAATACCTAAAAGACAAATAAATAATGGGTTCACATTAAGTAGTTCACTTGATATGCCAAAACTATAACACCTTCCATGTTATTAGCGAGGGACAATGACTAATTAAGAACATCCTAATCTCCTTCTTTAAGTGGCATCCAAGCTTTAAACTGAGGGGGAATTGAAAGGGTGGTGGTAATGCCACCCAACCGTGCTATCTTATAGCCTCCCTCTAGCATACACACTATCCAGCCGTGCCGGTGGCCTTGCCCGTAGGACCCATGTCCTTACATTACCCACCCCTTGGAGAATCATTTTCATCCTTGAAAACGAACGTAGGAAAACATTTCTTAAGTGCGGAGACATTCTCCCATGTAGAACCTTCTTCAGGTCTATCTAGCCATTTTACAAACACCTGTCATCTGACATGATGTCTGGTGCGAAGCTCATGAGAATCCAAAATCTTTTTGGGCTCATGAGGGATGCTTGGCAGTTCAATAAGGTCAACTAACACACCATTCTATCCTAGTTGTTTTTGTAAACGGCTAAGATTTTGGGGGTTTTGCGATTGGCAACATGAAATTCTAGTGCGGCTTTATAGGGAACCATCCAACATTGGGCAGAGAATGGAAACAGTTCCAAAGTGGCCTTGAAAAGTTTTTTTTTTTGTGAGTTACGAGATTGTTAATAACCCACTTGGGGTGCAAGTCACATGAGAGCATCACATGGCTTATGAGAGATCCCACATGCAATTGCAATGTCTGGGATGCCGTGGTATATACACTGAATTGAAACGAGTCATTTGATATCTAAAGAGAGGAGAGAGGGTAGCTATGGCTCATTCCCCCTCCTTGCCTATTGGGACATTGCTATAGTTGTGCATGTGCATGGTAGCAATGCGTTGGCGTGGTTGGCATTGGTGGTCATTGTACTTTTGCCACTGTCGCGGGGCGATTCACATGGGGGCCGATGGGCCCTCCTCCTTTTGTGGATCATAAGAGGAGACCTCCTTGCGAGGATCATAGAGAGAGTGAAGAAGGAAAGTCAACACAGGGCATCCTGGTCCTCGTAAAGGATAGTATTACCATGCAAATATCCCAAAAATGAACTAAGTGAACTTAGACATGTGTCGCATGAGGGAGACCTTGCCAAAGTTGTAAAAAGTGCCCTATAAGGAGGGTCCCCCCTTTTGCATAGTAGAGGATTTTCACCAATGAGTGAAGGGAGAAGCCTGTCAAGTGAAAAGAGTTGTGTGTATGGGTTTTTTTTTTTCAAGCGTTAAGATCCATAGCTTTCTCTTTTGCTATCTCTCCCCCCGCCCCTTTTCTTCTTCTTCTACTCTTTGGTTTGCCGGTGCCACGTGTGGATGTGTCCCCAGGCCGTTGGTGGCATGCAAAGAGAGAGAGAGAGAGAGAGAGAGAGAGAGAGAGAGAGAGGTTTTGTGTGTAGTGATGGTGTGTGGGATTGAGGCATCGAAGACAGTGTGTGAATATTAATTTCTATAAGATTGTGTGTGTGTGTGTGTGTGTGTGTGTGTGTGTGTGTGTGTGTGTGTGTGTGTGTGTGTGTGTGTGTGTGTGTGTGTGTGTTTGTTGGTGTGCAATTGAGTGTTTGCTACTTGAAAATTGTGCCATTTCAAGTGTGAATTTGAGTGGATTGAGGTGCTATGAGTGCCTTGGGCTATAGAGAGGCATTTGTGTGTGTTTTTGGGTGTGTTCCCATTTCCCATTTCCCCTTTCCATCTTTTGGTGCCCCCACTAGAGGAGGCAGTCTGAAGTGATTTTTTCAACAAGAAGTGATGGGGGCACGCAGCTATATGCCAATCTTCACCGGTGAAGAGAATCGAAAGGAATGGATGGCAGATTTTGGGTTGTTTGTTTTTAATCATTTAGAAGAATGATGGGAAAAGTTAGCTACCGCTATCCAATTGGGCAATGAAGAGTATTTCAAGTTGGACAAATTGATGGTGTATTTGCATCCCAAGGTGCGAGAAAAGGTGGATTTTGAGAGTGTGGAAAATTATGATGGCGTGGTTGCAATTGCATGGGGAAAGTAGGAAAATCAAGAAGAAATTGAGCAAGGCACACTGGTGTATGGAACAATATCCCTAGCTTGCTCCAGAGTCCAAGGGACAAATTCCAAGTGGAGAATCAAGAAATTTGAGGTGTGGCAAACGTTCCTCAACATTGAATATGTACTTTTCAAGATTTTTCTAAGCAAGTAATGATGAATTTCATAGGGTTAATATCATTGGTGTGGATAAGCAAGACAATCGAAGAGGTGAAAGAGAGGCAGAGATTGAACAAGAGACTAGGTCTCACAAAAGCCAAAGAGAAGGTGTATGAAGGTAGAGAGCAGCCAGAGACTAGCAAGAAAGAAAGAGACTAACAAGAGAAAACGCCATTGCAAGAGAGCAACCAGAGACTAACAAGAGAAGACATTGTTGCAAGATCAATAAATTTAATCTGTCGCTTGAGCAGGGTTATTTGGAGTATGATTTGGTGAGTGATGTGGTCTGCATGCGCTAGGTGAACGAGAGAGAGAGAGAGAAAAAAAAAGTTGTGGCTGTGGTGTTGTCGTTGTGGTGTAGTCCACAAAGACCCAGTGATCAACCTCCCCTAAAAGAATGGCATGATGGCGCTAATGGTGCTTGTGGAAAATATTCAGTTGTAGTAGGTGAGAGAGGGAGTCCAGTGAGCAATAATTTGTGTGTGTATGACTGGAAGCCTTTGCCTCGCTTGTGTTGTTGTGAGCTGGCTGTGTGTGGTGAAGACTGGTGTAAGTGCTGATAAAATAGGCGGTGTCGTCGACCTCTGCTACGTTGGGCCTGGCGTTGTCGGCTGCCAGCACTCAGTAATACAGACGACCCTGGCTGATGCTACGTTTTGACGATTACGGCCCCGGTTACTTCTACATTCAATGATTACCCTCTCGATTTACAGAAGGTAGCTTCTAATTATATTTATTGGACTTCTTTCCCACGCAAAGTAATTTGTTGAGCTCTATTCCCTATCTATAACTTGATTGTGTGCTCGAGACACTTCCCACACTGCCTTGAGTCTCTTAGGATTGTTCGTCAAAATCTATATCACCAAGATGAGGTCTAAAAAGAAAAAACTAGTCAGATCTCCTCTATGTAAAATTATTGTTAGGTATAATTTATATAAGTAATATGAATAATTTATATAAGTAATATGAGGTCTAAAAAGAAAAAACTAGTCAGATCTCCTCTATGTAAAAATTGTTATATAAATTATATATTTATTGGACTTCTTTCCCACGCAAAGTAATTTGTTGAGCTCTATTCCCTATCTATAACTTGATTGTGTGCTCGAGACACTTCCCACACTGCCTTGAGTCTCTTAGGATTGTTCGTCAAAATCTATATCACCAAGATGAGGTCTAAAAAGAAAAAACTAGTCAGATCTCCTCTATGTAAAATTATTGTTAGGTATAATTTATATAAGTAATATGACAGCCTAATCTCTTTCTCTCCATGCGTGAGTTCAATTGCATGCATTAGATTTACTAGTATTATTATGCTCTAAATTGTACTAATTAACATAGGACCAATGATATATACCTACATAGATTTTTATTTAATCACAAAAATCTAAAATCCCTATACAATCTTAAATACTTATGATCTGAGGAGGTTCATAACAATCGAATACGTTAAAAAAAACACGAAAATTAGGTAAAAGTGAGCATGACTTATCTTAAAAGATTCACAATAATCTCCATAACCATCATCGCTGCAAGTCCAAAAGCGTAGCCATAGCTTTCATACCACTACTACAGTCGGAAGTCGTGGCTCCCTGCAAAATACATAGAATAGCATGCTACATACCATAACTCAATAGATCTCCATACCTGCACCATCGTGTACGCGTAAACGCCATAGCAAATCTCACATGAAAGAGGCACTAGAGAGCTAGACAGAGTAAACGAGCACGTGTAAGCGCACCGTTAGGAAATAAGACGTAGCTAAATAGATAATTGAGTAGATTACTTAATGGAGAGAGACAGATTTATATACACGAGATTATAGAGTAGAGAGAGAGAGAGAGTACACACGATATACGTGGTTCACCCAATGTGGGCTACGTCCACGGGAAAGCAGCCACTCAATGGCTTTAGTACTTCAAAACAAGAAGTAGTTTACAAAGAGATTATACCCTTAATGGAGCTCCCGCCTTGCTTCACTCTCACCACCTCACACTCACCTTGTTGCATCAACTTCACACTATGAAATGTGTGTAGAAATGGCCTCCTTTTATAGGCCAAAAGAGCTGCCCTCTCTTATGAGAGACAGCCATGTGTAGCCGCCCTTGTGCGAATAAGTCCAAATCGGACCCTCCAATCCGCCCATGTGTGGCCACCCTTGAGAAGACAAGTTCGCTTTTGAATTCGGCCACCGGCCACCGGCCATTGACTTCTGACCACCGGCCATCGGCCATTGACTACCGGCCACCAGCCAACCGACCGGTTGCTTTTCGACCACTTTCCGGACGCCGTCCGGCCATAATATTCCGGCGAAAAAGAATATTCCGGCGAAAAAAAGTCTCGGGGGCCTCCGCCCCCGAGGCCTTTAAAGTTGCCCCTGATTCTTGTCCGTGAAAATTTTGGTTTCCGGTGAGTGATTTTCCTTCACGCACGATGGCTTCTCCTCATAATGGGGGCCTTACAAATGTGCGCTTTTACCACAGAAAATTACAAGTGTAAATCAGGCTCCATACTTAACACGCACCTCCTAGAGCGGAGTGCTATGCCGGCATGGTGAGAGAGAAGAGAAGAGGAGAGAGGAGAGAAGAATACACAGACACTGGGTGCAATCTCCCCCCATTCAAGAGTGACCATTTCCCTCTTTCACGTACTTATTTTATAGATTTCTTGAATGGTCAAATGTGAGTACAAACTGGCCGGCCAGTCATAAATGGCCAAAGCTCATAAAAGAGCACTTGAATAATAAATTGAACAATATATATATATATTTCCAATAGCATAAGCCTAGCTCAGTCCAGTCTTTTCCACTTGTCAGCTGCAATAAATAATAAAATATCAATTCCATAACATGCTAGATATTGTATCATCTTGAGTATTTTGCAAGGCAGCCATGCATCCGTTTGTAGCAGTGGTATCAGAGCCTGGATACCCTCCAAAAACTAAAGATTTTAACCAATACCAGCTAAGTATTTTGTTTTTGATTTTTTTTAATGCTTATCGGTGTTGTTATTTGCTTCAACTTGTAGTAATTATTGTTGGTTGCACAAGTTACAGAGAGTCCCTTCCTTGCTATAATGATATAGTGATTATTAGTATAGTTATGCTAATTAATTATATTAATTGAATAGATTAAGCTTAAGCTTATGATGATACTCAATACCGGTAAAGGAATAGTATGTATCGCTAGATAAGATATCACAAAAATCAAATCTCTTTCATGAAACATAGAAGAGAAGTTCGAAAATGAGCTAGCAAGATCGTAATTAGAGAGATTTTGGCATAGTATTATTAGGCATCCGTTACTTGTAATTAACCACCAAAGAATTCCGCAAAGGGGGAGTAAGGAGGGGAAGTTTACACAGGAATGGGCCCATAATGACCTTTACATAAATATATATATGGATGGATCGATAAATACATTCAAGCACCTTAATGACTGAATTTTAGACGGGCTTCAACCCAAGAAACTAGGAATTGTCGTCAGGAGCCAAGCCGATAATGCTTGTACTAGATGGTAGTAGTGTCGCCCTCAGCGAAAATCAAGCAACCACTAACAACCAGTTGTCTTGCCTGTAGGATAGATTCAGCAGCGACATGCAGCAAAAAGGGCCATGCAGTGAACTAGGGGTGCCACTTTAATGAATGGCAGAGCAGCAATTATCAACAAAAAAAAAATGTATCTTCTCTCACTCCCTATCCGCTGCCTATCGTAGGCCAGAGCCACCACACAAAAAAAAAGGACGGTCGTGCTCAGTTTTAGAACAAGTGCAAGTTCATTTTCATCTCTCTCTCTCTCTCTCTCTCTCTCTCTCTCTCTCTCTCTCTCTCTCTCCCTCCATTGGCGGCCAACCACTCGACTCTGCATGACATTGGAACTCCTTCCCGCCTCTACTTCCCTACTTGGCGGCTCAAGTTTTCCCACCTACCGAGTTCTCCACCCACCAACGGCCCACATGCAAAGGGCCGCAGTAAATCTCTCTCTCTCTCTCTCTCTCTCTCTCTCTCTCTCTCTCTCTCTCTCTCTCTCTCTCTCTCTCTCTCTCTCTCTCTCTCTCTCTCTCTCTCTCTCTCTCTCTCTTTATGAATCTTGATTGTGTTTCCAGCATTGTGTTCTAAATATTGGCTACCTAAATTTGTGTTTTTACCTACTACAAATTTGTATGATTCGTTAATGGGCCTCACCATAGTTAGATTTGTGGATAGTATTATCTAGCCAGATTGTAGTTGGTGATCGGGTGTAGTGCCAATGTAATTGTAAGAGGGGGGGGTTAAAGGGGGAGGGATACGAGCAGAGGCCATGATATGTGGTCCAAGATAAAGGTATATGTCATTGTTCAGTATACTAGGTGTAGTACGTTAGATTTGAGCGATGTAAATGTGGTAGAAATCTGGGGAGAAGAACACGATTTTGCAAAAGTAGGGATCCCAATCTATACATTTTTAGGTTATTTGTATGTGCACAATGAAATGGGAACATACATAGGTTGCACCTACTGTTTTAAATAAGTTGTTGTGCTTGTGCCAGGAGCAGTGTGGAAAATAGACAATAATTAAAATCTGATGATATAAAAATAAGACCGACATTGCAAGATTAATAAATTTTTACAGTGAAGAGCTATGAAAAACGAAAGTGCGAGTGCCGCTAGTGTAGGCTTATTACATCAATAAAAACAATTTGCGTTTGAGCTAGACAGTGTCCACACGGGGTGTGGTGGTTTCGTTGGTGGATGGGTGGTCGAGGAGGTGTTTGGTGAGGTCGGTTAAAATGGCGTGGAGTGTGCGAACAGAATTTTGCACATCCAAAAATCGAAGACATAGCCAATGAAAGCGGTGTTCTAGGCGATCGTAGTCGCGTTGGAGTAGAGTGAGTTGTGCCTGTAGAGACAGAGTAGTGTCGGTGATAAGAGGGTCATCGTGAGATGAAGCAAGGTCGAAGGGAGCGGCGGGGGGTTGAGAATCCATGCGTAATGTGAATTGTGAAGAAATGGTGCCCAAAGAGAAGACGTTAGTGAAGAGATGCAAGCGTCTAACTGAAGCGAGCCTTACTGTTGTCAACGTCTGAAGGGTCGTGTCGTTGGAGATGTGTTTGTTGGTGGAGAGTGGCGGTAAGGTCGTAGGATGCACGATAGTGGGAGGAGGGCATTGAAGGGCTTTGTCAATGACTGTCTCTGCAAGAGCTTCATCAATACTTTTTCATCGCTGAAGGGATTCGTCAAAGTCCTGCCTCTATAGATAATCATACAGGGAGGGGGGGAAGGTGTTGTATAGAACTGATGGATGATGTAACGACCTCGGCAATGTGGATGACAAGCAACTATGGGTCCGGTTGCCCAATTAGCTAGATGCTTGTGCCAAGCTGAGAATTTGTGTATCGAGAGATGCAGGCTGCTTGTGGGGCACGAATTTATTGTATTTGTGTGATGGTGGCTGCACGGCAAGCCTACAAGTGAGTGTGGTTGTGTGGATGTAGCAGAAGAATGAGAGGGATGTGATAGTGTTGATGGATGATCAGATAAAGTTAGAGAAAAAGGGGAAGTGGGTAAAAACAAAGGTAAGGGTGGACGATGGGCATACTTAAGGGAGGGTTACAAGGTGGGGTGGCAGAAAGAAAACAAAATATTGTGTGGCTGCACGACGACGGGCAGCTGGAAAATAAATTTAAAAAAACTCACTGGACTGTAGCTAATTGGCAGCCCTTTTCTCAGCATGCAAAAAGTACTGGTTATGGTTACCTGCAACAGGTAAAGGGTATGGTGGAGGATTGATGTGCTGCATGCGGACGCATTCTATGTTGAAGATATTGATGGCGCTATACATAGCTAAAAAGGAAGGGTAGTTGGTGTAGTTTCCTTGCTGGGTATGACGGCGCTATGGAGGGTGAGTAGGAGTTGGGACTAGCTGCGGTCTGCATGGAGTGGGGCGTGCAAGAATTGAGTGATGCATGATGGTCAGAGTTGCCCACCACTGGAGCATGAAGTCCTACAACTTGGGCGCCGTCAGCTACTGCATGCGCCAACAGCTAGACTCGTTGGTAGTTATCACCGCCAGATTGGGGGGAAAGAGAGAGAGAGAGAGAGAGAGAGAGAGAGAGAGAGAGAGAGAGAGAGAGAGAGAGAGAGAGAGAGAGAGAGAGAGAGAGAGAGAGAGAGAGAGAGAGAGAGAGAGTGGTGTGTAGGGTGGTGTGCGCCAGTGGTTGGCAGAGAGAGAGAGAGAGAGAGAGAGAAAGACATGCTGTGTGTGTGTGGGGCTGGGCGACGCCATGCAAACCACACAAAAAAAGTGGCCTGTGGTTGGCGAGAGAGAGAGAGAGAGAGAGAGAGAGAGAGAGAGAGAGAGAGAGAGAGAGAGAGAGAGAGAGAGAGAGAGAGAGAGAGAGAAAAGAGAGGGTGCCATGCATGGCGTGAGTAGCCAGCCTTCAATATCTGAAGTTGAGAGGGGGTTGAGTGATTGCGAGCCACTCCCTTCAAGTTTAGTTGATGCATGGTAGGTAATCAGAGAGAGGCTGGTTGGAAAACGTCGGTTTTGTAACTGGCCGATGACGGCTCGAGTGCATGTGTGTGAGAAAGTTCTCATAGTCACACTCTCTCTATCTCTCCCTCAGTCATGCATTTACTGGTGGCTGTCAACACTATCGCTTATGCCGCTATTGCAGTTCGTCTGTTCACTGCCAACACGCTGGGGTGGAGAGTATTGCGCCGCCATGCATGTGGGTAGGGTCGTTAGTGGGCACAGTAATGAATGGCTGCGTCAGCTATCGATTAGGGTAACGAGGTAGAGCTGGATGAGGTCCCCAGTAAGCAATATCCATAGACGCTACCACTCTCGGATCATAGCAAATGACAGTGTCACGTTGCCGTCATATGCTATAGCAAAATTTGACGTATGAGCTAACGTCTCCATCCAGGGCAAGTGCTATCAATTCCACTTGGTGCACCGCAGGAACTACCTACGCATGCCATCTACTACAGCTCAATGCACCATTCCCACGCCATACCACTACTGCTCGTCATGGAAAAATAAATTAATTCGAAAGTCGTTCCTTAACTTATGATGTGTTAGGATCGTATCCCATGTCCTCTCGTTCCAAATTGGTGAGGAATATACATCCTTGCTTCTTCTGATTATGTGGATAAGATTTTACTATAGAGTTCGTACTTCCCTTCTTCTTCATGTTTTCATCGAATTATGGTAAACAACCGTCGAGTGACATATCTATTCCTACCTTCTCCTTCTACTTCTTCTTCTCCTATACTATCTTCTCATTCGTACCAAACTCTCCCTTTGTTCAGTCCGAGCATGACCATTCATGTATAGGTTACTCGCAATGCAATCAATTGCACACAAATATATCCTAATATTTAAGATATTATTCACTCTTTATAAGGCATTTAATCTCTCTATTAATTAGTTATATCTATCTATGTATTGGTATTCAAACATATACAAATCAATTTCAAAGTTAAGACATAACATTAGAGAAGGAAAAAATAAGCATTGCAACACTTAGCTTTAATGAATGGTGTTCTCTGCAGTATGCGAGACCATCTCCTTGCGCTCTGATCCACTGCTACAGACGGGAGCATCACGGGCCCTGCAAAATAGCAAAAACAATATACTACAAGCCATGAAATGAACAAATCTGAATACCTCGAATCACACAACGCATAATCCAAGTTGTACACGAGCAGAGAGAGAAAGAGAGCGTGATAGAACGAGAGCACGTGCAGGCCCACCTCCTAGAGCGGAGTGCTACGCCGGCACGGTGAGAGAGAAGAGGGGAGAGGAGAGAAGAAGTACACAGACACTGGGTGCAATCTCCCCCCGTGCAAGAGTGACCATTTCCCTCTTGCACGTATTTCATTTATAGATTTCTTGAATGGTCAAAGTGATTACAAACTGGCCGGCCGATCATAAATGGCCAAAGCTCATAAAGAGCACTTGAATAATAAAATGTACAATCTATATATATATATATATATATATATATATATATCCATTCGCATACGCCTAGCTTGGTCTAGTCTTTTCCATCTATCAGTTGCAATAAATAATAAAAACGTGTTGCCTAGATCGACGAATCTGCACTAATGCTACCTATATCGGTGGATCTACATTTACCATTGTGAATTTGTAATTTGTCAGTGTGCTGCCTAAATCAGCGGATCTACACAGATAACTGGTGTTGCCTAAATCAATGAATCTACACCAAGATGAGCATTTACACACTACCTAAATCGGCGGATCTGTGTGCATGTGACCAATGGACTAGACAAGACATAAAAGAGAAAAATATTTACTGTGTGTGACACCACTTTGGAGTATGGAAAATTACTACAACTGTTTGTTTACGAATGCAAAGTATCGTAGCTCGTGGGAGTATCTACATAGCTTAATGTCAAATGTTCTCAGTAAAACTCCATTTAGTGTGTATTGTAAGCCACCATATTAGAAATGACTAGGTTTATAGCTCGAAAGATAAGAAAGCGAGGAGGTATTGGATGTACGTACCTGGATGGTATACTGCATTTGAAAATATATATACCAGTGTGTGCGTGTGGGGGAGAGGCACAAGTAAGAGAAAGCTGCATTTGTGAAAGTTAACCAAAGTATAGTTAACAAATTCAAAATGTGTTAATAATTTTCCATGAAATAAAAGATGGTGCCATCCTGGTTAAGGTATGATAATTAAACTGTGACTTAACATCTAGAGTGGTACAACTGTATAACACAAAACTATTATACATGGGAGAGTATCTATACAAAAATTAGAAAGGTAAAGGATTGTGGACACCTGCAAACATATCTTTTGAAGGTAGGGATGAGTTTCAAATCTGCACGCACCCTATTGCTCTCTCTCACACTCTGTCTCCTTTTGTTCGTGTATCTCGCGATTATGCATCTATGTGGTTGCCAGGTATGTCAATTAGTCTGTTTTATGGTTTGTAGTATACTATTTCAAGTATTTCGCAGGGAACTCCACATCTCCGGTTGTAGCAGTGGTATCAGAGCTTGGATACACTCCAAAAACTAAAGATTTTAACCAATACCAGCTAAGTATTTTGTTTTTGTTTTTTTTTAATGCTTATCGGTGTTGTTATTTGCTTCAACTTGTAGTAATTATTGTTGGTTGCACAAGTTACAGAGAGTCCCTTCCTTGCTATAATGATATAGTGATTATTAGTATAGTTATGCTAATTAATTATATTAATTGAATAGATTAAGCTTAATCTTATGATGATACTCAATACCGGTAAAGGAATAGTATGTATCGCTAGATAAGATATCACAAAAATCAAATCTCTTTCATGAAACATAGAAGAGAAGTTCAAAAATGAGCGAGCAAGATCGTAATTAGAGAGATTTTGGTATAGTATTATTAGGCATCCGTTACTTGTAATTAACCACCAAACAATTCCGCAAAGGGGGAGTAAGGAGGGGAACTTTACACAGGAACGGGCCCATAATGACCTTTACATAAATATATATATGGATGGATCGATAAATACATTCAAGCACCTTAATGATTGAATTTTTGACGGGCTTCAACCCAAGCAACTAGGAATTTTCGTCAGGAGCTGAGGCGATAATGCTTGTACTGGATGGCAATAGTGTCGCCCTCTGCGACAATCAAGCAACCACTAACAATCAGTTGTCTTGCCTGTACGATAGATTCACCAGCGACATGCAGCAAAAAGGGCCATGCAGTGAACTAGGGGTGCCACTTTAATGAATGGCAGAGCAGCAATTATCAACAAAAAAAAAATCTCTGCTCTCACACCCTATCCGTTGCCTATCGTAGGCCATAGCCACCACACAAGAAAAAAAAAGGGACGATCGTGCTCAGTTTCAGAACAAGCGCAAGTTCATTTTCATCTCTCTCTCTCTCTCTCCCTCCATTGCCGGCCAACCACTTGACTCTGCATGACATTAGAACTCCTTCCCACCTCTACTTCCCTACTTGGCGGCTCCAGTTTTCCCACCTACCGAGTTCTCCACCCACCAATGGCCCACATGCAAAGGGCCGCAGTAAATCTCTCTCTCTCTCTCTCTCTCTCTCTCTCTCTCTCTCTCTCTCTCTCTCTCTCTCTCTCTCTCTCTCTCTCTCTCTCTCTCTCTCTCTCTCTCTCTCTCTCTCTCTCTCTCTCTCTCTCTCTCTCTCTCTCTCTCTCTCTCCTTCTCAACATCTATAGTCGTTGTTGTGGCCTGCCTTCTCTCTCTATCCCCCATGCAGCCATTAGAAACTTGTGGACATCTAGTTTTCTCTCTGTGCTCACTCCCTACCAGCTGCATATCATGGGCCATACACACCATACAAAAAAAAGGGGCGGTTCTGCTCAGTTCAGTCGATGCAAATTGTAGCAGTCTCCTCATCTGCATGGCGCCCACAACCACCAATCGAATACTACGTGTTCCGACACACACACACACACACACTCTCTCTCTCTCGGTTCTCGAAAACTGCCACCAACCAACCTGCCTACTCGCCCAATCTTCAGTCACTCACATCGGGATCAGTTTTTTTCCTTCTCGATCTCTTGCCACTACCACATGTCCTTTGCTCGATCTTTCGATGAGCTTCCCAACTTTCCCTAGCTCGAATAATATGCAGCGTACTGCAGCAGACGTAACACGTCCCCTACAGGCAATTCCGCCAATATGGCTCCTGCAATTTCAAAGCTAGGCCGGACACGTCGTGGCCACGATGCTGGATGATATTTTCTCTTTACTAAAAGAGGAAGCTACTGATCGCCCAGGTGTCCACATGGAGGTGGATTCAATAGCGACCTCACTCCTGCAGTGGACATGGGGCCCCAAGGGCTTAACTGGCATATTTTTGGCATTCCTTGTGCAAGAGGCATGGTGGACGCTGAAGGCATTGCTTCAGCCGGCTAAGTCTTATCATTTGGGACTTCACCTATTTGGCATGGCTACATACAACCGCATGTCATTTCTCTACAAAGATACCGATCTTGGAGCAATGTGCTTCTCAACACCCTTTACGCATCAACAAAGTCTCCCTCTGTCTGACCAAAAACTTATGTGGCTGACGGCACAGTACCTGCATTGCCTACACGGTCCAGAGACTGGAGCTTTACCAACTAACAAAACACGCACACATGGGAGCGTCATATCTTGCTTCATTTGGCCGAAGAAGCCCGGGTTGTAGAACACATCAGGAAGACAAAATCGTGGTTGATAGGGGCAACATCAAGAAGAAGCTCCGACAAGATACTGACTATCACGCTCACTACCTAGAGTCAAAAAACAATAACTGTTGGGATGCAGGCTGAAACTTCATCATCGTTCTGTTGTTGCAGTCACTCTACTGAACACCCTAGGGATGGAAGCTTTTGCTTTGCTCACTTGCAGGCCACAACTCACTTTAGCCTCATTCTTACTGAGTTCTTTGGATGCCAGTAGTTTCCAGGGTGCCCCTCGGACCCTCTCTCCTCTTCTCGAGTGGAATTGATCTCAGCAAAATCACGAGTGCCACGGAGCAAAACGAGAATCACAGTCATTATTGTATTTGCACTCTTTGACTTTATTGATTGTCGGTAGGCTTAAGCTAGTCATAAAATGATTGTAACAGTGGAGAGCAAGTCAATCAAACATGGTAGCCAAAAAAGAAAAGGGGTGAAATATTTGTAGGAAACACTGGAGAGAGCATGTAAGTGCACATGCTCACAATAATTTGCATATGGGTGCTTCACCCTTGGGAAAATCCCTCAGGATCAGTATGATTGTATGCACCCAAATCACTATCATCAACCTCATGCACATCAATGATACAAAAGATAGCCTCTTCTCTAGAGCATTCACAAATTGTTTTACACCGACAGTGATTTAACTTTGAGCCTGATAGGAAACTCTTCTTCCCTACGTTAATTGATCTAAATCTTCCTTGTGCACTGCTAACAGGTCAAATTTTTTTTTGTCGTTATCCATTGTCTCTTGACACTTGCACATAAAAATATGATCTATTTTGTATAAATAGACTATCCAAATCTGTAAAATCTACAAAATTTGAAAGAAGTTTTCTACTAAAAAGGAGAACATTTCTCTCTCCTCACATACCCTCGGCAAAAGGAAATTACATTTTATGTATATTTATTCAAGTGCTCTTTTATGAGCTTTCGCCATCTATGACCGGCCGGCCAGTTTGTAATCACTTTGACCATTCAAGAAATCTATAAATGAAATACGTGCAAGAGGGAAATGGTCACTCTTGCACGGGGGGAGATTGCACCTAGTGTCTGTGTACTTCTTCTCTCCTCTCCCCTCTTCTCTCTCGTCGTGCCGGCGTAGCACTCCGCTCTAGGAGGTACGCCTGCACGTGCCCTCTCCTTCTATCACGCTCTCTTTCTCTCTCTGCTTGTGTACAACTTTGATTATGTGTTGTGTGATTCGAGGTCTGTAGATTTCTTCGTTTCATGGCTTGTAGCATATTTTTTTTGCTATTTCTGCATGGCATCGCCCAGCCCCACACACACACAGCATGTCTTTCTCTCTCTCTGCCAACCACTGGCGCATTCCAACCTACACACCTCTCTCTCTCTCTCTCTCTCTCTCTCTCTCTCTCTCTCTCTCTCTCTCTCTCTCTCTCTCTCTCTCTCTCTCTCTCTCTCTCTCTCTCTCTCTCTCTCTCTCTCTCTCTCTCTCTCTCTCTCTCTCTCTCTCTCTCTCTCTCTCTCTCTCTCTCTCTCTCTCTCTCTCTCTCTCTCTCCCCCCCCCCCCCCAATCTGGCGATGATAACTACCAGCGAGTCTAGCTGTTGGCACATGCAGTAGTTGACGGCGCCCAAGTTGTAGGACTTCATGCTCCAGTGGCGAGCAACCCTGACCATCATGCATCACTCAATTCTTGCACGCCCCACTCCATGCAGACCGTAGCAAGTCCCAACTCCCACTCACCCTCCATAGCGCCGTCATACCCATCAAGGGAGCTACACCAACTACCCTTCCTTTTCAGTTATGTATAGCGCCATCAGTATCTTCAACATAGAATGCGTCCACATGCAGCGCATCAGTCCTCCACCATACCCTTTACCTGTTGCAAGTAATCATAACCAGTACTTTTTACATGCTGAGAAAAGGGTTGCCAATTAGCTACAGTCCAGTAAGTTTTTTTTTAATTTATTTTCTAGCTGCCCGTTGTCGTGCAACTACACAATCTTTTGTTTTCTTTCTGCCACCCCACCTTTTAACCCTCCCTTAAGTATGCCCATTGTCCACCCCTACCTCTATTTTTACCCATTTCCCTTTTTTCTCTAACTCTATCTGATCCTCCATCAACACTATCACATCCCTCTCATTCGTCTTCTACATCCACACAGCCACACTCACTTGTAGGCTTGCCGTGCAGCCACCATCACACAAATACAATAAATTCGTGCCCCACAAGTGGCTTGCATCCCTTGATACACAAATTCTCAGCTCGGCACAAGCATCTAGCTAATTGGGCAACCGGACCCATAGCTGCTTGTCATCCAGGTTGCCGAGGTCGTTACATCATCGAGCAGTTCTATACAACACCTTTCCCCCCCTCCCTGTACGATTATCTATAGAGGCAGGACTTTGACGAATCCCTTCAGCGATGAAAAAGTATTGATGAAGCTCTTGCAGAGACAGTCATTGACAAAGCTCTTTAGTGCCCTCCTCCCACTATCGGGCATCCTACGACCTTACCGCCACTCTCCACCAAAAAACACATCTCCAGCGACACGACCCTTTGGACGTTGACAACGATAAGGGTCGCTTCAGTTAGACGCTTGCACCTCTTCACCAGCGTCTTCTCTTTGGGCACCATTTCTTCACAACTCACATTACGCATGGATTCTCAACCCCCCGCCGCTCCCTCCAACCTTGCTTCATCTCACGATGACCCTCTTATCACCGACACTACTCTATCTCTACAGGCACAACTCACTCTACTCCAACGCGACTACGACCGCCTGGAACACCGCTTTTATCGGCTATGTCTTCGATTTTTGGACGTGCAAAATTTTGTTCGCACACTCCACGCCATTTTAACCGACCTCACCGAACACCTCCTTGACCACCCATCCACCAACGAAACCACCACACCCCGTGTGGACACTCTCTAGCTCAAACCCAAAAAAATTTATTGATGTAATAAGCCTACACTGGCGGCACTCGCACTTTCGTTTTCCATAGCTCTTCACTGTAAAAATTTATTAATCTTGCAATGTCGGTCTTTTTTTTATATCATCAGATTTTAATTATTGTCTATTTTCCACATTGCTCCTGGCACAAGCACAACACCTTATTTAAAACAGTAGGTGCAACCTATGTATGTTCCCATTTCATTGTGCACATACAAATAACCTAAAAATGTATAGATTGGCATCCCTACTTTTGCAAAATCGTGTCCTTTCCCCAAATTTCTACCACATTTACATCGCTCAAATCTAACGTACTACACCTAGTATACTGAACAATGACATATCCCTTTATCTTGGACCATGTATCATGGCCTCTGCTCATATCCCTCCCCCTTTAACCCCCCCCCTCTTACAATTACATTGGCACTACACCCGATCACCAACTACAATCTGGCTAGATAATACTATCCACAAATCTAACTATGGTGAGGCCCATTAACGAATCATACAAATTTGTAGTAGGTAAAAACACAAATTTAGGTAGCCAGTATTTAGAACACAATGCTGGAAACACAATCAAGATTCATAAATGCTCTAAGCTCTGTATAACTCCCATGTCCTCAGTGGATTCTATCACACTATTTGCAGAAATTTAATTTTACTTCTAAATCTTTAGATATTTATAGCAAGACTTGCATGATTTTGGGTACGTAGCACAGTATTTAACCTTTGCGATTCCTAGCAATGCTATTTGCATTTTATATTATTTGGTTAATATTAACACACATTAGTTCATGCTCATACTAGTACTGCCAGCTTGCTTGGTGACCCCTTTTCGCAACTTCATCTAATTGTAACGCGGCTATATTGCATGTTGTTTTTTTGATTCCTTTTGTCAACCGCGGTTGTCAAATGTCCCGCATTCTTCATTAGGGACTTGAAAGTTATAGGACTTACCAAATTGTGAAGATTTTATGGGTTTCTCTCCTCTTTGAATGGCTCATTATTTAATGTACAGTAGCACTGCTCAACCCCATACCTTTTATTCGGTTTATCGTAATTTACAGGAAATTAAAATTATTTGTCTTGCTTGACTTTGACCAAATGATTTTCAAAATCTTCACTTGTTTTTGTTACATTTATCTAACTCATTTAAGGATTCACAAAAACCGATGCAGACCATAATGCGAGGACATCAGATAAGTCATCTTTTAACTCTTTTTTTTTCAAAATTCAGTCTTATGGCTCCGTACTAATCTTCTCACCATACTTTATCGAGTTTTATGATACTCCCTACTCTGTTATCGATCCAATATCTATCCTTGCCTAAACCTTACTACCTCCTGCTTGATTATAGTAACTATGTCATACAAGATTGTGCCAAGCTCCTAGTTATGTTTACTGATGGCATTCCCAGAGACAACACAACTCTCTCGACACTCATAATCAAGTAGCCACTCGGGACCCTGTATGCACCTCGAATACGTCACTCATGTTTTCTCTACATTGTATTTGTCTTTGTATTGTATTTAAGCTGAATACTCAAACACTGCGAAGATTATGCCCTCTAATTGAATTCAAAGAAATTTTTGTGAGATAATTTTGTTAAGATGCTTTGTCAGTAAGCTATGCAGCTACTCAGGTGAGCCACAGTACTCTGGGATAGTGCACAACAATTTGTAAGTGCTTTGATATACTGCACTGTGATGTCAACAACATATAAATATTTTTTCCTTTATGTCTTGCCTAGTCCATTGGTCACGCACACACAGATTCGCCGATCTAGACAGTGTGTAGATACTCATCTTCGTGCAGATCCGCCAATTTAGGTAGCACAATAATAAACTTCAGATGTATGATTTTTAAACAATATCCAATGCAGATCCGCCGATTTAGGCAGCATTAGTGCTGATTCGCCGATTTAGGCAGCACGTCTTATTGGTGTTGATTTGCCGATTTAGGAAACACCAATCACAAAATCATGCTGCACTGGCTGGCCACCACTGTAACAGGTATGATTTTGTTACCCAGGTACATAATAAAAGTGATTTGGATTTGAACTTATATTGTGGAATTGGAATTGGATTGGGATTTGGTATCTGATGATTATTACAACAGTATTTATGTGATGGGACTTGACATTATGATATTGATGATGAGTGTGATCAATGATATCATGATTCATCAGGGTATGACATATACTGCTTATTCTAGTGGTATGGGACACTAGAATAGGTAGTATGATGCAAAAGCAAAGAAGGGTACACCTTTGGTAGTAGAAGAGATACAAGAGGGCAAACTACAAGATTCTCATTATTGGATTCTTGATGGCCAACATTCAATTTATGCCGCAAAATTTTTGCTTCACAATGAACAAAAAAACAATGAGATATTTCAAAGATTGATTGACATGTATAAATTTCAAAAGGCTCGTATTATTGTACATACTCCTCCAATGGTTGCAATTGCTATATCGGCCATTGCAAATGATGGGGCTAAAGCATTGTATGTCAATCAACCTTACAATCAAATATTGTGGCATTTGTGAAGTCAATGGATCTATTCAGGATGACCATCAAGGGTAGCAACTGGAGTTGCAGAGGGACACACATCTCGTGTTGGATGGGATGTAAGTGTCTTTCTTCTTCTTTCTTATTGTCTTTAATTGAACACTTGAGTTCAATCTTCTCATCGGTGTTATATTTCTTTCTAAACTTTTCTTTGATTGGCAAGAATGAGTGTACGAGCAAGTTGGATTGCTAAACAGGCACACATGGTTACATATTCCGATTGAGTTTATGATTGTTGGCTAGAAATTATTAAAAGGCTTGAGGAGGAGAACAAGAAAACCCCAACAACGGTATTCAAATTTCTTTGCGGTCTTGAGGAATCAGAGGTAGAGATCATTCGAGAACAAATTAAAGATGACAAGATTTTATTGTCAAAGAGTGCAAAAGATGGTGATGCAATTGATATGTATGATCAAATCAAGCAACTCAACAAGAGAAACTCATTCAAGACGCACTTCTTGAAGGCTTCAATGCTTTGAATGATTCATCATCATGTAAAGATTGGGAGGAAATAGTCAGCATGTATAAAATCAATGATGCATTTTATAAAACCATTCTAATGTTATGTGAGCAATGGCTCAAAAATAGCTTGAAGCGTGGAACAAAGAAAATGGATTTTCCGGATGAAGCTATAAAATACATGCAATGGGCAATTCACCTTCACAAGGAGAAAATTGAGTCTCTAGATTTGCCATGGTCCATCTATGTGGTGAACCTACAGATGGAAGGAAATCTCTACTTGAAGCGCCACTTCAACAACCAAATTCCTATTGGCTTATGCATTTTAGACTTGACAAAACACTATGGGGACAACTTGCAGTAGAGTGAGGAGATATTTAGCAATGCTGTGGATGGGATGTTGGCTATTTTTGGAGGCTCAATTGATCCTGGATTTGTGTTTCTTGCATTTATAGATTTCTCTAAACTCGCAAAATTGCAATGTGCATTCCAGAGTATGGGAGATAATGTGAGCTACCATTGTTGTGGTGCCTTGCATCACTTTCCATTAGCACCTTGCAAAGGAGCAATTCAATTCCTTGTGGTTATTGCCTTCAAGGGACAAGGTAATGCATTTGAAGACCTAGGAAGGAGATTAGAACAACATCCCATGCCAATTGATTGTTCTTTGCTTCAAGTAGAAAATGAAGGCATGTCAGATTTGCAATATTTGGAAGCCAAAAAAAGAGTTTTCATCAAGCACTGTATTCATACATACTGTTTTGAAGATCTCAAGCTTGTAGATCTCTTTAGTGATGGCTCTCTGGTTGCACAAGAAGGATTACAATAAAAAAAGACGTCATCTGCTTAGTTGAGAGCGTGCAAGAGCAAGGAACCTTAGCAACAAGGCTTCTAAAATTCGCTAAGGCCCATGCTAATATAGAAAAGTGGGATGGCCTTCAAGATCAACAACCTACTTTACAATTAGCTGACGATGTGCCCATCAGAGGAGAGATTTCTCCACAAGAATAAGAAGGAGAAGAAGACCAACCTCCTTTGTCAATGGAGGCCTACTTGGAAATGGAGGGACGTATGTTTTGAACTTCTTGTACATGTTAACATCTATTCTTGTTGATTTGATACTCTTAATGTTAGGTTTTGCTTTAGGTAGTATTTTTTGAATCCATCTTTTTCATCTTCAAGAATTAAAGGTTTAGATATAGAGAATAATCTTATAATTTTTAAGTGATGAACCCTTAGATTTTAAAAAACCACTAGCCTAAACTTAAGAGCTTGAATTGATGAGTTTTAGACCTCGTGCTATCCCCTTTATTTTATACTTTCAAGGCTAGCATGGGTAGGTGAACCATACATAGATCCCAATCTCAAGAAGTGTGTTAGACCTTCAAACAACCCCATATAGCTTGGACAAGTGGTGGACCTTCCATGGAGGCTAATTCAAACAAGTGTGGTGGTGAACCTTCTGTGGAGTCTAATTGTGGTAGATTTAAAACAATAGTCATTTCCTTGCACTAGCTTGGACAAGTGGTAGACCTTGCTTCTATTAAGGTCTCTATTGAGAGAAGAATTGAATATAGAAGAAGAAAGAGATTAATTAGGCATAGATTTGTAAATTTGTAGAAAAGGGACACGTGTTGGATTACAAAAATACCTCTCATTGTACGAGTCCAAAACGTAGCTATATATTTCATCCAAAATTAACACCTTTGGATAAATGCTTATCTTTAGACATTAAATCAAGAGGTTATGGCTATGCATGTGTTGAGACTATTGGTCGACTTGAATGAGGAGACACATACTTTGTTGACTATGACTTTATTTGATGTTTTCAAGTATTTATATGGATAGAAGTCTTAATTACATGTGTTAATATGAATTTTAATGGATCAAATCTCAATCAAGTAAATCATGGTTGCTGTTAACTTTATGTGGCCTTCAGTATTCACTTAAGTACTAATTTTTATTAAAGTGTAGGGTATACAAGTTTGCCACAAAAGATTGTAGTATAGACTAGCATTGCCTTGTGTACAAATAGATGCAAGAATCATAATATTGATTTTACCTTGAATAAACTCCTAAGTTCGACTTCCACATGTTTAAAATTGGTGATTTAAATTCTAGTGATTTTTTAGAAACTAATGTTATTTGTGTTTTTTAGATTCGCAAATTGGGATAGATAAGGTCCCTGTGGTTGAGTCTGCAATTGTTGAACCCCTTCATTCTATTATTTCTGACATGCCCAAGATGGATGATGTGTCTATACCAAAGTCTGGTGATGTGCACTTTGAGCAAGCTTGCAACAGTGAGAATAAAGAAATTCCTACTCCAACAATACAACCTACTTCAAAAGAGACTAAAACGTCTTCTCAAGAGCCATTTCCATTTGTTGCTACTTCATCTAGTGCAGATGTTGAGAAATCAATACAATTAGTTTGGACTTAAATGGTCTGCTATTGAAACGTTCCCGTCAGCCGTCCTCACACCACCAGTCGGTGCAACTAGATCCAAAAAGATATATTATACTTAGGCCAAGTTGCATCCAATTCTTAAAGACTATATTACAGAGATTTAATGTTGCAATTTGGTCGACAGCTACTGGGAACAATGTGCTTCAAATTCTTAAAGCACTAGAGAGCTTAGCAAAAGGTACATTTCCTTTCTTTGCAATTTGGAATCAAGAAGGTTGCTACACTTGTCAAAGTAATAAATTATTTAAACCTGACAATCCAACCGTTGAGGCAATGTTCAAGCCTCTAGCTAAAATTGCCATGGAGTATGAATGTGACCCACGAAGCACAGTGCTTATTGATGACTCTCCTTATAAGGGATGCATTTCCCCTGTAAAAAATTGTATTTTTCCATCCCAATTTGATGGTGAAAAATTGGTTGACAATATGCTGCTGGAGGAGTTGCTTCCCTACTTGTTTGAGCTAGATGAGACAAGGGATGTGCGGAATTTCATTGCCTTTAATCGTTACGGATAGCCAGCATTGACAAATGAGAGTGAATATAAAGAAATCAAAGATAATTGGAAGCCAAAAAATGATGCTTGGTCAGCCAAGGTGTTCTTTATAAGAAGGTTAACTCCTGCAAAATATGACAAAGGTGAAGCTATCCTAGAAGGCAAACACAATCGAGCAAGTGACAAAACCGACAACAATGACATCGCATGAGCCCAAATATGAGACACACTGGAAAAGGAAGGTACAACTATTGAAAGCATGAAGGCACCACAATTGATCAATCTAGGTAGGCAATTGGGATGTACTATAAAGGGACCATTGAAGGCAACCACTGCAAAGGCTTATTTAAACAAGGTCAAAGCTGAGAACAATCTTCTAAGGCTAAATAAAACACACCCCTAAGGTACCTTTTATGACTTGAAACCTTCAGGTCTCAAAAAAAATATTTCTAGATATTCAATGGAGCAAGCTTGGACAGGTGGTGGATCTTTTGGTAAAGCCTCTCATGGGAAACATATCACAAGTCCTCCATGCAGTGAGAAGGAAAACATTTAACAAAGAGCCTAAGAGGTTGGACAGATGGTGGACGTGACACCTTTTCTCCCATTCCCAATCGAGTCTAGCTATCCACCACTATATAATGGTAGACCTTGAAACAAGAGACCCCTCATCATCAAGCCTAGTTTGGACCTATGGTAGATCTTACTTTTTTCCCATTCATAGTGAAGTCTAACCTAGCCAGGTGGTAGACCTTACTTTTCTCCATGCTTCAAAGAAGCATAGCTTGGAGAAATGGTGAAGCTTTGTAAGGTTTTCAATTGGGATTTGTTTATAGCAATGAGGAAGTTGAAGATGGACTTTGGCATCTAATAATACCATAGTGTAGAAAATGTAGAAATTGTTTGTATTTTTTGGAACATAATAAATTTCTTGCTTTTCAATTGCAGAGTCATCACTACAAGAAAGTGGGTCGACTATTTGTAGGCATGATTTGAAGGAAGGTTTTGAAGCACCCAACCAACCTCATCCAAGGCCTTGTCATATATATCAATCACCTCCTTGTCACCTACGACTGCCACTTGCTGTCAAGAATATCAAAAGAGTGCTTGTTTTGGACCTTGAAGGATTGCTTTTGAAGACAGTTGAAACAAAACATGGAGATTCTATGCCATCTTGGGCTCAACACATGCGTCTTGTGGAGGGCAAAGATGAAGTTTATCATGTGGTGCGCCTAGATGTAGAAATGTTTTTGGATTTCTATGGTGAATACTTTGAGCTGTGGATATGGAGTTGCTATAACCTAACAAGAGTGCAACACATCACACAACCCAAAGCATTATAGCAGGTTCAAGATCTTTATGAGTAATAAGTGTTGCCAAAATCCAAACATCATGTTAAAATTTATATGGGTTTATCATTAAAACTTGAGCGATATTTGGAAGATGTTTGAGGACTTGGATGCAAAGGATACCTTGATTTTTTATGATAGTCCATATAGGATGATGTGGAATATGCCATGAACATATCTTATATTTCCAAATATGTGGAGGCAAACACCTGAGCAGCTTCAAAGATTCTTGCAAGAAACGATAATTCCATGGTTACTTGGATGGTTGTATGCAAGAGACAAGAGAGATTATACCCGTAACACAATTGTAAATTAGTATAGTGAACTTGAGAAAAATCATGTCCTCCATGTGTACGTGTAAAGGCGATAATATAAAGAAGGTTGACAATGATCCTTTTTATGGCCAGATAATGTACTTTTACTATGATGTGTATTTGTATTACTATATAGTTCAAAGGTTATTTTAAAACAAAGATGTGTCAATTTGTATTACTATATAGTTCAAAGGTTATTTTAAAACAAAGATGTGTCAATTTGATGAACGCTTGCATGGAGTGCACCCTACTCTAAGGGGACTTGCATGTATTCTACAGGGTATCCTATTATAAAGAAAATTATTTGTACACAGAGTGCACCCTTCTCTAAGGGGACTTCCATGTATTACTCCAGTGTATGCTATTATAAGGAGAATCCTATGTGATGGATCGTGCTCTATTCTAAGGGACTTGTAGTGGAGTGTACTCTACTCTAAGAGTACTTCCATGTATTAATAGAGTGTATCCAATTACAAGGAGAATCCAATGTAATGACAAAGCATCCTGCTTTAGAACAAAAATGTGTCAATGAATTGTACCCTAGTCTAAGGGGACTTCACTATATTACTAGAGTAGAGTGTATTCAAGTCTGAGATTTCAATGTAGTTCTAGATTGCACCTTGTTTTTGGGGACTCATTTTACTAGATTATGGTTGTGTTTCATCATGTATATTAAAAAAATTTATTTTTGTTCTTTAGCAATTCTATATCATTCCATCTCAAGGTTGCATCCATTTGTAACTAGGAGAAACTTATGTTTGATATCAAAATAAACCTTACAAGTATGGAATGGAGAATTCATGGATGTACAAGAAATATCTTGGTCTTGGCACACATTTTTTTCTAAAACATTTATTTTTGTGTCCGTCATATTAAAGAGTTTTAGAACCTACAAGTCTTTGAAAGGAAAAATACAAAGTCTAATTGTTTGCATTGGGAGAAAAGAAATCATGGACTTTGAATTGTGTGAGAGACCTTGTTTGTGGAGAAAAATGTTTGAATCAAGAATGGTTATTTTACATCCTCCATGTAAGAGAGTTTTGGAAACTAAAACATGCTGAGAGGAAAACCATGGAGTCTAAATGCATGTATTGAGATGTCAATGTATGCATGCATACCTTTATTTCGGTCTATGCATAATTGGATGCTTTTGGACGTTAACTTCTCCAATTTGGTATAAAATAACATATTTAATGTTTTCTTGTGGGTAGTATTTATTTCATCATATATGTTTTTAGCCTAATTTCTTGAGCTTCAAATTAAACCTTCTATGTTGCAATGGAGAAGTACCGTTAGAGAAATTTTTATGTAAACATGTTTGCTTACCTTTCACTAATTGTAGCTTAGATAAGAAGTAGACTTTGCATTCCTCCACATCCTATCCTAGACAAATGCACCTTGAAACTAGCCCTCCTATGTTGCAATTGACATATGCTACACATTTTATAAATGGCTTGTACCTTAAGTGAAGAATTTCTAGATTAGAGGTGTGTGTTGCTTTGATGTCATGCACAAGTGGGTTTATTTCTCAATGGGTGCTAGCTTGGACAAGTGGTGGACCTTGAACTAAAAATTCAGGTACTCCATTTGACCTTAGCTTGAACAATTCGTGGGCCTTCAAACCAATGTCTCCATGTTAAGATAAGTTGTAGATAGGACAATAGAGTATAAACAATGAAAATGGAATCAATGTACTAGTCTCTAGATGGTGCAACCACCCAAAACCATTTATTTTTTTTGCCAATGTTTCTTTCAAATGTTTAGTCTAGTACAAAACGTCAACACCTTGTACATGATATATTGAAAGCTGCTCAATCTGGGAATTGGGATTTTCCCACTTTACCTAATATGGTCTTATCTCACTTTTTTGCTTCATGAAGTAGACCCATACCTTCCTCGTATGGTCATCAATGAAACTCATATAGTATCTACATCCACCCATAGATGCAGTCTTTGTCAGACCCCATACATCTATACACACTAAATGCAATGCATTCCTGCTTACATGCTTATCATGAGGAAAGGATTCTTTTTCTTGCTTTCCAAACTGACAAGCTTCACAAACGTTCTACATTTCAACAACTCTAAACGAAGCTAAACTTGTAACCATCTCTTTAGTCCGCATCATTTATAGCCTTTGCAAATTTACATGATCAATACGCTTGTGCCAAATCTCTATATTTGGAACAACACATGCACCTCGTGAAAACATGGTAGCATTCACTTCGGGCACATTTACATCCAAAGTAAACATTCTACCCACATTTTTTCCTTGTGCAATGAGCCTTCCATTCTTCTTATTCTCTTCAACAAAGAGACCATTGAAGTTAAACTTGACTTGCAAACCCTGCTCAACCATTTGCCCAGCAGAAACCAAGTTCTTTGTAATGTTGGGTACATGTAGTACATCAGCCAAGTACTTCACTTTACCATTTGTCATAGACAATGGCACATTTAATGTATGCATAATGGGATATGTTGTATCATCCCCAATTTCTCCATAAAAAAGTTTTGGTAAATTCTACATTTCCTTGAACCATTCACCATGACTGGTCATGTGATTCAATGCGCTAGAATCCACATACCAGACATTATCACTGGATTTTGCCACATTTGCAGACATAGTATTCAACATGTGCTGCACCACAAATAGCCTCTTGAGCTCATTTTCATTCTTGTTAGTGTTTGCACAATTGTTTTGCTGCTTCTTGTTTGGATAGTCACATTCAAAGTGACCATGTCTTCCACAGCCCCAGCATACTATATTTCTGTGTTGACCTGCATTATTGCGCTATTCATTTCCATGACCTCTTGGACTCCCCTTTCCTTGGAAGTTTCCTTGACCACCAATTGTGTTCTGACCCATATTGTTGCCTCTTTCTTGGTCTCGTCCAACCTATACCAATCCTCTTCCTCTTCCTCTGTTGTTGAAAAGAACCTATCCAAAATTGTTTCCACCCGGCATAAATGAGTCTTCCTTAAGTTAATTCTCTTCTACAATAAATAAGGAAACCAAATCTATAAACAAGGGAATTTTCTCTCAAAGATAGATGCCAATTTTAAATTATTTGTACGCAGGACCCAAACCTCATAGTAGACAGACTTTTACTTTATCATCATCATCAATTGTAACACCAACCAATGCAAGTGACTCACATATGTTCTTTATCTTTAGCAAATAGTCATTGATGGATAGGTTTTTCTTTTGAACAGTATTTAGCTTAGTCTTCAACTGCAGCTTCCTTACCTTTGTGTTGGTCACATCCAATGACAATAAAGTGTCACAAGCCTCTTAGAATATTGAGCATCTTGTATATGCCCAATCATAGTGTCTTGTACACTAACAAAAATCCAATACATGATCTTTTGAGTTCACTTGTTTTAATCTTTAAATTTCTTAATTTGTGCAACCCTCACACCTTCCTCTGGCAATGGTGGTACCATCTCATGCTCTCCATCAATGTAGTCCCAATAACCTTTGCCCATAAGGAAATTGGTTATTCTAAACTTCCAAGCATGGAAGTTGTTCTTATCTAGCTTCTCATTGATAACCTTCTTAAGCCCATTATTGTTAAATGACATGTTTCCAACCCTTCACTTAGTCTTCAAGCAGCATGCTAAAAATAGTCGCTTACCACTTGTAACCACAATTTGTGTACACATAGCTATTTCATTGTACTAAATAGTATGTGTGTGCACTATAGCCAAACCAAAGCTTCCTGCACCACCAATATGCAGATCTGCAGAATCTTGAACCTTAGCGTTTTTGCATCCGAGCGCACTCTAACTCCAAAATGGGGGTCGAAACAAGCCCGGAATGGAAATTTGGCTGCAAGCTTTTAGTCCAAAGGATTCCAAAGGACTATATAGAACCTTGAGATGTACACTTTAAAAAAAGGGATCGCCTCAATCGAAGATCCTTGACGATGGCTCCCGAGAATACCAAAGTCGCTTTCTAGGCTACTCCTGATTTGTTGTTCCAAGCTCCTCAGACACAACCAAGCTCTGACACCATGTTAAAAGAGACAAGGAGAGAGAGCTTGAGCTCTTGCAAGCACGTGCGCACGCGCGCGCACACACACACACACACAAAGATGGAGGCAAAAGATTATACTTCTTCTTCTTCTTCACTAACTCAAGATAAGGGGTCTACAAAACATAAGGGAAAAATACAACATAAAAGGAGAACTAGTACAATAGTCTAGTATGAACCGCTAGTGAGTGAGGTGAGTAGATAAGTGTGTCATCACTCCGGTACGTTGACCAGCTCGGTGTAGTATAGCTATTGTAAAATTGGCAAAGACATGTGTATCCACCAAGGCACATTAGTGATGATGACTATCAATGGTAGTAATTTAGGAGTCGTACATGTTGAGCTTGACATTTCAACACTTTTTGAAGATTGTTGTGGTTGAGATTTAAGTTGAATTTGTGCTCCTCATGTAAGGGAAACTTTGTCCGTTTTCTCCCAAATTCTCGCCATGTTTTCTACATACCTAAAGCTTACTCTTTGATGGTTTCTACGTACCTACATCTTACCCTTTTGATGGTTTAGTGGTCAAGTGTGACTCCCACTTTGACAATGTGATTGAGTTTTACTCTCACTTTGACAAGTTTTGTTAGTTTTGGACACAAACTGGTGTTCTTGTATCCATTCTCAGAAGAGTGAGATTTTTGTATGCTCGTAGTGGCTACAGCTTACACAGTAGTCACAGGTTCTATAGATTACAGATACAGGTTACTTGAAATTGTCAAAGTGTCTTGAAAATTTTGAGAGTTGTTTATCCTCAAATTGTCTATGCATGGTTTTTGCTTGGTTTAGCAAAGGATTTTAAACACTACTTCTATACATTATTGGTAGACCAACATTGAGTTACGAGTTGCATATGTGAGCATTGGATTGATGCATTGATCATGGTTATGGTTGTGTTGTGGTCAAGTCATATCCCACTTTGTTACCAATTTGGCATGGTTTATGGTCAAGACTTTGATTGAGAGTTTAAACAGTTTACATGGGAGACTCTATCGGTTTTTCCCTATGATTTCTTGTCATAATTTTGGCCTCATCACCATATACTTTTGTTGCATATGCACTAATCACGAAACAAAGGTCTTATAGGTGATAGTGGTAGGAATGGGGTGGAGATTGGAGCAAAGAGAGAGGACCCTATGGCCAAGATAACCAAGGAGAGTCTCTGAGTAGCTCAATAATCACATCTACGCCGTTAACCAAACATGTGGGTTTTGCAAAGTTCATCCGTTATTATGGTGAATTGCATAATTTTGATTTCTTAAATGATGAAAATAACATAGATTTGGTTTTTAAGTATCATGAGATGAATCAAGAAATTAAAGTTTGCAACTCTAAGGTAAATGAATCATTTGATGCACTCTTGTTGATGAAGAAAATGATGTCATCAATACTTTTGTAAATTCTCTTGCATTGGAAGAATATTTTTATATCTTGAATGATGTTGATATGATGACTAACCAAAATGATATTCTTCTTGATGAAGTTTCTAAACGCAAGCAACAAAATGTGGTGTGTGTGAAGCAACCTATTTCACAAACTGATGGTATGTTGAATGTTTGCTTGAGGCAATTTTGTGTGATGGGATATGCAATGTATCTATCCACACAATTGATGTCTATGTAAAGCATGATGGGGCTTGTATGCTTATCCATGCTAGGAAAGGTGAGAAGATTTTGAGCAAATTGGTTTTTATTTTTCTGCAAATGATGCAAAGATCTTATGGCTTTTTCTCATTGTAAGCCTACAAGGAGATCTTTTTTGTCAAATGTGGTGGCTTGAAGTCCAAATTGCATCAAGGAATGAAGGTTCTCTTTGCACAAATAACATGGGACTAATGTTTTTGGATGTCAGTGTACTTGCTAAAAGCATACTTTTACAAATTGAAGCCAAATCACACAATCTTTTTGAAGAATTATGTGTCGAAACAAAGGAGTTTTTGTTGAAAAATGTTGGTACTTATTGCAAAACAAAGAGGCTTATTTTGAAGCCATTGGTTCAAATATGGAGTCTACTCAATAAAGTGGAGATTTTCTCATAACTTTATGGTTCTACAAGTTTTTTTTTAATGAGGCCTCATTTGTGATGATTCATTTGATGGGTTCCCAACCCTACTAGCATGTTGCCAATAAATGGTGCATTTGTATTCAACTTTTGGTGAGAAGGCACACTATACCCCGGTTTGGCGATATGTAATATATAGATTTAGGAAATAAATTTGTGCATCTTGGATCAAGTTCCAAACATTATAGTTTGCATTTTTTAAATCCTTGGGGAAAAAAGGGCGGTGTTTCATAGCCTATCATGGTGTACATGTGTACCTTGGAGTACAATCCAAGCACTGCACTTTGTATCATGGTATTCTATGAGCACTAAATTTTTGTGAACAAGGGATTTTGTGGGTCTCAAAGTCGAATTTTAAAAAATTTCTAGCACTAGGTGTGCTAGGTGTTGAACTGTAATATTTATGTGCACCAGTACCAAGGCAAACACTAAGGTCTAGGAGAATTGAGGGGTCATCTAGGAAGAGGCGCCAAGAGGCATGGAGGAGTTATAAAGGAAACCTATGCTTTGTATCAACAATGAATCAATCAATGATCAAGTTATTGTGTCTATTCCTCTCTCTCTCTCTCTCTCTCTCTCTCTCTCTCTCTCTCTCTCTCTCTCTCTCTCACGTCATCTCTCTAACCAGCACACGATTCTCTCCCTTCCTATTCTATGGGCAATGGGGTTTTACAGCAACCGTGTGAAAAAAATTCATTTACCAATAGCTTACCAATCTTATGATTGTTCATCTAGAAGCTTTGGCAGACATAGGTGGTTGCCGATGGAGATAATCTAGAGAGAAGAATATCTTTGGGGTGTTGAAATGGGATCTATTGTATCAGTTGGGTGTGGAGAGACTTTAGTTTTATTGATAGAGAAACTAAAAAGTAAAAACTTATTGAATCTAGACTAGTGTCCATCTAAGTACCTAGATAACCAAAGGTAAAAAATCGGTAGGAGAATATTACCTTTGGTATAAGCACATGAATAGCTTATAAATGTACCGACTTCTAGAAGTAGATATGTCAATGGTAGTAGAGTACATATTGCTACAAAAGTAAACTGCTATGAGATTATGCTTCTGTGCTCACAAATTCCTCTTCTCATTCCCAATGATGGTGCTCTCTCACTCTTGTGAGGTGTTTACATGCCCTAGCTGGGTCATGCTCTTCTTTGTATTGACAATTTAATGTAGTTGTTGATCTAATATGTCTTCATAAGGTATGATTACACAATTTTCAAAAATAAAATTGACTTTGCAAAAATTGTTTGTAAGTGACAAACTTCATAGACCTGTTTACTTAGAGAGACATTGTGGGTAATCCTTCTATGGGTGCAACCTCACAAAAACATCTTAAAGCTTCTTGACGTTACCCTATTTAGTATCTCCTACACTCAAGAATACCAAGTGAGTGCATTGTGACCAAGCTGCATGGCAACAATTTTCAATGATTTTATAAAATTAAACCACATGTCTCTGTTCCACATCGTTCTTTTCTCTTTTACTATGTGTACAACCCATTGGTCCCTGTGCTCTTAGAGCAACCAGGCTTTGTAGGATGAAAACCGAGCAATATTTGAGAACAAGGGTCCATAAAAAGGGCCTGCCAATGTGAAAAAGAGCCCACAAGGCTTGGGGAAGGGGTCTTATGTAGGCACAATCTATGTAAGGGTGTGATTGGGGAAACAATTTCAAGTCAAAGCATGTTTCCTCTATCCTCTCTCTAGCATTAGAGCTAAGGGATTTCTCGAGCAAATGCAAGAGGGCATTGGGGTTTTTTGCCAAAAGGGAGGAACCCTTTTTGCATACATGTAGCTTGTTTTGTGGCCAAGAAGGTTCAAAAGAGGAAGGGACTATTTGAGGAGCTGCAAGATTCACCAATTGCACACACACTGACCTGCATGATTTCCAAAATTTTAAAAAATTTGTTTTGCACCTAAGTGTGAATTTATGGCATATGATTGATCAAATAGATGGGACTATTTTGTATCATGATTAAGGTTATTTGATGATTTTACATGATTTATGAATCCTCAAAGGATAGATATGGAATGTCTTGTGTGCATATGTGTACTACTTTCCATCCTTCTAGGTCAAAACTAACTCTATGTTCAGGGTGGATGATGTGCACTTGTGGTGCATCATTTGCACATGGTTAAATACTAAAAAATTATTGATTTGAGATTATGTTTGGTTGCTCATAGGACTCTTTTGTATGCATAAAAATTCGATCTTTAAGAGTCGTGTGTGTTGGGTCAACCGTTTGCAGTAAGTAAAGTCAAAGCTTCAAGTGTGGAAGTCGGCATATGGTGAAGTGTTGAAGTTCATGTATGATTATGGTAGCGATGTCCAAATGTTGCCAAAATTTTCACAGTCATGTATGTGCTAAAGTTGTTTGCAGGATGGTTGTGCATCAGTCAAAGTAGGGTGTAGTGCTCACACATGTGTTAGGGATGTGGATTAGGGTTATGGTTTTGGATTGGATTATGTAGTAGTTTTGATGGATTATGTCAAGCATGTAAGAATAAAGAGGTTGTACAATCCGATTGCTTTGGAAAGGATAGATTGTTTGTGCATATGCAAGATGTCATGATATGGTTGGCCTCATGCGCTAAGTTTCTTATGACAGAGTCGATACATGATTAGGCTCACTTACATTGCATAGTCTTAGGTAAAAGGATCGTTGACTTGGGGCTATGGTGAATCGCGGGTGTTATTTAGATCTTTTTTTTCTTAGGCTCATCTACATGGTTAGTACTTCAAGGATTGAATGACCCACAAGGATAACGCATTGGGAACTCTGCTTTGGTTTTACCTCAATACCTGGTGTGGCATCGAAGAGGTGTGGTGCTTGAACCGGTATGGTTGGTGTTAATATCCTAACATGTGCTATCACCTACCGATATTTGGAATCCTTTCAAAGCACAGGGTTCATGAAGGTGAAGTAACTCTAGCTTATGTTTAGCTTAGATAAGTTGGAGGTGTTCTAGCTCACTCCTAGTGAAGTAAGATTCTAGTAGGGATGGATGGATCAATTGATCCCACATAGGGTCTAGTGCTTCTACTTAGTCATTAATGGTTTTGAAGTTATAAAGTACTCATTTTTTATGGCATTACTTTATGGTTGGCTTATTTCATTTAGTTGAGACATTGAAATTTTTTCTTTTGTGATTCTCTTGTGTCATCTAGGCACTCTATTTCACCCTAGACTACTCTTTTTCCCTCTTTGGTCTACACACATATTCACCCTCCACTTGGTCCTTTTTATAAGTATATCCATGCACATTCAAAGGTAGCACTAATAGCTAGGTACCTCTGGTGCATTTCGGCTCATGGCATAAAGTCCATGCTACATAAGGTGGTGAAACTCCCTCGCCTATGTTATTACTTCCGCACTTCGATGTCTATTGAAATTGTTATATTGATGGAAAGGTGTAAATTGTATATATCTCAGGGTCCAGGTAGAGGGGAAGGGTTGGTTGCGTAGATCCCTAGGGAGGGGATCTCTCACCTAGTATTAGAGACAAAGGTTATTTTTTGCACATAAAGGGTAAACTAAAAATAATATTTCTAAGAGAAAACAGTATTAAAGAGCAAGTTACTTTTTGAAAGCGCCAAAAAGCATTCTAAAGCGAAAAATGAAGTACTATACATTGGAAAACTATATTCTTATTTTTAAAAGAGACTCAAAAATTGGAGATCTTACAATTAAGCTCTTTGGAGCAATTGTGGACCGTTGGATAAAGCTAAAAGAGACTCAAAAATTAGAGATCTTACAATTAAGCTCTTGGGAGCCATTGTGGACCGTTGGATAAAGCCTATCGATTGGTGCCATATGGAAAGGTAATGATTAATAACTCCTTTTCTTCCTATTTCTTGGAAGAGAGATATTAGTTAAGCATCGTCTTAAGTATACCACTCTGAGAGAGAGTTGACATTTATTCTCCCATTTCGATAAAGAGATAGTCATCCTCTTATGTAGGCCATAGTGACGTTTCGATTGATAATCATCTTAATGCACCATTGGGCTCCTAATTTCCTCCTCACAAACTCTTTCAAAAACAAAACAAGGTATTTCTGCGATGAATAGCTTTTGCTCCCTACATTCGAGTCTAAAAAGTGTTGGATGGTATGCATGTTGTAAAGGGTAGCAAATTCAACATCCAATGGAGAAAGGGCCCTTCAATGAAGAGCCCCTTTGAAGAGCCTAGGGTGGAGGGCTCCAAGGCCCACTAGCATACCACATGTTCTTGCTCAAATTGTTTCAAGCAATGCATTATCATCAGGTCACCCTGCCTTTTGGCTAATAGTAACTATCTTGTACCATAACCCACAGATTCAAGTCAACTTCATGCTAAGTACAGTATTAAGAAACCATAACTGCTTCTACCTCATTTTCAGCACTGGTTCTAGGAGGATACAACTGTTCTTCAGCTTTCAGTATATTTCAATAGCCTGATTCAAAATGATCAAAGAGAGAAGAGGAGTTTTTTTTAGGAACAATCCCAAGAGACCTCGAAGATATATTCAATAAGTCTTGAACTCTAGACCTGTTAACCACTCTACAACACCAATTCCCTCTTCTGATTCACACGCATACATGCACTCGTGCTCGCGCGCGCACACCCCCATGAGAATAGAACTGTCTAAAACCGTAGGAACAATCCCAAGAGACCTCAAAATCTATCTGACGAGTTTAGTATGATCATTCCATGTGGATGGGCAAAAGTACCACAGAGTATTGGATGCTTACAATGAGGGCCGCTTGACCCAATTGTTCTCGTACCACAACAGCAAACCCTCAAAGGATATGTGGGATATTCCTGTAGTGGAAGAATTTCTCGAACAGATCTTGATTAAGCTTGTAATTGGTTAGAGAGGGCACACAATGTATCCTGAATAGGGCCACATCAATCCCTGGTCACGTAATGGTTAGATTTACACCACCTCAGCTTGATTGGACTATGCACACTTGGCGTTAAGTTAGTGTCAGCATTCTATTCTGTGTTCCTTTGGAAGATGAAAGCTTTTAACACCGCTATGTATCATCCGATCGAACCCTTGCCTCACATACATCAGGAATTATACCAAAAGTTTCGAGTGTGTCCATCAATAGCTTGTGCAACTCACAGTACTTTGAGTATAAAAGGTCTCCCTGCAGCACAATTAATGAACCCACATTAGTATTTGTATATAAAAGGTCTCCCAGCAACAAAATTAATGAACCCATCATAGTATTTGTGAGCACCACAGCTACATTTTGATGTCACATAGCAAGCGCATTTCAGAAAAAAATCAACTTTGTATATGCTTTCTTACCTCAGCCTCTGCCCTCACAAGGTTTCTCTTTAAAATAACTAACAAATCTGCCAAGTATCTGGTGGTTTCATTATCCGATCCAGCAGCTTCCCTAAAAACAAACATACGCTTCAGCCATTACTGTCTTCATTTCCCCAACAGCCCAACAACCCAAAGATTGTGATTATTGAAGGGCAGTTTCACACGGGCAGCGTTCAACCCCCGCCTACTTGCATCATCAAACGGAGCTTCAAGCTGTCCACTCTACCGATTTTGGCAAACAGCCTGTTCTACCCCCACTTGTATTGTTGATGCTGGAACCCGAAGTTTCTGCTTTACGCAGCATACGCCAAATTTGATGACAAGAGACGGGGGTTTTACCCCTGCCCGTGTGGAACTGCTCAAAGCACGAACTAGCAAAATTCTTACTCTATCTTAGCTGTGACCTCCGCATCGAAATCTGGAAAGTTCTCTTTCTCATCTAAGGTGCAAGCTTGAAGCCTTCCAACCTGTGGTAAACATCCATTAGAAACAAAATAGAAGGCAGAGTGTAGTCGTCCACCACCAACAGAGCTCTAATCAAGGCAACCTTGTTTATTGTGCCGGAAAGTTTGGTCCTGTCAATCAGTGCATTCTTGCTAACCTTCCGTCGAGCCACACTCTTGATTTCTTCACGTGCCTTGCAAGCATCAAAAAGTACTCTTTTTGTCCCTCTAGCATCTTTGGGAAGCAGTTTAGGTGGGCTCTTTGCAGCAGTTTCAATTTTCCCTGCCTGCAACAGAAAATTTGTAACGAACACAAATACCGATTCAAACATGCCATTGGCCGTGAAAAGGACAAAAGACTCTCAATCTATAAGCTGCATGAATAACAACAAAACCCACATGTTGATCCAATGCCCAAAGTAGGTTCAAAGACAGTACATGCCAGCAATATGCAGCTCTGCTAGCAGTCTTGAAGACGTAATCTCTAAAGAATATAGGACTGGTAACATAAGGGAGACCAGGGCTTGACAGAGTGTGCAAGTGGTCATTTCACAATTATACAGCCAGCGATCAATTAATACATCAACGTGATCATTATTTGCTCAGTTGGATATGCGCACAAAAATCATCCACTCTTAGTGCATGCGTGTCTTATAAGTTGAGCACAAAATACCACATACCTTCAACGAGACAAATTTGCCTGTCCGACATGCTTCATTGATCCGCTCATGTGCCTTTGAATCCTTTCCACATTTTTTGCGTGCTGAGCGACTCAAAGAATCCAAATCTGGTGATACGGTATGACTCTTTACAGAAGAATGATTTTTTGATGACAATCTCATGTCAGAGCACTCGGTTCCTATAGTGGCTCCCAGCCTTGCTTTGATCTCTGGTGAGGAGAAAGCCTGCATTATCACCAACAGCATGTTGAGAGAACGACAAGAGGTGATGTAATAGTTCAATGCATTCCACTTTTAAGAAAGTTTGAAACATTAGGATCTGAAATAACTCAACCACCTGCGATTGACCTCCATTGGAAGCTTTTATAATGCTTTCAACAAAGCTTAAGGTCGCTCTTTCCCTCTCCTCTGCTTCCAAAGCCAGTTGCTCAGCCTGTGCAGCTCTCCTGTCCGCCTCTGCCCTTCTTTCCTCGGCATCCTCTGCTGCCTCTGCAAAAATTTCCCTGTCATTCCTGAAGAGTTCGCACTCTTTCACCAATTGATCATAGGCAGCTTTGAGAGTATCAAACTCGCCAATCTTCTGTTTCAAAGCTGTGGCACTCAGAGAGGCCTCCACCTGCAAATGATCATCACCACATGTTAAAGCGGAGATCATAGTTGATGATTATCAGATGTTTGAAAAAGTTTGAAAGAATTGGAGTTTAAAATCGGGTCTCAAACTTGACCCTATTTGGATTCTACAAATTGCGTTCTCTTTGCAATAATCATTGATTCATGACCCATTCTATGCACACTGTTCGATTGTCATGAAAATGCTACTTGCTTGCAAATGCTCTATTTTAATACTCAAAAGTTATTTGGACCTCCAGGCTAAAAATTTACTAAAATGCTGAAAAATTAGGGTCCAAAATCAAACTCATTTCAAGCTTTCAAACTCATCTGCGTTTGACATCTGATTGGTGTTTGAAAAAACTAAGGCAGAGATCTGTAATCCAAGCAAGAAGAACTACAACATGTGTAACAACAATGTAAATGTAAAACTGGGTTTTGGGTCATCTTTTGACAAGCGCCTCACACACCTATAAATGATAGAGAACCTCAATCTTTTCAGAGCAGCTCAATTATGATACATGAAACAAAAAAGTGTGTCATGACAATACTAAATCTAAAGCTTCTGTTTGGGTCAGTGCTCAAAGCAGTGGTGCTTTGCCAATGCCAAATTTTAAACAAGTAGATGTGCGAAAACAAAACGTTTGCATCTAGTCAAGAACTACAAAGTGTGTCACCACCATGATACCGCGATCCTGCATGAATAGCGTGAAATTGCTTGGTGCGTTTTTAAACTGGAAATACTCTTATAAAACCGGCTCTTGAGTAGCAGTCTGCAGATATATAGGTTCTCCAGTTTTTGATGACAAACTTACACACATAGCTATTAATACTGCTTGGTACAATGACAACAATAGACAATTGAGAAATAAACCAGCTGACATGAAACAAACAAACATTTAGAACTACGACAATGCGTGATCATAGCAAAACTCATTTGAAACCAGCTCATCTATACCTGACATGATGCGTGAATTTTTTTCTGGACCTGAAATACAAAACAGTGCTGGCTAGTGACCAGCCAAGCAACAACCCGTTTGACCAAGAGAAAATCGGATAATATTACTCCAAGGCTTGGTTTTGGCAACTTGCATTTCCACTATGTCATTTTTTGACATAAAATGCAGAAACTGCACACCTTACACCTTGCTATTCGACCTACTTTACATTTATCTCAATAAGAAACATAACAACAAAGTATGAAAACCACAAATGAAGCCATAGCCTTGTAACGTCACAGAGAAATGCCTCTGTATTTGGCAGGAACTAAGTATACTTTTCTAACCAAAGAATCACAAAGAAAAGAACTAAAGAAAAAAGAAACCGACCTTGGCTGAATTGTATCGGGCTTCAAGCTCTTGATGCTTGTGCAGCAAATTTCTGAGCTGGGCGTTGAGGAATCGAACAGAACTTTGGGAGAGGGATAGGTGATGCTGCAGCTGAGCTTCCACAGACGGCTGCCCAATCATGGAATAAACCATAGCACTGATCTCATCAACAACATGCCTTGAAATTTCACCTGTTGCCTCTGCCATGCCCGTTTCTGCTAGGAAGGCGCAAAACAGGAAGCAAAGGCAGTGCTCGTGAAACCCTAATTCAAGCTCTTGCTGCGGTGAACTATTGATGCAATTCCAGCAGGCACAACGAGAGGCAGAACACAAAACCTCAAATCAGCTAAATGTCCGCAAGACCATCTTCACATACCCTAGTCGGGGCACTAGGATTGGAACGTGGATTATTCTTCAGTCAAATTTTACTAGTAACGGAGTACATACACAGAGGGTTCGGAGGGAACTGTCTTACTCGTCATGCATGAGTGCGGAAAACTTGGCATGAAAGGCAGCGGTATCCAGGGGACTCGTTTAGTGCCTGCTTCGGTTTCCTTTGAAGCGCGAAGCTACCAAGAAAACAATGGGGAGCTCGTCTCTGAGGGACTGGAGGTACCGTTGGCCTTTCAAAAGAGAGCTTTGCGGCTCCAGTTCATCTTGGGTCTCGTGAGTCGTGACGCCCGGCAAAACTGGTTGGAAGAAATTTTTGTTGAGCGCCGCCGGCAGTGCTCGAAAAAAACCTAGGTTTAGTGTAAGGGAAAATTACCAAAATACCCCTCTAATTTGTGGAAATGCCCAAAATACCCTTCAAATTTCAAAAATTCCCAAAATACCCTCGATATTTTGTCATAATTTCGCAAAATATCCCTCAAATTTTCCAAATTTCCCAAAATACCCCCAGTTGTGAGATTAAATTTTTCCAAAGATTAAAAAATTTGTACCTTTCATAAGAAGACTGATTGTCTATCAATACAAGATACTAAAACTAGAATTTGAGTAGGTTATGTAGGCTTTGGAGATGAATTGCTTCATTATTTTTAGATATAATTGCCCTTTTTTGCGAGGTAAATTGTGACAAATTACATGCTAAGCACTCAAAAACGGATCTTGATTGTCAAAAAAGAATAAAGGAATGATAAGCTTGAATAATTCAACCAAAATAGATACAAGGGTATTTTGGGAATTTTTGAAATTTGAGGGGTATTTTGGGAATTTCCACAAATTAGAGGGGTATTTTGGTAATTTTCCCTTAGTGTAATCCCACCACCTTTAAATTATATTTGATTGAAGGTGAGAAAACCTACAAAATTTTGAAAAAATTAGTGTAATTTGGTATAAAAAACCTTCAAATTTTGTCAATTTACCGCTGTTGTTTCAAATATGTATGTTTGCCAAGTTTTTGGAATAAAAAATTTTTCGAGCATTGGTGCGTAGCGGCTAGGCCTTAAAGTTGACTCCCGAGTCCCTCCCCTAGATTTTGACTAAATATACATGAATCTTAGTTTACATTTTTTGAGCTTCAAATGACACTCAGCGTGTAGAAGTTGAGCGTCGATACTGTGAGGCCCTCTATGGTCGTGGGTGCTTAGATTTTCCTAGATCAATTACTTGATCAATCAACGTACTTTGGTGTGGGTGAGATCTGAAATCTGTTGTTACGACTGCTCCTCTAGCTGTAAAGAAATTTGTGATCTGTCTCTGAGACCTCAGACGAGACCTCAGACTAGCTCTCCCTTGATGTCCTTAGCAAGGTCTCTCTATACATGCGTAGCTCAAGTAAAGGCAATCCGAGCAACCTCTAATCCTTGTATCTCATGACTCTAGAGAGTGGTCCAAAACCAAAACAATGGAAGCATCCTCGTATCTCATAGTACATCAGGCAATGACATATATAGTGTAGCTCTGTCTCTCGCTCTATACAACATAAGTGACATGTTCTAGCCTTTTCTCATACTCCTCAAAATTTGCACGCACACACACACACACACACAGATTGTTTTGAATAAGACGTGGCCTCGTCTACAACTTCCCCCATCAACAAAGCTTACTCCACTGATATCAAACATAAATTACACACTATCACTAAAATCAGTTTTGTAGTAGGTAAGGAGGAAGATACACAATCCGCAATTCTGTGAACATGGGATCTCTGTTTATAATCAAATGATGGCAAGCCACTCCCTCCCCCCTTCTTCAACCAAGCCTTATCTTGCATGAAGGTTTGTCCGGTCGATGTCCAATGCCACGATGCCAAGATATAATCTCTCTTTCTACTATGTGCCCCTCGTTCGCATTAGTGTCGGCAACACCTTCGTCTTCATTCAAAATCTACGTTCGTTGTGAGCCCTGACGGTGTGCATGGTGGCAACATCCTCGATGCTGGCACACCCATTGCAAAGCTCAAGTGAAAGACCAAAGGATGGACTGGCATGTGGTTCTCCTCCCAACCTCCCTACTTATAGCCCTTGGCCCTTGCAAGTAGGTCCCCTTAACTCATGCCTGGCCCTCGACTCCTAGGTTTACTGAGCCATTCAGTCCCTAACCCTTGGCCTGCTGCCCGGTCCTACCATTGGCCTGACATTACTCCCCCCTTGGAGAAGCGTTTTCTTCCTCGAAAACAAAAGTGATGGTATCTTCATAAGAACACTAATGTTTTCCACCGTGGCATCCCTCATGGATCCAACAGTTCATCAGAGCGGAATCCGGTTCAGTAGGAGGCTCAATAAAATCAAGAATAACATCCTGATTTTCCACATTGTTGTCCCTGTGCAACCGTCGTGGTTAACCGACTCATAACCAACATAGCATGAAGACTCCATGTAGAGCTCATTTGAGAATGCTAAACGAGTTATCACAACTAAGAGGTGTCTAAATACAAACCCAGGTTTCATACTTTCTGAAGATACTGGAACGTGCAATAAAACCTCTGCTCAACTTTCCATGAAAGTAATATGCTGACATACTCATCAGCTGCAACCAAGTCCTTGACTTGCTGTTGTTTCGTGCCAGTAGCAAACCTCATCAAAACTGATGATGAAGGGTGAGAACTTGAGAATAACAAGCAAAGACTAAAAGTAGTCGCAACATGCCTTTCATTATATGAAGCAAACTCCAAACCAAAAAGGTAACCGATCCAGTTGTGTCGCTTCGTGCTAACGTATGCAATTAACATATCCTTTAGCGTGGTTTACTAACGTATGCGCTTAGCATATCCTTTAGTACTAAATAGAATGGTTGTAAACTGTCCATCCAACGTGGGATGAATAGCAGAGAATAAGAGTGAGGTGCTTTCCCCAATCAATTAAAGACAGTCTTCCGTGACTAACGATAACCTACGACTAACCAAGTAAGGTTCCAATTGGATACTTGATGTGAATTTGAGTAAAGTAAACTCATAGAGTCTAGGTTATCCAATCACAGACACCCATACTAAATCATTATCGTATATGGTCGGGTGTGAACTCATACTAAATCCGCTAGAGAGGTTGCACTTGAAGTGCAAATACTTGCAGAAACAATAAAGTCCATGAATTTGCATGCCACTTCGAACAAATATGTGTTAAACACCAGGGCCCATAACACCTAGGGTGCATGCATTTAACAAAACAAATTCGAACTGCAATTTCATGACCAGACTTGCCATGGTAACGACGTGAAAGCCATGTAACATAAGTTGGGCCATAATAGAATGTGAAAATGCAGTCACACCTAGGTACCAACCGTGAGACATTCTCATTAACATAGTATACTTGGCTATACGTAGAAACAACCATCCGTTACTTGGTTGTTTCATAGCACTTGTAATCTCAACAAGTCCGTACTTAGTACCCGACAATTTTTGGCCACTTAAATTGTTCCTGATAATGTGTGCTCCAAATGGTCTAACAAACGAATGCGACCAGCACCTAGGGACGTCGTCGCAACACATCATTAGAAATTAGGTGCCAGTGTGTCAGTCCCAGAGACTCATATTCTCCACATGTGGAATATGTCTCAAATGAGGATGTCAGCAAAAGTGACATCCATCAAGTACGAGATGTACTTGTGTGTGGAGGTAACTGTAAACACTCTGCGACGTGAGTGAGAGGGACCCTCATAGACTTGCTCCACACTGGCTAAACCGAACTCCGTGAGTTCCTAGACCATGTTGTATCCCATGTGACAACATGTGCCAAACGGAACCCTATCATGTAGTTCTATAATTGTTTCAACAAGAATCAAACCTATCATGGTATCTTGATGAATAGTGAAGAGAGAAAGAGACAACACTTTCTCAAAAGGCGATACTCATACATGACCTTGTTACGTGGCTAAAGAGCAAGCTGGCTGAAAGACTTCTAGCTTAAACATCCACTTGACAAAGACAAAGAAATTGAAACTTGTAACCCTGGGTGTTGCCTTTGCAATCCAAACTCGTTGGCTATAGTCAACCCATTGGCAAGACCCTTGATATAAACTGCTCAACTAGCAGGTAATGGTAACCAACATAGTCGACCGTGTACAAAAATGTTTGGAATCAACTTGAAAAGTTGAATTTTCCCACTGCCCATGATAGATTGCGGACTTATTTCCTTGAAAGTATAACTGAAATAGATCAAACTGTGATCCTCAATGCCTATGGGGTGATTTAGTAATCACCCGCTGGGTCTTACCCCAAAATTGCGCTTCCATAGACACTCGTAGTGCTATAGAGAGAGAGCAAGAGATCCACACAAGTGAGAGACCTAGCTCTTATGAACAACTATGCTGTCTCAACTTTTTGCTGCCTCTAGACTCCCTGGTAAAGATCAGTTGATGTGAGTTTAAGAGTATCAGAAACTCAACTCGATTTTGGCACTAAAAACATGTAGTGCTAATAGAACACCAAAAACAGTTGTAATGGCAAGACTCTTGCTTGGTCATCAACATCGATGGGGACTCGACTAGGTATATCTATTGAAGCTGGAGAACAATCACCCAGGAGATGCCAACATTTGGGTCCTACCCTAGGTCTGACAATGGCTCTTAGCCTTTGTGGCTCATAGCCCTTATGCCAATAACAAATTAGTGTTCAATCAACAAGCCGATGAAGACTAATTTGGGTGACGTCTTGGCCACTTGCTAGTTGAGAGTTAGAGCACCTTGGCTCAACTAACTCACGAGCAAAACATGTATCAAAAGCTTCTTAGAAATTTTCATTATTCTTTGAGAGAAAGAAGAAAGAGAGCATGCTGGGCTGAGGAACTTTCCTTAAGTTGTTGGAGTGTGTACCCAATCTTTGTGCTCTTACGCATCTTATGCCTGGCTTGTAGCTTATCTTATAAGTATGCAACAATCTGCTTGTATGACGCTCTCATCGAGAGAGGTAACAGAGAACACGAGTCACATCTTGACCCATCGATCTTGTAGGGGTCGTGATTGTACGAGGATGACTTAAATAGGGCACTTTTGCCTGTGAAATAAGTGTGAGATTTAGGTTACATTTAGTGTTGTTGTGTGTTGACAACAACCAAAAATCATGTTAAACAATCCATAACTTATCTTGTCCTTGATAGAGTTGCTAGTGTGATAGCGGAAGCGTAATTCATGAGGCGGTAGAATTGAATCCACCTAGCTAGCATGCCTTGCATGCAAAATTGTAAGCCCTTGCCGAGAGTGATGGCCTCAAACCTGAGAGCATCCCTAGCCTTGGCCTGTTGCCTGGTCCTACCATTTGCTTGACATCGAGGCTAGCATCTACTCGGCCGCTATCGTTGTCATCAAACCGTTCATGGCCAATTTCACACTTGTCTGAGGAAGTGTAGGTGTCTACAACACTTGCTACACTTATCCCATTCATGATGATGGTCTTCCCTATGAGGACTATCTAGACATTCCCATCGTTGATCCCTAGTAGCAACACCCTCATCGATGTGCAAGCCAATAAGACGTGTCCGGAATTTTACGCAGCATCTGCTGGCCCGTCGCTTATGTTCATGCATGTTGTTTCCATGTCCCTAGGGCCATACCATTGCCCAACATCAGCCCCTGAAAATGCTCTCTCTCTCTCTCTCTCTCTCTCTCTCTCTCTCTCTCTCTCTCTCTCTCTCTCTCTCTCTCTCTCTCTCTCTCTCTCTCTCTCTCTCTCTCTCTCTCATTAAATCTCCTAATAAGCAAACAGTAACCATTCCCACATTAAAGTATTTCAAACGTTAAAAGCCCATTCTCCTCTTGGCAAAGGCATTCTTCTCCACCCATCACACCCCCCCCCCCTTTTTGCCTCCACATGCCCATCTAAACATACCCAAATACATGCTACATTGCATAAAATTATTGTCACAAGTGAGACCTCGCGAGCTGCTAACAATGATCATGGGCATTCAAGTTTCAACTTAAATATTAAATTGGTTATTGGGACAAAAAGATAGAGCCATGAGCGCCAACCTAAGCAAGAGATTTTGTGAATTGCCAGAGAGGTAGGACTAAGGAATCGAGCTCAGCATTGATGGGTTCCAACCTGTCCATGAGTAGATAGCTTTAGATTCGCCAGCAAGGGGCCAAGGCCTCATGATCCATTGATTGTCGACCTAAAGGTTGAAGGCTGAGCTATTGAGAAACTTGAAAGATGATGGACTTCAGAATCCAGATGGAGTTGGATTCTAAAACCAGGAAGAAGAGGAGGGAGTTCGGACTCTAAAACTTGGAAGAAGAGGAGGGAGTCGGGACTCGGGAGCTGCAAGTGATGCGACTCTCGACACAGATTGCATGGGACTCTCGACACCTTGCTCCTTATACTTGGGACTCTAATGACACCTTGCCCCTAGCACAAAAGCTTCATGCTGACGCCTATATCGACCATTTTAAGCGTCATTTGATGCCCAAGATACCAATGATGCCCAAAATGGCCTCCAAATTTAAGGCCTAGTGCCACTGCTCACATGAGTTCCTTTAGAGCCATCATTTGCCTTTTTCGCCCTTTTCGGACGTACATAAATTAACGAAAAAGGCATTCGTTCAATTATTGGTTGCCCAAAGTCGGCGCCAATAAGCAGCGACTGCTTGGCAGAGGCGTCGCCCTGGAGGCTGAGGCTGGAGACCTGCAGTTTACGTTAACCTCAACTCTCTAGGCCCTCGGTGCACTCCACATCACCCGAGGCTGCTTCGTATTTGCAGCCTATTCGATTAGCCTGATGCAACCCACACCATGAGAGAGAGAGAGAGAGAGAGAGAGAGAGAGAGAGAGAGAGAGAGCTATCATGTCACAGCTAAGGAATATATGATGGCAACAGCTGCTTGCGATCACCTTGGCTCCTCGACCATAACATAGAAGTTCTACATATGCAATTGTGCTTCCTCCTGAATGGCGAGTTCCGATAATTCACAAGCAATTTTAGCTTTAATTGTAGTTCTTTTAATGTGTACAGAGGATAGTTCGCACATTAATGGTGAGCAATATTAAGCTCGATGATTAGTGTAGTTTGTAACAGCTATCCAACATCGCCTTTAGCTTTAAGCTTGCTTTAAGCCACGACAACAATCCAAACTATCTACTGTTGCATGCATTGTTCGGCCCAAAATTCTATGCTGTTGGAATTTGTAAACAATGAATCCATTGCTTGCATTCTACTAGATCATGCAAAGCTGGAAAGCTAGGGCTCCACTCTTCTCCAAGTGCAACATCACAAATGTTATTTATTGCTCTAGTCATCTTTCTATTCATGGCGTCGCCAACGACTTTTGATCAACACCTCGAGGCGCTTGTTGGAGTTCAAGAGTGGTGGATATTCCTGCGCTAGTACGCATTTTGGTCCCAAGTTCAAAGGCAAGACTGGATCCGCGAGGAGGATTACACAGATGATCTTTTCAAGGTACCATATGCCTTAACCAGTCTTTCAAATTATTTTACAAGCTATTGTGCCTTTTCTTCCATCGATCGATAGAGATAATTTTGTTTATCCTCTGATAGACCCAGAACTTGCTCTTAGTTTTACCCTCCTTAGGCTTGCCCACAACAATTCCACCACTCACATTAGTGATACCTTCGGTGTCGGAGAATCAATTGTGCATAAGTATTGTGACCATGGTGGACATCCTTGCCACACGGTTACATCCTCAATACATGAGTGTGCCGTCCGGTGAACGGTTGGTTCAAATTATAGCTGAATTTTTGGCCATCACTATGTTACCGAATGTGTGTGGCACGATAGATGGTACTCACATAAGGTTGGCTAGGAGACCGAAACGTCGTGGCACTCCTGCATAGTATTGGTGTAGAGACCATTTCCATTCAATCCTATTGTAGGCAGTGTGCAATGCAAGGAAAAAATTGTGGGATGTGTGCGTGAGCGTGCCCGAAGGCACTAACAAGGTTGCGCACTGTAAGAGCTCTGTGTTGTATAGGCACATGAGGTCCCGAAAAGTCCTCTCTGCTCCAGTAATTACGTTGGAGTGTTTGCGCATCCAACCATACCTCCTCGTAGACAAAGGCTATGGTTCTTCCTCTATGATGATCACTCCTTTTGGAGAGGGCACCGCTCCTAGTCAGGGACCCTGGGATGAATTCAATCGTCGCATTTCTAGAGGACGCATTGTAATTGAAAATGTTTTTGGCATCATGAAGAACAGGTGGTGAATTTTGTAAAATATGCATGTAGACCTTCGTCAAGCTCCAACTTATGTGATTGCATGTTGTGTGCTTCATAATATTTTGGTCGAGCGTGGTGTGCATGCCATGGATAGAGAAGAGCAGTTTGATCCCCATCCAAATATTTTGCCCGCTCCAAGAAGTGCTAGGAGAGAGCGTATTCTAGGTCAGAGAATCCGCAACATTCTATATAGAGACTGGGTTGCCAGATATCAATTAGCAAATAACAATGCCAGATGAGACTCACGGGAGTTCTTGGCATTCGTCAATTGTAGTGATCCACATAGTTGGTACGTGCACTCTTCCACCCTATCTCCATGTTTCTACCTTTCTATGTTCATACCCACTCCATAGCTCATTATCCCAGTGACTACCTTACTCTAACTTCATCTCTTGCTAACTTGTACGCTAACCTCATCTCCAGTGACTACCTTATGTTCTAACTCCATCTCCCCTTTATCTATAACTCGATCTATCTAACTCTAGATGTCACTCTAAGTAACTCTCACTCAATGTCATACTCTAATTGCCCAACCACTCTAACTATCTTTCTAACCGTCTATGTCAACATCTAACTATTAGCCTAACTATCTGCCTCTCTAACTCTAACTTTTTTGCATATCGCTCTAACTCTAACTATAACGCTAACTCTTTCTCTTACTCACTCTAAATACCCAACCACTCTGACTATCTTTCTAACTCACTATAACAACATCTAACTATAACGCAAATTATCTGTCTTTGTAACTCTAATTCTCTCTATCTAACTCTCCAACAAGGTTCTAACTATAAAGCAAACTATCTTTCTCTCTAACTCTCCAACGAGGTTCTAACTCCATCTCCCATTTATCTCTAACTCTAGATGTCACTCTAACTAACTCTCACTCAAAGTCATACTCTAACTGCCCAACCACTCTAACTATCTTTCTAACCTCTATGTCAACATCTAAGTATTAGACTAACTTTGCAAAATGAGGTTCTAACTCTAACTATAACTCCAACCATCTATCTCTCTCACTCTAACTACAACTCTAACTTATTCTCTAACTTTATCCCTAACTCTCACTCAAAGTCATACTCTAACTACCCAACCGCTCTAGCTGTTAACCTAACTATCAATTATGTCTAACTCTAACTCTAACGCTAACTATCTATCTCTCCAACTCTAACTATAATGCTAACCATCTATATATCTCTCTAACTCTAACTATAACGCTAACTTATTCTCTAACTTTTTTACTAACTCCCTCTCTCTTGTAACCCCTCTATCTCTAACTCTCTCTATTTAACTCTCTAACGGTTCTCTACCTCCATCTCCCCCTTATCTCAAACTCTCTCTATGTAACTCCATACTTCACTCTAACTCTATCTATATAATTCTCCCTCTAATGTATAATCTAACTACCCACTCTAACTCTATCTTTCTAACTTTCTATGTGCACCTCTATCTCTAATCCTAACTATGACGCTAACTGTAACTATAACTGTAACGAAAATTTTCTGTCTCTATAACTTAAACTGTTACTATAAATTTATCCCTAATTAGCATAACTTTAGCACTATGAAAATCTCTAAGTGTTTACCGCACTGTTTTACCGCGTTTTGTAGAGAGAAGGTCCAAACTCAGCTGGAGAAGGAAGAGAGAGGAGGGTGGGGTTTTTTTTTAATTTAAACTATTACCGCGAGTTTTTCCACGATTATTACCACGTTTATTACCTCAGATATTACCACTTGTATTATCACGTTTATTTTCAAAAAAAAAACTTAGCGCCTAAATTTTCAAATTCTGGCTTAAACATCCCCCCCCCCCCCCCCTTTTCAAATTTTGGTGTTTCCCTCCTCTCAATAAAAATTAAAGAATATCGTATGAATTAATTTTCAAATTTAAAAAGAAAAGAGAAAGAGGGATAGATAGATAGATAGATAGAGAGAGAGAGAGAGAGAGAGAGAGAGAGAGAGAGAGAGAGAGAGAGAGAGAGAGAGAGAGAGAGAGAGAGAGGGGGGGGGGGTGGGGGGTGATAATAAAATTACACTTGGTTATAGGTAAAATAATCAATGTCACTTGATTAACATAATTGAGCATGTTCACAAAATTAGAGAGAGGAAGAGGGGGGAGAGATAGATGAATGGATTACATGACCAAAAAACTTCATAACTGCAAAATGGTTATGAATCATCTTCGAAAAGATCCCTACATGAGGCATCATTCAATTCTAAGCCCATGGCTCCTAAATCAATAAAGAGAGAAACGGAATTGTCGTTTGTGGATGCGTTGGCTTCATCATTTTTGAATTCGTCATCCTCCATCTCATCATCTTCATCATCAGGACAATCATCCTCGCTAAGACTTTCCGCCGCCAAACTTGATTCATTGACCTCCCTCTCCTGTGTCTCCACCTCATCCAAAGTCGGAGGTGGAAGAGGGTCGAAGATGGTCTCCACTTCATTAGTGGAAAAAATGGTTCTCCCCTAAGGTGTTACAGGAATTACAAACCAAAGTTTTGGTTGGTGGATTGATGGGATATAGATGACCTATAAAAGTGAAGCTCACAGTGAGTAACATTGGTATAATTAATGCTACAAGCGAATAAGAATAAAAAAGATACATGCCACTCACCTGCTCACAATTATGTGGTAAAACTAAATTGCCATACCTCCCTGTGTGATGCATACTAGAGTCCACCATGTAGAGGCCATTCTCATGTCGTGTAAACACATTTGCAAACAACTTGCACTCGAAGATGAAGGTATGAAAGGTTCTAAGATTGACCTCGAGTATCCTTTCAATTGTAACATTTAATGGTCTAGTAACTTGTGTGTAGCAGAAAATAGCATGAACATAGTGAGCATTTTATTAGAATAGATTCCTAATGAGAATAACAAGAGTGCTTGGGTGGAGAGAGCAACAAAAAGTATAACATCTAGTTAGATAGCATGAACAATACTTCAAAAGAGAGAGAAATTAAGCAATTGACAACAGTTGAAGACCGGATTTGCATGGAGCCGATCCCCCCTCCAGAAGGCTTTGAATTATGGTTTCTCCCATCAAGAGAGACATTTTACAATACAATTCTTTGTGTTCCTTCAATACTAGCTAGTGCAATGAAGATAGAAACTTCAAGCACTAAGCACAACACTTATCAAACACAACATCAATTCCCTCACGGTCTCAGACCCAAGACCTCACACACCTTCGGAGATGGTGAGAGCTAGCGGGGTATGAGAGTAGATTGAGAGGAATAAGGAGTAGTCTTACAAGAAAGATGTACATCTCCTCACATAATCACTCATATTAGCATAGCTTAGCTTGGTAATTACCAATATGGTAGACGAGATGAGCATGCATTGAAGCTTGGCTCTTGGTTGGATTTGCATCACAAAGCCAAGAGTTGTTGGTGTAGGCCTCCCTTGTCACAAGCTTGGAGTAGGTGGTAAGCTTTCCATTAAAGCTTGAGAAGAGAGAGAGAGAGAGAGAGAGAGAGAGAGAGAGAGAGAGAGAGAGAGAGAGAGAGAGAGAGAGTCTTCTTGCTCCACACATCGATTGTGTGAGTGTGTAAGTGAATAATGCCTTTGAAAAATCAGCCCCCTCTCTCTCTCTTGGTCGACCCCTCTTGCTATTTGCTCATGCTCACTCCCTATTGGACGTCCCCAGGCTCAGCCAATGGAAATTAAGTAGCATAAGTGATAGCCTTCTGACATGTGTCCCCCTTTCCCCTTTTGTGAGAGCTTTAGGTAATTAATTAATTCAACTAATCTCTCATTGGACCCCTTTGCCTCTTGGCCAATAAAAATCATGCAAGCCTTTGGGCTACTGAAAGCTCATTGGTCCCCTTAGGACACTGTCTAGAGAGATTAATTCATATTGATTCTTTTATTAAGTGTTTTTGAATTAACTAAACTAGATTTACTCTAGCCTGATTCTCATTGATCCACCTCCAAGGCCATCCAATAGGATTTGAGTACACCTTGTGGCCATCTGGCCTAGGGAGTTGACATGTGTCCCTCTTTCACCTTGTGGCCATCTGGCCTAGGGAGTTGACATGTGTCCCTCTTTCCCCTTGTGTACAAATGAAGCTTGTGAGTGTGTGTGGGTGTTTGTCTCTCATCCCCTACTTCTTGGGCTTGCCCCCTCCTATGTAGGGACTTGTGAAGACTTTTGTACACACACACAAAGCATCCAAATTTCCTAATCTTCGACCTTTGGACACAACCTTTGAATTTTGGAACCTTAGCATTTTGGAAGTCTTAATGGGCTGAAGCCTAAGGTCTTTGGAGCCCATTGTTGCACATAGCTCTTTTGCAGATGGCCCCCCCTTTGGATCCCTATTTTCCCTCTTTTGAATCCCTATTGTGGCCGGTCTACCAGCTTAACCAATATTCTAGCTTTTTCTCCCCTGGCACTTCCCCATATCAAATGATTAGTTTAACATGAGAAAATCATTTAGGAGAATTAGAAATTAGTTATTATGACATTACCTCTCTCTTGAAATCATAGTCGTCCTCGACTATGGGGTAGAGAAGATGAAGCATATTCATTAGTCCTTTTCCTAGCGGGTAGAGGGTCCCTATGTTACCCTACGACATGAGGAATTCCAAAAACCGAGCAAGATTTGTCGAGCGAACTAGAAATCGAGCAAAACCTGCCAATTAGAGAGGATACAACACATGGCATTGTCAACTTTTCTTACATTTCGACAATACTTAATGTCATGTGAGATTTCATAAATTTAGGAAACACTATAAATTTGCTCATTATATTTCTCTACATCTAGAGGCATCTGTACATATGCAAGAAAAACCAGATTTTCTTATAGGTGTGAACATTCCATTTCTCTCTCTCTCTCTCTCTCTCTCTCTCTCTCTCTCTCTCACACACACACACACACATACACACACACACATAGAGAAGCAATGAGAGTCAATAATAATTAGCTATGCACTCTGACCTTTGAGAATGATAAAGAAACCTCTCTCTCTCTCTCTCTCTCTCTCTCTCTCTCTCTCTCTCTCTCTCTCTCTCTCTCTCTCTCTCTCGCACACACACACACACACACACACACACACACACCAACTTTTGGCAAGACAAGAGCACAAAGGAAAGGTGATGGAAGGATCAAGGGATGGTTTGTGCAAGGAATTTGAGGACACAGAGGACATCCGCAACATATGTGTAGGGAATTTGACGATAGAGCATTGGTGACCTTTGGATTTAGCTAATAGGCATGGAGGAGGAGGAGGAAGAGGAGGAGACGGAGGTGATAATTGTTGGGGGGGAGGAGGAAGAGCGCTAACACACACTAGAAATCTGTACACCATCTAGTAGTAGTGGAGGTGAGCATGCTTTAGATGTGTCGTAGCTCTTAACATTCTATAATGTGCTCGATATTAATAGTGAGCGAGAGTGTTGCAAGACCTCTTGCTTGCTTTGCCAGGATTGAATGGTAGTCTTTCACAATGTATCTTGATTGCCTCTAGAATAGGCATGTCTGATGCTTTGTAACCATGCCAATTATGGCATAGTTGCAAAACTAACCTTTTAGGAGCATTCAATGATTGAAAAAACGTTCAAAAATAAAAAATAGCTACCCGCCAAAAAGGCGGAGCCAATCATGCCTCCCATTGCGTGATGATGTCCCCCCCCCCCCCCCCCCCCGTTAGCAATCTACTCCCTCCCAAGCTTGACAACTTACTACTGCCAATTTTCAATATCCATCCCCACTCATAGCAAACCTCCAATTTCCAGTCGTCAATATCCATCGCCACTCGTAGTGAACCTCCAACTGCAAGCCCTCGCCACTAACGATGCCCCACATGAACACATAAAGGAATTTCGATGCCTGCCATTAATGAGGGAAGGTTTAGTAATGCATAGTTATCCCAACGAACAATTATGCCTAGCATGACCATAGTCTTATATATATAATCTTTTGAGAAACCAAAACCTTGTCTAGGAGCATTTAACTGTGAAGACAATTTGGTATCTTTGTTAAATATTCGATTGCATTCGACTACTCTCTCTCTCTCTCTCTCTCTCTCTCTCTCTCTCTCGTAATCGTACCGAGGTCCGCCAAGTCAAAGGTTTCTTGTAGAGCCTTTTGAGAATTTGAAAAACCCCCGATATGTGACGCCGCATTCCAGAAGCTCTCTCTCTCTCTCTCTCTCTCTCTCTCTATGTTAACTTCAAAAACAATGCCATAGAATACCAAATGGGAGCTACAAAAGAAACAATCATGGACAACCAGCGGGGCTTGATAGATACATTCGAATAAAGATGGAAATGGAGGCTGATGATGATGAGATGGCCATTTTCCATTGATGCTCTACAGCTTATGGGTCGCTGCTATGTGCCTGGTCAATTGAATATGGAATTTGTGCTTGGTCTATCTCAATATTATCGGGAGATAGCCATTTCCCTATGACTGTGTGTTGCCCTCATATGCAAGAGCTATAAGGTATGGCACAAATAAAACCAAAGAGACTTGGGAGCTAGATTAATATTTTCGTTGTTGAACTCTCTCTCTCTCTCTCTCTCTCTCTCTCTCTCTCTTTGCATCACATATAAAAGAAGTAGATTGATATTTAACATTCACATACAAATACTCAAAACATTTAACAAACCAACCAAGCATCCATCCCTACACACAACATTGGGCCGAAAGCGATACTGGGCCGTACATCCAAACTAGTGATACTTCACAAAGCCAATGTCCTGAAAGTTGGAATAGATGTGGAAGGAGTGTGCCATTACCTGCCAGAATTTGGGAAAAATCATTTTTCTATACATACAAAACTCCCTTCCTTGAATCTGCCAAGAGGAAATTTTAGAAAATTAGGTTTATTTGTCAAATTTTTACACTATTATTCTCTATTTTGTGTCTCCTTGCCTTCAGCGGGCATTTATGAAACTGAAAACGGTAGGATATTAAGAGAGACGCATTTTTTCGAAGACTGCAACCAGCTTGCACCTTACCAAAGCCTAGCGTGGAGAGAAGGTAGCTGCCAACACTGTATAACAATGGACGATGGGTGTTAAAGATCTCTCTCTCTCTCGCGTCTGTATTGAGCTCGCCACAAGGCAAAACTTTTGAGAACTTGAAAACTCCCTAAATCAGGACGCGGCGCCGCGTCTTGATTTGGAGGGGTTTCTGGCAACAGGGAAGGAGGCCTCCAGACTCCGGCAAGGCACTGCGTTACCCTTCTCCACATAAGTAGTGCTCAAACTTCACAGCAGATTTTCGTAACAGAACGCCTCCAGCCGATTGCTGAGGAAGCTCCTCTAATATGATGAGGATGCGGTCAGCTTGAGGGACAACCTTGGAAACGTCCACCTCCTTTACAGCAGCACTTATAGGCAGCACAATGCTCGCATGACATGAAGAACCCTTAGAGCCAGTGTTGGATGTGGTGAGCAAAGCAGACGGAAAGGCTTCTCGAGCAGAGAAGGCGCTGATTCGTGAAGCTGGAAGGTTGGGCAATGGCAGCAGTCACCACAGAAGCGGAGGATAGTGCGTCCATTTCTTCTTCTCTTCTCTCTCTCTCTCTCTCTCTCTCTCTCTCTCTCTCTCTCGATGTCCGCCAAGTAAAGGTGAAAAGCCCCCAAATCAGGACGCAGTGCTGCGTACTGATTTGGAGGGTCTATTTGGAGCAAAGCTCAAAATTGACCATGCCATCATTGTCTCCTACCCTGCTATGCACCCTCACCATTGGGAAAAGAACACTGCCTCCCATGTTCTATAGAATGATGCTCATAACACCATGTTCTACATGCAATCAGCATCCCCTTGTCTGTGTGTTGCAAGCAAAAACATGCACGTCCACGCGCACAGATACACCCTCTCCGAACATATGCGTGTTGTTGGCATCTCTCCCTCTCTCCATGTTTGCCTTAAACTAAACCATTTGCCTTTGCGTCCACCCTGACACACACCATTGCTCGTCTATTTCATGTCCCTGTCCGACTCTGCCATGTCCCCAAATACTTTGAACGAAGCGGTCAACACACATCCAAACCCCTCAAATCAATCCGCGGCAACGTGGATTGATTTTGGGGGTTTTTAGGTCCACATTTTGAAGCAAGTAGGGGTACAAACATTTAATTCAACATTGAAAGTCCCTCTCCTTGGCTCGATGAAACTTCAACCTCTTGTTTGTCCGTATTCATGTGCACATGCAAAGCCCCCTTCTGCTCTTTGGCTCTTGGAAAGCACTCAAAGCTTCTCACTCTCACAACTTTGATCACCACATGTTCCTATCATGCTCCCATTGCACCTACATGCTCCTGGTCATGTGCTCTCTTTATCATCATCTTATCTACAGCTGCACGTGACAAAGCTCCTGAACATTGCCAGCCACATGCTCTTGTCCCTCTCCCATTGCAGAAATATGCTCTCTGAGCGACAAGTTATAGAAGTATTGTGCGGTTGTTGATAAACACAAAGTGCAGGCGCACGCGCGCACACACACAGAGACTGTGTGTGCATGTGGCATGGCCTTGCACCCATCATTGAGAGACTCCGCGTGCATGCGGCCTAACCTTGTACCCCTCATCGAGAGACTCTGTGTGCATATGACCTAGCCTTGCATCCCTCATCGAGCTGACACAATGCACAATGCACTCGTCATGCAAAAAAATCCATCGCCTTCTCTCTTTCTTTCCACATGCCATGTCCACTTTTTTCTCTTCCACTCACTTTTGCTCTAAAAGACAGAGCATCTCTTAAGATCCTCCTTAGTCAACCTCAACCCAAAATGCCCTTCACCATGCCATAGTGAATTTGCACAGGGCTAGCATTTATCTTGTGATCCCCCCCCCCCGACCACGGTGCCACTCATCTCCGCATCTACAATTGAAGCAACTCTCCTCCCCCTATGCTTAAACTATGTATAACATCTGCTATATATTAGGCAGGATAGAGATAGCCTAGTATTGCACACAACCACGACAGGAGATGAAGTGGGACACGGACAACCCAGTCCACTTTTCGATACCCTCTGCACCCCTCTCGATGTATGTTTGTCCAAAGGATACTGATTCTCTTGCTTCTACTCTCGTCATCAACTATGCAACGGATTTGTCAAGTGTGACACACAAAACGCCTCTTCTACTGTCTGCAAACTTTGGGGGGGGGGGGGGGGGGGGGGGGAGGGGGGGGGGGGGGGGGGGGGGGGGGGGGGGGGAGAGAGAGAGAGAGAGAGAGAGAGAGAGAGAGAGACATAGAACAAAACCGAACCCACATGTGGAAAGAGCGAGAATTCTCTCTTAATCTTTTCCTTCTCTTTCAAATAAAAGGATCTTGTGAGATTCCTCTTTAAAAAAATTGGGCCATCCATTTCTCCTACTTGAGGTCCTTCCATTAGTAAGAATCTACAAAGATGGTCACATGTCTCCCAAAGGAAAAGGCAAGAGGAGAGAGAGAGAGAGAGAGAGAGAGAGAGAGAGAGAGAGAGAGAGAGAGGGGTGTCATTTGTAAGGGCAAGAGACAGAGAGATGGATTTTTTTTTTCATGGTCTATGTTAACTCTTTCTTTCCATTCCATCGATGCTCTGCGGCTTATGGGTTGCTAGTTTGTGCCTAGTCAATCAAATAAGGCAATTGTGCTTCGCAATGCTATCATGAGATGGCCATTTTTCATTGATGCTCTACAGCTTATGGGTTGCTACTATGTGCCTGGTCGATTGAATATGGAATTTGTGCTTGGTCTATTGCAATATTATCGGGAGATAGACATTGCCCTATGACTATGTGTTGCCCTCCTATGCAAGAGCTAAAAGGATGGCACAAATAAGACCAAAGGCACTTGGGAGCTAGATTATTATTTTCGTTGTTGAACTCTCTCTCTCTCTCTCTCTCTATCTATAAGGTCCTGCTCGGTTTTTTGACTCGCTTGAGAAACCTCGCTCGGTGAATGGTAACACTCTACGATATCATTCCAGAATGGATGACTAGTCCATTTGGCGCTTGAGAGCCTAAGCTGCCGCAAGCATGTCTGCACATTAGTCCTATCAATATTCCATAGTAGAGTGACAAGCTCTACTTGGTGTTTGGGAGACGTCATCTCCGCAAACTTGATCTAAGCATGCATACTACTTCATTTTTGTGCACAATAAAGCAAAAGAGAGTCTTATAAGACAAGAAAAACTTTGTTCATTTTGAACATTTGCACATTTGCTTACTCTTGGGAAGCATTGTAAGCATTGACAAGGTTTAGGTTATCCTTTAGTTGTATGCCTTGCATCTATCTAGCATATTCAAAAGGATAATTCTTAAACTTAATAAGATATCGTTGGATAGTCTTACCGCCTCTTAGTACCTTGTCTTCATGTTGGAGAATGGACTCAGGCTGCAGTACCTCTTCTTGGTCCTCGATCTCCGATGGGTCTTCAATAGGTTGTTCTTGAGGTGGCTCTCCTTTGTAAGGCTTTAATAGGCTCACATGAAATGCATTGTGTATGAGCCAATGGCTGGGCAACTTGAGTTGATAGGCCATCTCATTGATTGATATACATTTGGATGAAAACATGTTGACTTGAAGCCATTTTTAGATTATAGTTGAGGTGATGCTTTTGTCATTTTGCAAGCGGGCCACTAGAGAAACATTTATGATGGGTTTATTCATTCTTGATAGATATTATTGGTACATTTTGCCATAAAAATTACCAAAGATTGAATCCATTGGAAGATTCATTAAAAGCATTGATATGCAAAGAGTGTGCCTCTATTCCTAAGGAGCAATATTTTTGCATGAGCATATATTGAGAGTCCCAAGCATCAAACTCTAGAGGTTGGAGAGACACTAGCGTTGGCCGATGTTTGGATTACATGACTAATGCAGAGATTCTACACATTGCTAGATCTAGATGTATCATAGCTTGAAGACCTAAAAGGGAGGTTTGTGCAAGGGTAAGGAGTCTTCAAGAAAGCACCATTGAGGCCTTGGGCAAAGATAATGTCAAGAAGTTTTGTACAGACAATACCAATGCCCACAACCTTGAGCTCTTTTAAGGGGAAAAAAATACTATGGAGATTTCTCATGGATGTCTCTATAAACATTGACGGAGAAAACCTTGAGCTCTTTTAAGGGGAAAAAAATACTATGGAGATTTCTCATGGATGTCTCTATAAACATTGACGGAGAAAACTGTGGCAAGAGATATTCTGATACAACAAAGAGTCTCTTTGAGGCTATTCAATTGTGGGGAGGTACCAGATTGCATAACTTCCTTTCTCTAAATCTTGAGGGTCTACATATGTCCACGACCATGAGAGGTTCAAGGAAGGCACATCGCTATCAAATAGGTCTGCAAGAGGATACTTTTCAACATGTAACAACTATCTACAAGTATCACATGAGTAGAAACAAGGTTCCTTTGGCAAGTGTGTTTGCCATTGTTGCAAAAGATGAGATTGTGATCAAAAGAATGGTTAGATGGATAGCCAACCAGAGATGCCGAACTTCTTAGCTTTTGTTGAAGAAAGCTAGGGCATACATGCCAAGAAGATTTTGTCGATATTGCTGGTGTTGGCAAAGTTGGATATAACAAAATTGTAAATGCCTTTCATGAATATGAGATTGCTCATTATGCTAGGGTATTGATTGCCAATCCTCTCCTTGAATGTCTATCAAATCTTGTACTTTCAGTACAATTAACATGTAATAAGTTTTGACTCTCTCTTCATTAGAGCAGAGTGGGATGCAATATTTTCTTATTGGAATAAGCATTTGAAGGACGTGGTTAGCCCTTTGATTGGTCATGCTTCTGATGGGAACTCACAACAAAGAAAACTCATGAGAGAGGACTATACGTCCCTTATGGGGGATCAATTTTTCATTCCTTGGAAGAATTGGCCGTTAACCATTAGGAAAAATATGGACTTTGCATGGGCCTTGTATGCAATCCTAATTTTTAGGGATTAACGCTAATGTTGTAGCGTTAAGGAGACAAGGGCATTCAAGAGGCTAGTTTTGAATAGGCTTTTTTAGCCTTTTTTTATAGGCACATGTAGGATGTGGACCTAGGAGGTCACTTTCTCTCTTTAGCTTTTTGAAAGTGAAGGGAGTAAAGGAGTGTGGCCACATCATCAAAAATGTGTGTCACTAAGAGCCAAAAATTGACTTGTTTTCAAAAAGAGTCATTTTTACTTATTTTTTTACTTAAAACTCCTCCCCTATAAAAAAAACAATTTTTTGACCTACAAGCACACAAAAAAAACCATTTTTTGATCTTTTTTGACCTACAAGCACTAAAAGTTCACTTTTTCAAAAATATTCTCTCCCTTCCCCCCCCCATTAAATATGATACCCCCTCCCCTAATTTTAAGCTTGAGAGATAAATTATTGGGGGCCGGACCCTAACTTATACGCTTAAGTAACTTGTAAAAGGACCCCCTTCCTCTGCACTTACGTGGTGCGGTAAGGTTTTCATGGTGAATCCCCTGGGTTCCATCCATCCTTTGATAGCCTTTCTACGTTTCTTCAATATCTTGGGAGGGGAGAAGCAGGTTTGTTAGGCTATTGCAAGCGGTTGTCTATGGGTGCAAGTGCTTCTTTGCATTTGTGGATGCACAAATGTCAATCTCTTCAGCTCAAAATAGTGGCATTACAACGAGGTATTACCTCTTTAGAGAGGGAGGTTGAAACTCTCAACAAAAAATATAGGAAAAGAATGTCTACATTATGAAGCTTACCAACACCATCACATATTTGAAAAAACACCCCTTGGTGCAAGGGAACGATATACTTCTTACTTTTGGTTGTGTTCTTCTTATCATAGACTTTGAAGTCTAAGGTCTTGCCTCTACTTGTTTTGCAGTGCTTGGCACAAAGGTTTCTTTTGTGGTGAAATCGATGTGTCAAATAGTGAAAGGTTAGAGAGGTTAAGTGTCAACATTTTTCCTTTTAAAAAACCTTCTTTAGAACATCGTTGTAGGTAGGTGCTTCAAATACATGCTTACTGGAGGTGGGTAATCTCATCATAATGTATATTTTAGGATTGTTTATTCCCAGTTGGAATGAAAATACTTGCAAATTTGTACAATATATACTTAACAAGTGTCTTTATTATACAGCTTGCAAATGTTGAATTCATACATGTCTTGTTTTAAGAACAGGTCTCTAACGTGTCATGGTACAAGGTGACTTATTACTATGCTAGTTGAGTGGTGGCGTTTGCAACAATGGCACAAGAGACGGCCATAGCATGAATCTTTTACGGTGGCACAAAGCTCTCCTCAAGCAATGTGGCTCCCAATACATCAAGAACCATTATGCTAACATGAGAGATCCCTAGTAGGACAATACAACGGCTTTCCATCAGCAACACACCCTTTCCTAACATGAGGGCACCCCACCAAAGACATTTTTTATGTGATAGCTCACCCCATATGAGCATACCATGTCATGGAGTGGATGCAAGAACTATGACCGCACTACCCCTTGTAAATTGTTCATGAATGTATGTTTATCAAAGTCAATGAGAAGAAATTTGGACTTTTTTGTTTGTTGATGTGTAAGAGCACTCTAGATCTACCATATTCTAAGATTTTTTAATAAGTTAAATAAGACTTGTAGTCATTTAAAGTGTAAATTTGTTTTTTTTTACATGAGAAGACATGATAAAGTAAAAGAGATCTTTAAGGAATAACCCTCGGTGAGATTCCTACCTTGAACTTGTGACACCATATCTCTCCTTGAATTCTTTGGTTTCTATCGTTGTGGGGAGTCCAAAGGGGACCTATTTTTGAATTTTTAGCAACAAATTTTATTTGAATGAAATTTTGGTTGTTTAAGAGTTTGTACACAGTCTAGGAGTTCATTCTGATTGTTTTCCTTCAGTTTCAAATTTTGATCGAGGGCACTCCTTGGAAGCCACTTTTGAAGGTGTTAGGGTCAGATTTTGGGAAAGTTTTGTGTGTAAAAAATATTGGCCTTAACACAAGGAAAAACATTGGTTCTTTGAGTATTTTCATATTCCATGGTTTTGATGCTTATTGGAGCCCGTAGATTAAGGAAAAAGTAAGAAATGTCTGTTTTACATCATTTTTTTAGAAATGGCCAACTTGCACGTTGATTTTTGGAGAATCTGAGCAAGATATGACTTTTTTACATCACATGGTCGTCGAAGAGCGTGACAACATGAACAAATTCATGTGAGACAAGCCCAAACAAATTCGGAGCCGATTGGGAGCTACAAGCTATTGAAAACAACTTAAAAGTTCAACTTGAATCATTGCCAAACAACTAAAATATGCTTGTATTTATCATTTTAAGGCCCCATGGACCCTTCACAAGAGGGACCACAAGGGTGATCGAAATGGCCAAACAGGGTCACAGGGGCCCTTGTCTGGCCATTTCGTGCACCCTTGTGGCCCCTGTGACCCCTGTTTGACCATTTCACGCACCTTTGTGACCCCTCTTGTTGAGGGTCCGTAGGGCCTTAAAATGGAAAACAGGACCTTTTTTTAATGTATGGCCATGACCCCCCCCCCCCCCCCCCCCCCCCCCCCCCCCCCCCCCAATTTCCCCCCATTTTGTTATGTGTTCAAAGGCGGGTCAAAGGCCTCACAAATCCTGTGCACTTAACATTAAGCACTAAAAATCGACCAAACAAGGAGCCAGTTTTTACTTCCTTGTGTCCACCCCCTGCTCTTGGGAATGTTTTGGTAAAGGCATTTCTTTGGTATTTGAAACTACATGTAGCCTCTATTGTTATAGTATCCAACCAAAGGGTTCTTGATTAGCATTTTACATAGGCACGACTCGTACATATCTTCTATGCTAAACAATGTATGCGTTAATTATAATTTATGTTTACACTTTCTCTATCTAAATGAGCTACATAGTAGAAGTCAAATCCAGAATTTAACAGTTAAGTTCACAAGGCAATAGCTATTGGTATCATCTTTAGCAATACCAATAAAATAGCTACCAATAGCCAATGAATAGGGATATTTAAGAAGATTTGATACCAAGCACTTGTCAACACTACTCAAAAAAGGTGGCAACTCAAAGGCTTTACAATATATTTATGTTGAAACATGAATCAATAATAAGTTAATTGTTTACCTATCAATCACCGGGTGATGGCATGTATAGGTGGTACCAAAAAGGAGAGTCTTGGACACCTCTGTTCGGAGGAGAGAGAGGGGAATAAGGCGGGCTATCAAAAGAGATTTTAAATTCAAATATAAGAAAATGGATCAACCTTCTTTTATTTAATCCAGCTGAACATTCTAATTTCATTATGATCCACTCCTGGTACATGCCTCTGCTACCATTGGTATTGTGGCTCTCTCTCTCTCTCTCTCTCTCTCTCTCTCTCTCTCTCTCTCTCTCTCTCTCTCTCTCTCTCTCAGTAGCCTCTACTTATGAATTTCACAGCTCCATGCTTGTCTCCCACCTTAGGCATGGAAGGATGATGTTTTTGATGATGAAGTCCATTTGACCATGACTGTTTCATCTTCTCCGGTAGCAACTCAGCACCTTCTATATTCTCTCTCTCTCTCTCTCTCTCTCTCTCTCTCTCTCTCTCTCTCTCTCTCTCTCTCTCTCTCTCTCTCTCTCTCTCTCTCTCTCTCCATATGAATACTATGACTGTATTTTGATGGTCTTCCATGCTATATCATCAACATCATAACTTGTTCCACATGGAACCTCATAATGTTCAAAATGGCAGTACAGGCACCCATCTTCCTCCAGTGTCTAGTAAACAATGCATACCGGGGTATCTTTTGCCCGGTCTACAAAACTGCTGGGTTGCAAAGAAGAGGGAACAAAGAGGCATTGAGAAGAGGATGACACAAACGTGTGAGGATGATGACATTGATGACGAGAGGAAAAGAAAATATGCTGGGAGGTTACTAAGTGCTGGCGTAAACAAACAAACGGGCTTTCCAAGCCTCTTCAAATGAGGATTCTACAAGAACTCCTCCTTCATCCAACGTTCTTAGTTTTGCAACACACATTGGAGATAGTTGAGAGAGTCATTTTCTCTAACATTCATCATACATTATTTGAGGTGAAGAAACCCCATACAACTAATGAGCTGTTTTTCAAACGGGCTACTATCATGGCATGCATAAATGGAGTGGGTGGTGGTGATGATCAAATGAGCAATAGAGATGTGGCCAAGGCTTTAGGACTGCACTGAAGAAATTTCATTGCTGCAAGTTTTTGGCTACATCATGATGCGGAGGACGGATCACTTCCCTTAGACGCTTTTCACTGTCAAGTGCATAGAGAAAGCATCGTAATGAGCGAAGTTAGGGAAATTGTCTTTCAATATTGGATGGTGGAAACCCACATCTCCCCAAACAAGAAAGATGTTGTTCAAAAGAGAATAGGCAAGAGTATGAATGTACTACATCCAGTGCATCTACTTGATTTGCCTCAAGTGTATCACCCCAAACATGTGAGAGTGTGTCATAATGCTTTACTCTATGCTTGTAATCCCTTCCAAATGCTTTATCAACCTTGAAGGTGCCTCCAATTGCTTAATTGATTTCATGTGTATGTTAGTCCATTATAGTTTGTTGTACTTTCAAGTGCTTATGAGTCTTTGAGTGCTTCCAACTACCTGCAAGTGGACCTAGATGCTTGTTAGTGCATTATAGTACTTCACCAATCTTTATGGTTTTTGATAGAGCTTTTTAATGCTTGTCCGTGCATTAAAGTGCTTGCCCTTGCTCTATGGCGCTTGAGTAGTGTTTACATATGTCTCTCAGGGCTTGTACGTGCTTTACGATTCTTGAGAGGTTTATAAGTGTTTAAATATGTCTCTAAGAGCTTGTAAGTGCTTTTGAGTGCCTCCAAGTGCTTTAAGTATACTCGTATTTCAGAATGATTCAGAGTGATTTCCACATTTTTCAAGTGCTTAAAAATGCTTCTAAGTGCTCTCAAGTGAAGGCTTGCTTCAAAATACTTATGAGTGCTTTCAAGATTTCATAAGTTATCCCAGGTGCTTTAGAGTACTTGTATGTGCTCATGGGTGATTCTGAGTCGGCCAAGTGCTTCAAAGTGATTCCAAGTGCTTTAGAATGCTTCAGACTGCTTCCACGTGCTTTGTAGTGCACTCCAAGTGTTTTCTAGTGCTTCTAAGTTATTTAATTACTTTCAAGTGCTTGTGAAGGACTCTATGTGCTTCTGAGTGCCTTTGAGAGATTTTAAGTGCTTTCAAGTGGCTCAGAGTTTTAAGCATATTTGTATTTTAGAATGCTTCTTAGTGCTTCCACATCTTTCAAGTGCTTCAAAATGCTTATAGATGCTTCTGAGTTCTCTCAAGTGCTTCCAAAGGCATGCTTTAGAATACTAATGAGTGCTTTCAAGAGGTCACAAGTGATCACAACAGGTGTTTCAGAGTGCTTGTTTGTGTTCAAGGATGATTTTGAGTCGGTCAAGTGCTTCAAAGTGCTTGTTTGTGCTCATGGATGATTCTAAGTCGTTCAAGTGCTTCAAAGTTCTTCAGATTGCTTCCACATGCTTTGTAGTGCAATTCAAGTGTTTTCTAGTGCTTCCAAGTGATTCTTATTTCTTTCAAGTGCTTGGGAGTGACTCTATGTGCTTCTAAGTGCCTTTGAGTGCTTCTAAATACTCTAGGTGATTTAGAAAGACTCTGATTTTGAGTAATTTGAAGTGCTATGAAGTGCTACTATGCGCTTCCATGTTCTTCCAAGTGCTGCCAATTATTTTTATGTGCTTGTGATTGACTCTGTGTGCTTCAACGGGCTTTTGAGGGCTTTCAGTTACTTCCAAAAGCATGTTAGAGGTACCCAATGTGTCTTACTATGTTTGCAGGGAAACTTCTACATGCGGTTCCAGGAGCTTCATCCTAACATTGGGATCTCCCTCAGATGCTTTGAGGGTCTAAAGCCATACTTTGTACGCAAGCTGAAGGACCGCAACACTTGCTGTTATGAATACCATGTTTAACTTGTTTATCTTAAGGAAGCCTTCAGTCAGATGCGCCAGGGAAGATGTGGGATGCATGGAAATTCATGCTTTTGTAGGTGCCTTGTTTGCAGTCCCATGGTGAAACAACGTGGTGCATAGCATCAAGTGCCACATTTCCAACTTTAACAGATCTATGGGAGTCTATATTGTGCCCAAATCCCATTGATTGTGCTTATCACAATAGAAAATGTTTTTTGGGAACATGCCAACAGTGTGGCATTGAAAGGCTCTTATTGTGTCCATGATGTGAACAGAGTGATGGCATCTCTTTGATGACTGAGAAGCTTTTTGAGCAGGTTCCTATACAAGAAGTGGATAAGACAGATACAAGAAAAGCTCAAAAAGACCTCGTGGTTTGTCATATCAGTCCGATGAGTTTCATTTCCTTGCTTCAAAGAAAATTGGGGAACTTTATCAAACACAACTACAAGTACAGATGGCAAGCTCATTAGTTCAAGGAGTGTTTGGATAACTTTCCTAACAACGTAGTGGTGTCTGTAGTGGATTTTGTAAAGAATTACTCCTTCAAGGTGTAGAATGAGATTCAATCAAATTATGCATTGGTATTCAACTCAGGTCACAATTTTGGTTCACATTTCATACTTACGTTATGTGCTTGGTGCCATTCAGAAGACAACCCACTTCTACATTTGTGATGACAAGAATCATGACACTTTGTTTGTGCAGCATTGTTTTTTGTTACACAATGACTGACTGAAACATCAAGGCTATAATGTCAAGCGACACTGGGTTTGGTATGATGATGCTGCTTTATAGTTCAAAGCAAGATGGCCATTCTATATTGTAGCCTGCTACTTCAATATGAATGGCATCGAGATGATGCACAACTTCTTTGCTTCTGGCTATGCGAAGGGTGAAGACGATGGGGCTAGTGCAGTTCTAAAAAGAGTACCCACACATGAGCAATTGAAACCTGATGGATGCGTGTTACATAACACTTAAACTGTGGTCGCATTCATCAATGCAACCCTTTGAAAACAAGAACCGCAGACAATCAAGAAAGTTGATTGTTTATTCTGGGAGGTCAAGCTTGGCGATTTAGACAGACACACAGAGTGGGATTGCATGCAAATCAAATGGTCTTGATCTTTTTATTGTGTCAATGTTTATAGCCAAGAGAATATGTATGGGCTAAGGTGCAAACTATTGTCTTGATATTGCCATGCATTCATGAAAGGTCAATGGAGGAGATGTGCAAACAAAGACCATGTGGAGGGATGGGAGTACTTGCAAATACAACCCATAGTCAGGGATGAAAATGATAGTCTAGCATCCAATGATGATGATGATAAATATGCCTCCATATATGCTGGCCACCACGACGACCTCAACGATGCTTTGATGGTTGTCCAAAACTTTGCAGTAGCTGCAAAGGAGCCAGACGCAGACTTCTACATTCTCAAGTGCACTAACACATAGTGCTTGACTAAGAGCTGTGAAAGGGATGAATGGCACAACCATATTAAGAAAAAATCATTTGTTGTTGAGGGACTATTTTATGACAAGGTAAATGGGCAAGATGATACCTATGTGCTTTTGGACAACAAGCACGCTGCTCTTATCTACTCCCATCTAGTGCGATGCATCTGTTGGAATTAGGGTTGCAGGAAAAAACACACGGTTTGGAGAAGATGAAGGAAGCTCAAGGCACACAATAGAGAGTGTATCACTTAGTGTGCAATGAAACGATAGATAGCCCTAGAGTCATGGGCGTATATACAATGCACGGGGGGGAAAACCTCCTAAAGAGGGAAAAAATGAAGTATGTGAGAGTGCCCAGTAATATTATCCACAAGGTTTGGTGCATTATTGAAATCCCCACAAAGAAATGCATTGGAATGCCAACAATAGGAGGAGATTGAACCCCAAAACAATGCCCTATCAGCACATGCTATGTATGCATATAATTTTCCAAATTCAAAGACTTCCTGATTAACAATACATTGAATGACCATCCATCTCCCAGCTGGGTCATTAAAAACCAAGATCAGGAAGATCTCATGTCAAACAAGTATAAGCACTCCAAAATATCCAGCTAATCTTCATAAGCTATCCAATAGCCCACGAAGTAATCAGTTTGTCCAAAAAAATTATTATGGTTATGCTCTTGAAGAACAATTATGTCCGCTTTACATGTATGTACATATTTCCAGGTAGTCTGCCACTTTTCATGACTACATAACCCACGCACATTATAGGAGATTTAAGTTGAATAACTATGCATCCTATATAGTATATATAGTGGGCAAGAAAACAAGAAAAAGGAGACTTAAGTGCTAGTTCCCCTTGGCACATCCTCATCAGCGCAGGGTACATGAGGAGGACTAAAGACAGGGTCAGGTTGCAATGAAGAGGCTTCCTCTGTAACTACATCCTTTTATGAGCGAACAACCTTGTCCCAATCCTCAGCCAAAGAAGAGTTGCCGTTACAAGGGAGTTTTTCATTCTTCAATGGGGGCATATAGTTGTGAGAAGATGTCAGAATGCGAGATTTAATTGTTTGCTTGGGCACTATCTGAGCCTGAGAGGTTGAAACCTATTCTTTGCCTTTATCTTTGCATTCAGAGAAGCAAGAAGTGTAGAAAATTGTGATTGCTTCCCTTTGCCTTTATTCGCCCAGCTATCGAGGTGGAAGCTAAAGCACCTTTGGTTTGTACCTCAAGAGAAGATTTCGGAGGTGGGGGAGGCTGAAGGATAGGGACAGCTGAAGGAGGTGGTGGCTTGGTTTTAGACATTCAGACTGCATATGACCAAATTTTCCACAGTGGAAGCATGAATTTGCAAATTTACCCCATTTGAGTTTGAATGGGCACTTTTTGACCATTCTATCCCTAGAATCATCAGAAATGCATGCTAGTGTGGGGATGTTAGTGTCCCACAAAATACAGAAACGAGTTGTGTTTGCCTCTAGCGTAGGAGGGCAAATGACCTTGCCCAACTGGCCAACCAACAAGAAAAGAAAGTGGTGCCCAGTATGAGGAGAGTCCACCACCTCAACACAGACAGGGCACTTATGACAAATGAGGCTCTGATAATCCTTGATGAGACCCTAAGGCAAAACATGAGTCGTTTGCATATTGAAGAAGAGAGGAAACGTTTCAAGCAATGCATCTATGGCATTCATGTCTGCTAGTAAGACCTCATAAGACCCTGTTACGCCAAAGTAAACCTCCGGTAGTACTGCATGCCGCTTGAGTAGGAAATCAACCCATTGGCCTACATCTTGAGCAATAGGCATTTTGCCCGAGAAGAAAAGAATCACTACATTAGGGTACATTGAGCAACGGGATCCATAAGCTCCTGCACATGACTGCGCACTTCCATGATAGGGGCTGGCCCCTCTAGGCGTGCATCTTCGATCCTCGGCATGCATCTTCAATATCCTCATGTAAGCATTCTTTGATAAGAGTCAAGGCATCCATACCCAAATTCTCCATGGCTTTTCAATGCTTGTAAATACATTATTCAAGCAAAACTATCAGTTGACGTATTCACACACCCAAAATTGTGGCTACGTTGGGTGCACCACAAACACCAAACGTTGTACACAAACACACACATAGCCACACATACACACACACACACACACACACACACACACACTTGCATTGTCTCAAACATACACATACATAGGTATACATGCAGCACCTAGAATGAACCCTAACCTTCTAAAAACCCTCACTCACAGGCGGCAAATAGTCCTCGCACGTGCATGGAGAGACCCTGGCAAGAGTGCAAGGCGCTGAGGAGATATGGAAGGCAACGTGAGCGGGTGTCCCTATAACACACACCTTTGCACAATTTTATAACGATCCTCTTCAACAACAAAAGGTATGTCAAAAGCATATGAAAGCCATTACAAACGATGTGACGAAGGCAAAGGCATAACCAAACATACATCAAGCTAATAAGAGAATCTTCAAACATTTATCGATAAAAATATTTCATTTACTTTGCAAAAGTGTTTAAGGTTTGAAATTTGTTAAGTCATAAAGTGTTCCAATGGAACGATCGGATTGGAAATCGGACTCTGGAACTATTAATTATGGCATTTATTTACTTGGAAACGATAGGTTGATATGAGAAACTTAAGCTTTAAGAAAGCAGATGTAATTTTAGAATAGGATGAGTATTTCTAAACGAGAATGAGTATTTTTAGAAAAGAAAGGGAAGTAAGACAAGATTAGAGCTTCTTTTCTTGGAAGCCAAGCCTCTTCTAAAATTAGAGACTCAAATCGGAATGCGTCCGTAAAAAAAAAAGCCGCGAACGTGCACGAACTTATCTTTCTCCTTTTCGTTATTCTTAGCTTGTGATTTTGGCTCTTGAGAGCTTATATAAAGGCCCCTCTACCCTCACTTTCAAGACACACACACAAAAGTTCTCAGAAGCAAAAGCTCTCTTGCCATAACGCCAAAGTTACTTTCTCCCCCTCAACCTCTCACCCCGATCCATCTCCATCTCTATCACCATCGTGTTGTCCCTCGGATTGTTTAGTTCTCTTTCTCTCTCTTTTACGATCTTCTCGCCAAGCAAGGAAACCATAACTCTACTTTTCACATCAAAGCTTTCCTTTTTTCTTTCGTAATACGATGGCCCCAAAGCGAATAACTCGAAGCTCTAAGGATGCTCACATCGTTCCACCTCGAAGGAAGGTGCAAAGGAAGGTATTATCTACTCCAATCATAACTCAAGCAGAGGTATAGACTCCCAAAGAAGTTGAAGCCATCCAATCTCAAAGACAAGAGATCGTCGAACGTGTTGCTAATCTAATAAGATAAATTTATAATTCTGTTTTCTTATTCATGTTACCTGGGAAGCTAAGCATAAGAATTTCCTTAAACCTTCTAAAAAACGTGATTCTATCACAAGAAATAAGCATATATTTTCGTAGAATAGTGAAAGAATTGTTTGATAAATTGTCAATGTTTGATAAGTTATTATTGTTGCTTGATAAAATTGTTACTGTTGATATGAAGAGTTGGTTGATCATGTTTGAAGAATCATTCAAGAAGAAGACTTGTTGGTGAAAGAACATCTTTTGTTCCTTGCGATTAGCAAGATGCCTCGCGATTAGTGAGATGATCCCACGGTTAGCAGAGATTAAGCTGAGGTTATCGGCTCTCTTTTTATTCCTCACGGCTAACAAGATGCCTCGAGATGGGAAGGTTGCGCAACTCGCTGTTAGCTAATAAATAAATCCTTTGTAAAGCTATGTTGGTTAGATAAACAAAGTTGGCGTGTACCGGCAAACCATAAGAATTGGAAATTTTCTTTTTTTTTGAAATATAGGATTGTCTTCATTAGGCCTTGTTTGAATTGTTTTGGTGTTGTTTAAAGAGCTATATAAACGAACCTATGTCTGGAACTAATAAAAGAACCCTGTTTTTATTTGTAAAACAGTGTGAGTAATTAAAAAACAAAAAGAACGAGTGAGTGTAGTGTGAAAAGTGGGAAACTAGTATCCTAATGAATCTAGGTCACGGATGGGTGGACCCGATTAGTTGGATACTTTTCACAAGATTATTAGTTAGCCAAGTATAAGTCTCATATTACACCTATGATTTATGAAAGACGATCGTGCCTCTTAAACGTGAGAAAAAAGGCGTTGTTTAAAGATCTTAAGTATGTCAAGGAGATTTTATCTTTGTGATATAGGAATTAGCTCCGATTAAAAATCCCTTGATTATCGACATGATCTGTGGTGTATGACCCTTGTGTCTACGATCACCATGGGTAGAGGACTTCGTCTCTTCTGTTGCTCATATCTCTACTTCGTGAAAACAAAGTAGGGTGTCGTCAATGAGACTTGAGAATAAGGAAGGTCCTCTATCAAGTCGTCTCAATCTTCTTGGGATTGGGGACCTCACAGTCTAGCCTCTTGACTAGTGAGTGGCCAAACGGCTTGTGAATTTTATAACTCTCTTGCCTACTTTGCTTAGCAGTTAAACCCCCATCCCCTCTCTCTCTCTCTCTCTCTCTCTCTCTCTCTCTCTCTCTCTCTCTCTTAATCCAAAAAATCATTGTGTATCCCACCCTCTCTAGGTAGTGGCCTCATAGACTCTATCTAGAGCATATAACATCATCATCCTCCCAACTAATACGAAAATAACAGTCTACTTGGTGGTTTCTCGGCCATGTGATTGGCTCTCCATGTTTCACAATAAATAAATTGATTAAACGTTAATAACACTCACTAATCACATCTCCGCACGTAGGAAACTCTTTACACACAAAGGTCCTCTTACTCACCCTCACTCCATCTCTCTATGTAGCATACTCACTCTACACTTCCATGCTCTCTACACTCCAAGCACCCATGGTCTCTTGATAGGACCTCACACTATGTAGCATACTCACTCTACACTTCCATGCTCTCTACACAAAGGTCCTCTTACTCACCCTCACTCCATCTCTCTATGTAGCATACTCACTCTACACTTCCATGCTCTCTACACTCCAAGCACCCACGGTCTCTTGATAGGACCTCACACTATGCACACTAAAAGGTTCCACTATTGCACACCATATCACCATCGTGCTCACACCAGGTACCGTATGTTGTCTCCTTTGACACGCGAGGAAAGTTACCTTATGTACGGATTCGATGAATAAATGGCCACACCCAAGGGTTACCTATTTCAGAAGTTTTTAGTGTGGTATGTGTTTCTCGTCGCGTATGATGTGCTACTCGTTACTTGGTGGTGCGTCGCACTCTCCCGCTTTGTTGCTTTATTTTAAGATATATGTATGGCTCTCTCTCTCTCTCTCTCTCTCTCTCTCTCTCTCTCCATTTCTTTATCAAGATATGCATGTGCTCCACTGTTTAGCATGTCATTTCTCTCCTTGCTACATCCTAACCACAAAATAGCTAAGGGGTGCCCCTATGTCGTTTGCTCTTGATGAGGTATTCATGAAGTACCTTAATGTATAGGCCATCGAGTTTATTTTTCATTCCTCAACATCAAAGTAGTCTCCAACATCATGAAGACTACACTTCAAACATATCTTCATAACAGTGGCAATAAATTTACAATCTTTGAGGTGGAATCTTGCAACGAAACAATGTACTTTGCTCGCAACAAAGCAATACCTCCATCAATTCGCTTAAATTGTATGCCCAATTGATGATGCAAAACCCCCAAATCTAAGATCTCAAAAGAGGCATTCAAATGAGCCTTAAAATCAACAATGTGTGCCTCATTTGGTCCAACAAATAACATGTCATCAACATAGATCACAAAGATCAGAAATACATCATCCGCACGCTTAGCATACAAAGTGCTCTCAATGGACTATTTTAAAATCCATGAGCATCCAAGTAAGCAAGAATCTTTTCAAACCAAGCATATGGAGCCTATTTTAAACCATACAAACCCTAATTCCAACCCTTTTTCAATAAAACCTTCAAAAATGCAATTTTAAAGTCCAATTAATTGACATTCCAACCATTATGGGTTACCAATACACAAATGCTACGAATGGTAATCAAACAACAAGTGGAAGACAAGTTCCATTAAAAGCAATGCCCTTCTCTTGGGCATATCCTTTTGTCAAGAGTCTACCTTGTAACGATCAACGCTATCATCAAGCTTACGTTTCATCTTAAATTCCACTTAATACCAATGGTCTTTTGTTAGGTGGCAAGTCACACAAAGTGTCAGGATTCATCACTCAACTTGCGAGAAGACTTTAGGTGGGATTCATGATTTAGTGTGCATTGAATCACATACAACAAAAACTAGAGCTTTGGGAGAGTTTGCATGGGCAAGTTGGTTTCCCTATGTAAGTAGTCATTTTCTTGTTTTTATTGGTATCAAAGTTTCACCTTCCATACCTTCCTTGCCTTGGCACAAAAAAACTCATGGGAGCAATCACATGAAAGGAGAAAGAGACTGTGGACCTCCATAGAATCTTGCAAGAATGCTATCAACAATGTAGACAGATCAAGTTTGGTCTCTACAAGCAACCATGAGCAAATTGACATAGTTCTCTCAAACCTGCACACCGATTTCCAAGTTTCCATTATTTTTTTAAATTTTTAAATTAATATTGAAATGCTTGTAGGCAACTTATTTTGAGTTTCGTCTCTTCACATGATAAAAGCCATTCCCACTCCTCCCGAAAGCTTGAGGAATTTCTTCAACACTTGCGAGTCTGCAATATGGCATCATCAACATCAGCTTGAGAGCTGTTTTTTTTTTTTTGAAATTCTGCTTTTCAGCAACATGTTTTTTGTCTTAAACAGATGCACACAATTGACCTATATCAAAAGTGAAGTCCATGAAGAAATAGAGGTTACATACTCCTAAAAGCTTTGTCAAAGTCTTATCAAACGTGTTTTTATTCACAGTCCAAAGCCCCAAGGGAAGGTTGTTGGCGATGGGCTATGGCATATGCCTTGCCTCTATGTGAGGATGGGCTATGCCATATGACTCACCTCCCCACCCATTATGAAATTCTTGACTAGCAATGTTCATTGAATGTTATAAACAAAACTATGACACAACTTGAGATTCGTGTTTATTCCTTCATACATTCAAAAATAACGCTATGAACGATGAGGGCCCTCAATGGGAGAAACAAAATCCATGCAATAGGAGAAACAAAATCTATGCCCGACATCCACAAAGAACATTTGCATTAAATACCCTCTCAATTTCTCAAGATACTGTAAAGTTTGGTTTAGGGTTGCCGCACCAATATGAATTCGGGAGCACCATCTGCACCAAATACCCTCTAAATTTCTCAAGATACTCCAAAGGGTTTAGGATTGCCACACCAATATGAATTCAAGAGTGTCATTACCCTCAAAAACACATGCACAAAGCATTTTGAAGTGCATGTGTAATTGAGGGTAAGACATTAATAATTGGCCCCAAAAAAAAATTACCGTTAATAGACATTAGCTGATAAAAGACCCTTCCAAACATACTGCTCAGAAATATATATATATAGAAGTGTCCATATGGTTATATTCATCTAAGCACGGTTGGCAGTGATCTCTTCGATCGCAGCTCTTATATCATGAAAATGGCATTACTCCAGAAGGACCCTTGGTCATCCAAGAGGATTCCAACTAATAGGGGCTGAGGCATACCATGCCGACCCTGTAAAGAATTGTGTGCTTTTGTTAAGATGGGCACTCTACTTCGATCTCTCGAAGTTGCAACGCTGATTTCTCTGGATATACAGGTAAAATGTGGCACCCACTCCCAAGCTCAAAACCACCTAGTGTTAACAAGTGTGGCACAACACGAATTGTCCAATGATAAAATGGGATGTTGCAGTAGTCACGAACAGGGGATGAATGTAACATGTAGTTGAAGGGCACATCATTGAAGAGACGCTCCATTTTTCTCACAGTCGTCAAAAGCATCTTAGCTAAGCTTTGCAGCTACAGACGACAAAGCCAACACACGATCCAACTAGTTAGCACAGAATTTGTAAAAATTCTCAAATATAACCTCTGAACCAGAATATATACATACCCAATTTTTAACAGCATACAAAACCACAGATAGCCTGTAGTGTGGGGAAATACTGACGCATGTATACAACCAAATTCAAGCAAATCCATGAACTCAGCACAATTAAGTAGTGGTGAATGAAGACATCATTTATTTACAGAATCACACAAAAAGAGAGATAAAAAAAGGGTAGAAGTTATTCTTACTTGAAGATCATCAATGTCTTCAAAGTTGGAAGCATGAGTTTGTGGCACAATCCACGTCTCATAAGGAAATTTGGGGGCATAAGGTGCAAGCACTGCATATTCTGTCGAAGAGTCTATTAAGCGACTCCCGTCTGCAATGTCATGTCTCACAATATCACAGAAGATGCACCTCCCTTCTCTTTGAAAGTAGCTTCTTGCATTGTCAATCTCCAGCTCCACATGGTGAGGAATGATTGGGAGCGCAATAATTTGGCTATGGGAATGCTCCATAGAAGCTCCTGCTGCCTTGCCTTGATTCTTGAAAACCTGCCGATTGAAAGTTTAATTAAAATGCAGAAAACCTTCCTTCCTGCTGATAGGAAACAAAATCATTCAAGCATTTTAATATGTGCATATCTGCAGCATCATGCACAGACACAAAGAAGCCTACACGTAAATAAAGCTGAATAAAGCATGTATGCTATCCATGTTTCAGGCTCTAAAGCTACCCAAATTAGCTTCACGTCAAGCCAATCCAAGACTGAGGGCTCTTTTTCCCGGAATGGATAATATGTCATTTATGCTGGAGGATAGAAAGAGCATCATTAAATGCATTGTACGAGTTCTATCTTTTTGTTTTCAGTAAAATTCCTCGTACAATAGGCCATCTATGCCCACAGAGGGTGTGGGCATAGATAGAAGTACAAAGTAGGCCCCAGATAATAATATCACCTGACCAGCACAAAGCCAATGCAGAGAAAATGCGCAAGATAACTCGGAAAAAATGGTGAAACCGCAAAAACCAATACAAACTGATACCAGCATAAACCACCCCCCAAAGAGACTAAAAAAGTGACCTGGCAGCTACAAAAGGAAGGAAAGGGAGAAGATAATTGAAGAAGACCCTCTGCTCAAAAACTACAAGCTACAAACACGTATTACAAAGACCATTAAAAAGTGATAATGGAGTACAAAGCGAAAGCATCCCTTAGATGTCATACCAAACCACTGCAAAACAAGTTGAAGCAAGAAACAGAAGCCATTCCAGAAAGCCCAAGCTGCACATGACAAACACCCACCCCAATGTAAGAGAGAGCCCATGCTTGAAATATAGGCACCCAGTACAAAAAACCAAGGTGTGAGAGAAGAAGAGATCAAGGAACTCCAAGGCTTGGAATAACAAGCCCAACAAAACAATTGCTCGAATTATCCTGGGCTGCGTCACGATGCACATTGCACAAGACGGAGCAGTTCACTTGATCAAGGTGGCTCTTCCAAAACACCAGCGCTGCAGTCACAGGCTACTTGTCATTCCTAACAAAAGTGAATTATTCTTGGAAAAGATCCACTTTCTTGGCCACATAGTCACGAAGGATGGTGTCAGAATGGATCCCGCAAAGGTCGAAGCTATTACGACATGGCCAAACTTGAAGACTGTGCACGATGTTAGAAGCTTCTTGGGAGTGTGTTCCTACTATAGAAGGTATCAGGAATTTTGTAGAGATAGCATCACCTCTTCACGCTTTGCAAAAGAAAGAGGTCACTTTCAGATGGACCCAAAAAGAGATTTCAGCTTTTAGTCTCTTAAAGGAAAGGTTGACTTCAGGTCCGGTAATTGTTTTGCCGGATCTCAGGAAGTCATTTGTAGTCCAGAGTGACGAGTGTGGCAGTAGCATCGGAGCAGTGCTAATGCAAGATGGATAGGTAGTAGCTTATGAAAGCTGAATTTTGTAAGGGCCACAGAAGACTATGCATGCAAGTCTATGAGAAAGAGCTCTTGCCCGTGATTGATGCGCTTTCTAGTTGGAAGCACTACCTTTTAGGTGTTGATTTTGTTGTCCAAACAGACCATCAGACCTTGCGATACTTCTTGACACAGTCAAAGCTATCCGAAAAGCATATGCAATTGGCAAACATTCTTTCTATGTTCCACTTCCAGATTATGCATGTGGAAGGCAAGAAGAATGTTGTGACTGGTGCGTTATCAAGGAAGCCACAATTTCAGCTGTCAATTCCTTATCATCATGAGCTGGATGACATGAAGGAACAGTATGTTACTGATGAAGATTTTGCAAGGATTTTTGAACAATTGCAAGAGGGCCAACATCATGAGCACTACCTCCTCGGAGATGATTTATGATGATCCATGGCAGACTTTGTGTCACTAGGCTATTGCGACATAAAGTCATGGTAGAAAGTCATGTCCCACCGTATGCATGGCATCGTGGTATTGATGCGACAATTAAAGCGGTAGACATTCTTCTATTGGCCTCCCTTGAGGAGAGATGTGGATGCCTTTGTGCGAGCATGCATGATTTGCCAAAAGGTCAAGGCAAAAGGCACCAAGGTTGTTACAACCACTGCCGATTCCGGATAAGCCATGGGAAAGCATTGCTATGGACTTTATCTTTGATCTTCCAAGAACTCCAACAGGGAATGATGGTATATGGACCATTATTTGCAGGTTCAGCAAGCAGGCCCATTTTATCCATGTCAGGAGGAAGATAAAACATGATCAGATGGCACGCTTGTTCAATTACAACGTGTTTAAATACCATGGTATGCCACAATCGATTGTCAGTGATCGTGATCCTCACATGACCAGTTTGTTCTCGAGAGGATTGTTTGAGAACATGGGCACTACGCTCAAGTTCCCGTCTTCGTTTCATCCACAAACTAATGGGCACTCAGAAGAGGCTAATTCTATTGTCTTGGATCTGCTGAAATCATAGTTACCGGGGAACGCCCCCTAGCCCCCGTTCCGGCGTTCCGAGGGGGCAGTTCCCTTCCCGAACGTTCCGAAACGTCCCGAAACGTTTGACGTTCCGGGTGGCCAGTGCAAACCGGAACGGCCGTTCCAGAACGAAACGTTCCGGAATGCCCCTGGAACGGCCAACGGCTACAAACAAATTTGGCAAAAATTGAAAAAATTGAAGTAAATGTTTGGGCTTCTTTTTGAAGTGTGCAAGGCCTCAAGGACTCATAAAATGCACCCCCCTCCCCCTTTCTCTCCACAAGCTAATCCTCAAGGCTCAAGCTCTCTCCCTATCACACTCTCAAGATCTCTCCCTCTCAAGACTCACTCTCTCAAGGCTCAAGGCTTTAAGCCTTCAAGCTCTCTTCCTCTCCATCCCACTCTCTCAAATCTCTCCCTCTCCCTCTCACTCTCTCGAGTCTCTCCCTCTCTCTCTCTCTCTCTCTCTCTCTCTCTCTCTCTCACATCATCTAGTCATAGCAAGATTGAATGGTCTTCAAAACGAGTTTTTTGTGAGTATTAGAGTCAAAGCACTCTAATACTCCTTGTATTTAAACACAAGAAGCTAAAAAATGCACTATTTGGGTGTTTTTTATACCTCCCGTTCCGCACTGTTCCCGTTCCGAACCCCTAGCCGTTCCCCCGTTCCGCGGAGATCTCGTCGCCGTTCCCGTTCCGCGTTCCGGGTAACTATGGCTGAAATGCTATGTGTCAGATAATAAGGGCAAGTGGGAACAATATTTGCCTATGCTTGAGTATGCATACAATAATACCGTGCATTCGTCCACTGGCAAGGCACCTTTTGAGATTGTTGAAGGCGGCAAAAACGTTCCTCCCATTTTTCATACAAAGGACAAGATATTTGAGGTAGATAGATATGTTGAGAACATGGATGTTAGGTGCAGCGGAATGAATGTTGTATTTTCTCAAGATTAGTGATCTTTACTGCTCAAGGTTCCTTTTAGTTCTTAGGGAAAGAGAGAGCTTTCCGTCTTATAGAGAGTGTGGTGATCACGAACAAAGTGAGTGGATCTAGTGCGTGCAAATGAATGAGACTGAGAGAAGGAGAGAGAAGAGATACGACACCGAGGGGTTGTAAAACCCTCCTCCGAAGGCCCCACTCTCGTCGGCGAGAGTGGTCTACTCTTTGATTGCACAAATGCGTACAATTCAAATGCTATGGACTGATGCAATGAGACTATGCCGGTTACGACGACGGTGATGACGACGGCGACTTGGGCTGAAATCTGGGATCTTCTAGATGTTGAATTTCTTGGATTGTTTCAAGGCTGAAAATGGACTGTTTTGGCTGCGTCTTTATGGCTGAAAATGGGGGATCAATCTGCAACCATCTAGGGAGAAAATCTGCTACTTTATCATGGCTGAGATCTCCGTTTCTGCAATGGCTGAAACCTGCGTTTTTCTCCTATGCTGAGTGCAGATCTGCTGGCGTTTTTGCAGGGCTGATGGTGGCTGAAAATACTGAGCACCTGCTGCGTGTATAAGGCTGAATCGCTGAGCATTCAATGCTGAAATTCTGCAGGCTGAAACGCTGAATCACTTGCTGCGTTTTGGTCCTTAAAAATGCTACTGATGCATAGGCCAGGCTAGCGTTAGTGATCTTCTGATGCTGCTGCCAATGAAGGTAAAACGCTAGGGCAAGAGGGGCTTGAGAGGGGGCGATGGCAGATCTTGGAAACGCCAGGGAGGGAGAGGTATGGCGCTAGGGGGTCATAGGGGGGGGTACTGCTGAGAAGTTGCCTGTTGAGCGGGAAGCTCCTGCTGCCTCTTCTGCCAGAAAGTGTGAACTTTGGTTTGCTTATATATTAACTTACCAAAATTGCCCTACCTAGTGAAAATCCCAATAAATAGGAAAATAGGCTAAATGCACTGGAAAATTCCCCTAATTGATGCTAATGGATTCTAATGGGAATTCCGATGATCATGCTGTGTGCAACCGGAGGATATGCATCTAAGCTAAGTGACTGGGCATGCACGGTCTACGAATAGACTCACAAAAGTGCCAGATCACTGCTAATCTAGACTTGACTGAACTGAACTAAACCCTGCTGTGGTGTAGCTTGTCCACGGACACATAGGGTTGGGATGTGTGACGTGACATCCCCTCCTTTTCAAAGTGAGGTACTGGTACCGAACTGTATGGCGTCGAAGGAGATCACCAATAGTATCCGGAATCCTGGAAGGGACTCTTCGCCGGCCCACTCTGATGTGTGGGTCGTGCGGTACTTGAACTTCATAAAGGTCTGCAACGCTTGCTTCTTTGAGCCGCGCCGAAAGCGACACAAAGTCTTCTGAATCTCCTTGCTTGCTTCAACTTCGTCTAGAGTCCTGCTTCTTTCGTCTTCAAGAATCTCCATGGCTGAAAATTCTTGAAACCATCTCCAACACAAAACCATGAACATACCCATTCCATGTAAAGTGAAGGAAACAAATATTGTCTTCTCTAAAGACTGTGTATGCAATGTAGATGAACAAATAGACGGAGTGACAACCCGTTCATCAAACACGTGCAAACAATGAGGTCGAATCTTTTCTGTTTGATCGAAATCAATCAACTGTGGCAAATCACAATGGAAATGCCCATGCTTGGTGCCCATACTATCATGTGATCTTTCGGAAACTATGTCATACCAAGGAAGAAACATGGAATGTGACTTCTTGACATACAGACTTTTCAACTTTTCATGAAAATTCCGCATACATTCGTGCTCATCCATGAGAGAAACGTGCTCAACATACAATATGTCATGCCTAGGAAAAGAGATCACATAACGATGCTGACTAAAATACAGGAAACCTTCACAAATGAAACACTCGAACAATGCGTGCGTATCAATCATGCGAACACATAATACTTCCTGTGATGATTCTTTGGACCAAGGCTCGAGAGCCAAGATCGGTTCGTCCTGAATGATCGAATCGTCCTGTGGGGATTCTTTGGACCTTGACTCGAAAGCCAAGATCGGATCTTCGTGATTGATCGAATCTACAACGAGGTTAGCTTTGCTAAGAAAAGCATCCACTAACACATCATCCTTGTGAACAATCACATCCTCTTCATGCAATTCATCATGTTTGTCTTTATCATCCAAATCATCATGCACATCATGGTCAATCAATTCATCACCATGCTTCGCATAATCATGCAAATCCTGTGTGTCATGCTGTGGAGAAAAAAAGATTGAGAGAATCTCCTTCTCTTGAATCTTGTCAATCTTGTCCTGCATATTAGCAATGAGAGATGGAGAATGAGCAATGTCCACTCCATGAAAGACAGTAGGAGAATCACTTTTGGCATTAAGAGTTAAAGTGCTAGCCTCCCAATCAACGAGAGAGTTGATTTCACGAAACCATTTCATGCCTAAAATCATATCACATCCTGAGAGAGGAGAAACAACAAATCTTCTAGTGAAGGCAGTCTGTTGAATTGCAAACAACACATCAAGGCACTCCTTCGTGATGAGAGCGTCCATACCAGGACGAAAGCCAAAGACCTCGATAGGAGATCTCGGACTAACTTCGAGGCGGGCTCTCTCAACAAGAGAGGGGCTGATCACATCATGCATACTACCTGGGTCAAACAATATGACAAAACGGTGCCCTGACATACGACCATAACATTTAATGAGAGAATCATCAATGGGAGGGTCCTGAGAAACTGTGGGCACAATCGTATTATCATTTATTGCATTGACAGATGTAGTGGGTATTGTGGGTTCTTTAGATTCATTCGATTCAAGCTTAGGACATGTTCGTTTTATGTGACCCTTAATGTGACAATGAAAACACGACCTTCCTTAGAATACGTGCTTTGTTCTTCCGAAGTGATGTAACCTCCTACAATTCCTTGTGCTACCTTTTCATCTGGAGTAAGCTTAGGTTTAGCAATTGTGTTAGCCTTACCCTTAGATTCATTGGAAGAATTCTTTGATGAGAGACTGTTGGAAGATTGGTTATAAGAGTTATCATTCTTACCATTCTTACCGTTCTTACCGTTCGGCGGGTTCTGAGAAGTCTGCGAGGTACTTGTGGAAGTCTTGTTCTCCTTATGCTTTCCTTTGTTGTGCTTCATCTCGTAGGCGAGAGCAATTGCTACCGCTTTGTTGAGATCGATTAGATCGAGTACCTCCACATCATACTTGATATACTTGTCTAATCCGTAAAGAAATGCCTCCTTGCGCTTCGCATCGGATTTGCGTAATTGAGTGCTGAGCTGCAAAACCCGATTAGAGAAAGACATAACCGGCATACCGTTTTGCTTGAGAGCTCGCCAATCGTCCTTTAGTCGTGCAAGGTACTGAGGTGGCATAAACCGTGCCTTGAGCTTGTCTTGGAAATCAGCCCAACTAAAAGAGAGGGGCGTGAGATCGTCGGCTTCCTCTAGGTGCGCGGCTAGCTGTGCCTCTTGCCAAGCCTAATACCAATTTATGGCATCACCGACAAGGTACATAGCTGCCGTCAAAACTTTGCTATTGCCTGTTTTCTTAGTTGTCGCAAAATAAGCATTAAATTGATGCAACCAAGAATGAATAACAGTAGCATCCATCTTACCGTCATACTTACTGAAAGTCAACTTCTCTGTGACTGGATTGTGTGAATCCGCCTCGTGGCTTGCGCCACTTGACGAACTCCCACGATCTTTGGGTGATTCGGCCTTCGAGGCTAGGACTTGGGAAATAAACTCTTGTTGACGAATCTCCCTTTGAGCTTCTCGCTCGGCGTCCCTTTCTGCTTTGCGTTCTTTGCATTCAATGCGCTCGCGTTCGAGGGCAAGTCGCTGGTCTTCTTGTCTTGCGGCAATTGCAATGCGCTCACGTTCTTGAGCAAGTCGATGTTCTTCTTGTTGTGCAGCAAGTTTGTCGCTTTGTTTTTCGCGCTCGCGGTCCTTGGCTTCTTGTGCACGGGTCTTTGCCGCTTGTTCATCTGCTTTGCTTGCGAGTTGTTCCAAGGCAACTCGATTCGTTTCTTGTTGTCGTGTCATCATGTCCAACATTGACTTGACCATCATCTCCATAGGAGTGAGGACAACTCGTGGCGTAGATGGCGAAGGGGGAGGGTCGGAAAAATCTCCTGGTGGGGAAAATCCTTCGTCGCCTCTCTCATGCTCATCACCTGAATGCGAAGTATCCATGCCGCTTCGGGTGACGACCATGCACTATGATCTTGGGGTCTTAAGCTCGCGAGGAACTTGGTTCTTGAGGGTCTTGAGGTTCTTGAGGTCCTTGACTCGTGAGAATCTTGGGTTCTTGAGGTTCTTGAGGGTTTCTTTTGCTTGCAAATCGCGTTGGAGAAGGATCTTCTCTTCACCCAAGTTTTTTCCTTTTCTGCGGGCGCACCCCTTGGCGGCCTTGCGCTCACACCAAGGTTGCTTTTTCCCACCTCACGTCGATTGGCCGGCCACTAAGTGCACGGTCCGCTCTCAATGAGTGAAAAGAGACACAAGGGGAGGTTGGACAAGCCCTTCTTTCTTGGGATTCCTGTCACTCTTCAACAAAACACGATTAGGAATCGCCACGCCCAAGTAAACTTGGGTTCGTGCGATTGCAACAAGCAAAAAAAAATTCTTGTGGTTCTTGTGGTTCTTTCCTTGAGTAATGCAGAACACTTCCAAAGCTCTGATTGTGTTCTGCTCAAGGTTCCTTCTAGTTCTTAGGGAAAGAGAGAGCTTTCCGTCTTATAGAGAGTGTGGTGATCACGAACAAAGTGAGTGGATCTAGTGCGTGCAAATGAATGAGACTGAGAGAAGGAGAGAGAAGAGATACGACACCGAGGGGTTGTAAAACCCTCCTCCGAAGGCCCCACTCTCGTCGGCGAGAGTGGTCTACTCTTTGATTGCACAAATGCGTACAATTCAAATGCTATGGACTGATGCAATGGGACTATGCCGGTGACGACGACGGTGATGACGACGGCGACTTGGGCCGAAATCTGGGATCTTCTAGATGCTGAATTTCTTGGACTGTTTCAAGGCTGAAAATGGACTGTTTTGGCTGCGTCTTTATGGCTGAAAATGGGGGATCAATTTGCAACCGTCTTGGGGGAAAATCTGCTACTTTATCATGGCTGAGATCTGCGTTTCTGCAATGGCTGAAACCTGCGTTTTTCTCCTATGCTGAGTGCAGATCTGCTGGCGTTTTTGCAGGGCTGATGGTGGCTGAAAATACTGAGCACCTGCTGCGTGTATAAGGCTGAATCGCTGAGCATTCAATGCTGAAATTCTGCAGGCTGAAACGCTGAATCACTTGCTGCATTTTGGTCCTTTAAAATGCTACTGATGCATAGGCCAGGCTAGCGTTAGTGATCTTCTGATGTTGCTGCCAATGAAGGTAAAACGCTAGGGCAAGAGGGGCTTGAGAGGGGGCGATGGCAGATCTTGGAAACGCCAGGGAGGGAGAGGTATGGCGCTAGGGGGTCATAGGGGGGGGGTACTGCTGAGAAGTTGCCTGTTGAGCGGGAAGCTCCTGCTGCCTCTTCTGCCAGAAAGTGTGAACTTTGGTTTGCTTATATATTAACTTACCAAAATTGCCCTACCTAGTGAAAATCCCAATAAATAGGAAAATAGGCTAAATGCACTGGAAAATTACCCTAATTGATGCTAATGGATTCTGATGGGAATTCCGATGATCATGCTGTGTGCAACCGGAGGATATGCATCTAAGCTAAGTGACTGGGCATGCACGGTCTACGAATAGACTCACAAAAGTGCCAGATCACTGCTAATCTAGACTTGACTGAACTGAACTAAACCCTGCTGTGGTGTAGCTTGTCCACGGACACATAGGGTTGGGATGTGTCACGTGACAATGGATGAAATGGATAAGAAAATTAAAGTTGCCTTGGAGAAGACTCGGGCAAAACGAAAAAAGGATGTTGATCGTCACCTTCGTTAATTGCTATTATCACCTGGTGATTGGGTTCTCTTAAGGTTCGAAAAGGCAAGGTTAAAGAAGATGAAGGGCAAGGAACTGCTGTTTCCTAAGCTCAGCATGCGTTAATATGGGCCTTTTCAAGTGCTTGACAAGATCAGCGATGTAGCTTACAGACTGAACTTCTCTCATGCGTGGAAGATTCATGATGCGTTTCACATGAGTCTTCTAAGACCCTTCGTGGGTGATGTGCCAGAAGATATGCCAAATGAGGATAACCAGAAGTTGAGGAACTTGATGAGATCTTGGGACCTCAGCAAGTTTTGGCACCTAAGGACAGAAAAGTTAAAGGACAAGTTGCAAGACGCTACTTGGTGAAGTTCAAGAACTATCCACCTATGGATGCAAAGTGGATGGAACAGCATGAACTCTCAGAGTCACGAAATGTATTGCACCTTTACCTTGAAGCCTTTGGGTTACAACCTACTTATGCCCCAACCCAACGTGTACAAAGGAGGGCTAATGATAGAGCTAGCACATCAAATTTAGAGCATCTGGACGCAAAGTCTGAGAGCAGAGGTTCCTGCGGGAGTTGTACTTTGCTCAAGATTAATATAAAAGAAATACCGAAAGAGGCACCAATCTTTGGGGCCAATCTCTTTGGGCACAGACGTCGAAACTACGCCGAACCGTGTCGACCAAATTGAATTGTGATTTTAAAGTTGTGAAGTATTTTTAAGTGATTTCCTCTCGTGTCGCGATAGAATCTAGACTTGGGGTGTCCAAGTCTGTTATGATGGTATCAGAGCACGGCCAATTTCTCTTCTACCGGGAAATCCGATCCTTTTCTCGCGACACTTATGGATTCTAACAGACATCAGTCGACTTCTTCTGCATCTGGGAATGCGGGAGGAGATCGCGGAGAAGATTCTCATAAGCAATCAGAGGAAGAGTACGGCCCACCTCGGCCTACTCAGGCAGAGATTGAAGAGAGGGAATGTCAACAATTGGTTGACGATGCGACAAAGATGATGGTTAACATTGTGAAGGATCCAAAATTGGTAAAATATTTTGACTCAGCAATCCTTCGACGAAGTGCACACCCAGTGGTAGAAAGCCACAGAGCCACCCATCAAATCAGCACTCAAGAAACCTCCTGCTCCGAGGATGTTTACAGAGCAAGAATTGGAAGAGGTGGTTGATACACGGATCAGTCAGCTTTTGGACCCGAACAATAAAGTGAAAAAGCGCAACAAAAAGCAGAAGAAGCGTGTACGATTTGAAGGACTATCCAGTTCTTCTTCTTCTTCGGGCAGTTCTTCTAGCTCTTCTGACTCGAGCGAAGAAGACAAAATAGGGAAAAAGCGAAGCAAAAAGCAAAGCTTCAAAAAGGGCAAGAAAAAAGCAAAGAAGACTAAAATTTCTGACGGTTCTACCGAGGACTCATCCTCCGATAGTTCGGACTCTGATGATCATAGGTTTTATGCCAAAAGAAAGCATTTTTACAGAGCCAATCAATATGATTTCCTCGACAACAAGGGAAAAAGCCCAAAGAATTCAAGGAGGGAGGACAGGCAGTAAAGTTTGAGCACTTTTCAGAGTTTCGAGATGCTCCCAAGACATAGCATTCTTCTGGAGGCCGCAATACAGAGCACTCCAAGATCAGACGAGCGACATCCTTTCTAAAAGGCAATGCACGGACTTGGTGATCCATTTTGTTGTTAAGGAAACAAGCATCGACAAAGTGGTTGAAATTTAAGAAACTCTTTATTTCTTCATGGCTCACACAAGAATACGAACGAGACGTGATTACTGACTGGAACCATGTTCGGATGGTCAAGACAGAATCATTGGATTCTTACCGTGAAAGATCCTAGGAAATTTTTCTAGATGTTTCATTCTTTAAGAAGATCAATTTCAAGGAACAGATTGAACAATTTAGTTGTGGACTTCCCAAAGAAATTTGAGACTACTGTCTCGAACAGAAGTCCGAGTCTATACAACAGTTGATGGGACATGCGAAGGGAGGATTTGCTATACATTCGGATAAATTGACTTACCCATTAGATGAACCTTCAACAAATCATAGCAGAAACAATCGACGAAAAGATAGACGACCTTCACTGACAGAAAATTAAAGAGATGAATATTTCAAAGCAGGGGAAGTGTTTTGAATATGGAGAACAAGGATATATCACTACAAAGTGTCCCAAAAGAGACAAGAATCAGAATGAAAGGCACATTGACAGAGCAGCAGGACCAGGCGATACTCGTTCCAGAACCGCTTTTTGAATTAGCATTATGGATTTATGAAACAAACCTTTTGTTTTGGAAGATGATGAATTTTGAATAAAACTGATGTTTTCTGAAGGAATCTGGAAAAAAGAGTAGGACTTAGAATGAGATTGAGCAATGACGGCTTGTCACGTGACACATCCAACCCTATGTGTCCGTGGACAAGCTACAACACGACAAGGGTTCAGTCAGTCCAGTCAGTCTAGATTCAGAAGTGATCTGGCACTTTTGTGAATCTGTTCCCAGACCGTGCATGTCCAGACACTTAGTGTAGATGCATATCCTCTGGTTGCACACAGCATGATCATAAGCATTCCCATCAGAATCCATCAAAATCCTTAAGGGGAATTTTCCAGTGCACTTAGCCTATTTTACCTATTTTTGACATTTTTCACTTATTTATTAAGTGACTTTTGTCGGAAAGTAGGTAGGGCAAATTGAGTAAGTTTGTATATAAGCAAACCTAGACTAGCACTAATTGGCAGAAGAGGCAGCAGGAGCACCATTGCTCAACAAGCAACTTCTCAGCAGAACCCCAAGCCCTAGCGTTTTTGCTCCACAACAAAAGCCTAGCGTTATTGGACCAGATCAGCCAACGATTTGCACTTGCAGATTCCGGCGACAACAGAACATTAGATCAGCCTAGCGTTTTGCATTTGCAGAACAACTGGCGACAGATTTGCAGATTTTCACGAATCACAAGAATTTTTTTTGCTTGTTGCGGTCGTTGTCACCAGCCTGTGACTACTATCTATCCTTTTTGTTGATTTCTTTCTTATTATCTATTTACTTTCACTTTTTGGAAACACCCCTCAGGAAATCTAACTGCCCTGTATTGCATAGCTAGTGTGGAACTGTCCAAAGGGAGTCCAGGCCTGAGAGAGCACTAAGGTTGGACAAGGACTATGGTTAGCCAAGTGGGGTCATTGACTAGCCAAAGTGGAATCCTTTGCTACAGAGGCTACATTTCAGTTCTGGGTGTGGCTGCAGTGTACAAAGGGGGTCGGATGACCTAGAAAGATACAATGGCAGTATCTCCTAAAATTTAGGGAACTGCTATTTTGGGACCTGAAAATGTGTTTGCGTCATTACCTCGGGAATGACAAGGGGAACATTTTCTTTCTCTGCCGTGAAGTCAATTGGGCAACCGGTTGGGAGATTTTTAGCGGCAACCCTGAAACGGGAAAATGCTTATAAATGTGCCAAGTGGCACCTTCTGGTGCACTTTCCTCATGCAAGAGAAGGGGGTGCTGATTTTAGAGAGGAGAAGGGCTCATTTTCAGCCTGTCACAGGTTAAGAACTATGGAGTGCTTGCTTTCCCTCTTATGCACAATGCGGTGCCAGGAGTGATGCCCTGCACGCCACGCATTGCCCTCTCTCTCCCCTATGGCAGTATGTTAAGCCAAATTCAGATGCAAGTGAGCTTCCAGAATTGGCTTCAAAGTTGGGAATCAGACCTGAAGAGATGGGGTATACAGCAGAGGCAAGTTTGGCATGTCCTGGCATACAGAGGCTGTGACACCCATCATTGGAAAGTTGCGTCTACATATCCAGTCCTATGTAGATGCTGAAGAATTTTACATCATGCCACTGGACGGATGTGATGTGTTGTTAGATATTCCTTGGTTGTTTCGTGTACAGGGAATCATGGATGCCTACAACAAAAAGATCACTGTACAGAGCAGGGGAAAGACTATGCTCCTATTACAGAAGGTTTATCCGAAATTTCGTTGAGATTGCTTCACCTTTACATGCTCTTCAAAAGAAGGCAGTCACCTTTAGATGGACACAGAAAGAGATTTCAGCTTTTAATCTCTTAAAGGAAAAGATGACTTCAGATCCAGTCATTGTGTTGCCAGATCTTAGGAAGTCATATGTGGTCCAGTGTGATGCCTGTGGTAGTAGCATTGATGCAGTGCTAATGCAAGATGGCAGGGTAGTAGCCTATGAGAGCAAAATTTTGCAAGGGCCAGAGATAACCATGCAGGTCTATGAGAAAGAGTTACTGGCTGTGATTCATGCGCTCTTAAGTTGGAAACACTACCTGCTAGGTGCAGACTTCGTTGTCCAAACGGACCATCAGACCTTGCCATACTTCTTGACACAGACAAAGTTACCTGAGAAGCATATGCGATGGGCAAATATTTTGTCCATGTTCCATTTTCAGATTGTGCATGTGGAAGGTAAGAAGAACGTTGTGGCTGATGCCTTGTCAAGGAAGCCACAAATTTCAGCTGTGTCAATTCCTTATCATCATGAACTTGATGATATGAGAGAACAGTATGCAAATGATGAAGATTTTGCAAGGGTCTTCGAGCAGCTAATGGATGGACAACGTCATGAACACTATCTTCTCGTCATGAACACTATCTTCTCAAAGATGGGTTCATGATGATGCTTGGCAGATTGTGTGTCACAAAGCCATTGCGACGCAAAGTTATGGAAGAGAGTCATGTCCCACCGTATGCGGGGCATCGTGGTATTGATGCTACGGTTAAAGCGGTTGAGACATTCTTCTATTGGTCTACATTGAGAAGAGATGTGGATGCCTTTGTGCGAGAATGCCTAATATGCCAAAAGGTCAAGTTTGACAGGCAAAAGGCACCAGGGTTATTGCAACCACTACCTATTCCAGATAAACCATGGGAAAGTATTGCTATGGATTTTATCTTTGATCTTCCGAGAACGCAGACAGGAAACAATGGTATTTGGACCATTATTTGCAGATTCAGCAAACAGGCTCATTTTATTCCTGTTAGGAAGAAGATAAAACCAGATCAGATGGCACGCTTGTTTATGAGCAATATTTTCAAGTATCATGGCATGCCACAGTCGATTGTTAGCGACCGTGATCCACGCATGACAAGTTTGTTCTGGAGAGGCTTGTTTGAGAATATGGGCACCACGCTCAAATTCTCTTCGTCATTTCATCCTCAAACAGATGGGCAGTTAGAAGAGGCAAATTCTACTGTCCTAGATCTGTTGAAGTGCTATGTGTCAGAGCATAAAGGAAAGTGGGAGCAGTATTTGCCATTGGTAGAGTATGCATACAATAATACAGTGCATTCATCAACTGGCAAGGCACCTTTTGAGATAGTTGAAGGTGGCAAGAAAGTTCCTCCCATACTGCATACAAAGGACAAGATATTTGAAGCAGATAAGTATGTTCAGGACATGGATGAAATGTACAAGAAGGTCAAATTGGCCTTAGAAAAGACTCAGGCAAAGCAAAAGAAAGCAACTGATCGTCACCGTCGTGAAGTAGTATATTCACTTGGTGATTGGGTGCTTTTGTGCTTTGAAAAGGCAAGGTTAAAGAAGATGAAGGGCAAGGAAAGACTGTTTCCAAAGCTCAGCATGCGTTACTATGGGCCTTTTCAAGTGTGCGACATAATCGGTGATGTTGCATATAGGCTGAAATTGCCTGACAGTTGGAAGATTCACAATGCGTTTCATGTGAGTCTTCTCAGACCCTATGTGGGTGATGTGCCACAAGATATGCCAACTGAAGATCAGCCAGAAGTCGAGGAACTTGACGAGATCTTGGTCCCTGAACAGATTTTGGCACACAAAGAAAGGAAAGTGAAAGGCAAGGTTGCTAGGCGTTACTTAGTAAAGTTCAGAAACTATCCACCAATGGATGCTAAGTGGATGGAAGAAGGTGAACTTGCAGAGTCACCAACTGTGTTATCACTTTACCTTGAAGCCTTCGATTTGCAACCTACCTTGACCCCTTGAGTTTCAAAGCTACATAGATTGTCAATATGACAATGGCTTTTGAAACAAATGATGTACATGGTATTTAAAGTGAGCTCAAATGAAATACCTCTTACATGAATGTTAGAGCTGTTCAGATTGTCAGTATGGCAATTGCTCTTATGGAATGTCCAAAAGTTTAGTTAGTGCTATAGAAGTGAGTATTTCTTGTCAGTTTGTCAAGAATACAGTAATTGCTTCTATTAAAGAGTACATGTGTAACTGCATTCTTAAATTGTCGGTTTGGGTATATTCGAAAGTGTTACGGGATCCAACGTGTACTATAAGACACTGGCAAAATGTGCAGCTACCATTTTGTCATTGGAAAGTTAGTGACTCAAAGCAATGGCAGAGTGCGAAGCTACCACTATGTCATTGGGACAGGGTTCACACGCAGGCAATACATGTGTCGACGAGGTGTTGAATACACCAGGGTTGACAATGAGCATGTATGTGTCGTACATGTGTCGACAAGTGGTGAATACATCAGTGTTGACTAGGAGCATGTACGACATATATACCTTCATAAGTTCAGAATAGTCTGAACTCACGAATTATAAGAGGGAATAAAGCACTCATAAAACTATAAAAGCAAGGGACACAAGAAAAGAAAAGAAAAACAAAAACAAACAAACTAAATCACTTTGTTTGCTACGAAACAAAACTAGATATAACAAAAACATTATTAACTTAAAAATGTTTTTAAAAAAGCATGTGTAAAATAAGTTAATGCAACATATTTGGCTTAAAACAAGTACTCAACTTTAAGGGAGGGAAAAAAAGGATAAGACATCTTAAAAACTTAATCCTAGAAATCAAACTTCACACAACAACTTCTAACGAAACACATTCTTAAGTCCTCAAGTAAGCTAAATACGAAATCGAAAAATCAATACTACTACAAGCCTACAAAGAGCAAAGAACCAAACTTGACAATATGTGATCTCAACTTCGCTGCTTGTCCAAACAGGAAGAATAAGATTATCACCTTTATCATGCATAGCTTGGACAACAACTATGACATCCCAACTCACGTCGTCAGTGCCCAAGAGTAGGTGCAGGTTTATATAGAGGTCATTCATGCTTTGAACGTACTCTACAAAACCAACGAGCTGAGTTTCTATCACCCTCCGGAGGTGATGGGCATACTCAGCCATGATAAAGGCTAACATTTGTCAAGCTATATTAAAAATACTAGAAGCGCTAAAGATCAAAACAACAACATAAGGTGTTATTAAGTCAAACAATAAGTGGGCTTTTTAGCTCCCCACTTCTATTGAATTTACTACTGATTATCTTGAACATTCCAAAGGAAGAAACATTAAAAATAAACTTACTACGATGCAAAAATGAACGAACGTTTTTCATGATTCTTTTGAATGAGTATCCTTTTTCAACTAGTAAAGAAATAAGATGGCAAGATTGAGCAACAAAAGTAGATTTACTAGAACAAAGACGAGAAAATCTAAATAGTTGAGAGCAAATGACATCGTACTTAGCTAAAAGAGAAATGTTCGAAGAAATGTGAGGCATACGGATGATTTTTAGATTGGCATATTCTGGTTCAAGGCGCTTATCATAGATATCTACTTCTAATCCCAAGGGAGTTTGGAAAATCTTAAGGTCTAAAAAGGCACAACAATCACTATTTGTGGTAAGTTAAGTTCACAAAACTCCTTGGGATAAATTCCTCCACCTAAAGAACTCGAATTCAAGTACATAAAATCTTGAAAAGAAGGAACGTCAGGGACAAAAAGATCATCTACAAAGCGTCTTACATTGCATAACTTGTGCAAAAATATTGGGCAAGTGTTAGCAAGGACAAGACGCTCCATAAAATCAAACTCATAAGTAAAAAGATAGAAATTAGCAAGAAAAACAACACAATTGGTACCCATAGGGATACCAATTGTTTGCTTGAAAAGAGAGTCGCCGATGGTTATATATAAATTGTCCAAAAGAAAATCTAACCAAGATATGATGTCAATGTCATCTACAATTCTGGTGAATCTCTTTCTTCCTTTGTCTACATCTACATTCTTAGTTTTCAACCATGAGAAGTCAAAGTTCAAGGCTGACTTTTCTACTAGCAATGCCTTGTACCTATCCTTCTCAAGCTTGTATGCAAAAACTTTTGAAATAAGAGACTTGACTCTAAATCTAAGGTCCTCCAAATTTAGCTTCGTGTATAGCGTTGTAAAGTCAAAAGTTTGGAGACATAAAGGAGAAGATTTCTCCTTGAGGCTTCTTGAAGAGTTCAAAAACTTTAAAACAGGAATCACACCTACTGAATCATTTAAAATCCAACTTGAATCGGTAGGTACGTCTACTTCCTTTAGCATGTTTATCCACAATTCATTTACGCTAGGTAAAATGGCTTTGAAACAATAACTAAGCCATTTGGAAACCTCGGTCAAAGAGGTGTTACAAGAAGCAGCTATAAATCTAGGCTTTATAGGGTTCTTGTGGAACTTCCAAACGGTATATAAAAAAGGTAATTTAGGCTAGCACTTGAAACCAAAAGACTTACAAAAGTCTTGATGTTTTAAGATAACCTCTTGCATAGAAAGATCACAATCATTGTAAGTCTGAGAGTTTACCTCACCTAACAAGCATTCTAAATAGAACTTTTTACACGTAACAACAAAGTTATTAGAGCACTTATCTACATAAGAGATTACAAAATCGCGATGAAATTTCCTAAGAGCATCACGATCAGAAGAAGATAAGCTATTCCTTCCTGAAGAAACGTTCCGAGAGCAAGATGCTAATTTCAAAGAAGCTTTCTTGAGGATTACAGACTTCCAATGGGTAAAAATACCTTGAACTCCTAAAGACTCCTCAAACTTTACTACTAAACTAGAAATTCCTTTTTCTATGGCTTTGAGAAGGCAAGAGTCGTTTGAGGAAGGGAGCCTATATTTAGTACCTCTTGAGAAAAGGTCTTTCAAGGAATCCGAAGGAAGGATAGAACAATCGGCAGTAACTACATGACCCAAAGCTCCATTTACGTAAGAAGAAAAGACATTTTTACTACAAGGGCAATCAATACTTGAGATTGCTAGCCTCTCTTGCTTTTTAAGGTTACGTCCTATGTCACTATAGTTGAAAGCTTTTTGTCCTAAAGTTTTCACGTATTTGAAAGCTACGACAGGATGGTTCCATACCTTTCTCACACAAGGAGGGAGAGCATCCAAAGCTTCTTGAGATCTCAAAATAGAGCTTAATCCAATCTTGTCTAAGTCAGGGGAGGTAAAGATAGTTATCAACAAATCTTTCTTTCCAACCAAGGGATTTTTCAGACTAGGACATTTGGACTTCATAAATTTGCCTAACAGTACTCGAAGTTGAGTACTATGAGACTCTCTTAGCTCCAAATCTTCATAAGAGTAGTTCTCAAGGGTATACAAGAGCTTAAATAGGATCCTTATATTATACCTTTCAAATAATTTATAAGAAAAAGAACCCAATTCCATGGCACCAGCGTGTTTGAGATTTCAAGAGGGGGGTATGTCACCAACGTGTGACTACTATCTATCCTTTTTGTTGATTTCTTTCTTATTATCTATTTACTTTCACTTTTTGGAAACACCCCTCGGGAAATCTAACTGCCCTGTATTGCATAGCTAGTGTGGAACTGTCCAGAGGGAGTCCAGGCCTGAGAGAGCACTAAGGTTGGACAAGGACTATGGTTAGCCAAGTGGGGTCATTGACTAGCCAAAGTGGAATCCTTTGCTACAGAGGCTACATTTCAATTCTGGGTGTGGCTGCAGTGTACAAAGGGGGTCGGATGACCTAGAAAGATACAATGGCAGTATCTCCTAAAATTTAGGGAACTGCTATTTTGGGACCTGAAAATGTGTTTGCGTCATTACCTCGGGAATGACAAGGGGAACATCTTCTTTCTCTGCCGTGAAGTCAACTGGGCAACCGGTTGGGAGATTTTTAGGCGGCAACCCCGAAACGGGAAAATGCTTATAAATGTGCCAAGTGGCACCTTCTGGTGCACTTTCCTCATGCAAGAGAAGGGGGCGCTGATTTTAGAAAGGAGAAGGGCTCATTTTCAGCCTGTCACAGGTTAAGAACTATGGAGTGCTTGCTTTCACTCTTATGCACAGTGCGGTGCCAGGAGTGATGCCCTGCACGCTACGCACTGCCCTCTCTCCCCTCTATGGCAGTATGTTATGCCCCACTAGTGGGCTTTTCATTTGACCAATGTACAGTTGTGTGGGTTCATGCGCGATTGCCAAGGCAAGAGCCTCTTGCACAGGTACTGGATTAGCTAGCGGCTAATCCCCCGCAGGTACAGGTGATTCGGAGAGGTTTCACGCTCGAAATCTCGTCCGATTCAAAGGGCAAGTAGCCCTACGGGTGCGGGAGCTCGAGGACTTGCTAACGATGCAACCGGCACGCGAAACGGAGCCCGAAACAGTAAATTACAGCCTGCTGTGTATTTTTGCAGGTTTAGGGTTTTGGCCCTAAACGGACCCTAATACCCCCAGGAAGTTCGGGGACGCGAGGGGACCGTTGTACATGTGATCTGGTGCATTTTCGGGGCTGAAAACAGAGAATTCAGCGTGCTGCAGATTCTCGCCAGGTTTTGCAAAGTGCCCGTATGCGTCGGGAAAGTCAGTCAATGTGTGGGAATACTGACTGTGAAGGGTCCTAGAACAGTTATGCTGCCGAAATCGGGCCGGAACAGTTGAAATTCAGCCAAGTGTGTGCGGGGCAACTTGTAGGGATCCACAGCGTTTATTCCCTCTTTTGAACAATAAAGAAATACCGAAAGGGGCACCTAAGTTAGGGGCCAATCTGGTGTCGGTCTACTCATACAGGTGCAATCTAGCAGCCTGTATCCCTCTCCCCTTTGTTGTGTCTTGAAAGTACAGGTAAAGTGGACGACAAATTAAATGGGTGAAAGCTAAATCAAGGTTTAAGGTAAAGTCTACCGCCCTTTTTGGATTGAACAGGCCGGTTTCAGTCGTACGAACCCAACTTCGCTTGGGCGTGTCGATTCCTAATCGTGTTTTTGAAGAGTGACAAGAAACCCAAGAAAGAAGGGCTTGTCCAACCTCCCCTTGTGCCTCTTTTCACTCATTGAGAGCAGACCGTGCACTTAGCGGCCGGCCAATCGACGTGAGGTGGGAAAAAGCAACCTTGGTGTGAGCGCAAGGCCGCCAAGGAGTGCGCTCACGGAAAAGAGCAGAACTCGGGTGAAGAGAAGATCCTTCTCGAACACAGATTGCAAGCGAAAGAAGACCCTCAAGACCCTCAAGAACCCCAAGAACCCAAGTTCCTCGTGACCTTAAGAACCCAAGACCACAAGAACCCACGACTTCAGAATGGTCATCACTCAAAGCGGAATGGATACTTCGCTTAGAGGTGATGAGCATGAGAGAGGCGAAGAAGAATTTTCCCCACCAGGAGATTTTTCCGACCTTCCCCCTTCCCCATCTACACCAAGGATTGCACTAACTCCTATGAAGGAGTTGACGCAGTTGTTTATGGAACGACAGTTAGACCGCAAAGCACGAAAAGCACAAAGAGAAGCAGACAGAAAGGCCTATGAAGAAGAGATGGCAGACATGGATCGTGAATACGAAGAAAGCATGGCAGCCATAGAGCGTAAGTACAACTTAGAAGACAAAGAACGACAAGCCAAATTGGATCACGAAAACAAAGAAAGTCAAGCAGAATTTGATCGCGAGTACAAAGCCATAAAAGAAAAGAGCAACCAACACATGAAAAAGTTCTTGCGACTCTTTTCTCAAATGCAAGCATAGATGCAAGAGATTCAAGAGACCGCGACTCTCTCAATCTCTTCTTCTCCAAAGCACGACACACAGAATTTGCATGATGATAAGCATGATGATTTGAATGATAATGATGAGCATGATGAATTGGATGATACTGATGAGCATGATGATTTGCATGATCAAGATGTGATTTCTCACAAGGATGATGATTTGCATGAAGATGACGTGATTGTTCACAAGGATGATGAGTTAGTTGATGCTTTTTCTAGCGAAGCTAACCTCGTTGCAGATTCAATCAATCACGAAGGATCGATCTTGGCTCTCGAGTCTAGGTCCAAAGAACCCCCTCAGGAAGAACCGATCTTGGCTCTCGATCCTAGGTCCAAAGAACCCTTACAGGAAGTATTATGTGTTTGCATGATTAGTACGCACGCAATGTACGAGTGTTTGATTCGTGATCGTTTCCTGCATTTTCGTCAACGTTTGTATGTGATCCCTTTTACTAGGCATGAAATATTGTACGTTGAGCACGTTTCCCTCATGAATGAGAACGAATGTATGCGGATTGTTCATGAAAAGCTGAAAAGTATGCATTCAAGGAAGTCACATTTCATGTCTCTTCCTTTGCACGACACAGTTGTAGACAGAGCACAAGAAAGTATGAGCACCAAGCATGGGCATTTCCGTTGTGAATTTCCACAATTGATTGATTCAGATCAGAAGAGAAAGATTCGATCTCATTGTTTGCATGTATGTGGTGAACGGTTTGGCACTCCGTCTATTGGTTCATCTACATTGCATGCACGGTCTATTAGGACGACAAGATTTTTTCCACTCACTTTACATGGAATAGGTATGCTCATGGTTTTGTGTTGGAAGTGGTTTCAGGAATTTTCAGCCATGGAGATTCTTGAAGACAAAAGAAGCATGACGCTCGACGAAGTTAAAGCATTGAAGGAGCCTCAGAAGACTTTGTGTCGCTTTCGGTGCGGCCCAAAGAAGCAAGCGTTGCAGACCTTTATGAAGTTCAAGTACCGCACGACCCACACATCCAAGTGGGCCGACGAAGAGACCCTTCCAGGATTCCGGATGCTATTGGCGATCTCCCTCGACGCCATATAGTTCGGTACCAGTACCTCACTTTGAAGAGGAGGGGATGTCATGTGACACATCCAACCCTATGTATCCGTGGACAAGCTACAACACGACAAGGGTTCAGTCAGTCCAGTCAGTCTAGATTTAGAAGTGATCTGGCACTTCTGTGAGTCTCTTCGCAAACCATGCATGTCCAGACACTTAGTGTAGAAGCATATCATCTGGTTGCACACAACGTGATCATAAGCATTCCCATCAGAATCCTTCAGGGGAATTTCCCAGTGCATTTAGCCTATTTTACCTATCTTTAACATTTTTCACTTAATTATTAAGTGACTTTTGTCGGAAAGTAGGTAGGACAAATTGAGTAAGTTTCTATATAAGCAAACCTAGACTAGCACTAATTGGCAGAAGAGGCAGCAGGAGTACCATTGCTCAATAGGCAAATTCTCAGCAGAACCCCAAGCCCTAGCGTTTTTGCTCCACAGCAACAGCCTAGCATTTTTGAACCAGATCAGCCAACGATTTGCACTTGCAAATTCCGGCGATAGCAGAACATCAGATCAGCCTAGCATTTCCCATTTGCAGAACAACTCGCGGCAGATTTGCAAATTTTCAGCCCTAGCATTTTTGCATCTACTTCACACCCTAGCGTTTTGCAGATTCTCCGTGACGGAACTTCAAGAAACCCCAGCGTTTTCAGTTTTCAGCCCTTAGACACCGCAGATCAAGTCCCGAACCCCGCAGATCTCACCTTCCCGCCGCAATTCCTCGTTGCACGGTCAGTTTCAGCAAGGTTTACAGTTTCAGCCTGAAAGACACAGATTTCAGCATCTGCGTTTTCAGCACGTCGCCGTCGCCGTCGCCATCGACATCGTCATCGACATAGAGTCAGAATTCAGCAAATACAAGATTTGCAGATTTCAGCCCTTAGAGTTTCCAGATTTCAGCTGTCTCGTCGTCGTCCTCATCGTCGTCGACATTGTCGGCAAGTCCAAGCATTGTAAAGATTTGTGCAATCAATAGTAGACCACTCTCGCCGACGAGAGGAGGGCCTTCGGAGGAGGGTTTTACAACGTCTCTGGTGTCGTATTCTCTTCTCTCTCTATCTCTCAGTCTCAGTGTCCATTCACTTTGTTGTGATCATTGCACTCTCTCATTAAGAACGGAAGACTCTCCCTTCCATAAGAACAAAAGGAACCTTGAGCACAGTTCGGAGCACTCATCTTGAGCAAAGTTCAAACATTCATTCCGCTGCACCTTACACAGCTCCTGAAAGAACCTAATACGAATCATGAATCACGACTGATTCAATGGAATGAATGACTGGACCACTCTGTTCAGCATGAACTTAGTGATGGATTGGGGTCTCGGAAAAGTTTTCTCGAATACGACAGTGCTTGACGGAAAAGATTTCTCGCACACGACAGCGCTTGAGGTGAAAGATTTCTCACACACGACAGTGCTTGAGGCGAATGACTACTTACACATGACAGTGCTTGAGTCAAAAAATCTCTATAGACATGATCGCAATATGGGATTGTTAACCCGACATCAGTGAGGTCCGGAATGGATCTAGATGTGGTTACTAAATACGTTGCTTGCAGTCATTGTCTGAGATTTGGAATGATTTTTTAATGTGATTTGTCACATGATGTTCTGTGATGTCATCTGCAGTAATGTGACTGTCTATCGTCTTTGTACATGTGCTAGATGTGTCGTGTCTAGTACGTAGGTAGTAACAGTCAGTGTCTACTAAGACAGTTTATGGCCTCTGTCTCTTTTGCAAGCGTAATCGAGGGCGATTACAATGCTTTCAAGAGGGGGGTATGTCACAAACTGGTGACGTGGCATGCCCAGACACACAGGCAGCAGGATGATGTGGCAGAATCCCGTATTTTGCGCTACATTGCCAGTCTTTGGGGCCAATCTCTCTGGGCATGGAACTACGCCGGGCCGTGTCAACCAAATTAAACTGTGATTTTAAAGTTACGAAGTATTTTAAGTGATTCCCTCTCGTGTCGCGACAGAATTTAGACTTGGGGTGTCCAAGTCTGTTACACTCTATGGTGAGAGAGGTCTATGCTATTGATTGCACAAATCTCGTACAATGGACTAAATGCAATGGACTTGCCGACGATGTTGACGACGATGAGGACGGCGACGAGACGGGCTGAAAACTAAAAACGCTAGGGGCTGAAAACTGCAAATCTTCTATCTGCTGAATTCTGACTCTATGTCGGTGACGACGGCGATGATGACGACGCGACGACAATGCACTGAAAATGCAAATGCTAAAATCTGCAAATAGCGGGCTGAATCTGCAAACGCAGGCTGATCTGACCGTGCGGCGAGGATCTACTGCGGGAAGGTGAGATCTGCGAGGTTTGGGGGTTGCAAAGCGGGTCTAACTGCTGAAAACTGAAAACGTTGATGCAATGGATGTGCTTGTCGCCGGGAATCTGCAAAACACTAGGATGACTTGCATGTTGCAAAAATGCCACACTGATCTGGGAGTCTGCAAACGCTAGGTGATCTGATGCTGTGGAAAATGCCAGGGCTGATTTGCAACTGAAAAACGCTGGCTGGTCCTTGTGGCTGAAAACGCTAGGTTCCCTTGTCGGTCTTGCTGAGAAGGTGCAGCACTGCCAGATGCTATCTACTGCCTCTTCTGTCGGAAAGTACTAGCGCTAGCTTTTCTTATATACTAACTTACTAACTTTGCCCTACCAGTTTCCCAACAAAGTCACTTAATAATAATAAGTGAAAAATGGCTAAAATAGGGAAAATGGGTTCTATGCACTGTAGAATGCTCCTGATGGGTACTGACTGTAATTTGATGATCATGTTGTGTGCAACCAGAATAATATGCAACTACTCTAAGTGTCTGGATGTTACGAGACTGGGCACCCTCCTGTTGTAGTGGTTAGCTACAATTGGGATAGCTTGCGTAATGGTTAATTATGTGCTGTCTATTTATTTTACTAATTGAGTTGATGATGATTTTGTAGAGTGGAATGTGGGGAGTTGATGAAGAGGCGACGGCAATTACTCTTGGCCATTTTATATTTGCACAGTATCTTAGAATATCATTTCAATAAGCCACTATGGCTCTGTAAATAGTGTAGTGGGAACTCCCCTTATGGGTCATGCAAGAACTAATGAGCTTCACTCATTTACAAAAGTGAAGTGGTTGTAAAAGACGGGCCTCAATTTTTGGCACCTTAAACTCAAAAATAATATATTAAATACCAACTCCACAAGAGAGGTGGCGTGGAGTTTGGGGCTAGATTTAGGCCTTTCTCTTGCAGATTCTCTTCTCTAATCTCTTATGCTATGGTTATTTGCTGTGTACTCTCTAATCTAGTCTCCATCTCTTACACATCCCTTACACTCTCTTACAAGCATGTCTATGTCAATTCTATGTTTACTGTGTGTGTGTGTGTGTGTGTGTGTGTGTGTGTGTGTGTGTGTGTGTGTGTGTGTGTGTGTGTGTGATAGTCTAGGTGTGAGTGTGTGTGCTTGGAAATTGGAAGAAGAGGTGGACAGGTTGATGGTGATGCTTGGAAGCTTGTGTTGAATGGTTTAAGCGATCGATCTCCCCCTCTTCTCCCAACAGTGGTATCAGAGCGAAGGTTTGTGGCAACCGACAACCTGATTGTCGAATTTTAAAGAGGAATTTTCAAACTTGCAGCATCGGATTTGCAAATCAAGGCTTATCTGACGATTAATTGGCATATCGGCTAGTTATTTCCACTTACCGACAATCCAAGTTCGGTATGGCAAGCTTAAAAACTTCAGTATATTAGCTAACTCTTGTGGATTGTTAGAAAGGAATAGCACGAGACAAAACCAGAGCCGAATCCGACATCGGAGGAATCAGAAGGAAGTTTGGACGGCTAAAGCTTGGAATAGACTAAATATCAAGAAGAAGATTAAAAGAAGAAGAGTTTGCGAGATCTTTTGAAGTTGCGTCGGCAATCCATCAAACGAATCCTGCAAACCGTGATTCGAGGAACAAAAGAATTTATTTCGCTTGGAGGGTGCCATTGCCGATTGCGGGAAGCCTCCTTTGCATGCAAAAGGATTTGGTGAAATTCTGCCACATCCTACTCAAAGCTGCCGTGGGAAGGGCCGCCAAGCCATGCTGTCGACCTGCACGAAAAAGCTTGCAAATGCCACCAACATGGTCGCCTAGGACTGTTGGGCAATAGCCGACTCTTCCTCGCGGTCTGAAGGTGACCCTGCACGGTGGGAGGGATGTTACGAGACTGGGCACCCTCCTGTTGTAGTGGTTAGCTGCAATTGGGATAGCTGGCGTAATGATTAATTATGTGGTCTATTTATTTTACTAATTGAGTTGATGATGATTTTGTAGAGTGGAATGCGGAGAGTTGATGAAGAGGCGACAGCAATTACTCTTGGCCATTTTATATTTGCACAGTATCTTAATATATCATTTCAATAAGCCACTATGGCTCTGTAAATAGTGTAGTGGGAACTCCCCTTATGTGTCATGCAAGAACTAATGAGCTTCACTCATTTACAAAAGTGAAGTGGTTGTAAAAGAGGGGCCTCAATTTTTGGCACCTTAAACTCAAAAATAATATATTAAATACCAACTCCACAAGAGAAGTGCCGTGGAGTTTGGGGCTAGATTTAGACCTTTCTCTTGCAGATTCTCTTCTCTACTCTCTTATGCTATGGTTATTTGTTGTGTACTCTCTAATCTAGTCTCCATCTCTTACACATCTCTTACAAGCATGTCTATGTCAATTCTATGTTTACTGTGTGTGTGTGTGTGTCATAGTCTAGGTGTGAGTGTGTGCTTGGAAATTGGAAGAAGAGGTGGACAAATTGATGGTGATGCTTGGAAGCTTGTGTTGAATAGTTTAAGCGGTCGATCTCCCTCTCTTCTCCCAACACTGGACATGCACGGTCTGCGAACAGACTCACAAAGGTGCCAAAACACTTCCTAAGCTAACTCAACCCTAGTCATGAAGTAACTTGTCCACATGCACATAGGATTAGATGTGCACGTGACAAATGGGCTATAGAGTATGGCTACCTCAACTTCATAGGATTATACACAGCCGAGATATTGTATTTAATGAGGCAAAGCTGCTTAAAAACAATGTTGCCTCTGATGTTGACTCTGAAAAGGTCAATTTCAGTATGTACAACCACCTATCGATTCTGAAATTGAGCCTCAAGATGCACCACAAAGCCCTAAAATTCTTGATGAGCCAATGGTTACTGAGCCAGATTATGTTGGACAACCATTGCATGCACCTGAAGGGGATTTACAGCCAAGAGAACATGCGAAAATAGGGCTGAAAATGATAAGACAACCCATAGATGATAATGTTGTCGTCCCTCTTGATCTAGAACCTATGCCAATTAATGTAGATTATTTGGCAGGTTGAGAAGACCGGTTCAATGATTTGACCCCTCTTTGCAATATATTATGATGACAGATGAGGGAGAGCCTCTTACATATAAAGAGGCCATGTCATTTGATTCTAAGAGCAAGTGGGAGTTGGCTATGCGCTAAGAAATCAAGGCACTGCATGCCAATGATACTTGGGATTTGATTAAGTTACCCAAAGGTAGGAAAGCCATTCCTAACAATGGTGTATAAAATCAAAGTTGTCAAAGGCAAACCCAAGTACAAAGCTAGGCTTGTTGCCAAAGGATATGCGCAAAAGGCGCACATTGATTTTCAAGAGGTGTTTTCTCCTATTGTGAAAATGACTACCCTTCACGTTCTTTTTGCCCTCGTTGCTATCTTAGATTTGGAGATGGATCCACAGTAACACGAAACGGGCGGAACGGGGGCATTTCGTTCCATAACGGCGTTCCGAGCAAGGCTGGCCGGGGAAACGGCTACGGGAACGGGCGGACGTTCCGGTTCCGAAACGTAACAGCGGAACGGCGTTCCAGCCGGGCGGAACGGGACGGAACGGCCGGACGGAACGTCTGGCGGCAGTTTTTAAAATTCAAATCTGGGTGGCAGTTTTTAAATTTCAAAAACAGGCGGCAGTTTTTGGAGCGCCCACTCATGGGATGGTTCACACTAGAGGTGTGTGTGTGTTGGGGGGGGGGGGGGGGGGGGGGGGGGTCTTCACTATTTTCTCCTATAAAAGCTAATGCACACCCCTCACAATTTCATAGCCCTCACTCTCCCGCATTGCTACTTGAGTCTTGAAGCGCAACTCTCTCCCTCTCACCCTCCCTCTCAAGCTTGAAGCTTGAAGCCACTCTCTCACACCCTCTCTCAAGCTTGAAGCTTCAAGCCTCTCTCACCCTCTCTCTCAAGCTCGAAGCCACAAGCTCTCAAGGTTGAAGCTTCATCCCTCTCGCAACTTGCAAGCTCCATTCCAATTTCCTTCATCGCATCCCTCTCTCAAGCTCCATCCCTCTCTCAACTTTCAAGCTCCATCCCTCCATCTCTCTCTTGAGTTTCAAGCCTCAAGCCTCAAGTCTCAAGCGCCATCAACATGGCACAAGCTTCCGCATCAAATGAAGGTTCCTCGGTTGGTAAGAGAGGAAAGAAGGATGAGCCTTCATGGTGGGATGAGGTGCACTCCAAAGTCTTGGGCAAAGAAGGCGGTGCAAGATCATGGACGTGCAAACTATGTGGATTTCAACGCAAATCCGGGACAAGCAAGGTTCGAGCACATCTCCTTCACATAGTGGGGGAGCAAGTGAAACTTTGCATTAATGTGACGGCCGAGAAGAAGAAGGAGCTTGAGATCAAGGATGCCATCATAAGAGCCAAAGCAAATGATCGACCCAAGCGGAAAGCCATTGACCCCAATCACTTGGTTTTTCCTTCTTCTACCACTCATTCGCACGCTTCCGTTGGAGGTAGTAGTGCGGCGGCTCAATCATCATTTCAAACGAGCACTCCCTCTCATCCCACCCATCGTCAACGAACTCTAGATTCGTCATGGGATCCAAAAAAGAAGGAGGATGTGGATGCCGCCGTTGCCCGCTTTTTTTATCACGATCATATCCCTTTCATAAAGGCTCGGTAAGTTCCAAGTTCTCAATGCTCTTTCATATCATGACCATAACTAGTATGTTTGTTTTTCAATCTACATTGTCTTCTCTTTTGACCTTTGTGACATGTACATTGTATAGGTCGGACTACTTCAAGGCAATGTGCACAAGGATTGGGGATTACGGGCCACGCTACGTGCCACCCACTTCAGAGGCCCTCCGTACTACTCTTCTTGATAGAGAGAAGGCCGTTGTGGAGATGGCAGCCGTAAACATGAAGCGACAATGGGCCAAGTATGGAGTGACACTCATTGCAGATGGATGGAGCGACACAAGGAGGAGATCCATTCATGGGCTTGTGGCTTATTGCAAGGGAGAGATGTACTTTGCCCACTCACATGACGCCACAGAAACAGGGAAATCCGCCGATGTGCTTGCTGGAGAGTGGGCGTCTGCCATAGAGATCATTGGCCCAGAGATGGTGTTGCAGCTTGTCACGGATGGGGAGGCATCAAACAGGGCAGCCGCCGCCATTTTGGAGGGCATGTATCCCCGCATCAAAGTGTCATTTTGTATGGCACATTGTCTCAACAACCTTTTAAAGGATATAGGGCGCCTACCTTGGATTGAGCCTCTCATTACAAGTGCGTCCAAGATAGTGTCCTTCATCAACAATCACAATCTCCTTCGTGCTGCGTTCTTGAAGCGGTCAGGGGGTAAGGTTCTCTTGAAGTATTGCGAGACCCGCTTTGCCTACAACTACCTAATGGTTCATCGCCTATGCGAATGTCAGAGTGCAGTGCGGCAGACCCTCATCAGTACGGAGTATACTTCCTCATCCTACGCAGGTTCAGTCGCAGGGATCTTATGTGCAAGCAAGTCAGAGGATCCCCAGTTTTGGGAGTCACTGAAGACTATAGACCAAATGGTACAGCCGGTACTCCACTTGCTTCGAGTAGTTGATGGCATGCAACCTTGCATTGGCAAGGTTTATGAGGCCATGGATCGCATGGTGGAGGCCCTCCAAACACTTGAGCCAGATGCAGATAGGTTTGAGGAGATTAGCTTGCTTTGTCAGAGCAGATGGCACGCCTATGCTTCCCCTTTCCATGGTGCGGCTTTTGTGCTGGATCCAGAGTTTCAAGGTGCAGGACAGGAGCATGATGGGGAGGTGACCAAGCAATGGAACGAGATCTTGACCATGTTTCACCCTGATCGAGAAGAGCGCCACAAAATCAAGGATCAACTTGCTATGTACAGGGATATACGAGGATCATTTGGGCTTGCCGATGCCCAAGTTGATCGCACCAAGATCTCCTCAGTTTTGTGGTGGCAGGACTATGGCTCAGATGGGCCAGAGCTTCAGAGACTAGCTATCCGCATCCTCAGCCAAGCGGTTAGCTCCTCTTGCTTGGAGCAATTGTGGAGTGTTTATAGCCACGTTGCATCCAGGAAGAGAAACCGACTTGCAGTGGAGAAAGCAAATGATCTTGTATTTGTGAGTGCAAACTTGCGTATGCTTTGCAAGTCGGCATTCAAAGTATCAGATCCCTTTCTACAGTGGGAGATGGAGGCAGAGGCGGAGATACTTGGGGAGGGTGGATCTACAGAGGTTTTACATGAAGTGGATGATGCGGACGAGCCTGTTGGGGATGAGGATTGGGATGACATCCATGATCTCCATGACACCACTACAGATTGGCAGGCTGGCTCTTCTGCCACTGGTCCTTGAGCCTTGGCCCTTGACATGTTTCCATTATGGCATTTTGGCATCTATGTATTGAGCTCTTGAGTCCATAGTGGCTAGACTTTACTCTTGAGCCTCGACTCTTATCTTTTCTCAGTGCTTACCATTTTGTAGTGCCTTGGCTGGCCTTATAAGCCACACTTGAATTTATAGTCATAGTCTTTTAAGTTTTTAATCAGTCTTTCTGTCTATTCAACTTTATTAAGCTCTTCAATCTTTGCACTTCCTAGATAATGTTATTTGTGATGCACTTAGTATGTTATGAGGTGTCTACAACCCCGGTAAATTGAATTTACATCCGCAACCACTAACGCGCATCACGCACAAGCGACATGTTGAAACTTAAAACATGCTTGAACATGATTCTAATTATCCAAGTAGGTGTTAGAAGCTTGGCTTATAGTTGTTTCCTAACTTATAGGTTGTTTTGAGGCTAATTTCAGCGTTTTTTGGTGGACCGTTCCGGCGTTCCCGTTCCGGTCCCCGCCTATACGTTCCGGTACCGTTCCGGAGCCCCCCGTTCCGGTTCCCCGTTCCCATTCCAAGTAACTTTGGATGGATCAAATGGATGTAAAGACAGCATTCGAGCACCGTATCCTTGAAGAAGAGTTGTACACGATGCAACCGGAAGGTTTTGTCATCCCTAGTACGGAAGAGCTTTTATGTATGCTCAAAAGAAGATTGTATGGGCTGAAACAAGCTTCTAGACAATGGTACAAAAAGTTTGACACTATCACACTTAAATGTCACGTGACACATCCAACCCTATGTGTCCGTGGACAAGCTACAACATGACCAAGGTTCAGTAAGTCAAGTCAGTCTAGAATAGGAAGTGATCTGGCACCTTTGTGAGTCTGTTCGTAGACCGTGCATGACCGGTCACTTGGATTAGATGCATATCCTCTGGTTGCAAACAGCATGATCATCAAAATTCATCAAGGGAATTTTCCAGTGCATTAAACCTATTTTCCCTATTTTTGACCATTTTTACTTATTTATTAAGTGACTTTTGTTGGGAACTAGGTAGGGCAATTTTGCTAAGATAATATATAAGCAAACCAAAGCTAGCACTATTTGACGGAAGAAGAATGTCACGTGACACATCCAACCCTATGTGTCCGTGGACAAGCTACAGCATGACCAGGGTTCAGTTCAGTCAAGTCAGTCTAGAATAGGAAGTGATCTTGCACTCGTGAGTCTGTTCACAGACCGTGCATGTCCAGACACTTAAACTAGATGCATATCCTCTGGTTGCACACAGCATGACCATCGAATTCCAGTCAGATCCCATCAATAGTATTTTTACAGTGCATAGGCCTATTTTCCCTATTTTTGACATTTTTCACTTATTATTTTTAAGTGAGTTTTGTTGGAAAGTAGGTAGGGCAATTTTGCTAAGTTTGTATAATTAAAAACCTAGCGCTAGCACTTTCTGGCAGAAGAGGCAGCAGGAGCTTCGGTTCAACAGGCACCTTCTCAGCAGGAACCCCCAACAAGGCCTAGCGTTTTTGCTACACAGCAACGAGGCTAACGTTTTGCATCAAGAACCGAGATCAGCCAACGTTTTTGCACTCGCAGATTCCCGGTGATAGTAGAACCATAGATCAGCCTAGCGTTTTGCATTTGCAACACATCCGGCAAAAGCAGAACCAACAAAAGCCCTAGCGTTTTTGCAAGAAGACTTCAAATCAGCCCCGGCGTTTTTGCAGATTCACCGCGACAGAACATCAAGAACCACCAGCGTTTTCAGTTTTCAGCCTTTAGCACTCGCAGATCAAGTCTCGAACCTCGCAGATCTCACCTTCCCGCAGCAGATCCTCGCCGCACGGTCAAATTCCGTAAGGTTTACACATTCAGCCCGGAAAAGGCAGATTTCAGCATCTGCGTTTTCAGTGCGTTGTCGTCGCATCGTCGCCATCGACATAGAGTCAGAATTCAGCAGATAAAGATTTGCAGATTTCAGCCCTTAGCATTTTCAGATTTCAGCCCATCTCGTCGTCGTTCTCATCGTCGTCGACATCGTCGGCAAGTCCAAGCATTGTAGAGATTTGTGCAATCATAATTAGACCGCTCTCACCATAGAGAGTGGGGCCTTCGGAGGAGGGTTTTACGTCGTCTCTAGTGTCGTATTCTCTTCTCTATCTCTCAGTCTCATGCACCTTTATTCACAGTGTTCATCCACTTTGTTTGTGTCCATTGCACTCTCTCACTAAAGGAACGGAAGGCTCTCCCTTCCATAAGTAAAAGGAACCTTGAGCACAGTTCGGAGCACTCATCTTGAGCAAAGTTCAACATTCACTTCCACTGCAGCTTACAAAGAAGCAGAGCATCAGGCCCCCAAGTGCAGCAGGCCCTCTGGAGACCCTTCTCAGCAAGACGACCCTCCCCATAGCCTGGCGTTTTCAGCCCTAAAAAGCCAGCGTTTTTAGGTCCTTGAACCAATTTTCAGGCCCTTGAACCAACGTTTTCAACAGTGGTTGCAGCAGCAGCATTCAGCCCTACCAGCGTTTTTCACCTAGCCTCATCAGTGTTTCTTTCAGCCACGAACCAGCGTTTTTCCACAGCCATGAACCTGCGTTTTGCACAGCCATTTCAGCCAGCCATTAGCATTTTCTGTCCACAGCAGTGGAGCGATTTCAGCAGGTATTTCAGCCCGCAAAGGGGCAGCCTATTAGCGTTTTTTGGACAGCGTTTTTGGTGAGCAAGATTATAGCGATTTAACACCAGCAAAATCAACAGATAGAAGCCCAGCCGATCCGGCGATTCCAAGCAAGAAAGAACAGCTACCGACTCGAAGCATTCAGTTTTCAGCCATAGTCTCATCCTCGTCGTCCACACCGTCGACATCGACATCACAGCATTTAGACTCATTGCATCAGCCTTGTATCAGATTGTGCAATCAATAGTAGACCACTCTCGCCACCGAGAGTGGGGCCCTTGGAGGAGGGTTTGACAGCATCTCTGGCGTCGTATTCTCTTCTCTCTCTCTCTCTCTCAGTCTCGTGCACTTCCACGCACAGTGTCCATTCACTTTGTTTGTGTCCATTGCACTCTCTCATTAAAGAACGGAAGGCTCTCCCTTCCCTAAGAGAAAGAGAACCTTGAGCACGATCGGATCACTCATCTTGAGCAAAGTTCGACATTCACTTCCGCTGCACCTTACATTGGTATCAGAGTTTTGGCAGTGTTCTGTATCACTCAAGGAAAGAACCACAAGAACCACATAATTCTTTTTGCTTGTTGCGGTCGCACGTAACCCAAGACCTCTTGGGCGTGTCGATTCCTAATCGTGTTTTTGAAGCGTGACAGGAAACCCAAGAAAGAAGGGCTTGTCTAGCCTCCTCTTGCTCTCTTCTCACTCATTGCGAGCAGATCATGCACTAAGTGGCCGGCCAATCAACGTGAGGTGGGAAAAAGCAACCTTGGTGTGAGCACAAGGCCGCCAAGGGGTGCGCCCGTGGGGAAGAGTATAGCTCGGGTAAGAGAAGATCCTTCTCTAACACGGATTGCAAGCTCAAGAAGAACCTCAAGACTCCAGAACTTCAAGACCCGCAAGAACCCCAGTTCCTCGTGAACCTAAGAACCCAAGACCCCCAAGAACCCAAGTTCCTCGTGAACTTAAGAACCCACAACTTCAGTGCATGGTCATCACCCGAAGCGGAATGGATACCGGGCATGAGAGTGATGAGCAAGAAAGTAGTGAAGAAGAATTTCAGCAACAAGGAGGTTTTCCCGACACTCCCCCTTCGCCATCTACGCCAGGAATTGCACCAAATCCCATGGAGGCTTTGGTTAAGTCGATGATGGACATGATGGCAAAGCAAGAGGCGACTCGCATTGCTGCGGAGCATGACCGCCAAGACAGACAAGATCGCAATCGCTTGGCGGCCGAGGACCAGAAAGAAAAAACAGCGGCAAGAAAGGCCGACTTGGAGCAAGCTCGCCTGGCAGCCGAAGCAAGAAAGGCCGACTTGGAGCAAACTCGCTTGGCGGCCGAAGAAAGAAAGGCTACTATTGAGCGTGAGCTTGTGCCAGCGCGCTTGGCGGCCGACACAAGAAAGGAAGCGGCCGAAGAAAGAAAGGCTACTATGGAGCGTGAGCGTGAGCAAGCGCGAGCGGCCTTGGAGTTAAAGCGTGAGGCCCAGAGAGAACAACGCATGAACGACTTGGTACTACATGTCCTCGCCTCGAAACCCGAACCGGCCAAAGATGTTGGTGGTTCATCAAGTGGCGCAAGCCGAGATTCGGATTCCAACAACCCCATCACCGAGAAGTTGACGTTCAGTAAGTATAATGGTAAGATGGATGCTAGTGTTATTCATTCTTGGTTGCATCAATTTAATGCTTATTTTGCGACAACTAAGAAGACAGGGAATAGCAAGGTTTTGACGGTAGCTATGTACCTTGTCGGTGATGCCATCAATTAATACCACGCATGGCAAGAGGCACAGCTAGCCGCGTATCTAGAGGAAGCCGACGGAGACGCGCCGCGCCCCTTTCCTTCAACTGGGCCGACTTCCAAGACAAGCTCAAGGCACGGTTTATGCCTCCTCAATACCTAGCACGATTGAAAGAAGATTGGCGCAATCTGAAGTAAAATGGTATGCCAGTCATGCCTTTTTCTAACCGTGTTTTGTAGCGCGGCACTCAATTACGCAAATCGGATGATGAGCGCAAAGAGGCTTTCCTTTTTGGGTTGGACGAATATATCAAGTTTGATGTAGAAGTCTTTGACACCGCAGATCTCAAAGGCGGTAGCGATTGCTCTCTCCCAAGAGATGAAGCACAACAAGGGCAAGCCTAAGGAGAACAAATCATCTCAAAGTGCATCCCAGACTTCTCAGAACCCTCAAAATGGTAAGAGCGGTAACTCTTCTAACCAATCTTCCAATAATCTCTCAGAAAAGAACTCTCAAAGTGAACCTAAGGATAAAGCTACCACAATTGCTAAACCTAAGCTCACTCCATATAAAAAGGTAGCACAAGGAATTTTAGGAGAATATATCACGTCGGAAGAGCAAAGCACTTATTCTAAGGAAGGTCGTTGTTTTCATTGTCACATTAAGGGTCACATAAAAAGAACATATCCTAAGCTTGACTCTAATGAATCTAAAGAATCCACAGAACCCACTTCCTCTGTCGATGCAATAAATGACAACACGAGTGTGCCCCAAGTTTCTCATGACCCTCCCATTGATGAGTCTCTCATTAAATGTTAAGGTCATATGACGGGGGCAGCATTTTGTCATATTGTTTGACCCAGGCAGTATGCATGATGTGATCAGTCCCTCTCTTGTTGAGAGAGCCCGCCTAGAGGTTAGTCAGAAATCTCCACTTGAGGTCTCTGGCTTCGCTCCCGATATAGATTCTCTCATCACGAGGAGTGCTTTAATGTGTTGTTTACAGTTCAACAAGCTGCTTTCCGTAGAAAATTTTTAGTCTCTCCTCTTTCCGGATGTGGTATGATTTTGGGCATTCGATGGTTTCGTGAGCATAACCCTCTCATTGATTGGGCGGAAAATACATTCACTTTCAATGCCAAAAGTGACTCTCCCATTATCATTCGTAGAGAGCAAGTTGTTCATTCTCCATCTCTCATTTCTAATGTGCAGGCGAAGATTGAACGGATTCAGGAGAAGGAGACTCTCTCAGTCTCTTCTTCTCCAAAGCATGATACACAGGATTTGCATGATGATAAGCATGATGAATTGAATGACAATGACATGCATGATGATTTGTATGATCAAGACGTGATTGTTCACAAGGATGATGGTTTAGTTGATGCTTTTTCTAGCGAAGCTAACCCCCAGGCAGATTCGATGAAACACGACGAATCGATCTTGGCTCTTGAGCCTGGGTCCAAAGAACCCTTACAAGAAATACTATGTGTTCGAATGATTAGTCAGCATGCAGTGATCGAGTGTTTCATTCGTGATCGTTTCCTGTATTTTAGTCAGCGTCTTTATGTGATCCCTTTTCCTAGGGATGACATATTGTACGTTGAGCACGTTTCACTCATGAATGAGCACAGATGTAGGCGGATTGTTCATGAAACGCTGAAAAGTATGCATTTAAGGAAGTCACATTCCATGTCTCTTCCTTGGCACGACACAGTTGTAGAAAGAGCACATGAAAGTATGAGCACCAAGCATGGGCATTTCTGTTGTGAATTGCCACAGTTGATTGATTTAGATCAGAAAGAAAAGATTCGATCTCATTGTTTGCATGTCTTGGATGAATGGGTTGGCACTCCGTCTATTTGTTCATCTACATTGCGTGCACAGTCTTTAGAGAAGACGAGCTTTTCCAGTCACTTTACATGGAATGGGGTATGTTCATGTTTTTGTGTTGGAAGTGGTTTCAAGATTTTTCAGCCATGGAGATTCTTGACAAAGGTAGACGTATGACTCTCGACGAAGATGAAGTATTAAAGGAGCCACAAAAGACTTTGTGTCGCTTTCGGTGCGGCCCAAAGAAGCAAGTGTTGCAGACCTTTATGAAGTTATCGCACAACCCACACCTCACCGTGGGCCGACGAAGAGTCCTTTCCAGGATTCCGGATGTTATTGGCGATCTTCCTCACGCCATACATTTCGGTACCAGTACCTCACTTTGAAAAGGAGAGGATGTCACGTGACACATCCAACCCTGTGTGTGCGTGGACAAGCTACAGCATGACCAGGTTCAGTCAGTCAAGTCAGTCTAGAATAGGAAGTGATCTGGCACCTTTGTGAGTATGTTTGCAGACAGTGCATGACCAATCACTTAGACTAGATGCATATCCTCTCGTTGCACACAGCAAGATCATCAGCATTCCCGTCAGGATCCATCAGGGGAATTTTCTAGTGCATTAAACCTATTTTCCCTATTTTTGACATTTTTCACTTATTTATTAAGTGACTTTTGTTGGAAACTAGGTAGGGCAATTTTGCTAAGATAATATATAAGCAAACCAAAGCTAACACTATCTGGCAGAAGAAGAAGGAGAGCATCAGGCACTCAAGTGCAGCAGGCCCTCTGCACCCTTCTTAGCAAGATGACCCTCCCGATAGCCTGGCGTTTTCAGCCCTAAAAATCCAGCGTTTTTAGGTCCTTGAACCAGCGTTTTCAGGCCCTTGAACCAGCGTTTTCAATAGCGGTTGCAGCAGCAGCATTCAGCCCTACCAGCGTTTTTCACCTAGCCTAATCAGCGTTCTTTTCAGCCACGGACCAGCGTTTTTCCACAGCCATGAACCTGTGTTTTGCACAGCCATTTCAGCCAGCCACTAGCGTTTTCTGTCCACAGCAGTGGAGCGATTTCAGCAGGTATTTCAGCCCGCAAAGGGGCAGCCTATTAGCGTTTTTTGGACAGCGTTTTTGGTGAGCAAGATTAGCGATTTAACACCAGCAAAATCAACAGATAGAAGCCCAGCCGATCCGGCGATTCCAAGCAAGAAAGAACAGCTACCGACTCGAAGCATTCAGTTTTCAGCCATAGTCTCATCCTCGTCGTCCACACCGTCGACATCGACATCACAGCATTTAGACTCATTGCATCAGCCTTGTATCAGATTGTGCAATCAATAGTAGACCACTCTCGCCACCGAGAGTGGGGCCCTTGGAGGAGGGTTTGACAGCATCTCTGGCGTCGTATTCTCTTCTCTCTCTCTCTCTCTCAGTCTCGTGCACTTCCACGCACAGTGTCCATTCACTTTGTTTGTGTCCATTGCACTCTCTCATTAAAGAACGGAAGGCTCTCCCTTCCCTAAGAAAAAGAGAACCTTGAGCACGATCGGATCACTCATCTTGAGCAAAGTTCGACATTCACTTCCGCTGCACCTTACATAAGGAACGGAAGGCTCTCCCTTCCGTAAGTAAAAGGAATCCTTGAGCACAGTTCGGAGCACTTATCTTGAGCAAAGTTCAACATTCATTCCGTTGGACCTTACATTGATACCAAGCTTTTGCAGTGTTCTGTATCACTCAAGGAAAGAACCACAAGAACCATAGAATTTTTTTGCTTGTTGATGTCGCACAAACCCAAGTTTGCTTGGGCGTGTCGATTCCTAATCGTGTTTTTGAAGAGTGATAGGAAACCCAAGAAAGAAGGGCTTGTCCAGCCTCCCCTTGTGCCTCTTTTCACTCATTGTGAGCGGACCGTGCACTTAGCGGCCGGCCAATGGACGTGAGGTGAGAAAAAGCAACCTTAGTGTGAGCGCAGGGCCGCTAAGGGGTGCGCCCGCGGAAAAGAGCAGAACTCGGGTGAAGAGAAGATCCTTCTCTAACACAGATTGCAAGTGAAAGAAGAACCTCAAGACCCGCAAGAACCTCAAGACCCTCAAGAACCCCAAGAACCAAGACCCCAAGAACCCAAGTTCCTCGTGAACTTAAGAACCCAAGACTTCAGTGGATGGTCATCACTCGAAGCGGAAAAGATACTTCGCTTGGAGGTGATGAGAATGAGAGAGGCGAAGAAGAATTTTCCCCACCAGGCGGTTTTTCCGACCCTCCCCCTTTCCCATCTACGCCAAGGATTACACTAACTCCTATGAAGGAGTTGACGTAGTTGTTTATGGACAACAAGTTCGAACACGAAGCAAGAAAAGCACAAAGAAAGGCCTACGAAGAAAGTATGGCAGCCATAGATCGTGAATACGACGCAAAAATGGAAGCCATAGAGCGTGAGCACGAGCGCGAGAACACAGAAAGACTAGCAAGATTTGATCGCGAGAACAAAGCAAGAATGCAAGAGATGTTGCGACTCTTTTCTCAAGTGCAGGCACAGTTGCAAGAGATTCGGGAAAAGGAGACTCTCTCTGTCACCAGCGTGTGACTACTATCTATCCTTTTTGTTGATTTCTTTCTTATTATCTATTTACTTTCACTTTTTGGAAACACCCCTCGGGAAATCTAACTGCCCTGCATTGCATAGCTAGTGTGGAACTGTCCAGAGGGAGTCCGGGCCTGAGGGCAAGAGAGCACTAAGGTTGGACAAGGACTATGGTTAGCCAAGTGGGGTCATTGACTAGCCAAAGTGGAATCCTTTGCTACAGAGGCTACATTTCAGTTCTGGATGTGGCCGCAGTGTACAAAGAGGGTCGGATGACCTAGAAAGATACAATGGCAGCATCTCCTAAAATTTAGGGAACTGCTATTTTGGGACCTGAAAATGTCTTCGCGTCATTACGTGCAGTTTGACATGGGGATCATTTTGTTACTCTGTGGCCAAGTCAACAGAGGCTGCAGGTGAGATATTTTTAGACCCGAGGGTCTAAAGCGGGAAAATGCACAAATGAGTGACACTTGGCACTTTGAGGCCAGTTTACTACTTATAGAGAAGGCAAAAACGTGATTTATAGCTGGGAGGCTCATTTTGCAAGTCTCTGTCACAGGTTAAGAGCTATGGAGTGCTTGCTTTCCCTCTTATGCACAGTGCGGTGCCAGGAGTGATGCCCTGCACGCTACGCACTGCCCTCTCTCTCCCCTTTGGCAGTATGTTATGCCCCTCTAGTGGGCTCTTCATTTGACCAATGTACAGTTGTGTGGGTTCATGCGCGATTGCCGAGGCAAGAGCCTCTTGCACAGGTACTGGATTAGCTAGCGGCTAATCCCCCCGCAGGTACAGGTGAATTCGGAGAGGTTTCACGCCAGAAATCTCGTCCGATTCAAAGGGCAAGTAGCCCTACAGGTGCGGGAGCTCGAGGACTTGCTAGGGATGCGACCGGCACGCGAAACGGAGCCCGAAACAGTGAATTACAGCCTGCTGTGTATTTTTGCAGGTTTAGGGTTTTGGCCCTAAACGGACCCTAATACCCCCAGGAGGTTCGGGGACGCAAGGGGACCGCTGTACAGGTGATCTGGCGCATTTTCAGGGCTGAAAACAGAGAATTCAGCGTGCTGCAGATTCTCGCCAGGTTTTGCAAAGTGCCCGTATGCGTCGGGAAAGTCGGTCAATGCGTGGGAATACTGACCGTGAAGGGTTCTAGTACAGTTATGCTGCCGAAATCGGGCTGGAACAGTGGAAATTCAGCCGAGTTTGTGCGGGGCAGCTTGTAGGAACCACAGCGTTTATTCCCTCTTTTGAACAATAAAGAAATACCGAAAGGGGCGCCTAAGTTAGGGGCCAATCTGGTGTCCGTCTACTCATACAGGTGCAATCTAGCAGCCTGTATCCCTCTCCCCTTTGTTGTGTCTTGAAAGTACAGGTAAAATAGACGACTAATAATGGGTGAAAGCTAAATCAAGGTTTGAAGTAAAGTCTACCGCCCTTTTTGGATTGAACAGGCCGGTTTCATGGTTCCATCGACGGGATTAAATCACTTTTTCCCATAGAAGTGAGCCTTGGTCAGTTTTGGGCTTGAAGACACAGGGATCATAGACCAGACACAGGGAATTGTAATTATGGCTGACAGACCAGATGATGTGACTGAAGAGGTTTCGTCTTCACAGGGTCAACAGACACATGAAGTAGGTGAGTCCTCAAGACCACCACAGACTGATGACGATATATTCAGGACCCAGTTGGCTACTGTTGTGGCTATGTTCACACAAGTAATGCAGAATCCGAGGTTTTTAGCCTTTCTGCAACCTCCTGTTCCGTCTCAGCAAGTTGGGTCACTGGATCATATTCAAAAGCCTGTTAAGGCTCGAGCACAGGTGATTCATACCGCACAGTCAATGGAAACACCTATACACTTGACGGAGAACATGCAGTCTCCACAACCTGTGCCTAAGGTGCAAGAACAGGTGGCTGAGATGCCAGTTTTTCAAGCTGTACCAGTTCAGCCCGCCACCTTTCAACAGCCTATAGCTGGTTCTAATGGGCAGGGAAGCAACCTACAGGCTATGCAACAGGTCTTCCCACCACCTTCAGTACACCCTGGCTATTTTGGAGGTGGATCGGTATTTCAGAGCATGGCTGGTCATGCACCTGGAAATCAGTTTTATACGCCAGGAACAGTGTTTGGGGGTGCTCAAACGATGATGCCTAACCCCATGTACAGTGTCATGGGTATGCAACCAGGGTTTCAAAGCACTCAGGGACAATTCGGGATGCCACACGCAAATTTTGGTATGGCTGGAATTACAAATCAGCAGCCAAATATGGCATTTCCAGGTCAAGTTAATAGCGGCCAAGGAACACAAATGAACCCTAATAGTGTTCCCATGTTTCAGTCACTTCCATATGACAATTTAACGCCGCTGGAGAGGCCAACTCCGTACAAAGAAGGTGGCAAAGGTGTGTCATTCACGACCTTTACAGGGTTTGATGACAGGAAGAAGGCTCTTTCATTCCTCCAGCAGTTTGATAAGGCCTATGCAGGGGGAAACTTTACAGAGGCTTCAAAGGTCCGCAAGGCAGCCACTTTCTTGACAGGGAATGCGGGACAATGGTGGACAACTTTATTGCTTCAAGGGCAAGCTCCGTCCACATGGATTTACTTCAAGCAGATTTTTGCAGCAGCATGGTTATCTGATGATTTCGAAGCAGATGTCATGACAGAATGGCACCAGCTAAATGCTGCCACTTGCAGAAATCTGGATGATTACAATCGGAAGTTTTGGAAAGCTCTACTTCCAGTAACTTCCTATAGGTTTGTGCCATTGACAGAACAGATAGAAAAATACTGTTGTGGCCTACCCAAAGGATTGAGAAAATACTGCACAAAGACCAAAGTCACTACTTTGACGCAGCTCATCGAGGTAGCAAACACTGGCAATGGTTTGCTCAAGGGAGAAGATTGTGAATTTAACACTGGCGTCAAGGCAGGATCAGGCAAGAAAAATTCAGCCAAGAAGCACGTTCCCAATGAGGCTCCTAAAGGGACTCAGGAGTCGGCCAACACAGGGAAAGACAAAGCTACGGCTGAATCAGAAAAAGGACCAGCAAAGAAATGGAAAAGACGTTTTCCTCGCAAGTCAGAAGAGCAAAAGAAGGTCCTGAGGACAGAGAACAAATGCTTTATATGTGAGCAGCTTGGCCACATTGCTTACAACTGTCCTACAAAGAAAAGGCCAGCTGATTCTGAAGACAAGGAAGACAAGAAAGGAAAGAAGCCCATGGCTGGTCTAGTGCCAGATATGGTGGGCGACAAGCCAAATTCAGATGCAAGTGAGCTTTGCAGAGCATGGGGAAAGGTTAGGGATCAAACAGTGCTTATCTTCTTTGATCCAGGTGCCAAAGCCAACTTTATTTCCCCAGAATTGGCTTCAAAGTTGGGAATCAGACCTGAAGAGATGGGGTATACAGCAGAGGCAGGTTTGGCATGTCCTGGCCATACAGAGGCTGTGACACCCATCATTGGAAAGTTGCGTCTACATATCCAGTCCTATGTAGATGCCGAAGAATTTTACATCATGCCACTGGACGGATGTGATGTGTTGTTAGGTATTCCTTGGTTATTTCGTGTACAGGGAATCATGGATGCCTACAACAAAAAGATCACTGTACAGAGCAGGGGAAAGACTCACATTCTGGATGTAAAGCTTAAAGGGGAGTCTATTCCTACTGTATCAGCTTCTGCTATTACTTCTGTAATGAAAAAGCATCTTTCTGCGTACTTGATTTTTGCACGTGAAGTGTCAGATTGTGATGAATCAAATTTATCTGTGCTAGATAAAGAAAGGTCAATGTTTTTACAACAGTATAGTGACTGTTTTTCCGATTCATTACCGTCTCAATTACCGCCAGAGAGACCCGAGGACCATGCGATAGATTTGGTGCCAGGCTGTAGCCCACCAAATAAGCCTCCGTACAGGGTTAGTGCGGCTCAGCAGAAAGAGATAATGGGCCAAGTACAGGAGCTGTTAGAAAAAGGGCTGATTCAGCCCAGTTCATCTCCATTTTGTTCTCCAGTGTTGTTGGTGCAGAAAAAGGATGGCTCATGGCGTATGTGCATCGACTACTGTGCACTGAACAAGAATACCATCAAGAATAGGTTTCCTATACCTAGAATTGATGATATTATGGACAAATTAGAAGGAGCAGCTATGTTTAGCAGGATAGATCTAAAGAGTGGGTATCATCAGATCCGCATTAGATCAGAGGATGTGCACAAGACTGCTTTTAGAACAACGTTTGGCCTTTACGAATTTTTAGTGATGCCCTTTGGTCTCACAAATGCTCCTGCTACGTTTAATAGGATGATGGACAGAATTTTCCGTCCACACCAGCAGTTTGTTGGTACATTCTTTGATGACATGATAGTCTACTCAAAGAATGAAGAGGAGCATAGGCATCACTTGGCCATTGTGTTCAAAGAGCTACGCAGTCATAGGTTGCTCATCAATGCAAAGAAAAGTGAGTTTTTTCTGGAAGAGATTCACTTTCTGGGACACATTGTCTCAAAGGATGGTGTCAGAATGGATCCTGCAAAAGTTGAAGCGATCAAGTCATGGCCAAATTTGAAGACGGTGCATGATGTCCGAAGCTTCTTGGGACTATGCTCCTATTACAGAAGGTTTATCCGAAATTTCGCTGAGATTGCTTCACCTTTACATGCTCTTCAAAAGAAGGCAGTCACCTTTAGATGGACACAAAAAGAGATTTCAGCTTTTAATCTCTTAAAGGAAAAGATGACTTCGGATCCAGTCATTGTGTTGCCAGATCTTAGGAAGTCATTTGTGGTCCAATGTGATGCCTGCGGTAGTAGCATTGGTGCTGTGCTAATGCAAGATGGCAGGGTAGTAGCCTATGAGAGCAGAATTTTGCAAGGGCCAGAGATGACCATGCAGGTCTATGAGAAAGAGTTACTGGCTGTGATTCATGCGCTCTTAAGTTGGAAACACTACCTGCTAGGTGCAGACTTTGTTGTCCAAACGGACCATCAGACCTTGCGATACTTCTTGACACAGACAAAGTTATCTGAGAAGCATATGCGATGGGCAAATATCTTGTCCATGTTCCATTTTCAGATTGTGCATGTGGAAGGCAAGAAGAACGTTGTGGCCGATGCCTTGTCAAGGAAGCCACAAATTTCAGCTGTGTCGATTCCTTATCATCATGAACTTGATGATATGAGAGAACAGTATGCAAATGATGAAGATTTTGCAAGGGTCTTCGAGCAACTAATGGATGGACAACGTCATGAACACTATCTTCTTAAAGACGGGTTCATGATGATGCATGGCAGATTGTGTGTCACAAAGCCATTGCGACGCAAAGTTATGGAAGAGAGTCATGTCCCACCGTATGCAGGGCATCGTGGTATCGATGCTACAGTTAAAGCGGTTGAGACATTCTTCTATTGGCCTACATTGAGAAGGGATGTGGATGCCTTTGTGCGAGAATGCCTAATATGCCAAAAGGTCAAGTTTGACAGGCAAAAGGCACCAGGGTTATTGCAACCACTACCTATTCCAGATAAACCATGGGAAAGTATTGCTATGGATTTTATCTTTGATCTTCCGAGAACGCAGACAGGAAACGATGGTATTTGGACCATTATTTGCAGATTCAGCAAACAGGCTCATTTTATTCCTGTCAGGAAGAAGATAAAGCCAGATCAGATGGCACGCTTGTTTATGAGCAATATTTTCAAGTATCATGGCATGCCACAGTCGATTATTAGCGACCGTGATCCACGCATGACTAGTTTGTTCTGGAAAGGCTTGTTTGAGAATATGGGCACCACGCTCAAATTCTCTTCGTCATTTCATCCTCAAACAGATGGGCAGTCAGAAGAGGCAAATTCTACTGTCCTAGATCTGCTGAAGTGCTATGTGTCAGAGCATAAAGGAAAGTGGGAGCAGTATTTGCCATTGGTGGAGTATGCATACAATAATACAGTGCATTCATCAACTGGCAAGGCACCCTTTGAGATAGTTGAAGGTGGCAAGAAAGTTCCTCCCATACTGCATACAAAGGACAAGATATTTGAAGCAGATAAGTATGTTCAAGACATGGATGAAATGTACAAGAAGGTCAAAGTGGCCTTAGAAAGGACTCAGGCAAAGCAAAAGAAAGCAGCTGATCGTCACCGTCGTGAAGTGGTATATTCACTTGGTGATTGGGTGCTTCTACGGTTTGAAAAGGCAAGGTTAAAGAAGATGAAGGGCAAGGAAAGACTCTTTCCAAAGCTCAGCATGCGTTACTATGGGCCTTTTCAAGTGTGCGACATAATCAGTGATGTTGCATATAGGCTGAAATTGCCTGACAGTTGGAAGATTCACAATGCGTTTCATGTGAGTCTTCTCAGACCCTATGTGGGTGATGTGCCAGAAGATATACCAGCTGAAGATCAGCCGGAAGTCGAGGAACTTGACGAAATCTTGGTCCCTGAACAGATTTTGGCACACAAAGAAAGGAAAGTGAAAGGCAAGGTTGCTAGGCGTTACTTGGTAAAGTTCAGAAACTATCCACCAATGGATGCTAAGTGGATGGAAGAAGGTGAACTTGCAGAGTCACCAACTGTGTTATCACTTTACCTTGAAGCCTTCGATTTGCAACCTACCTTGACCCCTTGAGTTTCAAAGCTAAATGGATTGTCAGTGTGACAATGGCTTTTGAAACAAATGATGTACATGGTATTTAAAGTGAGCTCAAATCAAATACCTGTTACATGAATGTTAGAGCTGTACAGATTGTCAGTTTGGCAATTGCTCTTATGGAATGTCCAAAAGTTTGGTTAGTGCTATAGAAGTGAGTATTTCTTGTCAGTCTGTCAAGGATACAGTGATTGCTTCTATTAAAGAGTACATGTGTAACTGCATTCTTAAACTGTCGGTTTGGGTATGCTCAGAAGTGTTACGGGATCCAACGTGTACTATAAGACAGTGGCAAAATGTGCAGCTACCATTTTGTCATTGGAAAGTTCGTGACTCAAAGCAATGGCAGAGTGCGAAGCTACCACTATGTCATTGGGACAGGGTTCACACGCAGGCAATACATGAGTCGACGAGGTGTTGAATACACCAGGGATGACAATGAGCATGTATGTGTCGTATATGTGTCGACAGGTGTTGAATACATCAGTGTTGACAGTAAGCATGGACGACATAGATGCAAACGAGGACGTTTGAGATTTCAAGAGGGGGGTATGTCACCAGCGTGTGACTACTATCTATCCTTTTTGTTGATTTCTTTCTTATTATCTATTTACTTTCACTTTTTGGAAACACCCCTCGGGAAATCTAACTGCCCTGCATTGCATAGCTAGTGTGGAACTGTCCAGAGGGAGTCCGGGCCTGAGGGCAAGAGAGCACTAAGGTTGGACAAGGACTATGGTTAGCCAAGTGGGGTCATTGACTAGCCAAAGTGGAATCCTTTGCTACAGAGGCTACATTTCAGTTCTGGATGTGGCCGCAGTGTACAAAGAGGGTCGGATGACCTAGAAAGATACAATGGCAGCATCTCCTAAAATTTAGGGAACTGCTATTTTGGGACCTGAAAATGTCTTCGCGTCATTACGTGCAGTTTGACATGGGGATCATTTTGTTACTCTGTGGCCAAGTCAACAGAGGCTGCAGGTGAGATATTTTTAGACCCGAGGGTCTAAAGCGGGAAAATGCACAAATGAGTGACACTTGGCACTTTGAGGCCAGTTTACTACTTATAGAGAAGGCAAAAACGTGATTTATAGCTGGGAGGCTCATTTTGCAAGTCTCTGTCACAGGTTAAGAGCTATGGAGTGCTTGCTTTCCCTCTTATGCACAGTGCGGTGCCAGGAGTGATGCCCTGCACGCTACGCACTGCCCTCTCTCTCCCCTTTGGCAGTATGTTATGCCCCTCTAGTGGGCTCTTCATTTGACCAATGTACAGTTGTGTGGGTTCATGCGCGATTGCCGAGGCAAGAGCCTCTTGCACAGGTACTGGATTAGCTAGCGGCTAATCCCCCCGCAGGTACAGGTGAATTCGGAGAGGTTTCACGCCAGAAATCTCGTCCGATTCAAAGGGCAAGTAGCCCTACAGGTGCGGGAGCTCGAGGACTTGCTAGGGATGCGACCGGCACGCGAAACGGAGCCCGAAACAGTGAATTACAGCCTGCTGTGTATTTTTGCAGGTTTAGGGTTTTGGCCCTAAACGGACCCTAATACCCCCAGGAGGTTCGGGGACGCAAGGGGACCGCTGTACAGGTGATCTGGCGCATTTTCAGGGCTGAAAACAGAGAATTCAGCGTGCTGCAGATTCTCGCCAGGTTTTGCAAAGTGCCCGTATGCGTCGGGAAAGTCGGTCAATGCGTGGGAATACTGACCGTGAAGGGTTCTAGTACAGTTATGCTGCCGAAATCGGGCTGGAACAGTGGAAATTCAGCCGAGTTTGTGCGGGGCAGCTTGTAGGAACCACAGCGTTTATTCCCTCTTTTGAACAATAAAGAAATACCGAAAGGGGCGCCTAAGTTAGGGGCCAATCTGGTGTCCGTCTACTCATACAGGTGCAATCTAGCAGCCTGTATCCCTCTCCCCTTTGTTGTGTCTTGAAAGTACAGGTAAAATAGACGACTAATAATGGGTGAAAGCTAAATCAAGGTTTGAAGTAAAGTCTACCGCCCTTTTTGGATTGAACAGGCCGGTTTCACTCTCGGTCTCTTCTTCTCCAAAGCATGATACACAGGATTTGCATGATGATTTGAATGATAATGACAAGCATGATGATTTGGATGACAATGACAAGCATGATGATTTGCATGATCAAGATGTGATTTCTCACAAGCATGATGATTTGCATGAAGAGGATGTGATTGTTCACCAGGATGATGGTTTCGTTGATACTTTCTCTAGTGAAGCTAACCTCATTGCAGATTCGATCAATCACGAAGAACTGATCTTGGCTCTCGAACCTCGATCCAAAGAACCCCCTCACGAAGAACCGATCTTGGCTCTCGAGCCTAGATCCAAAGAACCGCCTCACGAAGAACCGATCTTGGCTCTGGAGCTTAGGTCCAAAGAACCCTCACAGGAAGCACTATGTGTTCGCATGATTAGTCAGCAAGCATTGGTTGACTATTTCATTCGTGATCGTTTCCTGTATTTTAGTCAGCGTCTTTATGTGATCCCTTTTCCTAGGCATGACATATTGTTAGGTTCCTTAGGTTCTTTAGGTGGGGCTGTCTTAGGACAAGCCACTTTAATGTGACCCTTGACGTGACATTGATAACAACGACATTCCTTAGCATAAATGACTTGTTTTACCGTTATGTATCCACCTATAATTCCTTTTGCGGCTTTTTCATCAGGGGTTAGCTTAGGTTTAGCAGGTGTTTTAGCTTTACCCTTAGATTCATTGTTAGAGTTCTTTTCCGAAGGATTAGAGAAAGATTGGCTAGAAGAGTTACCGTTCTTACCATTCTAAGGGTTTTGAGAAGTCTGAGTGGTACTTGGAGAAGTCTTGTTTTCCTTAGGCTTTCCCTTGTTGTGCTTCATCTCTTGTGCGAGAGCAATCGCTACCGCCTTGTTGAGATCGATTGGATTGAGTACCTCGACAACAAACTTGATATACTCGTCCAATCCATAAAGGAATGCCTCCTTGCGCTCAGCATCCGGTTTGCGTAATTGGGTACAGAGCTGCAAAACACGATTAGAGAAAGACATAACAAGATACCATTTTGCTTGAGACCGCGCCAATAGTCCTTCAATCGTGCTAGGTACTAGGGTGGCATAAACCGCGCCTTGAGCTTGTCTTGGAAGTCGGCCCAATTGAAGGAAAGGGACACGTCTTCATCAACTGCCTCTAGGTGCGCGGCCAACTGTGCCTCCTGCCATGCGTGATACCAATTAATGGGATCACCGGCAAGGTACATGGCTGCCATTAAAACCTTGCTATTTCCTGTCTTCTTAGTTGTTGCAAAGTAAGCATTAAATTAATGCAACCAAGAATGAATAATAGTAGCATCCATCTTACGGTCATACTTACTGAACGTCAACTTCTTGGTGACAGGGTTTTGGAGTCCGAATCTCGGCTTGCACCACTTGATGAACCACCAACATCTTTGGCCGACTCGGGTTTCGAGGTGAGTACCAACTCTTACATCTAACTCCAAGGCGGCTCGTCTGTCTTTGGCCGCTACTCGTTGGGCTTCGCGTGCTTGCTCACGCTCAAACTCAATAGCTGCCTTTCTTTCTTCGATCGCCAAGCGCGCTTGCTCACGCTCACGCTCCAAGGCTACCCTTTTCTCTTCACGCTCGCGATCCAATTCTACTTTTCTTTCCTCGACTGCCAAGCGTGCGTGTTCACGCTCGCGATCCAAGGTTGCCTATCTTTCTTCGCGTTCGCGATCCAATGATGCCTTTCTTTCTTCGCGCTCGTGCTCCAAGGCAGCACGTTGCGCTTCTTGTTAACATCATGTCCATCATCGTCTTGACCAAAGCCTCCATAGGATTTGGTGCAATCCTTGGCATAGATGGGAAAGGGGGAGGGTCGGAAAAACCTCTTGGTGGGGAAAATTCTTCTTCGCCACTTCCATGCTCATCACCTCCATGCAAAGTATCCATTCCGCTTCAGGTGATGACCATACACGGAAGTCTTGGGCCCTTTAGTTCACGAGGAACTTGAGTTCTTGTGGTTCTTGGGTTCTTGAGTCCTTGAGGTTCTTGAGGTTCTTTCTTTAGCTTACAATCTGTGTTAGAGAAGAATCTTCTCTTACCCGAGCTCTTCTCTTTCCCGCGGGCGCACCCCTTGGCGGCCTTGCGCTCACACCAAGGTTGTTTTTCCCACCTCAGGTCGATTGGTTGGCCGCTAAGTGCACGGTCCGCTCTCAATGAGTGAAAAGAGAAACAAGGGGAGGCTCACAAGCCCTTCTTTCTTGGGTTTCCTGTCACTCTTCAAAAACACGATTAGGAATCGACACGCCCAAGTGGACTTGGGTTACGTGCGACCGCAACAAGCAAAAAAATTTATTATGGTTCTTTTCTTGAGTGATACAAAACACTGTCAAAGCCTGATACCAATGTAAGGTGCAGCGGAAGTGAATGTTGAACTTTGCTCAAGATGAGTGCTCCGACCTGTGCTCAAGGGTCCCTTTTACTTACGGAAGGGAGAGCCTTCCGTTCCTTTAGTTAGAGACTGCAAATGATCACAAACAAAGTGGGTAAACACTATGCATGAAGGTACTGAGACTGAGAGATATAGAGAGAAGAATACGACACCAAAAAAGTTGTCAAACCCTCCTCCAAGGGCCCCTCTCTCGACGACGAAAGAAGTCTTTGCAATTGATTGCACAAATCTCTACAATGGTCTAATGCAATGGTCTTGCTGACGATGTCGACGACGATGATGGCGACGATGAGATGGGCTGAAAACTGAAAACGCTAGAGGCTGAAATCTGCAAATCTTGTATCTACTGAATTCCGACTCTATGTCGGTGACGACGGCGATGATGACGACACGACGATGATGCGTTGACAACGCAGATGTTGAAATCTGCATACAAAGTTACAAACGCTTGTTGATCTGATCGTGCGGCGAGGATCTCCTACGGAAAGGTGAGATCTACGAGGTTTGGGGGCTGCGGTGCGAATGCTAACTACTGAAAATGCAAAACACTGATGCACATGGATGTTTTATCGCGGGGAATCTGCAAAACACTAGGTGATCTGCAAGTTGCAAAACGCTAGGGCTGTTGCTGAAAAAACACTAGACAATCTGTTGTGAATCTGCAAAACCCTAGGTTGATCTACAAGTTGCAAAACGCTGGGGCTGAACTGCAAATGCTGAAAACGCCAGGCTGTTCTTGATAACTCAAAACGCTAGGTTGTTCCGAGAAGGTGCACTGCCAAACACTTGGTACCTGCTGCCTCTTCTGCCAGAAAGTACTAGTGCTAGCTTCTGGCTTGGCCAAATTGCCCTACCCAATTTCCCAACAAAGTCACTTATTAATAATGAGTGAAAAATGGCTAAAATAGGAAAAATAGGTTTTGTGCATTGTAAAATGCTCCTGATAAAATCTGATGGTAATGCTGATGATCGTATTGTGTGCATGTAACAAACTGCTGACGTGTCGACCTACTGAAGAACGGAGCTACCGGCCGAGGGGCCTAAACCCTAAGAAGAACAAGTAACACAAGAAGAAGTCCTACCGACTTATGGGGACCCCGTTCGATGGGGCCCCAAGTGACAAAGGATTAAAATAAAGCGGGACCTGCACACACAGGCGCAAAAACTGATGACGTGGTAGATTTTCGAAAATTGCGCTAGCATGATGACGTGGCAAGCTGTATGGATTTCCGCGTTTTGCGTTGGCTGATGACATGGCAGGCTGTACGGATTTTCGTGATTTACGCTGGCAACTTTTTGGCTTTGCTTTTGGACAAGATGCTTTTGAGTTTGAAGGCTTTTCACTATAAACTGCTTTTGGGGCCTAGGGCCTTTAAATATGAGGTTAGGGCTCATTCTCTAGCATGCTTTCTGGCGAAGTGCAGAGTCTGGAGTACCGGCTTGTACTTGTTGATGCAATATAAAGAAATACCGAAAGGGACGCCAAGGTTTGGGGTCAATACTCAAATTGGGGTGGAATTCCGCCACTTCGTGTCGCATGTCGTCTCTCTTTCTCTCTTAGTTCTGTTTTTATTGAAGTGCTAAAAGTTTGTTCAGTTTGTTCTTTTCTATTGGCACGTGGTGCCCATCTTGTGACAGTGCGGCCAGAGGATATGCATTTACTCTAAGTGCCTGGACATGCACAGCCTGTGAACAAACTCACAAAGATGCCAGAACACTTCCTAAGCTAATTGAACCCTTGTCATGAAGTAGCTTGTCCATATGCACATAGGGTAGATGTGCACGTGACATTTTACTTCATGTAAGGTGTGCAAAGACTAGAGAGAGGAGAGAATGATACTGTGAATGAAGGTTCTGTGTGAGAGAGAGAGAGAGAGAGAGAGAGAGGAGACTAACCCCCTCCAAGGGGCCCTCTCTCTATCGCTAGAGAGGTATTTGCTTTAGATTGCACAAATGTGATACAATGGTCCTCGATGTTGAGATGTTGATGAGATCTTGTCATTGATGATTGGATCTGCAAGGCTAAAGGCTGAAAATGCAAAACGCTAGAGATGTTGAATGGGATCTGCAACTGTGACCGGGCTGATTTGCCGTCGCCGATGTGTTGAAAACCAAAAAATGCTGGCTGATCTGAAGGCTGAATTTGAAAACATTGGGACTATGGCTAAAATCTGCAAGTTCTGAAAAGTGCTAGGGCTGAAAACTAATGGCGATGCAATGAGACAGGGCATCTGAGAATGAGAGAGAGAGAGAGAGAGAGAGAGAGAGAGAGAGAGAGAGAGAGAGGCTCACCATGCTGATAATAAACCATTCTCACCACGCTTGTATGAGAATGAGAGAGAGAGAGAGAGAGAGAGAGAGAGAGAGGCTCACCATGCTGATAATAAACTACTCATACAAGCGACAAAGGGTGATCCAGCATGGATCTAACGTGCCTCAAGGGATAGACCCAGGTACACAATTGCTACTACTACTGCTGCTATTGCCACCTACTTGTGCACCAGAGGCCACTGACACAGCCTCGACATGGGCTAGGACCCCATGACCCCAACATTGATCCACCTCCTTGCATGAAGAAAGAACTGGAGACAAAGAGAGAGAGAGAGAGAGAGAGAGAGAGAGAGAGAGAGATGTGGTAAGCTTTCACTCCGAGACACTACCTACCCCTCGAATGCGCATCACAACTGCAAACAATGTTTTCTTTCTCTTCCACTCAAGGGGCATTGTCGCACAATCCTACCCCCCTTGACAAGCCCCACAATTTTGAGCGGCATGAGTATACATTTGCACATGCTCAAATACGAGAGAAAAAACTTTTGGGTTATGGCTAGTCTCGTAAGCCTGTAGAAATCTATGATGCCAATATCAAGCAGAGGAAGGTCACAAAAGGGTTGTGATTGTTTGATTGCTAGATCTTGTCAATCTATGATACCAAATATTGAGCACGGTGAAAAGAGAATCTACACATGATGCAACTTTACCAACACAATGGAGTGTGAACTAGCAAATTCTCCTTCCACACTAGCAAAGAGAGGCACTTGTATTATTGCCAGTGAAGTGTGAGCTAGCTATTCCATATAAAAATTGGAAATACCGGAAAAACAGACTTATCGTAAGCTATCTTATGTAAGAATCACATTTGAAATCTAATCCCTTGGCAATTCTACCGGCATAGATGTATACACGAGGATTGGTGATATAGGAAGCTTGCCCATCTGTTCCCAACTCCAAGGGTCTCGAAAAAGTCCTTGTGGCTCTATAATTGCGAGATGAGTGCAAGTCGTGGCATCTTTTGGCCTACGTAAGGCCATCTTATTTAGTGCTTAAGAGGGGGCGGTAATGTGGGGGCCACACACACTTTCCCATCATCTTATGTAGGCCACTATGACTATTCACCTTGCTTTTATGCTTGTTCTAAACGTTTGAGTGGCTTTGGCACATCATGTGTAGGATGGATCCTAATGTGACACGACTGTCATGTCAGTTTGTGTAAACAGATATATTCTTTATCAATTTTTTGGCAGAAAGCATAGATAGTCGAGACTTTGGTATGCCTCTAGAGCCTATGGCTTCAGGATCGTTATGGATGAGCCAGAACTGATTCTAGCAAGGCCACGCAGCTGCATTTAAAAGAATTGTAGCTTCTAACCCGCTCTTCTCCAGTTCACAATGTTAAATGCAACTACTTATGGTCCAACATTGCATCTGAGAAAGAAAAGAGTACCTGAATATACTTGAAGTGGCCATCTTCTCGCAAATGGTTGATGCGATTCCTAAAACATAAAAGAATTTCTTCCACATTGCGCAGAGATAGACTGGTAAACTTCACATCATGAAGAGGGGTCTCTATGACAACCTCATGGGAGCCCGTACCAGGACTGCGGCAGCCGCGGAAAGGGCTCATGTCTTGCTCGTCTCTTTCCGTCGGTTCATCATACGAAGCCAAGCTCTCCATTGAAACTGCAGGGTAGATGTTCTTGACAACACGAACACGCCAATCAGGGGCGCCCACCTTCGAGCCCTCGCGGAAGGCGAAGAGCTCGGCCCCTGTCTCAAGCTCATGACCCTGGCAGAAGGCGCAGGGTCCTCTTTTTGCTTGTGCTGACGGGCGGTCTTCTTTGAAATCAGAGGGTCTCATACCCCTAGCTTCGGACAATACTACCCATTTGCCCAGCACAGGGTCCTTGCGAAGCTCTGGCATTGGGTCCGTGCTCGTAGCAGTTGCCAAATAGCTGCTAATAATAGCACCAAAATCTTGGGTTTGTTTTTTTAATTATACAAACTCTTCTTTCACCCTCCAAAGCATTACACAAACTCTTCTTTTACCCTCCAAGCTTGGGTGGGAAACTGAGTCTCGAGTCTTCAGTCTTGAATTTCACTACTAAGAACAAAAGAAGTAGCACGTTTATAAAGGTTGCCTACAAAACATGGAGAAGAAGAATTCACCATACTTAGTTCGGCAAAATCTCTCTCTCTCTCTCTCTCTCTCTCTCTCTCCTTCCTTCCTTTTGCCTTTGGGCTGGAGCTCCTTAGCTCTGTGTTGTTTTCACCATATCCAAAGGGTGGGCCTGTCTTTGAATGCCTTCACCATGAAGGCATGTGGCCTTACACAAGAAGGTGGCATGGGTGAGAGAATTCACGAGGAGATGGCTAGTTAGGGGCTACTTGAGAAAGATGTCATGCTTGGAAGTGTTGGTTTTGCGGGTGTGTGTTGTGTCGAGAGTGGGGGTGGGGGGGGGGGGGGGGGGGGGGGGGGGGTGGATGATGCAGAGAATAGGGAATCTAGAAGGTGGAAATCGTCTTTAGAGATACCTTACACGAGGGACTACCTAGACGAGTTATCTCGTGGAGTTAATAGCAGCTACCCAATTGTGTATGATTGTGCAGTCAGTCATAATTCAATGCATGCACCTATAAATAGGACCCATTAGTCCCATTTTGAGGATTGGAACTCTTGAATCTCGTATGCACTTTTTAGAGCTTACGAGCACCGATTGTACTTCTGAACCACATTTTGAATTTAAATCTACATTTCTAATTGTTTCATTTCATGTCATGTGAAGTCTTTCATTTCAGTTCAGTGTTTGTCTGTGAATTCCCAATCCAGTATTCTGAAGTCTGGCTATGTTCATCTTATTTGAACTGATATTGGGCATCTAGCTCTAAATTTCTAACTCTCAAATAGTTGTCAAGTAACCAACTCATTCCATTTTGGCAATCAAAGTGGTGAGCTAAATCTCTTAGTAGGAACCAGTCTCCTACTTAGAATTTAGAGTCAATCAGCTAGTCACAATGCCTTCATGTCGTTTAATGAGAGAAAGGAGAGCTACTATAGTGTTTGTTGAGAATCAAGATCATATCAACACAATAGTTGAGGGCTATGATGAGGAGCAACAACACACTCAAGGTGAAGAAACTAATGCCAATTTAGGTTGAAGAGGGGCCGAACATCGAGCCTTTGAACACTCGGCACATTCACAAAGACAAAAGTCTGAGAGAGTTGAAAGATGCTCTCATTCACATGGATCTCGGCATTCATATGGGAAAGGCAAAGCAAAAGTTTATACTAATGTCAGACTTCAATGATGCCAGTAAGCTAGTAAACGAGCAGAATCACACACAAAATCCGATCAAGGGAAGGAGCCTGACACAGTTACAGAGAATAATGACGACTACAATGAGAAATGGGAAGCATGCATGGACCATCATGATAAATACAGACATCGGGAGCGAAAATTAGATCACAATGATAAATATATACGTTGGGAAAAGAAATTAGATCATCATTGATCCAGACATAGTGAGTAGCCCAGTGATCTGAAAATTGCTAAGGCAGTCAAAGAGACGATCCAAATATCCATATACAAGCCATTGAGCAATATGTTGATTTGAAGATGACTAGGCAAAGTATTTTCCACAAACCATGAAGGATGCAGAAAGGAAATGGTACTACCATTACCAAGCCTACAAGCTTAGAACTTATAGTAAATTGAAGAAGGCTTTCTTGTTAGAGTACAATGAGAACCACAAGAATGAGAATATCCTCTGCGAACTGGAAAAAATCATGCAGGGCATAGTATCTGATAGGAGTTATCCTAGGGCGATCACTTTTAAAAATGCATATCATATCACATGAGTTAATTATCCAAACTGTATGCTTTTAGATATACATTAGAGAGGGGTGGGGTTTTTTTTAATTAGCCCGTAGTACAAATATAATATGTATATAGAGGTATTTTTAATAACCTCTTGAACGCACGCAATATGGGGAGGTTGTGATAAGTGATCAGCCCGAGGGAGTTACGTGGAGAAAATCAAGGAACTAACCATGCAGCGAAGTGAACCGCCATGAGCAAAACCCATGCATGCATGGTTCTTGAGTGGGTTCAAAAGAACAAAATTAAGAGAATGGGAGGTACAAGCACCAACCTAAAAGTTTAATTATTTGGTGCAAAGAGCTTCGAAAGTCGAGCAACAAGCTAAGAAAGAAAAGGGCCGAAAAGAAAAGAGAGTTCCACTTCCAGTGAGTCATCTACTGAAGGATCGACAACCAGCTCCAGCTCTTCGAATAGTGATTCAGAAGACACATCCAAGAGTAGGAAGAAAGGAGCCTGAACTAAGAAGATTGAGGCATTGTCCAAGCACATATTTGAGATCTCTAAGACCAGACCTTCAACATCGAAAGTAGACTCCTGGTGTACAAAATGTAAATCAAAAGAACATCAGTTTAATGAATGTTGCCAGTGCACTTATTGCAAAACTTTTGGGTGCCTATGAAAAAGTTGTAAAATCATAAGGCATCATTTCAAGGAAGAAAAGGATGTTTCCATGATAGTTTTGACAAACCCGAAACCAATCAAACAAGAGAGGCTACCTAAGAACATTGACAACGGAGCTAGTACAAGAGGACGCTATCTGAATTTTTCTTGTAGAGGTAGAGGTACAGCTGACTTGACCAACGTAATTTCAATCGCTACATTTGTGGAAAGTACGGATAGTTTGTAGCACAATCTCTAGAAAATCTGAAAGCTGAAGTAGTCAAGGGGAAGGTAACAGAGCCAATTGTAGTGCACATGATCACTAGGAGAGTGGCATTGTCATCAACAATTACCAGATGAGAGAACAAGTCAAATGAAGCAAAGTGAAGAGGCTCATAAGTGAGAGAAACAAAGGGTTGTCTATAAGGCTAAGCGAAAGGCCAAGGAAGTGGATGATGACAGAAATAGAGGGCGTTGGCAACTCAGATCACTTAGGATCTACAGCGGAGGAAGCCAGAAAGGCCATAATTCTTAGAGGCCAAGACCATTCAAAAGTTTTTGTCGACAGCTTCATAATCTCTGGAAGTGGAGATTTCAGCTTTTGAATCTGACAAAAAGAGTGTTGAAGTAGAAACTCAGAAACTAGCAAAAGGATTTGAGGAGCATCCTGAGAAAGAGTTATGACAAGGAGACGACAAGTCAAGGTGGACTTGGCCGAAACTGATAAAAAGGATCTGGAGACAAAAAATGTTCAGCCGCAACAATCCAAATCTCCACAAAAGGATCCATCAACTAAGAGACACACAAGGCTAATAGAGGCATGGCACTGTGACAATAGTTTTCCAAAGGGAAGGTCGTCTAGTTCATATTGTATTTCTAGAAACGAACAAGAGGAGATATATGTCAAAAGTGTGTGAAAGAATCTAGAAGCCAACTATTGACCTCGATGATATCATAAGGACATTACCTAAAATGGTCAATTTCATCAGAAGGTAGAGGAAGAGAGAGTTGGACGCAATGGTCGTTGACTTATCTAAAATTAAGGATGATGAAGTATCAGTCTTTAGATTGACTAGAAGGTCATAAAGTAGTGAGAACCACTATCAGGTGTCATTTTGGATGGGGTTGCTGGGCTAAATGCTTTTGGTGAGCACTATTGGGGTAAAGGCGGTGTGCCTCTTACGCAATCGGACACGCTAGAGACGTCCGACTATCCATTACTTGTACACACCTTATTGTTTACTAGTTAGAATAATAAGGACTCTCTCTCTCTCTCTCTCTCTCTCTCTCTCTCTCGCACACACACACACACGCACGCACACGCACATAGTGTCATAAAATCTAATATCTACCTATTCCAAAATGACTTTCTCATATTGAACTGATCATTTAATATGGGGGAGATTAATGGTAACAAGAGGTAGAATATAGACATGTGCATATAATGGAGCTTAGAGGATCTTAGGGTTAGCTTCATTAAAGACCTCCAAAGGTTAGTGTTAAAATTCCTTAGACATAGAACCTTAAGCAAGATGGGGTTGACCTTGAGGTGAGAACCCTACCCAAGCTTGAGGTGCTTGTCGTGCTTGTTGACTAATGTGCTTAATGTGTTTATGGGAACCTTGCCTGAGCTTGAAGTGCTTGTCATGCTTAAATGACTAAGGTGCTTCAAGTGTTCAATTCAAACTTGATCTCTCAAGAGGCATAAAAGATTGTCATGCTTAAATGATTAAGGTGATTGAAGTGTTCAATTCAAACATGATCTCTTAGAAGCATAAAAGACACATGTCAAGATCCTTCCCATTTGCATCATGATGTGCTTGAATCCTATTGGATAAGTTTTAAAGGGGTCCAATGAGAATTTAGATGCATTTAAATAAATAATCAAGCTCTTTCTCTCAAAGAGAGAAAAGAGGACACTTGTCCAAATGATATAATTAAATAATACAAGAGAGAGAGAGAGAGGTCGACCAAGCATGAGAGGGGGGACTGATTTGTGCATCCTTATTTTCATTCTCTCTCACACACACACATACACTTTGATGGTGTGAAGCAAATAACTCCATCTCCTTCTTCAAGCTTGAGAAGCTGAGAGCCGACACCAACAACTCTTGGCTATGGAGTGCAAATCCAACCAAGATCCAAACTTCAATGGCATGCTCACCACCTTTGAAGGTGTTTGAGGTCTTGGAACTGAGGCCGGGGACAAGTTAATGCTTTCATTAATTTGATTAAGGGCATAATTTTGATGCATGAAGCTTTCCATCTTCATTGCATCGATTAGGTCTTAAGGAGCTCGTATTGTACCAAGTCTCTCATCATGGGAGAATCTATAATACAAAAGCTTTTTGGAGGGGGGACCCCTGGCTTCAAGTAAATCCGGTCCTCAATTGTTGTCAACTTCTCTAATTCTCTCTCTTGCAAAGTGTCATAATAACTAATATCTAATTGTCCTAAATGATTTTCTCATGTTAAACTGATCATTTAATATGGGGAAGTATCACGGGAGAAAAAGCTAGATTATTGGTAAGGCTAGCAGATTGGTCACAGTAGGGATCCAAAGGAGAGAAAATAGGGATCCAAAGGGGGGCCATCTGCAAAAGGCCAATGTGCAACAATGAGCCCAAAGACCTTAGGGTTCAACCCATTAAGACTTCCAAAATGCTAAGGTTTCAAAATTCAAAGGTAAGTCCAAATGCTCAAGCTTAGTGGAATTGGATACTTATGTGATGACCAAAAAGTCTTCAAGTGATCCTAGATAGGAGGGGGCGAGCCCTAAAGGTAGGGGAAGAGAGAGAAAAGGTGAGAGAACACACACAGACACACACACTCCAAAGCTTCCCTTTACACAAAGGGCATAATGGACACATGTCAGCTCCCTAGCCCAATTGCCCACAAGGTGCACTCAAATACTATTATGTGTCCATAGAGGTGGACCAATGAGAATTAGGCTTCATTTAAAAACACTTAATAAAAGAACCATAAGAATTAAGCTCTCTAGAAGACTATTGGCCAGTCTCCCAAGGGGTCCAATGAGCACTCAACAGCCCAATGGCTTGCCTGATTCCTATTGGCCAGAAGACAAAGGGGTCCAATGAGAGTTTGATTGCATTATTTAATTACCTAAAGCTCTCACAAAAGGGTAAAGGGGGACACATGTCACAAGGCTATCACTTATGTTTGTCAATTATGATTGGCTAAGCTTTACAGGGTCCAATGGGGTGCCAGCATGAGTAAATTGCAAGAGGGGTCAACCAAGAGAGAGAGGGGGACTGATTTTGTCAAGGCACTATCACACACACTCTCACACAATCTCATGGGGGAAGCAAATAAGACTCTCTCTCCTTCTCAAGCTTTAATGGAAAGCTCATCACCTACTCCAAGCTTGTGAGAAGGGAGGCCTGTACCAACAACTCTTGGCTTTGTCATGTAGATCCAACCAAGAGCCAAGCTTCAATGCATGCTCATCTCCTCTACCATGCTAATTACTAAGCTATGCTAAGCTATTATGAGCGATTATGAGAGGAGATAAACTTCTTTCTTGTAAGACTACTCCTTCTTCCTCTCAATCTACTCTCATACACTGCTAGCTCTCACCATCTTCGAAGGTGTGTGAGGTCCTGGGTCTTGAGACTGTGAGGGAATTGATGTTGTGTTTTAAAGTGTTTGCTTAGTGCTTGAAGCTTCCATCTTCATTGCACTGGCTAGTAATTGAAGGAACACCAAGAATTGTATTGTAAAATGTCTCCCTTGATTGGGAAAACCTATAATACAAAGCCTTTTGGAGGGGGGACCGGCTCCATATAAATCCAGTCCTCAACTGGTGTCAACAGCTTAATTTCTCTCTCTTTTGAAGTATTGTTCATGCCTATCTAACTAGGTTATATACTTTTTGTTGCTCTCTCCATCCAAGCACTCTTGCTATGCTCATTAGGAATCTATTCTAATGAGATGCTCACTATGTCTATGCTACTTTTCGCTACACACCAGTTACTAAGCCATTAAATGTTACATTGGTATTAGAGCACAAGGTTTCTCTTTTCTTGCTCAAGAAGGGAGGCCCTCAAGTTAGCTATAAATGGTTGGTATTACTAATTGCAATTGAGTAAGTAGAATAGGGATTTTTCAGCCTTGCAGTGCACCTGCCTTCGTGCAGATAACGGGGCATCACCATCGAGAGCTATGGTCTTAATAGTGGAGTCCTACGGGGCTTGCCTACGGCTTAACCACTATTGAGCTATTAGAAGCTTGACAGGAGCCGGTACTGTTTTGGTGTTGAAAGACCCTCTCTTTTATTCCTTGCAATTAATGATATTTGAGCCATGGGTACAGGAGCTTGAGTGCTTTACTAAAGGGGTAAAGAGGAGTAGCAACTAGGTCTTGAAGTGTCAAAGTACACCTAAAAAGGTTTACACCTAAAAGTTGTTAGAATGACTGACAATAGTAAAGAAAGTGAAATTAATGTTGATAGCTTTGATTCTGCTAATGAGTAGGCTACTAATGATGCCCCTATGCTTGTTAACTACCTTGTTTCTAGGCTTCAACAAGCCATGGGCAATCTATCCCTCCAAAGTGAAGTGCAACGGCAGCTTCGTGCTCATGCGATTCTCCAAGCCCCCCACCACAAAGAGAGAGTACCTAGGAAGCCTCCTTGTGAGACTTCCAAAAGAGGCCTCTCTCCGATTTGGGAAGAAGAAGAGGATCCATATGAAGGGCTCAAAAATTTACTTCTTGATGATGCATCTCCTTCCCAAAGGAGAACTCAAGATCCCCCACCAAAATAACGAGAAAGAAGTGAGTCTCCTGCCACCTCGACGGAGATGGCTCCACGAAGACGGCGGGAAAAACGCTCTCCACCACCTCCTAAATGGAGAAGACCATCTCACACTTCTCCACACCATAATTCTAAGAGGGATGACAGAAAACAAGAGAAGAAAAAGGCGAGAAACAGGTCACCCTCTTCTCCATCTTCTTCATCTTCTTTCTCTTATGAAGAAAGTGATGGTGCATACAAGGAAGACCAAGGCAAGAAAAAGGCGAGATAGAGGTCACCCTCTTCTCCATCCTCCTCAAATTCTTCCTCCTCTGAAAAAAACAACGGTGCAACTTTTGAACCACCAAAAAGAAGAGGCCATAGGAAATCCTATGCCGCGTGGAAGAGATCGTCCAAGCTCAAGAAGTTCAAAGAGGGAGGAAAGACCATCTCTTTCCTTACCTACGATGGCACCTTTGGTGCTATGGACAAAGTCTTTGCTTCCATCCATCAATTTTATGCGGCGTTTGGAGATGAGGGCTTCACAGAGTCCTCTAAGCTACACCATGTAGCTATGCACTTTCAAAAGTTTGCCAGGCAATGGTGGTCTAGCCTACGGGCAAACAATGAAGCCCCACAAACATGGAAAGCTTTAAGAGCTTCCATCATGAAGTAGTTTTTGGCTATTGATGCCAAAGACAAAGTACTCACCGAATGGCGAATCTTGAAGCTCTCTCCCGACGAATCCATTCACAAATATGTAGACAAGTTTTGGGACTTACATCTCAAAGCCACTGTCTTCAAAAAGATGGATTTTGGAGAGCAAAAACAACAATTTTATGCGGGCTTAAATGAAGAAATGGTGGAGTATGTCAACTCCCAAAGGCCACGCACCATATCTACGGTCATACACCATACCATGGTGGCTTCACGAATCAATTTCCAAACAAGGGCTAAGAGAAATCCTAAGCCCATGAAAAACAAGGGTTCTAATGAGCCTAAGGGGAAGGACAATGTCTAAAAGTCTCCTAAGGGCAATTCCAATAACAACAAAGCTAAGGAGAAGGGAGTTTACAAAGGCAAAAACAAACTCTCTCCTGAAGAGCTTGAGTGTGATCGCAAAGATAACCGTTGTTTCAAATACGGCGGGCAAGGGCATGCATACCGTGCTTGGCCCCAAAAGAACGCCCCCCATGAGCCTCCTAGAGCTACCTTGGTTGAAATCCAAGAAGAGGAAGCTCACCACAAAGGATCTCCTCTATGCCATGCTTGGGGAAAGTTAAGAGAACATGATGCTTTTATTCTCTTTGACCCTGGTTCTACTCACAATTTCATATCCACAGAGTTGGCCACCAAGCTAGGCATCCAAGCCTATGAGATGGGAGATGTCCTACCCGCCGCCGATGGTGCTTTCAAGGGGAAAGAAGCTTGAGTTAATCCCTTAATCAATAAATTGAGGCTCCGTGTCTAAAGCTATGTGGACAAAGAGGACTTCTTTATCTCTCCTCTCAAGCACGAGGATGTAATCCTAGGGGCACCATGGTTTGATCGCATGACCGCCAATGTTAAATTCCTTGAAAGGAGAATCTACTTTACGTTCATGGAAAAAGATATGTACATAGATGCTAAGGAGTTGGGTAACACCATACCCATTGTACATACGCAAGCTTTCAATAAGTCAATAAAGAGCTCTATTTTTATGTACATGATTTTTGTTAAAGATTCTCAAAATGAACCTAATGCTTTAGCAAAAGAAAATATAAACAATGACAAGGAATTAGAGTTATCCAATTTTCTCAACGGTTTCAAGATGTTTTTATTGACGACATCCCTTGTGAACTACCTCCTAAAGAGGCAATGATGACCATGCAATTGAACTTCTTCCAGGAAGTTTACCGCCTAATAAACCTCCTTATAGATTTTCTCAAGCTCAACAAGAGGAGATTATGCGGCAAGTGCATGAGTTAGTTGAGAAGGGCATTGTTGGACCTAGCTCATCTCCATTTTTTTCACCCCTGCTATTAGTGCAAAAGAAAGACGACACATATCGTATGTGTGTCGACTATAGAGCACTAAATAGGATCACTATCAAAAGTAGGTTTTTCGTTCCACGGGTAGAAGACCTATTTGATAAGCTACAAGGGACCTGCTTTCTTAGAATTGACTTAAAAAGTGGCTACCATCAAATAAGGATAGTTGATCAAGACATTGTAAAGACCGCATTTTGCACTATGTTGGTCTTTACGAATATATAGTCATGCCTTTTGGCTTTACCAATGCACCAGCTGTTAGGAAATATGACGTAGCTAAGTAGATAATTGAGTAGATTACTTAATGGAGAGAGATAATTTTCACACACAAGAGATTATAGAGTAGAGAGAGAGAGAGTTACACACAATATACGTGGTTCACCCAATGTGGGCTACGTCCACGGGAAAGCAGCCACTCATTAAGTGGCCTAGTTTAGCCTAAGGTCCTGTGTCAGGACAAGGGTCCTGTACCCTAAGAACTAGGTTAGTCACGGACTACGGCCAAGGGTCGGGCTAGGCAGTGTGGACAAGGGATCCGTCTAGGGCAAGGGGCTAGGAGCCCGCCTATATAAAGGGAGGTTGGGAGGAGGATCCTAGAGTCTAGTTCCCTAGTTCTTACATTGGTATCAGAGCTTAGGAGTCTCTCTTCCACTCTCTCTCTAGGCGTGGTCTCTTTAGGTCCCTAAAAGCAAGGACTTTTGGTGAGAACCGTGGCTTTTTTGAGGCTTTTCCAAAAGTAGCAGTTTTCCTTGCCAATTCGGGCAAGCTTTCCTGGTTTGGACGCGAAGCTATGGTGCACGAAAGCTGGCGCCCTGGGGAAAGGGGGGAGGTTCCATAACCTCGCGGCCATTGGCCACTTGGGCAAGCCGCCATAGCTTCTTCTCTCTCTTTCGTCAAGTCTGCACGCTGTCTGCGCCTTTTTCTTCAACAAGGTGAGTTAATTTCACATAGGCATGGCCACTTGAAACTCATTTTGAGCCTTGGCCACTATTAGCGGCCCTTCCCACAAGCAAATTGGCGACTCAAGGTAGTCAAGCAATCCAGAGCAAGCTACAACCGTCGAGGAAAGTCCCTCAACTTTCACGGCTTAAGATTTTACTGGGATACTGTAGAAAATTCAGAACCTGCGTGCTCTGGTGGAAGGCAAACAACCACAAATTCCAACAAATTTGCCGTTTGCATACGATGCAAATCCAATTATCCGCCACTATGAATTGATCGATCTTTTTGAGTGCATCCTCGGCTGCAAAGCCAATTGCTGATTTCGCGGTTGCTTGGGATTTACAATCCGACTTCAAATTTGGCGTTCGATTCAGTTGAAGACATAATTACCCAGTTAATTATCGCAACCTGCTATGAGCTCATTCTAAATCAAGGTTTCAAAACGTTTGCAAGACCGTTCATCATGTCTACATTAGACGACTTGCAATTTGCTGGACTGCAAACAATGCGAACAAGTTTATTGGGAAGCTCGACTTTCTCAATATTTTCAATGTCATCGGCAATTTGAACTTCCTCGGTAATTTCACCTCTTTGCCAATTCTACCGGGATTTGAAATTCACCTTCTTTACCACCGCCGGCGAAGTAGCACGGCTCACTATCGACATTTGTGTTCGATACAGCTACGAGCTTTTTTGCACTCTAAGGTACCGTTTTCTATTTGTTCGCACAACACATATTCGCCATGAGTGCGGAAATTGATGATCAACACATGTTTGACTTTGAATACCTGGAATTGGCTCCACCTGTGGAGGTCATGGGGCCGGATACTCTCACGGAGAGTACCATATTGGCAACAGGGATGGATGGTGCAAACCTAGGTGATCTATCTCTGTCTCCTCATTTATCAACCCCTCCTCCTTAGAGTGTGTTGGATATTCTAGAGGATGACAGTCAATTGCCAGATGCCAGGGAGTTTGTCACTCAACAGGACTGGCAAACTTTTGATGCCCGATTTCGCAAGCTAGCGGTAAGAGTCCAAATATTGGTAACGCAAGTAGAAAATCTTACACAACTAATTTACAAAATGCTACAAGAATCAGCTCCCCGCTTGCTAGCAACCCAAGGGGTTGTCAATTTACCAGTTATGACCAAAGAGGTCCAACATGTCCAAAATAATTCAGTTGTCACAACAAATCGGGGCACGACCAACGTGGTCAGGAAGCGCCTATCACCATCCGACTTTCAACGTGCAAAAAGTCAAAAATTATGCTTTATTTGCTTAGGAACACATAAAAAAAAGCAGTGCCCACATGTCGGACAACTTAAGCATGATGCATGAGTTTGTGATTTGACATGAACTCTAGTTTTGGTGCATGGCACAAGAGTTATATGGCTTTTGAACATGTTATGCTTAGTCATTTTCTCATACTTCAATATGGATTTTCAGCGTATTGTACGTTTTTTTTTGAATTGGGTACTGTTACGCCCCAATTGTTTTTTCTGCCATAGTCATTTTTGGTACGATCAGTCACATCATCACGGATTATACGATCTGCCGAAAACGTTTTGAGATGCATGCAAGATCACTGAATTAGGGTGTATATGATACACGTGTCCTACAACTTTAAGTTTCGCATTTACTTTGGACAGTATTATGAAAAGCCAAATGCTTGGCCCATTTCACATGACACAAGGCTTTTAATTTGTACTCCGATTACCTCGGCGACAAGAGCGGTTGGCAACCAAGTTTGGGGCACCAACATTATTCAGGATATCATCTCATCGAATCCATACCAGTCTAACCGGTGCAAGGCACTTAGGGTGTTGACGTTCACGGTTGTCACGGTAGCCACGGGCTTCCGTTTTTGTATGCAAGGCATGCTACCCAGATGGTATAAAGTACGCTCTCACAAATCACTCTGTCAAGGACACTGTTAATTATGCATTGTTTCCCATAATTTTCGGTTGCTATCAATGCACACAAAACAACCTAAAACTTCTACTAGATTCACAACCCATACACGGTAGATGGTCAAGATGTGACTTGTGTTCCCTCTCGCGATGCGAACACTATACAGTCAGCTGGTTGGATGCTTATAGGATAAGCTGGCAGTTAGGCATAAGATGTCTAAGAGCACACATTATGGGCACACACACACTAGCATTGTAAGGAAAGTTCCTCAGTCGAGCATGCTCTTCCGTTCGTTCTTCATCTCTTTCTCTAATGAACAAAATGAAAATTTTCTACGAAGTTTGTTTCATGTTTCACTACTGAGTTCTCCTGAGCCAAGATGCTCTACAAATTCTCAGCTACAAATTGGGCAAGGTGCCATTCACATTTATTTTCATCGGTTTACCGATTGCACACTCATTGCCATAAGGGCTATGAACCACGCACGCTGGCTAAGAGCCATTGCTAAATCTAGGATAATATCCACTTGTTGGTATTCCTTGGATGATTGTTCTCAAGATCGAACAGCCCTACCCAGTGGAGTACACATTGACGTTAATTGACAAGCAAGCCTCTTGTCATTACAGATGTCATTATGGATGTTTAGGGTGTCATTTTTGCACTACATGTTTTTAGTGCAAACGCTCATGTGAGTTTTTTGACAATCTTAACCTCACACCGGCTGATCTCTACCACGGAGTATAGACACAACAATCAGGGGTGACAACATGGTTTTAAGGGATCGGTAGTTCACTCGTGTGGGTCTCCTGCTCTCTCTATAACACTACGAAGTGTCTACAGACATACAGTTTTGGGGTAAAACCCAACGAATGATTGCTACATCACCCCATAGGCATTAAGGATCACACTTTGATCTGCATTGAGGATCACTGTTGATCTCTCCCAGTTCTACTTTCAATGAAAGTATTCCGCAATCTACCACGCGGTAGGAGACGAACACACTTTTTAAGTTGATTCCACTCAATTTGTACACGGTTAACCATGTTAGTTACCGTTTTCTCCTAGTTGAGCAGTTTCTACAAAGAAGTCTTATCAAGGGATTTGACTACTTAGATTCTAATTCAAGGGCTTCGGTTGTAAAGGCAACAACCAGGGTTCCTAGTGAAATACTGCTTGTTTTTTAGGTAGGGGATGTGCTCCTTTCCATTTGCATACAGGTAAGTGTACATTATGTTATTGCATTTTGCATACATGTAAGTGTACAATATGTTATTGCATTTGCATACATGTAAGTGTACTGACTTGGTGTCAATTGCATGTTTAGTATGCTTTGCTTGGTGTTTCAAGACGTCTAAGTACGCTTGAATATTACAGACCCATGCCAAGGGTATGTCGGCACAAAGTATTTTGGGCCAAGGGTCCAATCTGTCTTTCTGCCTTATGCAGTTACAGTCCTACTTGTAGGGTTCAATTTGGCACATGTTGTCACATGGGATACAACATGGTCTAGGAACTCAAGGAGTTTGGTTTAGCCAGTGGAGCAAGACTAATGAGGGTCCCTCTCATACTCCCGTCGTAGAGTGTTTGCAATTACCTCCACACACAAGTACGTCTTGTACTTGAAGGATGTTCCTTTTCACACATCCTTATATGAGACATATTCCACATGTGGAGAATATGAGTCTCTGGACTGACACTGGCGCCATTATTTCAATTATGTGTCACGACAAAGTCCCTAAGTGCTGGTCACATATGTTCTAGGCCATTTTTAGCACGACGTATCAGGAGCAATTTCGTGGCTAGAAATTGTCGGATACTTAGAATGACTTGTTAAGGTACAAGTACTGCTAAACAACATTACAGATGGTTGTTTATACATATAGCAAGGCTATAAGTTGTTAATGAAAAAGTTTCATTGTCTGTACCTAGAAGTGATCTTCTATTGTGATTCAGACATTTCAACAAGGCTTGCAAAAGATTGCAACTAAAAGTATTTAGTTTCTTTTCGGAACTATTTACATTCCTTTTAATGTGTGCTAGGCGCATCACATTTGCCATAAGTATTGGCAAGGACCATTATGGATATACAGGTTCGGGTTAGTTTTTGCTAAACGCATGCACACTAGGTGTTATGGGTCCTAGTGTTTAGCAAAGGCTGATTTGGAACGGCATGCATATTCCTGAGGTTGTTGCTTATGAAGCATTTTGCACTCTATGTGAATTATCTCTATGAGATAACTTTTGGGTCTCCTAATCACCAATAGAGGTCATGGCTCGGTTTGGGCGTTTGTAGATTTTTTCAAGTTAACCATGATGGTTATACACTACTGTGATTCCCCATTTACCAATCATCTGGGATGACTGTCTGTAAACCGTAAGGAAAACACACCTCAGTACTGTCGGTTACCCAAGGGGATAGGCAGATTACAAAGAGTAATATTGCGCTAAAGGATCTGCTAAGAGTACGTTAAAACAACGCATTTCTGAATAAATGATTTTCTTCCTATTCTAGAATTTGCTTAAGTACAATTTTTCGACTTTGAACACCTCTTGTGGTGGGGAGTTGGAAATCTGGCTCTCAACTTGCGGGACAGTTTCCTTGAATTATTCCAGTACCTTCAGAAGATCTGAACACTGGTTATGCCGTTCGACAACTCTTCGTTATGGTTTCTTCTTTACAGTACTCAAGTGAGTTATAAATGGAGTTACAAATTAGACCCAAGTGACTCTTAGTTGTGGCTACTCCTTTACAGTACTCACGTGAGTTATAACTGGAGTTACCATTTCGACCCAAGAGGTTGCAAATGGACACAATGTTGAAAATCAAGATGTTGCTCTTGGTTTCATTGAACCTCCTCACTGCACCAATTATCGGTCGTACAGGCAACTGGCTCACTTATGGGACGTCAATAAAGAAAACATCAGTATTCTTAAGAAGATAGTACTACTTCTGTTTTCGAGGACGAAAACTCTTCCTTAAGGGGGAAGTAATGTCAGGACAAGGGTCCTGTAACCTAAGAACTAGGTTAGTCACGGACTACGGCCAAGGGTCGGGCTAGGCAGTGTGGACAGGGGATCCATCTAGGGCAAGGGGCTAGGAGCCCGCCTATAGGATCCTAGAGTCTAGTTCCCTAGTTCTTACATCCTGATACCTACTTAAAGCCAACTAATAGACCAAACTCAAAGAGAAGAACAAGGTACTAGAAGTTTGAAAAAATTATAGCATCTAAATTGGCAATGTCACAACTTCATAAATTTTATGCATTGTTAGAAACTCAAATGACAAGATACAAACATGTAACTATGGAAAGCATAGATAAAAGGAAGTATTACAGATGATATAATAGAGAACATCCGTTGTAGCATGTAAACATCCATTTTCGTTGTCCTTTGAAGGTATCTTTATGTAGTCACAAACTGCACAATAGTCACCACCAAACATCCACCTTCTAGAGCACATCAGTGGGAAGAGGTACCAACCCTTATTGAACACAAACAACATAAGGAACCCTAACCTAATTATTTACACTCCCCCTAAAGAGTCAAGGGAATAGGATATTGTAGAGATTGGGGGGAAACCCTAAAGCTAAACCCCTATCCTCGTCGTTGAGAAAAACAAAGTCATCATCGGTCAGACCATATGTGCCATCCGTGTAATCATGTAAATCATCTTCATCATTAGAGGCATAAATGTTTACTAAGAAAGTCACTAGATGCCTATAGTCATCTTGGTCAAGAGGGTAGTCTTGTGCAACGGGAGAGACGCTCTCTACTAAGTATGGATTAGTCGTGCTCAAGAGACGTATCAGTCATTCTAACTCCTCAAAATTCCTCTCATATGCTAGCATACCTACCAAATCCCATTCACAAGCAAGCACCGGAAAGACCATGTGATACACTTGTGAAAAATAAGGAGGGTACCTCTCACCCAAGGCAGGAGTGGATGACTCTAACGTACTAGCCATATCTGTACACACATATAGATGATGATTGGAGTGCAAATATTATAAGGGTCATGTCCTTGTGCATAGTGTGTTTTTATGATTTTGTGCTATGTATAGAACTCGTACATGCCCAGATTTTTGTTTGGTGGCTCTTGTTCTTTTACTTTTTTATTTTTGTCTTGTGAGTATAAGGCTTTATATATGCATTCCCTAAGATTGGGAGATTGAGAGGTCAGGGAGGAAGGTTGAGAGGGAAGCAAGTGAATGATGGATGTCAGCAAATACTCCCCCCTTCCTTGGGTAGATCATACCTTTTGGAATGATGTCGTCACCTTTTGAAACCAATCGTTCCAAGTTGTTATGGGTGAAGACTTTGACCAATAGTTTTCGACCATCCTAGGCATTTCATCTAGTTGCAAGGGTGGTAAGGTACTCTCCTATGATTTTATTTGCAACATTGTTGTAGGTGGTGAACTTACAACGGGAGGTGCAAATTTCCTCCTTGTTTGTATGGATATGTACAATGGTAAGTGGAAGTTGTGTCGAAGGTTCTATTTTCATATGAGAACTACATGAAGAGCAAGAAGCTTCATTTGACTTCCCTGTTCCTGATCTAGGTGGAACAAATCGTTCTTTCTTCGGTACCCAGACTAGCTCTGGAGCGGTGTGTAGCATTCCCTGATTTTTTTCCTTTCCGTGATCTTCAATATGTTTTGAAGCTATAGGATTGGGCTCACATGAATCAGGTGACAGGTAAGAGCACAATTTACGTTTTGGCACACAGATTTGATCATTTCCTTTATAGTAGCCTTGGGCTTCCAATAGTTTTTTGGGAATCCAACGGAAAGTTTCTCTACATTTCTTGGGGCGAGTGGGACGTCTCTTACCAGGCTCCTATCTTTTAGCACTAGCTATGGTTGCTAAAGAAGCTTTAGGGACCCACTTGTATGTTTTCTTTGTTATATTAGGGTGGGTATGGTGTGTCTCAAGCTTTATTTCAACTACAGCATTTGAAGCTCTAGAGAGTTGGGCTATGGGGACATATGGTGCAACCTCTTGGACATGCAATGTTTTGGGTTTTATTTCCTTAAGAGGCAATATCTCAAGGACTATGGCTTGAGTGGTAGGGCAAAGAGTTGGTGTCTGTGTTGTGACACCCCTAGTCCCCAGTCAATAGTGCATTTGGTGGCTATCATCCACGTGCATCCTAAGTTTATATTACCCTCCGTAGTTCCAGCAAGCATGACCAAAAAGTCTTGAGCTATAACCCCATTGTCATAACTGACCAAAGTGTGCCAAATTCCAAAAATCGTAGTTTTTTTCTTGTTGACTGTGCACGTCTGTCGCACGTGTCAATGCAAGGGACTTGCCGATACACTGTGTGCAAGCCACAAATGGATCCAAGCACACAACTAGACTAATCTAGCAAACTCAAGAGAGCAAGGGTGTGTCACTCACCGCCCTACCCTCGCCTTCGTGGAGGATTTCTCGCCGTGAAAAAGAAGGAGCTGTTGCTGCGTCGGGCTCAACCGCTTCGCCGCCGCCGTGCCGTCATCGCAATGATCGATCACTCTCTCTCTCTCTCTCTGTCGCTCTCTAACGCATACACACACACACACACACAAGGAGATGAAGAAGAAGAAGATGGAGATAGAGCAAGAGCACTCTTCAATTGTACAAATGAAAGAATGAATGCTTTTTAGGTTTAGGTGACTTTTACATGAGCTTGCCCCATTCACACTTGGACGCCCATACTTAGCCAACTAACCCTTGAATGTCCATGTTAGAGTGAGCCTCTCATCGGCGATCACTCTTACCCTTTTCCTATTGGACCGACAAGCCCGGCCCATGACTACTAGAAGTGGATGCCATTGGTTAACACGTCCCCCTTCCTGATGTAGATTCCGTCCTTGGAATATAACAGTGCAGCATCAAGATCCACGATAGAAGTACCCGTGTCAAAAGAAAAACAACATTGTGAAAGCTTAAAGGCAACATGTAAATGTGTGCAATAAGTGAGCTGCATACATGATATTTTAGGAAATGCAAAAACAAATTCATGAATTGTAACATTGTCAACTAAAACAAGCTTAGTACCTGAATAAAATGCAATTGAATTAGGGTCTATTAGGTCGACTCTAAGAGAAGTACACAAGAGCTAGGGCTAAACTAAGTATTAGATTGACCAATGTTAATTAAAAAATATTGCCTAAAGAGTAGTTAACCTTAGGAATGCTCGTCGGGGTCTAAGAACTAATGGTCTTGTCACTTATACCACTTAAGTGTGATCCATATAAAATACAAGGAAATCTGTGCTATTTGCTTTCTCTTTTCTTTTTCTCTTTTTTTTTGTGTTTTCTTTTTTGTTGTTGTCATAGTTGCTACAAGTAGCTGGGGGACTCGAGGTCTCAAATACAAGCAGCTGGGAGACTCAAGGTCTTAAATGCCAGCTTGAGCATAAACTAGCCGGGAGACTCAAGGTCTCAAATACCAGCTTAACACATGGGCTTCCATAACACAAGTCACACTTAGGTGGAATAAACTAGAGAGATCTATATCCTCATAGCCTAAAACATTACTAAAGTTACTACAATTTACAGACTATTTAGGAATTAAAGTTAGCAATTAAGTGGCCTAGTTTAGCCTAAGGTCCTGATACCTACTTAAAGCCAACTAATAGACCAAACTCAAAGAGCAGAACAAGGTACTAGAAGTTTAAAAAAATTATAGCATTTGAATTGACAATGTCACAACTTCATAAATTTTATGCATTGTTAGAATTTAAATGACAAGATGCAAAAATGTAAATGTGGAAGCATAGATAAAAGGAAGTAGTACACCTGATATAATGGAGAACATCCATTGTAACATGTAAACATCTATTGTTGTTGTCTTTCAAAGGCATCCGTATGTAGTCACAAACTGCACAATAGTCACCACCAAACATCCACCTTCCAAAGGCACATCAATGGGAAAAGGTACCAACACTTATTGAACACAATTAAAAAACATAAGGAACCCTAACCCAATTATTTGCACTCCCCCTAGAGAGTCAAGGGAATAGAATATTGTAGAGATTGGGGAGGAACCCTAAGGCTAAACCCCTATCCTCGTCGTAAACAAAAACAAAGTCAACATCCGTTGAGACCATATGTGCCATCCGTGTAAGCATGTAAATCTTCTTTTTCATTAGAGGCACCAATGTTTACTAAGAAGGTCACTAGACGCCAATATTCATCTTGGTCAAAAGGGTAGGCTTGTGCAATGGGAGAAATGCTCTCTACTAAGTATAGATTAGTCGTGCTCAAGAGACGTATCAGCCATTCTAACTCCTCGAAATTCTTCTCACATGCTAGCGTATCTACCAAATCCCATTCACAGGCAAGCACCGGAAAGACCATGTGAAACACTTGTGAAAAGTAAAGAGGGTACCTCGCACCCAAGGTAGGAGTGGATGACTCTAACGTACTAGCCATATCTGTACACACAGATAGATGATGGTTAGAGTGCAAATATTACAAGGGTCGTGTTCTTGTGCATAATGTGTTTTTATGATTTTGTGTTATGTATAGAACTTGTAAGTTTCCACATTATTGTTTGGTGGCTCTCGCTCTTTTACTCTTTTATCTTGTTTTTGTGAGTATAAGGCTTTATATACACATTCCCTAGGATTGGAGATTGAGAGGTCAGGGAGGAAGGTTGAGAGGTAAGCAAGTGAATAATGGATGTCAGTAAACACTCCCGCTTCCTTGGGTAGATCATACTTTTTGGAAAGATGTCGTCATCTTTTGAAACCAATTGTTCCAAGTTGTTATGGGTGAAGGCTTTAACCAATATTTTTTGACCTCCCTATGCATTTCATCTAGTTGTAAGGGTGGTAAGGTACTCTCCCATGATTTTATTTGCAATGTTGTTGTAGGTGGTGAACTTACAATGGGAGGTGCAAACTCTTCCTTGTTCGTATGGTTATGTACAATGGTGGGTGGAGGTTGTGTCAAAGCTTCTATTTTTGTATAAGAACTACATGAAGAGCAAGAAGCTTCATTTGACTTTCCTGTTCTTGAGCTAGGTGGAAAAAAATATTCTTTCTTCGATACCCAAACTAGCTCTGGAGCAGGTGTGTAGCATTCCGTGATTTTTTCCTTTCCGTGATCTTCAATTTGTTTTGGAGCCACAGGATTGAACTCACATGGGCCAGGTAACAAGTACGAACACAATTTATGTTTTGGCACCCAGATTTGATCATTTCCTTCATAGTAGCCTTGGGCTTCCAATAGTTTTTTAGGAATCCAACGCAATATTTCTTTACATTTCTTGGGGCGAGTGGACGTCGCTTACCAGGCTCCTGTCTTTTAGCACTAGCTATGGTCGCGAAAGAAGCTTTAGGGACCCACTTGTATGTTGTCTTTGTTATATTGGGATGGGTCTGGTATGTCTCAAGCTTTATTTCAACTACATTAGTTGAAGCTCTAGAGAGTTGGGCTATGGGGACATATGGTTCAACCTCTTGGACATGCAATGTTTTGGGTTTTATTTTCTTAAGAGGTAATATCTCAGGGACTATGGCTTGAGTGACAAGGCTAAGAGTTGGTTTCTGCATTGTGACACCCGCTGTCCCCCAATCAATAGTGCATTTGGTGGCTATCACCCACGTGCATCCTAGGTTTATATTACCCTCCATAGTTCCAACATGCATGACCAAAAAGTCTCAAGCTACAACCCCATTGTCATAACTGATAGAAGTGTGCCAGATTCCAAAAACCGCAGTTTTTGTCTTGTTGACATCCTTGACTTGGATAATACTTTCAGATAGCAGATTATATTTAGCACCCGTGTCCAATAAGGCATTATATAACACTTTTCCATAGGCATTGTTTAGCTCAATAGGGTATCGTAGAGGTGTGTCAAAGCCCAACCAATCCTTGTCGATTTCAATGTGGAATGCATGTGTAACTTCAAGGTTAGCCTCTCGTTGGCATCTTATGCGTTGTTGTCGCTCCTTAGCCTCAGATTGAGCTTGTATCTTCTTCAATTCTGTTTGTGCCTTGGCTGCCTTTTTTCTATGGATGGCACGTAGCTCCTCTTGGCTTAAAGCATCGTAGTATCTTTTAAATTTGCTCCCATTGAGGATCATTTGTCTCGCATCGGCCTTACGTGTCGCCTTGGGTTTCGCCCACTTTGTCACATAGTTAGCGGCATCGATACTATATCGAGATTGAGTGTTACGAGCTGTCGGACTAATTGGGCCCACAAAGTCCAAACCCCATTTTTCAAATGGTCAAGTCACTTTAACAGGATGTAAGGGCATCTTATCCTTTCGTTGTGGATCTTGTAATGTTGGCATTCATCACATCCTTTTACAAAAAGTGATGCATCCTTGAATAAGGTAGGTCACCAATAGCCTGATTGCAACACCTTTCTAGCTGTTAGTTCCCCTGAGAAATGTCCTCCGGCTATACCCATGTGGGCTTCTTGTAGTATGTATAAATACTCATCCTCACGGGCACAACATCTAAGAATATCATCCTTCCCTAGCCTGTAGAGAGTTCCTGCAATGAGAGAGTAAGGTTCACATTATTTTAACAGTTTTTGAGCTATGTCCTTACGAAGCTCTTCGGGTGGAAAACCATTAACTAGAAAGTTCACAATCTTCTCACTCCATTCAGGTATGGTTTTGACTAGGAATAGCGAAGTATCGGGCAACTCATCATCAACTCGAGTAGGGGCTTCACCATTGGGTATGCAAGACAAATGATCCGCCATGACATGTCTTTCACCAGGTCTCACCACAACGGTAAAATCAAACTCAAGGAGAATTAACAACTATAGTGTAATTCTTCCCGTGGAACAAGGTTTATTTACTAGATACAACAAGGCTTGATGATCAACATAGAAAACAAACTTGTTGGCCAGAAGGTAATAGTGAAATTTCTTCACTGCATAAAACATACCTAAACCTTCTCGCTCTGCAATGGTGTAGTTTCTCTCGACATCATTCAATTGACGACTTGCAAAGCTAATGGGGTTGTCCAGTTTATGTTCTCTTGGCTGAGCTAGAACACACCCAATAGCAAAGTTTGATGGATCAATATGCATATGGAAAATTACATTCCAATCAGGCACTTGTAGAATAGGAGCGCTAGTCAAGGTCTTTTTTAATGACTCATAAGCATGGTCACACTCCGCGGTCCATTGCAACTCAATAAGAAGCTTGTACAAAGGACGAGCTATCTTGGCAAAGTCTAAAACAAACCGTCAGTAATAACCAACATGGCCCATGAGCCTTTGAACTCCTTTATAGTTTGCAGGTGGTGGCAATTCAACAATGGCTTTAATTTTGCTCTCATCTGTGGAAATCCCATTTTTGGAACTATATGCCCTAAAATGACTCCATGTTTAACCCAAAATTGGCATTTGAAAGGATTTAAGGAGATGTGATACAATCTTCACTTCTCAAACACTTTTTGTAAGCATGATAGATGTTCTTTCCAAGAGGAATAAACAAAAAGGTCATCTAAGAAAGCTTCACAAGACTCCCTCAAATAGTCTCTAAAAGCAGTGTTTATTAATCTTTGAAAGGTAGCAGGGGCATTAGTTAAGCCAAAAGCCATAACATAAAATGCGAAAACTCCAAATTTAGTTATAAAGGATGTTTTAGCTTAGTCCTCCAGCGCAATTGTGATTTGATTGTAGCCAGAGTACCCATCTAAAAAGCTATAAGCTTCCTTTCCTACAACTCTTTCAAGCACATGTTTTGAATATGGCAAGGGGTAATGGTCCCTCCTAGCGGCAGCATTGAACTTCTTGAGATCCACACACACTCTGATTTTCCCATTCTTTTTTGGCACAATTACTATTGGAGACATCCATTCTGAGTGCTCTACAGGGTATATGAATCCGCATTTCACAAGCTTTTCAATCTCTTCTTGAATGATTTTTGCATCTTTAGGATTCATTGGGTAGGGTCGTTGCTCGAAGTGGTTTAGCCATGCTATTTATGGGGATTGTGTGTTTCACCACGGAAGGTGGAACACCTTTCATATCATGATATGTCGAGGCAATTATATCCCTGAATTCCTTGAGAAGTTCTTTAAGTACACACTCCTCAGTCTCTATCAGCTCTTGGGCAATGAAAAGAGGTTTGGAATCTTCTCCTGGGTCTGCTAACTCTATTTTCTTAACTATCGCTGCACCATCATAGACTCCATTGCTCCCATTGATAGGTTTTATTTGAGCCTTTGTATGCACAACCTTATGTTCCTCTGTGCTATAGGATTCGAAATGTTCATGTGCAGGGTGTAAGTTTGTGGGGTCGTGTTGTTCTGTGGACTGTGATTTCACTTCCCATTCCTTTTGTTGTTGAGCTAACTCTCGATTATGTCGTCTCCTTACAGTACGGCTCAATTTTGGCTTCTCTGTAGCCTCTAGTTGTGCGATGTCAATGGGTTGTAGACTACACCACATAACGCTTTGAAGGTATTCACCCCAATTATCTGCCAACTTCCGATGAGCATCACATGCCCCTATATAATTAAGCCATTCTGTGGTAGATTTCTTTTTGTTTATTCTAGTCCGCCCATTTGCTTGATATCGTCGCCTCTTATATCTCTTACTCTTCTTGTCTAATTTTTCATTAAAACCAATCTCTAGTGAAGAGTCACCAGATAAATCGCTTCTTGTGTCTTCTGCTCCCTTGGATAGATCGTCATCTCGGGTACCACTGGGCCCTGAATGGTTTGTCCCCACATTTGCACTAAGATTTAACTCAGATTCTTCGTCCTCAGAGTCAATTTAGATTGATGATTATGACCCCAAATCGTGTGGGCTATAGTCTTGTGAGGCGTTACTGGTTCCAATGCCAGTCAAACCTTCATCTTGTAGGTCATCAAAAGCTATATGCATTGCTTCTAGCATATTCAAGGGTACGAATGGTGGCATTTCATCCCCCTCAGGTGTTACTCAGGTCATCCCCCTGTTTCCCCAAGTGTCTATGGTTGCTGCTAGGTGGACCCAATCCACATTGTCTGACTCAATCATCCCAGGTAGTACATCCATATAAAGAGAATCTTCTCCAACATTAGTGTCCGCTTTACACGTGCAACAATACTGCAATGGGGCCGAGTGAACTGTGGTGTCGGATCTATGATCAATTATAAATTTGTCCCCTAGAGGATGTGCTCGACCAGTTGCAAGATCCACTCGAATTACAGAATCTTGGAACTGCAAGTAGACATGGTTTTTAGACCAGTCATGCACCATTTTTGCTTCTCTCATGAAAGGACGTCGTAAGATCATCTCTGATGTCATAGTGTGCTTGGAGAAATCCATAACAATGAAGGTAAATCTTATTTTATGTCCAAAGACCTTGATCTTGAGATCTTCTAGCATCCCAATAGGTTTAACAATAGACGCATTGGCCATCTTCACTACTATGGTTGTGGTTACAAAGTGAGGTCTTCCCATAGTGTCCCAACAATTTTTAGTCACAATGCTAACCCCATCGCCACCATCAAGGATTCCCTTCACAGTTAATCCCTTAGTAGTGATTGGTATGGTCGCATTGGATTTATCACCCTCAAAGTATTGTCCCAACTTTTTAACATGTATTTCTACAACAAGGTTCTCATCTAGGTTGGGTTGTGGATCTAAGTGTTCCTCCTCTATTGGCATCTCCCTAGCTCCATCCATTTGTGCAAATTGTCGTAGCCCGACCTTTAGTTCTCCATTTAGAAAAGCTCGAAAAGCTAAAAATAGCTTAGGGTCTTTATATAGTTTGGACATGATGGTGGTTCTAACTTCTGAACACATAAAATCCATCAATTTATATAGTTTGGACATGATGCTGGTTCTAAATCCCTTTGGGTATCTTCTACCAAAATCCTTAATTGCTTGACTCGCTCAATCTCCTCTGTAGGGTTTGGATAAGTTCCTATCGTCTTCTTGGATCCGGGCCATTGTGGCTCATGAAGATCTTCCTTGTTGTTTTCTATCTTATTGGTCATTTTGGTCTCCATGGTTTCACCTGAATCAAAATCCTCTTCAACGTCGTTCATATATACGGGGTCGACAGCAGTCCTTATGTTGGTTTTTGAACTGGGGTCTGACTTCTCTGCTTTTTGCGATCTCTTCCTTCGTGTTTTCTTCTTTTTCTAAGATTTGGCAATTGATGCCGTGCCTCTTTCCTGAAGAATATATATATATATTTGGAGCATCGATCATGTGAGTACCTTTACTGGTACCACAGGCGTACTTTGTGATGGCTCCTTGATAACCTCAATCAAGTTTAATGGCGTGATCTTCGGTGCATTTGTATTATTTGGACATTGGGCAATCAAATGATCTATGCCACATCGATTACACATGAGTATCGGCATTGTAGGCGTGCTCGCTTGATTGGTTTGCATTAGTGTGGCATTCTTTTGTAGCCTAATAGGACACTCGGCCACACGATGTGGACCTCCACACTCATAGCATTGAAGAGGTGGTCTCTTAGCAGTGTAATTGATATTTTGGCTTCTTGCAGCAAGAGCAGCTACTTGATAGACAGGTTTGACTTCTCCCCAATAGTCCTCCATGTAGTATTGTGGACTTTCTTCAAGCGCATCCATCCCATAGACAATATTAGGGTCTATATCCTCCTCACAACCTTCCAAACAAGCAATAGATGACTCACAACCCACTTGATTCACAGAAGTGATTCTCGGATGTAGTGGTTGCGGTCCTAGCATTGGAGGTGGTAAGGGTGTTGTTTGAACAACATTTTGGGCCCTAGGGACCATGTGTTGTGACGTTTGTTCAAGAGGTGGAGCCGGCATCAATGCAATCACTCGAGGTGTGTTTGTCCATGCTAAGGTTGGTCTATTGGCCATCTCACGCTTAAATACTATGCAATCCTTAGCTTGATGACCATACCTCCCACAGGCATTGCAATTCCCATCGAATTTTACTCTAAAAGTAGGGCATTCACTGGTACTATGCGGTCCATAGCATATTGAGCACCATTGTTGCTCCCTTCTTGGATACATATGATTGTTTTGCGGAGCACGATTGTCTCTAAGATTCTCTTGAACGGCCTTGGTGAGATCTGCTAAAGTCATCTCATGTATCTTTGGCTCCTTAGCAATAGGCTTTAGGGTCATTGGCTGATGCCCCGATGCTTGCGAGCTAATAGATTTAGACTCAACAGACACTCTATCTCCTTGAATCATTAAATTATCCTCCAATTGGATCGCATTGGTGGTGACTGCTTCCCAAGTGGTGATACCTCTAATGACTAGACCATTGTAGATATCCTCATGTCGTAATCCCCTAATGAATCTATCAAGCATTTGATTATTATTGAAGCGCTCATTTGGATTACAACGAGAATTCAAATGCTTTAAGCGACCAATAAAGTCTCTCACCGACTCTCCTTCCTCTCGTTGGGCTTTTTGGAGCTGAGAGGCAACACCCCAAAGCACTCCCTCATGTATCTATTCTTTCAAGAACAATCTCCTAAGAGTAGGGTAAATTGTTTTTTCTTCCGCCCTTAGGGTTCTATACCAATCCCCTGCCTTCCCACTTAAGGTTAAGCTTAAAGCATTACTCTTATGCAGGTGATTGTGTTCTCATAAAGAATCGCATATTTGTTCAAACACTTTGATATGCTTTTTCACATCCCCGTCTCCACTAAATTTTTGTGTGAGCTTGGCTATTTGTACTGCCTTACTTCTAGGCTCTCTATCCGGTGTGTTACGCATATTCTCAGCAATAGATCGACCGATAGATTGAGCAAATGTTGCCAAGTCACCTAAGTGAGCAGGCATAGTGGGTGAAGGTGCTCCAGAGACTACATGTGGAGTAGCTATTGGCATTGGGCTTGGCACATAGGAAGCCCTTGGGTTACACGTTTGGTATGGTGTTGTGCCATGTGGTGGTCCAAAGTTCATATGTGTGCCCCTAGGCGTACCAAACATCGGATGTGACATGCTAATGCTAGCGTGTATGGTTCCATGGAAATGAGAGCTTGGGTGTTGTGGTTGTGGAGCATAGGTAGTTGACACAATGGGAGTGGTATGGACTACATGAGTACGAGGACCCATGGGTGTATACGATTGGTACACACTTGTAGGTACTGTTGCAGGCATTGAGCTACCATGTAGCGGTGCTTTACTAACAAATGAGGTCCATGGCGTGTTTGTTGGCATGCCCATCATTGGGGTAGGCATGGTAGCCGTGGTGTCATCAAGGGAAAGATGAGCTAGACTTGGAAAGGTAAAGCTATCACTTGTGGGTTCAGATTGCATTGAGACCCCTGGCGAAACAACATATGGGGGATCCATCGAACTTACCGAGGGAGTCTCCATTTGCGATAAGGTTGGTTGTTTAGCCTTCCCTATATCCAAGAATCTCATGAGACCCGTTGAAGGCATGTGGATCCCTTTGTTCTGTCTCTCTAGCTCAATAACCCTATGGATGACCTCACAAACTCTTTGTTGTTGATCCTCCACACTAGTAGCACACGTTGTGGATTGTAGGACATCTAACCAACCCACGTGATAGGTGTGACCTGTGCAGGGCTAGAAAAATACATTTTTCCTAACCAATCAAAATAAGGGAAAACTTGAAATTCTTTCGGTTTTTAGGTCAAAATTTGAAGCTTTTGCCGGTAATTACACTGAAACTTGTGTAAATCTTCCGGTTTTATTAAAGGCAAGCTCAAAATCTAACCGGGATTTTATAATTTCAACCGGTTAAAATACATTAGACCCCGATTTTTTTCTAACACTGGACCTGTGTATAGGTCGGTTAGAGTTTTCGTTTGTAGTTCGTACTCCCAATTCTCATTTAAGAATGCTCCATCTAGGCTTGAGGTGCTAGGGGTGTCCTTTGAGCTAGATACAATGTTGCTCTCTATGGGTTGGCCCTTAGTGGTTGCTAAGTCAGGCGCACTCGATTGCTCTCCTAGCAAGGATATTGACATTTGAGCTTTCGCTTTTAACTCACTTCGTTGCTCCGCCTTGCGTAAGCTCTCAATTTCTTTTTCCCTAGCCGCAATGATATACCGTTCAACTTCTTGTACTTCGGCAAGGCTTCTACCATCAGGTAATATAACCTCGGATGGGAATAGCTCTAAAGAGTCAGGGTGTGCAGTTAATGGAACATTCACGTGCACACTCTCCAAGAGCATGGGGTCTACGTTGGTCATGAATGGCGAATTTACTTCCCCATCCCCCTCATTTAAATCATTAACTCCATGTTCGGAGCGAATGGCTCTACTAAAGGTTTCCTTCAAGTGGCTAAGCACGCTCGGCCCGGAGCGTGGAGCCATGGCATGCATGTCTTGGCTTGAGCTATTGGGATTAGGCATTGGGAAACCCTCCATGACATCGTAGTCAGAGGAAGAGTCACTAGCCGCTATGTTTGGGTCTTGGTTTGTACTACCTTGGGTCCCCGCCGAGGGCCCGGAACCTAAGGTAGGTGGATATTGAGAACTCGCATAAGTCAAAACGCTCTCTAGTTGCTTGGCCTCTAGCACACAACCAAAGCGAAGATACATGTGTCTTTGGCACCCTACAAGCGTCGGGAATAACCTCGAAGGTTAACCGCTTACTTTTTTAGGCATCAATTTTTACTCGTTTTTTTATTTTTTAAATTTTTTTTAATGATCGGTTTTTGGATTAGAGCGTGTGATAGCTCGAAACGAGCATATCACTCAGGGGTTGTGGTGTGCTTTACAGCACAACGTTCGGTTACCTGAAGCTCCGTTGGTCCTCAAAAAGGTCTATTTTTACCTACGCGTGAGGCTAAATACGTAAGTTTAAAGGGGGACTGAGGCCTGAGCCTGAGCGTGGGCTTGGGCTTAGGTCTGGGGGATATTCTCGATCCCAATCCTACCTTTAAATTTTTTTTTTTTGTTGGGATAAAGTCTTCGTGGCCGCACTGTGAGCGCGAGCACACACACACACACCTAACCTACCTACTTACAACTAATACAACTACTGTTACACACTAACACACTAGTACAATAACTCATTAGCTAATAGAACTACTTACTGTACTTTACACAAAACTAACATTATGGATCTACTACCTTAATCTTAACACTTTATCACAGAGAAAACACAATACCTTTCAACACCTTATTAACAAAAAAGACACAATACCTTTAACAAAACAATACACAGCAGCAAAACAAACTCCTTCTCAACACACACACGTTCCTTCTCTACCTTTTCTACAATTCAAAATGCACCTCAAAGTAGCATAGAGTGCTACTAAAGCTTAATGCAAGGCATTTCCCCAGCAATGGCGCCAAAAATATGCGCGTCTATCGCACGTGTCAATGCAAGGGACTTGCTGATACACTGTGTGCGAGCCACAAATGGCTCCAAGCACACGACTAGACTAATCTATCAAACTCAAGAGAGCAAGGGTGTGTCACTCACCGCCCTACGCTCGCCTTCGTGGAGGATTCCTCGCCGTGAAGAAGAAGGAGCCGTCGTTGCGCCGCGCTCAACCGCTTTACCGCCGTTGTGCCGTAGTTGCAATGCTCGATCACACACACACACACACACACACACACACACACACACACACACACACAAGGAGATGAAGAAGAAGAAGAAGGAGACAGAGCAAGAGCACTCTTCAATTGCACAAATGAAAGAATGAATGATTTTTAGGTTTAGGTGACTTTTATATGAGCTCGCCCCATTCACACTTGGGCGCCCATACTTAAGCCAACTAGCCCTTGAATGTTCTTGTTAGAGTGCGCCTCTCATCAACGATCACTCTTACCCTTTTCCTATTGGACCGACAAGCCCGGCCCATTACTACTAGAAGTGGACGCCAATGGTTAACATTGACGCCCTTGACTTGGATAATACTCTCAAATAGAAGTGGCTTTCCCAACTGACACCACACTCCATAGGATAACAAATTATGTTGAGCTCCAATATCCAATAATGCTTTATATAGTACTCTCCCATAGAAGCTATTTAGTTCAATTGGATATCGTAGAGGTGGCTGAGATTCCAATGAATCATCATCGGTGTCTTCAAAAAATACTTTCGTGATTCCCAAATTAGCCTCTCGTTGGTGTCTAAGACGTTGTTGTCTTTCTCGAGCCTCAAATCTTGCTTGGATCTTTTTTAAGCTATGCCTGTCCTTTGGCTACTTTCTTTTTATGGATGGCACGTAGCTCCTCTTGGCTTAAAGGATCATAATATCTTTTAAATTTGCTACCATTGAGGGAATCCAATAGTTTCAACTCCATCAAGAGTCTCCACACGAATGGTTCCTTGTGGGGTGATTTCACATACTCTATATGGTTCTTTTCCGGCATATTTCAACTTTTTTTTTTGTTACGCACTCCATACATAAGGACTTTATCACCAACATTGATATCCTTGTTCTTTAGATGACGGTCAAACCATTTCTTCCTCCTATCTTTCTCCACAAGTGCGTTTTGCACAACCAATTGCCTTTCTTCATCTAACCTCTCAAGGATATAAGCGTTCAACTAAAGGGTTACCATCCCAACCTTCTTGTGAAGCTACACGCAGACTAGGAATTACAAACTCCCATGGCATAACTGCTTCTTGGCAATATACCATTTTGAATGGTATACAATTAATAGCCACTTTGTAAGAAGTACGATAAGCCCATAAGACTGAAGTCAGCTTCAAATCCCAATCTGTGCGATGAAATTCCACCGTTTTGGTCAAGATAGAGATTAGGTCTTGTTGGTACTCTCAGCTTGGCCATTTGCTTGTGGATAATAAGGTGTGGACTTATGGTGAGCTAGCATGAAGTTGGTAGTGATTTCTTTTATCACTCATTTATAAAATGAGTGCCATTGTCACTCACAATCTCAAAGGGACAACCAAATCTTGTAATAATGTTCTCAAAGAGAAACTTGGCAGTTCACCTTGCATAAGCCTTACGTGTCACCCTGGCTTTCGACCACTTTGTTACATAGTCAGTGGCAACGATAATATATCGAGATTGAGTGCTATGAGCTGCCGGACTAATTGGGCCTACAAAGTCTAAACCCCATTTTTCAAATGGTTGAGTCACTTTAACGGGAAGTAAGGGCATCTTATCCTTTTGTTGCATAATCTTGTAATGTTGGCATTCATCACATCCTTTTGCAAAAAGTGATGCATTCTTGAATAAGGTAGGCCACCAATAGCCTGATTGCAACACCTTTCTAGCTGTTAGTTCCCCTGAGAAACATCCTCCGGCTATACCCATGTCGGCCTCTTGCAGTATGTAAAAATACTCATCCTCACGGGCACAATGTCTAAGAATATCATCCTTCCCTAGCCTGTAGAGAGTTCTTGCAATGAGAGAATAAGGTTCACATTCTTTTAACAGTTTTTGAGCTATGTCCTTACGAAGCTCTTTGGGTGGAAAACCATTAACTAAAAAGTTCACAATCTTCTCACTCCATTCAGGCATGGTCTCGACTAAAAATAAGAAAGTATCGGGCAATTCATCATCGACTCCAGTAGGGGCTTCACCATTGTAAAGAATGAGGATGCAAGAGAGCTACACAAGACAAGCACAAAGCACACAAAGATGGAAAGCTTCTTCTTCTTCGTCACAGAAAAGAGAGTACAAAAAATGACTAAGTGCTAAAGCTGAAAAGTAGCACATATGTACATGCGGTCACTAAGTGTGAACTCGCTAGAAGCATACTAGGCTGGCACTATAAGTGTAGTCCAACTGTAGAATCACTGGCAGAGATCCTCCGTGTCGGTCACCTAACGCGCCAGTGAGTAAATGCTGTAAGCGGCCAAGACCCGTAGTGGATGCCAGTTCAAGATGTAGAGCTCGACATCTCAACCCTCCCCCTCGAGCTCTGCATGTCGCAGAGTCCAAGCATAGTCCGAAAACATCGAAGCTTCTCAGCTCCGAGGGCCTTGGTAAGGATATCCGCTATCTGCTCCTTTGTGCTGACGTAGACCAAGTCGATGTCGCCCGCCAACACTCGCTCTCGAACGTAGTGGTAATGGACCTCTATGTGCTTGGTCCTGGCATGGAACACTGGGTTGCTAGCCAACTGCATGCTGCTGAGGTTGTCACAATGGATGAAAATCTGCTGGTCCACCTGCACTCCCAAGTCCTCAAGTAATGTGTGTAGCCAAGCTACCTCGCACGCCGCAACTGCTGCACCTCTGTACTCGGCCTCTGTGCTCGATAAAGCAACCGTAGGCTGCTTTTTGCTGCTTCAAGTAACAGCAGCACTCCCAAAAGAGAACATGAAGCCACTCGTAGATCTCCTATCAACAATGCTATCTGCCCAATCTGCATCTGTATACCCATATAATGCTAATGGTGCATCTGCTGCATAGAACAACGCGTAGTCAAGAGTCCCTTGCACATACCTAAGTGTGCGTCGTACTCCATCCAAATGTGGCTTCCTCAGAAGCTGCATGAACTGACTCTCCAAGCCTACTGTGTAGCTCAAGTCTGGCCTCGTGATAGTCAAGTAGATTAGACTACCCACAATCTTCCTGTACATGTTGACATCCTCAACAACATCACCCTTCTCTGCACTCAGCTTTGCATTCACATCCAAGGGAATAGAAATTGGCTTACAATCAGCCATACCATACTTTGACAACATGTCCAAAGCATACTGTCTTTGTGATAGCCATACACCCTCTGGAGTCCTGATCACCTCAATGCCAAGAAAGTAGCGCAACTCTCCTAAATCTTTCATTTCAAACTCCTGTTTGAGACCCTTCACATGGTCAATCTCCATAGCATTGTCACCAACAATAATAAGGTCATCTACATATATGGTAATGACCACAATCCCCACATCACTCTCACGTACATAGAGTGAATGATCAGCATGAGCTCTCCTAAAACCAATACTGACAAGATACTTGGCAATCCTGTCATACCATGCTCTAGAGCCCTGCTTCAAACCATACAAAGCTTTGAGAAGTCTACATACATAATCTGGGTAACTTGGATCGACATAACCAGGTGGCTGATCCATATACACTTCCTCTTGCAACTCACCATTCAAGAAGGCATTCTTTACATCCATTTGATGCATAATCCATCCTCTAGATGCAGCCACTGCTATGACAGCTCTCACAGTCGTCATCTTTGCCACTGGAGCAAAGGTCTCCTCATAGTCTATGCCATACGTCTGTGCATAACCCTTTGCAACCAGCCTTGCCTTGTGACGCTCAATGTTACCATCAGCCTTATGCTTGGTTTTATACACCCATTTATAGCCAATAGCTTTCTTGCCGCTTGGCAATGCACCAACTCCCATGTGTCGTTTGCTTCCAATGCAGCCATCTCTTCATTCATTGCATCATCCCAATGCACATTTCCAACTGCATCCTCAAAACATGTGGGCTCCACATCTTGTATCACCTTAGCCATGTAGGCTTGGTGATGCGCTAGTTACCCATCATAAGTCAATTTCTGAACTGGATTTCTGACTCTATTAGATCTGCGCGGTCCTGGGTCACTCCTTTGCCCTCTAGCATCTTCTTGTACTTTCCTTACACGAGGTGTCCTGACAGCCGGAATTCCAAATTCCTCATCAAGACTTTGTTCAGAACCATCTGAATCCATGTCTACATGTGAAAAACCTGATGATGCATCAGCCATAAAGGGAGGTTCATCAACCTTTTCCTTTCCTTTTCGTGATACATTCCCTGTACCTGCTGGTGGAGTAACCTGCGTACGTAGTCTACCATTCCATGGCTTCTCAACAGATCCACGAGAAGAGGACTCTTGTGGTCCACTCAAAACCTATGACTGTGGCCTCACATTTTGTACAACCACATCATCTTTTACATCAGCCCCAATAGTGCCATGTGCATTACTGTACCAGCTGCTCATTTCATCAAAGACTACATCTCTGCTCACTTGTAATTCTCGTGTAGTAGGATTGTAGCACCTGTACCCCTTTTGTTCAAGGGAATATCCCACAAGAATACATTTCTTTACTTTAGGATCCAATTTCCTATGCAACTCATCTGGTACATGAACGTAAGCTATGCAACCAAACACTTTCAAGTGTGCCAAATCAGGCTTTGTGCCTGTAAACTTTTCCTCAGGTGTTACATCATGCACCGCAATTGTAGGTGTCCTGTTCATAATGTACACAACTGTATTTACGGCTTCAGCCCAGAAATGATGAGGCATGTTCTTCTCATTCATCAATGCACGTGCAACCTCTGCAATGTGCCTGTTTTTCCTTTCTGCGACCCCATTCTGTTGTGGAGTATATCTGCATGTAAACTACCTGCGTATACCATGCATTCGTAGAAAATCTGAAAAATCATTGGAGAAGTACTCTCCCCCTCCATCTGACCTCAATGTCTTGATTTTCATATCTGTCTCCTTCTCAATCATGACTTTGAAGTCTTGAAAGTGACCAAACACTTCACTTTTGTTACACATGAAGTAGACCCATACTTTCCTTGTATGGTCATCAATGAAAGAGACATAATACCTGCAACCATGTATACTTGTAGTATCGGTTGGACCCCAAACATCTGTGTGCACCACCTCAAGTGAATTTTTACATACATTGCGCTCATGTGGAAATGAGCCCTTTGACTGTTTTCCAAACTGGCATGCTGCACACACTTTATGCATACCATCCACCTTGAATTTGGGCAAACCTTTTACAATCTATTTTGATTGCATGCTGCGCAATCTCTGCTCATTGACATGGCCAATGCGTTTGTGCCAAATGTCAACATCAGCCATAACACCTGTGCCCTGTGCAAATAATGTAGCTTTTACCTCAGGCATGTCTACATTCAACGTAAACATTCTGCCCACACATTTTCCCTCTGTGATCAGCTTACAGCCATTCTGGAAATCTTCTACATAACAGCCATTCGGATTGAAGCGAACCTGCAAACCCTGCTCAACCATTTGTCCAACAGAAACAAGATTCTTTGTAATGTTTGGGACATGAAGTATATCTGCTAAGTACTTTGATTTCCCACTCTTCGTATTTAGAGGTATGTCCCCTACATGAGCAATGGGGTGAGCTGTGTCATCTCCTGTCTGCACATAGCCTGACACATCTGGTTTGCGCATATCTCTAAACCACTCTCCACGAGACGTCATGTGATTAGAGGCACCTGAATCCACATACGAAACATCATCTTGGGTGGAATTCTCTGCAGTCATTATATTCATTACATGCTGCATAACAAACATGCGCTCGTTTTTGCTGTCATCTGCATCTCTACTAGATGCATAGTTGCCCTGTTCTCTCTTTCTACTTGCTTTTCCCTTTGGACAGTCACGTGACATGTGACCTCTTTCACCACAAGTCCAACATTCTCTGCTATCTGGAGTATGTTGTTGCCTGCTTGATCCTGCACCACGACCTCTTTGACTCCCCCTGCCTTGAGACTGGTTTCCCCTGCCACCTGTATTGTTTTGATTTGATTGACCTTCCAGAAATTGGCCCCTGCAACCCCTTGGGCCTCGACCACGACCTCTACCTCTACCTCTGTTGGAGTTAGAATAGAAGGCCTGTTCAGAATTATTTCTGCCATGAGAAGAAGATGTGTCAAGGTTCTTCTCCTCAAGAATAAGCATAGAAATCAAATCTTGGAACACGGGGATGTCGTCTCTTGTATTCATGGAAGACCTAAAATGTACATACTCATCTCCTAAACCATCCAAGCATGCACGGACAATGTCATCGTCTTCCACTGAGACTTTAATAGATCCAAGAGCCTCAATGATACTCTTGATCTTCAAAGCATAATCATTGATGGAGAGGTTGTTCCTCTTAACCTGATTTAGCTCCGACTTTAGTTGAAGCTTCCTGGCCTTGGTGTTCACCTCGAACACTCTGCCTAAGTTTTTCCATGCAATGGCGGGGGTTTCAGCATCCTGTAGATAGCCCATCATGCCATCTGTGATGCTCATAGAAAGCCAATACATCACTTTGCTCTGGCCTTGCTGCCAGTCCCTCAAAGCTTTTCTTTGTTCTGCTGTAGCATTTGCCTCGGGAATCTCTGGTTCCTTTTCATTGTCTCCTTCTACATAGTCCCAATAACCTTTTCCTTTTAGGAAATTAGTTATTCTGAACTTCCATGCAGGGTAGTTATTTTTCTCAAGCTTCTCAGTAACAATCTGACTGAAACCGTCAGACATCTTGAAGCACTAAGACAAAATAGCTGCAATATGCAAAAACCTGCAAATCTACTGAACCTGCTATCGTGGTACCTGTAACGCTTTCTACACTCAACGAGTGTCCACAATCAAGCGTACATACAACCACTGTACTTGTACAGTAAATCTCTGTGTACTGCACTTTGGAGACCTCTTCAGAAACTTGTGCGAAAAACCTGGTCGTGGATTGCGAACGAAGGGATTGTGATGCTCTTGCTCTCTTAGCCTCTCTTGCGTGCACCAGGCTCTGATACCATGTAAAGAATGAGGATGCAAGAGAGCTACACAAGACAAGCACAAAGCACACAAAGATGGAAAGCTTCTTCTTCTTCTTCACAGAAAAGAGAGTACAAAAAATGACTAAGTGCTAAAGCTGAAAAGTAGCACATATGTATTGCGGTCACTAAGTGTGAACTTGCTAGAAGCATACTAGGCTGGCACTATAAGTGTAGTTCAGCTGTAGAATCACTGGCAGAGATCCTCCGTGTCGGTCACCTAACGCGCCAGTGAGTAAATGCCGTAAGCGGCCAAGACCCGTAGTGGATGCCAGCTCAAGATGTAGAGCTCGACATCTCAACAACCATTAGCTATACGAGACAAATGATCCACCATGACATGTCTTTTACCAGGTCTCACCACAATAGTAAAATCAAATTCAAGGAGAATTAACAACCATCGCGCAATTCTTCCCGTGGAACAAGGTTTATTTACTAGATACAACAAGGCTTGATGATCCACATAGAAAACAAACGTGTTGGCAAGAAGGTAGTAGCAAAATTTCTTCACTGCGTAAATCATACCTAAACCTTTCCTCTTTGTAGTGATGTAGTTTCTCTTGGCATCATTCAATTGATGACTTGCAAAGCTAATGGGGTAGTCCAATTTATGTTCACCTGGTTGAGCTAGAACACACCCAATAGCAAAGTTTGATGCATCAATATGCACATGGAAAATTACATTCCAATTGGGCACTCGTAGAATAGGAGCGCTTGTCAAGATAAGCATGGTCACACTCCGCGGTCCAGTGGAACTCAATAAGAAGCTTGTACAAAGGACGAGCAATCTCGGCAAAGTTTAAAATAGATCGTCGATAATAACCAACATGGCCCATGAACCTTTGATCTCCTTTACAGTTCGTAGGCGGTGGCAATTCAGCAATGGCTTTGATTTTGCTCTCATCTGTGGAAATCCCATTTTTGGACACTACATGCCCTAAAATGACTCCATGTTTAACCCAAAATTGGCATTTGAAAGGGTTTAAGGAGATGCGATATAATCTGCACTTCTCAAACACTTTTCGTAAGCATTATAGATGTTCTTTCCAAGAGGAATACACACAAAGGTCATCTAAGAAAGCTTTGCAAAACTCCCTCAAATATTCTCTAAAAGCAGTGTTTATTAACTTTTCAAAGGTAGTAGGGGCATTCGTTAAGCCAAAATCCATAACACAAAATGCGAACACTTTAAATTCGGTTATACAGACTGTTTTAGCTTGGTCCTCTAGCACAATTGTGATTGGATTGTAGCCAGAGTACCCATCTTAAAAGCTATAAACTTCCTTCCATGCAACTCTTTCAAGCACATGTTCTGAATATGGAAAGGGGTAATGGTCCCTCCTAGTGGCGGCATTGACCTTCTTGAGATCCATGCACAATGTGAGTTCCCCATTCTTTTTTGGCACAATCACTATTAGAGACACCCATTCTGAGTGCTCAATAGAGTATATGAATCTGCATTTCACAAGCTTTTCAATCTTTTCTTGGAGGATCTTTGCATATTTAGGATTCATTGGGTAGGGTTGTTGCTGAACAAGTTTAGCCATGCTATTCATGGGGATTGTGTGTTGCACCACAGAAGGTGGAAAATCTTTCATATCATGATATGTTCAAGCAAATATATCCCTGAATTCCTTGAGAAGTTCTTTAAGTACACACTCCTCAATCTCTGTTAGATCTTGGGCAATGAAAACAGGTTTGGACTCTTCTCCAGGATCTGTTAACTGGACCGTCATAAAGTCCATCGCTTCCATCGATAGGTTTTCTTTGAGCCTTTGTATACACACCCTTACGTTCCTCTGTGGTGCAGGATTTGAAATGTTCAGGTGGAGGGTGTAAGTCTGTGGGGTCTTGTTGTTCTATGGATTGTGATTTCACTTTCGATGCCTTCTGTTGTTGAGTTAACTCTCGATTTTGTCGTCTCCTTACGGTACGGCTCAATGTGGCTTCTCTATAGCCTCTAGTTGTACAATGTCAATGGGTTGTGGACCACAACACATAACGCTTTGAAGGTATTCACCCCAATTATCTACCAACTTCCGATGAGCATCACATGCCCCTATGTAATTAAGCCATTCTATGGTAGATTTCTTTTCATTTATTCTAGCACGCACATTTGCTTGATATCGTCGCCTCTTATATCTCTTACTCTTCTTGTCTAATTTTTGATTACAACTGATCTCTAGTGAAGGGTCTTCTACTCCCTTGGATAGATTGTCATCTGGGGTACCAATGGGCCCTGAATGGTTTGTCCCCACATTTGTACTAAGATTTAACTCAGATTATTCGTCCTCAGAGTCAATTTAAATTGATGATTCTGACCCCAAATCGTGTGGGCTATAGTCTTGTGAGGCGCTACTGGTTCCAATGCCAGTCAAACCTTCATCTTGTAGGTCATCAGAAGCTATATGCATTGCTTCTAGCATATTTAAGGGTACGAGTGGTGGCATTTCATCCCCCTCAGGTGTTACCCGGGTCGTCCCCCTGTTTCCCCAAGTGTCTATGGTTGCTGCTAGGTGGACCCAATCCATATTGTCCGACTCAGTCATCCCAGGTAGTACATCCATATAAGGAGAATCTTTCTCCAACATCATTGTCTGCTTTACACGTGTAACAATACTACAATGGGGCCGAGTGAACTATGGTGTCAGATCTATGATCAATTATAAATCTATTTCTTAGAGGATGTGCTCGACCAATTACAAGATCCACTCGAATGATAGAATCTTGGAACTACAAGTAGACATGGTTTTTACACCAGTCATGCACCACTTTTGCTTCCCTCATGAAAGGATGTCCTAAGATCATCTCAGATGCCATAGTGTGCTTGTAGAAATCCATTAAAATGAAGGTAATTCTTATTTTATGTTCAAAGACCTTCATCTTGAGATCTTCTAGCATCCCAATAGGTTTAACAATAGACCCATTGGCCATCTTTACTACTATGGTTGTGGTCCCAAGGTGAGGTCTTCCCATACTTTCCCAGCAATTTTTAGTCACAATGCTAACCCCAGCGCCACCATCAAGAATTCCCTTCACAGTTAATCCCCTGGTAGTGATTGGTATGGATTCATCGTCCTCAAAGTGTTGTCTCAACTTGTTAACATGTATTTCTACAACAAGGTTCTCATCTAAGTTGGGTTGTGGATCTCAGTGTTCCTTCTCTATTGGCATCTCCCTAGGTCCATCCATCTGTGCAAATTGTTGTAGCCTGACCTTCAGTTCTCCATTGAGAAAATCTTGAAGAGCTAAGAATAGCTCTGGGTCTCCATATAGTTTGGACATGATGGTGGTTCTAACCTCTGAAGCCATGAAATCCATCAATTTGGCAATATTTAATGGCATCTTTTGGGCTTCAGTCCCTTGACATGGGGAAGATGCGATCTCCATTTCTTTGATAGGGTCAGGTAGTCCCTTCGTAAACATTCTTTCCAACAAGAAGTGAGTACGCCCACTTTCCCATGACTTTAAGTCACTTTCTTCTTGGATGACACTAGGTATGGCTAGAGGTCTATGGACTTTGTGAGGTTGTTGTTGTGTAGGGAACAATGTGTTTATAATCTGGATCTACCTAGGTGCTGGTTCTAGATCCCTTTGGGTATCTTCTACCAAACTCATTGATTGCTTGACCCGCTCGATCTCCTCTGTAGGGTCTGGATAAGTTCCTATCTTCTTCTTGGATCCTGGCCATTGTGGCTTATGATGATCTTCCTTGTTGTTTCTTTCTTAGTGGTCATTTTGGTCTCCATGGTTTAACCTGAATCAGAATCCTCTTCAGCGTCATTCATATACGGGGTCGTCACCAGTCCCGATGTCGGTCTTTGAACTGGGGTCTGACTTCTCTTCTTTTTGCAATCTCTTCCTTTGTATTTTCTTCTTCTTCTGAGATTGGGAAATTGATGCCGCGTGTCTCTTTCTTCGAGAATATAATTTTCTTTTTGGAGCATCGATCATGTGAGTACATTATTGGTACCACGGCTATACTTTGTGATGGCTCCTTGGTAACCTCAATCAAGTTTAATGGCGCGATCTTCGGTGCATTTGGATTATTCGAACATTGGGTAATCAAATGATCTATGCCACATCGATTTAAACATGAGTATCGGCATTGTAGATGTGCTCACTTGATTTTTTTGCATTAGTGTGGTGTTATTTTGTAGCTTAATAGGACACTCGACCACACAATGTGGACCTCCACACTCATAGCATTGAAGAGGTGGTCTCTTGGCATCCGAGACTCTCGTTTGTCCTCAATAGTCCTCCATGTAGTATTGTGGACTTTCTTCAAGCGCATCAATCCCATAGGCAATATTAGGGTCTATATCTTCCTCACAGCCTTCCAAACAAGCAATAGATGACTCACAACCCACTTGATTCACAAACATGATTCTCGGATGTGTTGGTTGCAGTCCTAGCACTGGAGGTGGTAAGGTTGTCGTTTGAACAACATTTTGGCCCCTAGGGACCATGTGTTGTGACGTTTGTTCAAGAGGTGGGGCCGGCATGAATGCAGGCACTCGAGGTGTGTCTGTCCATGATAAGGTTGGTCTATTGGCCATCACGTGCTTAAATACTATGAAATCCTTAGCTTGATGACCATACCTCCCACAGGCATTGCAATTCCCATTGAATTTTACTGTAAAAGTAGGGCATTCACTGGTACTATACGAACCAAGTGTACTGACCACCATTGTTGCTCCCTTCTTGGATACATATGATTGTTTTGCGGAGCATGATTGTCTCTAAGACTCTCTTGAATGGCCTTGATGAGATCTGCTAAAGTCATCTCAGATATCTTTGACTCCTTAGCAATAGGCTTTAGGGTCATTGGTTGATGCAGCGATGCTTGTGAGCTAATAGATTTAGGCTCAACAAACACTCTTTCTCCTTGAATCATTAAATTATCCTCTAATTGGATCGCATTGGTGGTGACTGCTTCCCAAGTGGTGATACCTCTAATGACTAGGCCATTGTAGATATCCTCATGTCGTAATCCCCTAATAAATCTATGAAGCAATTGATTATTATTAAAGCACTCATTTGGATTACAACGAGAATTCAAATGCTTCAAGCGACTAATAAAGTCTCTCACAGACTCTCCTTCCTCTCATTGGGCTTTCTGGAGCTGAGAGGCTACACCCCAAAGCACTCCCTCTCGAATGTATTCTTTCAAGAACAGTCTCCTAAGAGAAGGGTAAATCGTTTTTTCTTCCACCCTTAAGGTTATATACCAATCCCCAGCCTTCCCACTTAAGGTTAGGCTTAAAGCATTATTCTTATGCAGGTCATTGTGTTCCCCTAGAGAATCACATATTTATTCAAACACTTTGATATGCTTTCTTACATCCCCATCTCCACTAAATTTTTGTGTGAGCTTGGCTATTTGTACTGCCTTACTTCTAGGCTCTCTATCAGGCGTGTTACACATATTCTCAGTAATAGATCGATAGATAGCTTGATCAAATGTTGCCAAGTCACCTAAGTGAGCAGGCACTGTGGGTGAAGACGCTCCAGAGACTACATGTGGAGTAGGTATTGGCATTGGGCGATGCGTAGGAAGCCCTTGGGTTCCATGTTTGGTACGATGTGGTGGCCCAAAGTTCATATGTGTGGCCCTAGGCATAGCAGGCGTTGGATGTGACATGCTAATGCTAGTTGGTATGGTCCCATGGAAATAAGAGCTTGGGTGTTGTGGTTGTGGAGCATAGGTTGTTGAAACAATGGGAGGGGTAGGAGCTACATGAGTACGAGGACCGATAGGTGTATACGATTGGTACACACTTGTAGGTACTGTTGCAGGCATTGAGCTACCATGTAGCGGTGTTTTACTAACAAATGAGATCCATGGCATGTTTCTTGGCATGCCTCATCATTTGGGTAGGCATGGTAGCCGTGGTGTAATCAAGGGAAAGATGAGGTAGATTTGGAAAGGTAAAGCTATCACTTGTGGGCTCAGATTGCACTGAGACCCCTGGAAAAACAACATATGGAGGATGCATCAGACTTATCGAGGGAGTCTCCATTTGCCATAAGGTCGGTTGTTTAGCCTTCCTTGTATCCAAGAACCTCATGAGACCCGTTGAAGGCATGTGGATCCCCTTGTTCAGTCTCTCTAGCTCAATAACCCTATGGATGACCTCACAAACTCTTTGTTGTTGATCCTCTACACTAGTAGCACCCGTTGTGGATTGTAGGACATCTAATCAACCCACCTGATAGGCGTGACGTGTGTATAGGTCGTTTAGAGTTTTTTTTTGTAGTTTGTACTCCAAGTTCTCATTTAGGAACACTCCATCTAGGATTGAGGTGCTAGGGGTGTCTTTTGAACTAGATGCAATGTGGCTCTCTATGGGTTGACCCTTAGTGGTCGCTAATTGAAGAGCACTCGATTGCTCTCCTAGCGAGGATATTGACATAGGGGCTTTCGATTTTAACTCTCTTTGTTGCTCCGCCTTGCATAAGCTCTTGATTTCCTTTTCCCTAGCCGCAATGATATATCGCTCAGCCTCTTGCACTTTGGCAAGGCTTCTACCATCAGGTAATATAACCTCGGAGGGGAATAACTCTGAAGAGTCAGGGGGTGCAGTGAATGGAGTATCACGTGCACACTCTCCAAGAGCATGGGGTCTATGTTGGTCATGAATGGCAAACTTACTTCCCCACCCCCCTCATTTACATTGTTAGCTCCATGTTTGGAGTGAGTGTCTCTACTAAAGGTTTCCTTTAAGCGGCTAAGCACGCTTGGCCCGGACCGTGGGCCCATGGCATGCATGTCTTGGCTTGAGCTATTAGGATTAGGCATTGGGTAACCCTCCATGACATCGTAGTCAGAGGAAGAGTCACTAGACGTAATATGCGGGTCCTGAGTGGTATTACCTTGGGTTCCCGCTGAGGGCCTGGAACCTAAGGTAGGTGGGTATTGAGAACTCGTGTAAGTCGAAATGCTCACTAGTTGCTTGGCCTCTAACACACGACCAAAGCACAGATGCATGTACCTTTGGCACCCTACAAGCATCAACAAATAACCAATTACTAACCAATTACTAAGCTATGCTAAGCTATTATGAGTGATTATGAGAGGAGATATGCTTCTTTCTCGTAAGACTACTCCTTCCTCTCAATCTACTCTCATACCCTGCTAGCTCTCACCATCTTTGAAGGTGTGTGAGGTCTTGGATCTGAGATCATGAGGGAATTGATGTTGTGTTTTAAAGTGTTTGCTTAGTGCTTGAAGCTTCCATCTTCATTGCACTAGCTAGTTATTGAAGGAACACCATGGATTGTCTTGTAAAATGTCTCCCTTGATGGGGGAAACCTATAATACAAAGCCTTTTGGAGGGGGGACCGGCTCCATATAAATCCGGTCCTCAACTGTTGTCAATAGCTTAATTTCTCTCTTTTGAAGTATTGTTCATGCCTATCTATCTAGATGTTATAGTTTTTGTTGCTCTCTCCATCCAAGCACTCTTGCTATGCTCATTAAGAATCTATTCTAATAAAATGCTCACTATGTCTATGCTATTTTCCGCTAAACACAAAAGTTACTAAGCCGTTAAATGTTACACAAAGTATCGTTCATGCCAAGATAATTAGGTATAATGAATATGTTGCTATCTATCATAAAGTCTTATCTTTACGCTCTTGAAGAATTCTCTTAAAAAATGATCACTAAAGTTATTTTAGTTCCACTACTTTCCATGTTACAAGTCTAATTCCGTTACATTGGTATCAAAGCTATTGGTTTCTCTTTTCTTGCTTAAGAAGAGAGGTCCTTAAGTTGTCCACGAAAGGTTGGACTTGTTAATTGCAAGAGGGTAAGTGGGACAGGGATCTATTTTCTCGGTGGGAAGAACTTAGTTCAAGGTACACCGTTGAGAACTATAGACTTAATAATGGAGTTTTTTGGAACTTGCCGCTATTGAGCTAATAGCAAACTCAGCAAGAATCATAATCCATCGGTCACTGTTAGACCCTTTCCACTACTCTTTGCAATCAAAAATCTCTAAACCACGGGTGTGGTTGCTTGAAAGCCGATTTTCAAGAGTCGAGAAGGGTAGCAACTACGATTTTGAGGATACAAAAGCACAAAGTAATATTTACATAAGTTTAATTAGCATGGTTGACAATAATAAAGTAGAATGAATGTTGATAACTTTGATTTCTCACTTGAAGGTGCTACTGAAGATGCCCCCATGCTTGTGAACTACCTTGTCACCAGGCTGCAACAAGCTATGGGCAACCTTGCCCTACAATCCAAAGTTACCCAACAACTTTGCAGCTATGGCCTCCTTCAAGCTCCCCAATACGAGAGAGATATTAGAAATCCTCTTAATGAGACTTCCAAAAGAAGACTCTCTCCGGTGCGAGAAGAAGAAGAAGAAACCACTGAAAGAGAAAAAAGTGATTCGGAGGATGTGGCTCCACCAAGACGGCATTCTCAGCAATTACCAACTCCTCCTAAGAGGAAACGATCTCAGTTCTTCTCCTCGTCATTCTGACAAGGAAGGGAGGAACCAAAGGAAGAAAATGATGAGAAAGAGGTCAGTCTCTTCTCCATCTTCATCATCTTCCTCTTCTCCCGACGAAGGCAACGGCTATTCTCCTAAAGAATACAAGAGGAGAGGACATCGCAAGTCCCATGCTGCTTGGAAAATATTTTACAAGCTAAAGAAGTTTTTGGAGGGAGGAAAGAGCATCTCTTTTCTCACCTATGATGGCACCTTTGGTGCTACATACAAAGTTTTGGCCTTCATCCAACAATTTGATGAGGCCTTTGGAGACGAGGGCTTCACAGAGTCCTCCAAGCTACGCCATGTAGCTATGCACTTCCAAAAGTCTGCCCGTCAATGGTGGGCTAGTCTCCGTGGAAAAGGCAAAGCCCCAAGAACATGAAAAACTCTACAAGTTTCCATAATGAAGCAATTCCTTGCAAGCGATGTCAACGACAAAGTGCTCACCAAATGGCAAAGTTTGAAGCTACTTTTCAATGAGTTTATCCACAAATATTTAGACAAGTTTTGGGATTTACATCTCAAAGTTATAGTCTTTCCAAGGATAGACTTTGCCAAACAAAAACAACAAATGGTCTTTCAAAGGATAGACTTTGCCAAACAAAAGCAACAATTTTGTGCGAGATTACCAGAAGAAATGGCCGAGTATGTCAACTCACAACAACCTAGCACTATCATCAAAGTCATCCACCACACTATGGTTGCTTCAAGGATCAATTTCCAACAAGGGGCAAGAAGAAATACAAAGATCGAAATGAAGCTAAAGGGAAGAGCAATGCTCAAAACTCTTTCCAAGGCAACACTAACACCAACAACAACAAGGCCAAGGAGAAAGGAGCTTACAAAGGTAAAAATAAGCTCTCTCCCGAAGAATTAGAGGCCTTTCGTAAAGACCATAAATGCTTTAAGTGTGGGGAGCAAGGAAATGGTTATAGTTCTTGCCCCAAAAGAAATGTACACAATGACACTCCTAGAGCTCCAAAAGAGAATACTCATTGCGAAGGCTCATCCCTTTCCTATGATTGGGGAAAGGTGAGGGAGAATGATGCCCTTATTCTCTTTGACCCTAGCTCTACTCACAACTTTATATCAAAGGAGTTGGCCACCAAACTAGGCATACAATCTTTTAAGATGGGAGATATGATCACTGCTGATGGAGCTTTCAAGGGACAACAAGCCTCTGTCATGCCCTTAATTGGGAAGTTGAGGCTTCATTTCCAAAGCTATGTTGACAAAGAAGATTTCTTCATCTCCCCACTTCAACATGAGGATGCTATTCTAGGGGTACCATGGTTCAACCGCATGGCTGCCAACATAAAGTTCCTTGAAAGGAGAATCTACTTCACCTACAGGGAAAAGAGCATGTATATAGATGCTAATAAGTATGGTCATACTACACCACTTGTAAATTTACCTCTTTTGATAAGTCAATGAAAAGCTCGATTTTTGTCTACATGATTTTTGTCAAAGAATCCACTAATGACCCTAATGTTTTAGGTAAAGATGATAGGAATCAAGAGGAATTAAGGTTGTCTAATTTCTTAAATGGATTCCAAGATGTTTTTATCGAAGACATCCCTGGAGAGCTACCTCCAAAACGAGGGGACGATGACCATAATATAGAGCTTCTACCTGGGAGCTCACCACCTAATAAGCCTCCTTATAGAGTTTCTTAAGCTCAACAAGAGGAGATTATGAGCCAAGTGAATGAACTGGTAGATAAAGGGATGGTGAGGCCTAGTTCCTCTCCCTTTTGTTCACCAATGCTTCTAGTGCAAAAGAAAGATGGCACATACCGCATGTGTGTGGACTATCAAGCACTAAACCATATCACTATCAAAAATAGATTTCCTGTACCACTGGTAGAAGATCTGTTGGATAATCTACAAGGCTTGACCTACTTCAGTCGGATTGACCTTAAAAGTGGCTATGATCAAGTAAGGATAGTGAATGAAGATATCATAAAGACCGCGTTTCACACAATGTTTGGTCTTTATGAATATCTTGTCCTACCTTTTGGCTTGACAAATTCTCCAGCCACGTTCAACTGCCTGATGGAGAAAATATTTTGACCCTACCGTATGTTTACTAGAGTGTTCTTTGATGATATCATCATCTACTCCAAATCCATTGAGGAGCATAAGCAACACCTACATGTAACTTTTCAAGCTTTGAGAGAGAATAAACTTTTCATTAATCCAAAGAAGAGTGATTTTTTCCTTCAAGAGATTTAATACTTAGGTCACATTATCTCTCAAGATGGTATCCGTATGGATCCAACAAAGTTAGAGGTAATAAACGGATGGCCTAACCTAAGGAATCTACATGAGCTACGAAGCTTTATTGGTATGTGTGCATACTATAGATGCTTCATAGCTAAGTTCTTCCAAATAGAGGGACCATTACATGACTTGAATAAGAAGAATGTTAAGGACGTAGGGTCTACCAAGGAGCAAAATGCTTTTGACAAGCTTAAAGACCTCTCAACCTGTGCTTACACTTCTGGACCTCTCAAAACCATTTGAGGTTCAATGTGATGCTTTGGAGATTGCCTTAGAGTAGTCTTTCTTCAAGAAGGGCATGCCATAGCATATGAGAGTCAAAGACTCATTTTCATTGGGCATGTCTTGGGCATCGACAAAAAGGAGCTACTAGCTATCCTACATGCCCTTGTTACATGGAAGCACTACCTTTTGAGGACTCCATTCATCCTACGAATGGATCACCAAAGTCTTAAGTACTTCATGCCACAAACCAAGCTCTCCGACAAACAAACATATGAGGTGGAAAAATTTTCTTTTGCAATTCAATTTTCATATTGCTCACATTGCTGGCAAGCACAATCAAGCTGATGCACTATCACCGACGACCAAGGGCCAATGTGGTGTCCATAACAACTCACAATGATCTATCTTCCATGATAGATGAGTATGCTATTGAACCCCATTTTAAAGATGTAATTTCAGCCCTTGCCTTAGGAAAGAAAGAAGAACCATTCACTTTTCAGGATGGTTATCTTCTCCATGGAAATTGGCTATGTGTTACTCACTCTCTTCGCGAGAAAGTAAAGTATGAGTCCCATGCTACTCCCTATGCGGGGCATAAAGGGATTCAACCTACTCTTCGAGGAGTAGAGACATATTTCTATTGTCCTACCATGAAAGTGGACATACAAGAGTATGTTTCCAAATGTGTGGTATGCCAAAAGACCAAGTATGATAGGGAGAAGAAACCTGAATTACTCTAGCCATTGCCAATTTCTAATTCACCATGGGAGAGAATATCCATGGATTTTATCTTTGGATTTCCCAAGTCTATCCATGGGAATATGGGAATATGGACAATAGTTGACAGGTTTAGCAAACAAGCACATTTCATACCTGTTAAAAAGAATATCAAGGCACACCAAATGGTAACCCTCTTCATATCCCAAATTTTTAAACACTATGGCTTGCCAAAATCAATAGTGTCGGATAGAGATACTCGAATGATCATTAATTTTTGGAAGGGTCTCTTTGAGAATCCACGTACACGGGTTCATTTCTCTTCGGCCTATCACCCATAAATGGATGGCCAAAGTGAAATAGCCAACCTTATGATTCTTGATCTACTCAAAACTTGGATTATAGAAGTAGATCAATGTGCCCAATGGGAGAAGTACTTACCTCTTGTAGAGTATGCGTACAATAACACTGTCCATATCACTACATGGAAGGCTCCTTTTGAAATCATTGAGGGAAGACCTAAAAGTCCCTTGCTACTTAAGGTACATGGAAAGATCTTCGTGCCGTCGCTGATGAGTATAATCGAGACCTACAAGAATCTTTTCAAAAGATTAAGGAGGCTATATCCATCTCCCAAAAAACGCAAAAGGCTGCTGCTGACAAGCACAGAAGGGCTATTACCATATACATGTGGTAGTGATGTGTGTGAACACACTAGGATGCCGGGGCATTTTTTCCCTCTTTAGGAGGTTTATAACTCAGACGCCTTATGGATGATTTGGGTGTTGGACAGAACACTACCAACACTATCTACATTGACAGTCACAGCGCATTGGTAGTTGCAAGGAACCCAGTTTTTCATGCTCGCACAAAGCACATTGAGGTGAATTACCACTATGTCAGGGAGAGGCTCTCAGCGTGAGAGATCAGCTTGGCTTATGTGCCAACATAGGACAACCTTGCAAATATTTTCACAAAGGCATTGTCTCGTGAGAAGCTCGAAGCTTTCTGCAAAGCTTTGGGCTTACTCCCCTTTGTGGACTGATCATGTCCTCAGGGCATGGCACTTCCCTTTACTCATGTGCCAACTCTCATTCATCACATCACTCCAGGGGGGATTTGTTACCATATACATGTGGTAGTGATGTGTGTGAACACACTAGGACATCCGAAGCATTTTTTCCCTCTTTAGGAGGTTTTTTCCCCCGTGCATTATATATACGCCCATCACTCTAGGGCTATCTATCTTTCCATTGCACACTAAGTAATACACTCTCTATTGTGTGCCTTGAGCTTCCTTTGTCTTCTCCAAGCTGTGTGTTTTTAACAACCCTAATTCCAACAAGGGCCTTATCCTTCAAGTAAATGATTGGGTCCTACTCAAGTTTCCCAAGGCTCGATTGAGGCAAACTACGGGCAAAAATCCTATGGGCCACCAAAAGTATTATGCTAAGTTAGAAAAAAGATACTATGGTCCTTTCCAAATCTTAAAACCAATCAACAAGATGGCCTATCAACTCAAGTTGCCCAACCATTAGCTCATTCACAATGCTTTTCATGTGAGCCTACTCAAGCCTTACGAATACAAACCACCAAAAGAACCAATAATTGAGGACCCGGAAGAGATTGAAGATCAAGAAGAGGTGTTGCAGCACGAATCGATTCTTTGACACAAAGATAAGGTACTAAGACGTGTTAAGATTATCTGACGGTATGTTATCAAATTGAAAACCTATCCTTTTGAAGATACTAGATGGATGCAAGGAACACAGCTTAAGGATAGTATGAACATTGTCAATGCTTACAATGCTACACTAGAGTAAGCAAATGTAGATGCTTTCTAAATGAACAAAGTTTTTGTCTTATAAGACTAATCCTCTTTTGTGCACAAATTTCAATCGTATGCATGCTTAGAATCATGTTTCTGATGACGATGTCACTCAAACACCAAGTAGAATTTGTCACTCTACTTTGGGAGTATGATATGGACTAAAGAGCAGACATGCTTGCGGCAGCTAAGTCTCCCAAGCACCAAATGGACTAGTTATCCATTTTGGAATGATGTCGTAGGGTAATAAGGGATCCTCTACCCGCTAATAAATGTAGACTAATGACTAAGACTTTATCTCTTCTACCTCATAGTTGAGGACGACTATGGTTTCAAGAGAGAGGTAATGTCATAAAACATAATATCTACCTATTCCAAAAAGATTTTGTCATATTGAAGCGAGCATTTAATATGGGGGAGATGAGTGGGAACAAGAGATAGAATATAGATATGTGCATATAATGGAGCTTGGAAGACCTTAGGGTTAACTTCATTAAAGACCTCTAAAGGTTAGCGTGAAAAGTCCTTAGACCTAGGACCTTAAGCAAGCTAGGGCTGACCTTGAGGTGGGAACCCTACCCAAGCTTGAGGTGCTTGTCGTGCTTGTTGACTAAGGTGCTTAAGGTGTTTGTGGGAACCTTGCCCAAGCTTGAGGTGCTTGTTATGCTTAATGACTAAGGTGCTTGAAGTGTTCAATTCAAACATGATCTCTCAAGAGGCATAAAAGATTGTCATACTTAAATGACTAAGGTGCTTGAAGTGTTCAACTTAAACATGATCTCTTAAGAAGCATAAAAGACACAGGTCAAGATCCTCCCCATTTTTTCATCATGATGTGCTTGAACCCTATTGGATAGGATTTAAAGGGCTCCAATGAGAATTTATATGTATTTAAATAAATAATTAAACTCTTTCCATCAAAGAGAGAAAAGAGGACACTTGTCCAAATGATATAATTAAATAATACAAAAGAGAGAGAGAGATGGGTCGACCAAGCATGAGGCGGGGCTGATTTGGGCATCCTTATTCTCATTCTCTCTCTCTCTCTCTCTCTCTCTCTCTCACACACACACACACACACACACACACACACACACACACACACACACACACACACTTATCTAGTTGACAGTTCTTTGGCTAACCCTTGGCTGACGGTTTCCCTCTTTGGTGATGTCGCTCTCGCTATCTAGACGTCAGTAACACTGTGAAACCTTAGCTGCTGAATGCATTGGTATACTTTATCCATAATTTGTTCAGTTTGGAAAATAATGACCCATAAACAAACCCTAAGGCCGTTGGCCTTGGGACAGTCCCAAATCTTTTGTATGCCAGCAAGTGTGCATGCCCACCCGGCACACACCCGCACTCAATTGACAGTAGACGTGAGCCCTCATCTCGTCTACAACAAGTCGCGACATCACTGGACAAGCAGTCCGTTTGCTACAGATACTCTTAAAGTGCAAAAATTGTAGCACTACGTCAAAGATAATTTACAATGACAACCTTCCGATTGTCCACCCAGTGTCCGTCATCACTAATTGCTTCGGAAAACCAAGTCGATTGCGACAAATCTACGGGGGATACTTGCACGGGTGGATTTACCGGTTGATTAAAGCTTGGACAACCAACGTAATTTACCAGTTGATTAAAGCTTGGACTACCAACGTATATAACACGACTAATTATCGTTTGCGGTGCATCCTACGGCTACGGGATTTTTTTTGAATCAAGGTATTCTTCCTTGTCTTTCTTACACTGCATGGTGTTGCCATGGATTCAGATATCAATATGACCTTTGATTTCAAGAATCATACCCCTGATCCTCCCCATGATGGCTCGCGGCCGGATACTCTCACTGAGTGTTGAAAGGACGCCCTTTCAACAACGTTTCCACAAAGATTCCATTAAAGATTCCTCAAAGATTCTATAAAGATTCCACATGAAGATGGTGATGAAGTAATGAAGATGAAGATGGATGCTGCAACATGAAGATACGAGTTCATGGACATCATCGAATATCCCGTTATTATTATTTTGAGCCATTACGGCCACTTTTGTAATGTTTACGGGAACCTCATATTTTAAATCGGCACTTGTATTTTGGCCACAGATGCTTGTATAATGAGTAAAGCCAACTCAGTTTCTTGTAATTAAGCTCTGTAGAAGCCTAGGGACAATTCAGGTCATTTGGCCGGACATTAGGTTTGAAGGCTTTGTATATAAGCTGAAACCTAAGGCTTTGTAAAAAACACATTACGTTATCTCAAATAATATACAGTTGTGGGTTCTGCAGCACACAGTAGTGAGATTCACGTACACACACCGTCGCGCACACTAATCACATTGCAGATATGAGAGTAGGAGCGTGTTAGCATCGAGGAGCTCTCCGTGTCGACGCAAGCAATGCAAGCCGAGGACCACATCGCGAGGTCGCTTGCTACGAGCTATATTTGGTCGTAAGTACCTCAAACGACATCCGTTCTGAATGATCGAGTAGTCGTTAGAATCAAGGCGAGAAGCTCTTCGTGTTGATGTCTTTGTAGATCAGTTCCAGACACTTTAAAAATTACTGTTTTGAGTCTATCGCGACAACGATTAGAGGTCTTACAGTTATGGTTTTCAGGGTTTAGGTGTTTGGCCACATAGGATATGTGCTTGTGAGTCTTACCCTCCGATTTCGAGTCATTCCGATATGATTTGAGACTGTTTCGAGCTTGTAGTGTTTCGTAGAATGCGTTGTCTGTTTCTTTGCTTTATGGTAGTGTGGTAGGATTAGTGACTGTAGAGTGTTGTTCGTGTCTAGCTCAGGGTTGACAACCAAGAGATTGCCTCCATGCCCTAGTCGGGTCAGCTACGTCCTCGGATTGACAATTTGTTGGTCTGTGTTCTCGCTGTGCTCCATCGTCCGTCGCGGCGTACCCGCTAACACTGAGGATGCCCACGACGCTACGAGAGGTGATGACGCTTATGAAATGCTCGATATTCAGGAATTTCGTGCACTTTAGACACGCATCTTAGTAATGGAAGGAAATTTTGCATCTTCAAATGAAAATGTCACTTTTAGCAGGCCAAGGGCCCTGTCGACACACACATGCATGAGCACACTGCCACTCAGGGGCAAGGCCCTTCTGATCATGGACAAGGTCCATCTCCAGATTCTTCGCACACTCTCACTGCAAAGGAGGTGGATGAGTTGTTGAAAAACACCAAACCACCGACTTTTAAGGGGGAAGACCGAGATTGCAATAAGGATGCAGTGAATATCTTTCTCAGCAAGTGGGATGGAATTCACGCCTCAAGGCATACTCCGAATGCAGTCAGAGCACTGCAAACAAGTCTGACTCTGGAAGGCAAGGCCTACAAATGGTGGATGTCTCTCAAGGAGAAGAATATCATACTACAGAGTTGGGCAGCCTTTAAGGCAATGTTTTGAAAAGATTTTTTACCTACAAATGAGGCAGATCGAAATTGGACGGCTTGGGACACGTGTTCCATGCGCCAACACCCATCATTACTTGAATATATCTCTCACTATCGAGATGTTATCCTCAAGTTGGAAGGTCTAGTCACCCAAGTTCTTACACTGGTATCAGACGCCAGAGCTTAAGAAGCACGTTAAAACTCAAGACCCTAAACCACTTGAGGAGGCCATAGTGAAAGCACACATTCATGATGATCCAGATGAAAAGAAATCACATAATAATGGCGTGCCTGCGAATACACATGGTAATACACGCACACAGTATGGGCACAATAAAAGGAAATTTATAGTATCCAATTCTGAAGCAGCTAAAAAACCCAAGGGGTCCCATGGTCCTCTCTCTCCTGAGGACTTTGATAAGGCTAAAAAAGAGAAGTTATGTTTTCAATGCTTGGGAAGCGGCCATGGCAAAAAGGATTGTCCCAAGGGGAAATTTGCTGCTCATGGCAAGGAGAAAGCAGTGCACACGGTGCAACTGCTGCCTCTTGAGTCTTCCTCACGATTATCTACGGTGGAAGTAACACACACCAAGGTGGTGCATGAATTTTGTATCCAGCTTTCATGTGGCAACATACCTTTGGTCCACATGAGTTAGTGCGTATGCACGGATCTCTGCAAGGGCACAAGGTGCGCATCTTGGTAGATGATGATGCTACTCATAATTTCATTAATTATGCAATGGTGAAAAAACTCAAATTGCCCCAAACTCCGAGTTTCCACCGCTACAAGGTAGCAATGATGAATGGTTATGATGCTAAAATCTCAGATACTCAAGTCCGAGTTGTACCATTGGAAATACAAGGATATTCCATATCCTTGGATTTTCAGGTTATGAACATGGAGAGGGCAGATGTGGTCCTTGGTAGGGAATGGTTGCATAAACTAGGACCAGCACTGAGCTACAAGCACAACAGCTTGGTGTTTGAATCCCATGGTGCACTTGTGTTGTTGTTAGGAGAGAAGGATGTACCTTCCTCATCACTCATATGTACAGCCGAGCTTATGCAGCTCGTTTCTGATAATGAAATAGATCAAGTTTTCTTGTGTTACTCATTGTCTCATTTTATTTCCAATACTGAATCTGTTGAACATTCCTCAACGCCGCATGCTTCTCTCTCATCTCTTCCACCAACGGCTACTTCTCAACAAGCAAAGGTTGCTAGTGCTTTAAAAAATTTATTAAGAAAATTTCAAGATGTTTTTCTTAATGATTTACCATCAGGATTACCAACGACATGATCAGTGCAACATAGCATCGATGTGGTTGCAGACAGTAAACCAATAAGTAAACCATCCTACCGCATGAGTTACTTTGAAGCTGCTGAGGTGGAATGTCAGCTTGCTGACTATCTTAGCAGAGGGTTTATCCAACCCAGTTCTTCACCATGGGCTTCTCCTATCCTATTAGTGAAGAAAAAAGATGGTAGTATGCACATGTGCGTTGACTACCGTGGCTTAAATGCGGTTACTGTTAAGAACAAATACCCATTGCCACGCGTGGATGAGTTGTTCGACAAGCTCACTCACGCTCCTATTTTTACAAAAATAGATTTGTGGTCGGGTTATCAACAAGTACGTATTCAACTTGCTGATATACCCAAAACTGCATTCCAAACAAAGTTTGGATACTACAAGTTTTTGGTTATGCCTTTTGGGTTAACCAATGCACCAGCAACATTCATGACACTTAAGGATAGTGTCTTGAAACCGTACTTGCGCAAATTTGTTATTGTTTTTCTCGATAACATTCTAGAATACAGTGCTTCTAAAGAAGAACACTTACAACATCTAAGGCAAGTGTTCGAATTGTTACGAACAAATCAATTTTATGTGAAGGAATCCAAGTGTGATTTTCTGAAGGAGGAAATTCACTATCTTGGGCATGTTATTTCAGCTACTGGGCTACACATGGATCAATCCAAAGTGGATACCATTCGGCGATGGCCTTCTCCTGAGAATCTGGTAGAGTTGCATATTTTTTAAGGATTTGCAGGTTTGTATCGAAGGTTCGTTAAAAACTATGCTAATATTGTTGTTCCCATGACGAACCAACTGAAAGGCAAAGGCAAGACCTTTCAGTGGGGGCCCGTTCAACAACAGAGTTTTGATACGCTCAAGGATGCATTACCTACAGCTCCAATTCTAGCTATTGTAGATCCTCTGAAACCATTCGTTTTGGAAACGGATGCTAGTGACCGTGCTATTGGAGCAAACCTGCTACAAGAAGGGTGTCCAATTGCATTTAAAAGCAAGAAGCTTGATTCAACACATCAGAATCATTCTGCTTATGAATGGGAACTCTATGCAATAGTGTCTGCCTTGAAAACATGGCGACATTATTTGTATGGCGCTCAATTTGAGATTGTGTTTGACCATGAAAGCATTAAATGGTTTACACAACAAGCCGACTTGAAGGGTCGAAAGGCCAGGTGGGCTGAGATTCTTCAGGAAAACGCAAAGCTCCGGTATCGTAAAGGACGATACAATGTGGTGGTTGATGCTCTTAGTCGTATGCATGAGATCAATTCTCTCTTGTTCACAGAACTTCGCAGTGAATTTTTAGACTCTTTGAAGGGCAAATATGAGCAGGATGATGCATATTCCAAAGTGTGGAGCCATGTGCAAATGAGGGATCCTTCTCACTCCAATGCTGGTAGTGTATAATTAACCTCCACACACAGTTCTCCTCTGTCGAGTGATGAACTACAGCGATGGAAGAATTTTACCATCGACAATGGGTACCTACTCCATAAGGGAAGAGTTTGTGTACCGACGGACACAGACATTCGGCGCCAAATTCTTTATGAATGTCATGACAGTCCAAGTGCAGGGCACCTGGGTATTAAAAAGACTTATGCTCTCGTACAACGATAGTTTTACTAGCCAGGTTTACATGGCTTTGTTCAAGATTATGTCTTGCATTGCCAAAAATATCAAGTTAACAAAGCAGAGCGCCTGAAGGCAGGAGGACTCTTACATCCTTTGGAGATTCCCAATGGGAAATGGGAAAGTATCTCTAAGGATTTTATTGTGGGTTTAATAATCACTGTACGAGGTCATGACTCAATATGTGTGGTCGTAGACTGGTTGACTAAACTATGTAAGTTTATTCCAACCAAATCAACGATTAAGACTCCAGAATTAGTTAAGTTATTTGTGGACAATCTATACAACTTGTATGGCTTGCCAAGTAATATTGTGAGTGACCGTGATCCCAAGTTTAACAGTCATTTTTGGAGGGATGTGTTTAAACAATTGGGTACACAACTCAACCTCAGTACAACAGATCATCCTAAAATGGATGGCCAAACTGAACGAGTTAATCAAGCACTAGAGGATATGCTACGCACATACGTTAGCAAGAAACAAACAGACTGGGAAGAATATCTACCTCTTCTTGAGTTTGCTTACAACAATGCTAAGCATGTCACAACTGGATTTAGTCCTTTCATGCTCATGTATGGTTTTCAACCTAGGTCACATGTTACGGTGGGGTTGGAAACCGAAAAACTCCAACAGGTTAAGGATTTTCTCCAAGACTATATGGATATGCTGAAACTCGCTCGTCAAAACGTCCGACAAGCGTAGGATCGGTATAAGAAGTACGCTGATGAGAAACGTCGGCAAGTTACCTTTGAGGAAGGGGAGGAAGTATTTTTACGTGTGCCAGAGCATTCAGAAAGTCTAAAAATTGGGCCAACACCGAAATTATCTCCAAGATATTGTGGGCCTTTCAAAATACTCAAGCGAGTTGGTGATCATGCCTACAAACTATCGTTACCGATACATTCTTGTATTCATTCGGTGTTTTATGTAAGCCATTAATGTAAGCGATTACATGGGGACGACAATGTTATTGATCAACAGATTCTGGTCGATTTCGTTGAACCTCCTACCCTAGTGCATGAATCTGAACGAATTCTTGACTATCATGATTTACGTACACGTTATCATGTACGTTGACAAGCATTAATCAAGTGGAAAGATCGACCTGAGGAAGGTATCACTTGGAAAACATTAGTGCTCTTAAGAAGAAGTTTCCCACTTTTGTTTTTGAGGATGAAAACTTTTCCTTAAGGGGGGAGTGATGTCAGGACAAGGGCAAGGCCAGGGAGTCACGGACTGGGCCAGGGGCTAGGCTAGGTAGTGTGGAAAGGGGATCCGTCTAGGGCAAGAGGCTAGGAGCCTGCCTTTATAAAGGGAGGTTGGGAGGAGGATTCTACGTCTAGTCACCCAAGTTCTTACAGATAGTATGCTGATAGATTTCAAGATCCACTGCTTTGAGATCTTTGTAAGACAACACAAAGACATCCTTGTACTCCTTCAATGTCTTGATGAGGATCTCGTCCTCTTTCCGAGACAAATCTATAGCTATGTATGCAGGCTTGGAGTCTTCTCCAAGCTCTGTGAGGCCAGCTTGTTTAGCATTTTCAGGACCCTCATAGGAGTTTCATGGTTCCTTGAGTTGTCCCATTGGTTGTGTGATGGAACACTAATGTCCCCTGGTTTATCACTCTCGGATTCCATTTCAGTGTACAAACCTCCTTTAAGGTTTGTTTCAACTCCATGTACTTTGCTTTTGCACATTTTCCCATATATTCTTCTTAAATCTACACCTAATCACCCACTAAATTTCGAAGGAGTCATGCTACTTTGACTCACACCTAGAATTTGGAAGTTAACTTACTCATCTACTACATTTTGAGTTTGATAGTTCCTACCGCGGCAACGTATCGAGCTCAATCGCATTTGTCAAGGCCAAAGTGGCAAAGAAATTTCCTAGATTAGGAGATCAAGGGTGACCTTTCAAGTGTTCACAAAGCTCTAACTCTATGAAAGAAGTATGCGCTAAGTTCAAAGAACTTCGGAATCATCAAAATGACAAAACTAGCTCTATTTATAACGACAAGTTACTAACTCTACAATCTTCGCTTGATTCACCAAAACTAACTAAAAATGGTATGGTATTTAGGATTGAGAATTTATTAGCTTGGGAAAATTACACAAATCACTCATGATTCCCATTAGTTTCTCCTCCTCATTAGTGGTCAATCAAGGTTTCATTACAATAGCAAAAGTAGGGTTTTCTTTTGGGGTGGGGGCACTCAACAGAAGTGGCACTTTGGCGAGCCTTGATACATAAAATTCACTCATGGTTCCTATGACCTTCTCCTCCTTATTAGAGTTCAATTAAGATTTCACTACAAGAACAAAAATAGGGGGTTTTGGGCAAAAAATTCAACAAAATTTATGGAGTTTGATAGGCCTTGATATCCTATTAAGCCAACTTTAGTACTTGGTCTTCGCATCTTCTTTAATCACACTCAATAGGACTATTTTGTAGATTGTGCATACAATCTTGGGTGTGACTAGTGGGTGCATAGAGAGCCTTGTTATTAGATGGAATCCTAAGGGGTGCACCTTGTCAGCATGTAGGTGTATAAAATGCACTCAAATAGGAGGGTATATTATAGTTCATATCAATTACAGATTTTTAGTTCATAAATTTGTAGGTTTAAGGAGAAAGAGGTGTAGTTTCTTCCAATCCACAAAAAGTGTAAAAGGGGTTTATTATTAGGCTCCAATCACATACGATATAGAGTATTTTGTAAGGCACACCCCAAAGGATGGCATGTCTTTAACACTCATTTCTTACACCTATGACATTGTTGTATAATGATGTTTATTTGTGTTCAAAGGAAGGGTTGTGCAGATAGAATCCCATGCAGCTTTTTTTCTTGGCATGTTCAAGGGAAGAACTCTTATAGAGTGGCAATCATAAGCTTAGGCTTAGGGGGACAATTTTGGTAAAAGCCTCATGATTTCTCTTGGCCCATGTAAACCCCTCTAGGCCAAAGAATATAGGATTCAATCACGTGTGAGATAAAAGGCAAGAGGAGCCCATGGGTTAGGAATTGGAAGAGTCTCCAAAGATTCCTCTAAATCAAGTTGTATCAAAGTGGGACTCAAGTTAGTGAAAAATGGGATAAGTTGTTCTCTCAACTATTTTGTACAACTCTTTCGTGTCGTTGGATCTCTTCCACTTCCTATACTCCATATCTACAATGGCTTTTATTGGCTATAAACATTATTCAAGGTTGTGATCACTTCATTGGGGTTTGTTATAATGGTTTCCTCTAGGTGCCTTGGAGCAAAGTGTGACCAAGATAGGTCTTCAGTGTAGTTTGGTTTGTGTGTGCCATGGAAAGAGGCAAGGGGTGTCAAGAAAGAGTGTGGATAAGTCTTCAGTGTAGTTTGGTTTGTGTGTGTGCCATGGAAAGAGGCAAGGGGTGTCAAGAAAGAGTGTGGATCTTGAAAAGTGGAAGAAAATAATTGAGTCAAGTGTATAATAATAAGGGCCCACATTTTTAAGTGGGATTAATCAAGATTAAGCATAAACACCACCTGGTTTCATGCATAAGAATGTGTAAGATTTTGTCGAACTTTCTCAAAACAAGCTTCAAATCTAGCTTTTCTTTCTTTTTTAAAATAGTTGATTGACTTATACTAAAGGTCGAACTTTTTGTGAACATTAGGTTTGCTCTTGAGTGTGAAAAGAGACCAGCTAAATTTTACATAAAGGAGCTATTGAGACGAGCTTTGAGCCGGTCGACTCAATATTCCATGTCTCTGTCTCACCATCTTCTTCTTGATCTTTTACCATTATAGTTGCTAATAGCAATATACATGAGTATTTGTATAACAATATTTATACATTCCCTATCTTTATAATGATCACTCTTGTTCCTTAACTATTAGTGCATACTTTCACTTTGTTTATTGATTGCCTTAAAAACTAAAATAAAGGGATGGTTTTCTTGCAAAAAAAAAACATCACTACTTATGTTGGAACTAGGGTTGCAGAGAAACGCACACAACTTGGAGAAGGCGAAGGAAGCTCAAGGCACACAATAGAGAGTGTGTTACTTAGTATGCAATGGAAAGATAGATAGCCCTAGAGTGATGGGCGTATATACAATGCTCGGGGGGAAAACCCTCCTAAAGAAGGAAAAAATGCCCCGACAGTCCTAGTGTGTTCACACACATCACTACCACATGTATATGGTAACAAATCCCCCTTGGAGTGATGCGGTGAATGAGAGCTGGCACATGAGTAAAGGGAAGTGCCATGCCCTGAGGACATGATCAGTCCACAAAGGGGAGTAAGCCCAAAGATTTGCGGAAAGCTTCAAGCTTCTCACGAGACAATGCCTTTGTGAAAAGATTTGCAAGGTTGTCCTGTGTTGGCACATAAGCCAAGCTGATCTCTCTTGCTGAGAGCCTCTCCCTGACATAGTGGTAATGCACCTCAATGTGCTTTGTGCGAGCATGAAAAACTGGGTTCCTCGCAACTGCCAATGTGCTCTGACTGTCAGTTGAGATAGTGTTGACAGTGTCCTGTCCAACACCCAAATCAGCCATAAGGCGTCTAAGCCATACACACTCAACCGTAGCTGTGAAGATTGCCCCTGTACTCAGCCTCACAACTCGAAGTGGCCACAGTAGGTTGCTTCTTGCTCAACCATGATATACATGAACTGCCAAGCGTGAAACAAAAACCACTTGTGGACACTCGCATGTCAAAACAACCAGCCCAATCTGAGTCCGAAAAAGCATGTAAGTCTGGCGGCAATGATCCCCCCTTGGGATAAAACAAGCCCAAGATGTAAAGTGCCACTAAGGTAGTGGAAAATCCTCTTGACAGCCTGCCAATGCTTAGATCCTGGACTATGCATAACTTTGCTGACCTGTGAGGCTGCAAACTAAATATCTGGCCTCGTGTTGCATACATAAATGAGGCAGCCAACAGCAATTTGGTAAAGAGTGACATCAGCAGGATTGCCAGCATCATGTAGATGCAACTTCAAACCTATTTCCATGGGAGTGGCAATATGTTTGCAATCCTCAAGTCCAAACTTACATAGCAATGTCTCTATGTAACTTTTCTAACACAAGGCAATACCACCATCACACTGCTTAAACTGTATACCCAAGTAATGATGCAACATCCCCAAATCTTTCATCTTGAAAGTAGCATTCAAATCAGCCTTAAATTCAGCAATATGTCTCTCATTTGGTCTAGTGATCAGCAAATCATCGACATAAAGAACCACAATGAGAAGTACATCACCCTCACGCTCTACATACAATGTACTTTCTGTTGGATTGTTACGAAAGCCTCGTTTAACCAAATGAGTGTCAGCTTTCTCATACCAAGCACGAGGAGATTGCTTCAACCCATACAAAGCCTTCTTACATCTGCACACTTTGTCCTCTTGTCCTTTTATGACAAAACCACGAGGCTGCGTTACATAAACTTCCTCAAATATGACACCATTCAAGAAAGCAGTAACAATTTCTGATTGATGTACATCCCAACCAAAATGAGCTGCCAATGCACATAGAAAACGCACATTAGTCATACAACAAGTGGGAGCAAAAGTCTCTTCATAATCTATGCCTTTTTGTTGTGCATAACCCTTTGCAACAAGTCGAGCCTTATGGCGATCATCTCACCATCCGGCTTGCGTTTCAACTTGTAAACCCACTTCGTACCAATGGCCTTTTTGCCAGGAGAAAAATCACATAAAGTCCATGTGTCATTTTCTATAAGTGCATCATATTCTGATTGCATATGGCAGCCATCTAATTTTTTGAATTCTGTGCTTCATCAAAAGACAGAGGCTCCTCAACATCATGTAAGCTAGACACTGCCAAAGCATAACAATCTGATGCATGGTGAGAGCCTGAACGAGTACAACTAGACAAAGGTGCATCCAATTTACTGTCACGCAAAGTGTGCACCAGCCATTTTGGCATACCTCTAGCCTGCTCATTTTCAACCCTTTCCTCATCAAGTACATCATGTACATCTGCATCAGTAATAGGCTAATCTGTAACATTTTCAGAAACCCCCATAGGCTGTACATTTGCCTCATTGGAACTTACATTCGTATTTCCACCACTGAAAAGAGGCAACAAAGTGTCATAAACGTCCTGTGAGCTTACATTACTGTCTCTAGTATTTGACAGCAAGGGCTGAACAAAATCTTCCACAAACACTACATCCCGTGAAACCAGAATACACTTTGTTTGCGGATGATATAACCTGTAACCTTTGCTTTCAGCACTATAACCAACAAAAATACATTTGACAGCCTTATTATCCAATTTTCTGTGCTGTGTTTGTGGCACCAAAGCATATGCCAAACAGCCAAAAACATGCATGCGCTCAATAGAAGGCTGTCTATCATGCCATGCTTCATATGGAGTAATAGACTGCAAAGCTTTAGTAGGACACCTGTTAAGTACATAAGTGTCACACATGATGGCCTCAAGCCAAAAAGAATGCCCAAAGCTTGCTTTTTGATCATACATCATGCCATTTCCGTCAGTGACCTGTTTTTCCTCTCAGCAACACCATTTTGCTGAGGTGTATAAGGAAATGTACATTGGTGTTTTATCCCACGACTAGCCAAAAATGCATTAAATTCATGAGACATATACTCCCCCCCTCGATCGGAACAGAGGGTGCCCATAGTACATTTCGAGACATTTTCAGCCATAGCTAGAAATTGTTTGAAGCACATAAAAACTTCGGGCTTCGCTTTAAGTGGAAATACCCATGCATGCCTGGAGTAATCATCAATGAAAGTCACGAAGTAAAGGTAATTGCCCAAGGACGGAGTTTGCATGGGCCCACAAACATCACTATGCACAAGCTGCAACCTGCATGTGGCCTGAACTGAACCATCCTTTGGAAACTTAGCACGCAGCATCTTACCCAAAATACAGCCTTCACAAACATGTTTGACAGGTGCTTCAAGAGGCGGCAAAGAAGCAACCATATCAGATTTTTGCAAACGCAGCAAACTGGTAAAATTCAGATGACCAAAACGTGCATGCCAAAGTTTTGCATCTGAAATAGCGCTTGAATCTGCAACAGCATTTGCAAAATTTTGTCCACACTTGTCATACAAAGTGAGCTTATACAGCCCATGGCACAAAAGGCCAAATGCAACAATTTCATCACCAAAACTGAGATCATGAACTGTACATCTATCATCCACAAATTTGACTACAAGTCCAAGTCTAGCAAGTGCGGATACAGACAAGAGATTCTTCTTGATCCCAGGTACATAAAGTGCATCAACAAGTGTGAAGGAACTGTCATTTGCAGCAGTAAGCACAATCTTTCCAACTCCTTGGACCAGATAAGAGGCATTGTTGGCACAAGTGACTAAATTCCCATGAGGGACAGACTCGAGAGAGGTAAACAATTCACGATGTGAGGTAATGTGCTTTGTAGCACTACTGTCGAAATACCACACATGTATCTGCACAAGGGAATTGTTTGAAATGACTTCACCTGCAGAAATAAGCTGCTCATTGATATCCTTGACACTAGCAAGGAGAGTGTCCATATCATCTTTCTCATGCATAATCTTCGACTCCAGCTCTTTACGCAGCAAAGCAATTTTAGCCTCATTGCGACTTGCATAAAGACCAGCCAATATATCCCAAGCCTGTTTTGCAGATTTTGCTGAACGAAAGTGAGAAACAATGGTGCGCTTCACAGACAACGCAATCAATGCATGAGCTTGCGCATCCTTTACATCCCAACGAGATTGTTCTGCCATAGGCAAAACAACTCTAATAGCAGAAATCCTTGTAGCAAGACCTGCAACATCCTCAACATTGCCTGCATCCTCAGAACCAGGACGTACATCAATGCCCTGCACAATATTCCAGACGCCCTTTGACACAAGAACATGTTGCATCATATAAGCCCACATAGGGTAATTGTCCCCATCCAACCTGTCCTCAACAGCAAACATCTTGAAGACATCCGTGTTGTTGTCAGCCATGGTAAATGCTACACCTGATGTGAAAACTGCCCGAAAATAGGAGAAACAGAGCGGGAACAACACGTGCTATATAGCACAAACCGTAGAAGACTAAAAGGCACCTGTTATGCAGAAAACGGCAGTAACAGAAATTCTGCACAAAATGACGAAATTGCCTGTGCAGACCTGCCTATAGTGGAAACGGAGGCTGAAATGAGCCTGAATCAGAAATCTAAGCGAACGCTTGCCAAAGCTCATTGATATCGAAGAAAGTGAGCAGACGTGTGCTGGAACAGCTGGTGACTAAGCCCGGGAGGACGCAACCTGCTCTGATACCAATTGTTGGAATTAGGGTTGTAGAGAAACGCACACAGCTTGGAGAAGACGAAGGAAGCTCAAGGCACACAATAGAGAGTGTGTTACTTAGTATGCAATGGAAAGATAGATAGCCCTAGAGTGATGGGCGTATATACAATGCTCGGGGGAAAAAAACTCCTAAAGAGGGAAAAAATGCCCCGGCGGTCCTAGTGTGTTCACACACATCACTACCACATGTATATGGTAACAACTTATGTAGCGAAAGGATAATAAGAAACACTTATGTAGTGCAAAAACACTAAGAAAATGCTAAAGGAAAAAATAAACAAAAGAAAAACACAAATGTATCATTGTGCACTCGATCATCTTTTTTTGTATCGTCATAAAAAGTCTTTTGACTTTCCACTTTCATGGGTCTATTCATTTCCTCATCTCACCCTTGATTTATGCACTGAAAGGTTCAAAACATCTTAGGAGGGGGATGACTCTTGGCTGGAGGTGAGACCACGATGGTGCACAGGGAATGAGGTTGCAATGGTGTGTTGGAGGTGAGGCCGAGCGTACATGTTGTGAGGGTGTTCAGGTGCCATATTTGAGTTCATAGGTTGAGGCCACTAGGGATAAGCAAGGTTCTAAGTCGATGGTGTGAAAGAGTGCAGGTTTGTGGGCTCGTGCATTGTTAGGAGACCTTTGGCTTGTCAGCTTGGAGGTAGATTGGACGCTTTTTTGGGGAGCAAGGGAGGTCGGGGTTGCGATATTTTCTCTTGCTCAAGGTAGTCGGACCGCGGTTCCGGACCGCGGTTCATCTGCTTGCCACTGATCGCGGTCGGTGTTCAGGTGCAAGGGTTATTTTAATTCAATCTTTTACCTTAAGGATTTTAAGTTCTTAAGGGGAGGTTCATGCCTCTCTTTGTGTGGTGGTCCACTGTTATGGACCTCGATGGAGGTTCCCAAGAAAAAATCAAAGGAGGACTGCCCGACCCTGTTAGGCAAAGCACTAGCTTTGTTTTCTTTGCAGATTGTAGAAAGAGGGATTCAAAGTCTTACACCGCCAATCCGGAGAAGATACTGAAACAATCTCATTTTGGAGCTCCGATGGTGGCAGAAGAAGTTTTACTAGGGGCAATCAAGCTCACTCAAAATAAGTCGAAAGACGAGTATGTTTAGCAGATAGAGTTCTGTCCGGAGATTGTGTTACAAAGACTACAGTAGTGATGTGCTCATTCGGTGGTACTCTTTTTTATGGGTCATCGGATGTCGACTCATAGTTTGTGGGAGTGGAAAACATCGGCAACCAAAAATAGGATCAGCCTATTACTGACGCACATGTACATGATGTACTTGATGAGGAAAGGGCTGAGAATGAGCAGGCTAGAGGTATGACAAAGTGGTTGGTGCATACTTTGCGTGACAATAAATTGGATGCACCTTTGTCTAGTCATAGTCATTCTGATTCTCGCCATGCATCTTATGCGTCAGATTGTTATGCTTTGGCTGTGTCTATGTTATGTGATGTTGAGGAACCTTTGTCTTTTGATGACGCACAAAATTCAAAAAATTGGATGGCTACCATGCAATCAGAATATGATGCACTTACAGAAAATGACGCATGGACTTTATGTGATTTGCCTCGTGGCAAAAAGGTCATTGGTACAAAGAGGGTTTACAAGTTGAAATGCAAGCCGGATGGTGAGATTGATCGCTATAAGGCTCGACTTGTTACAAAAGGTTATGCATAACAAAAAGACATACATTATGAAGAGACTTTTGCTCCCACTTGTTGTATGACTACTGTGCATTTTGTACATGCATTGGTGGCTCATTTTGGTTGGGATGTACATCAATAAGGCATTGTTACTGCTTTTTTGGATGTTGACATATTTGAGGAAGTTTTTGTAATGCAACCTTGCGGTTTTGCCATTAAAGGGTAGGAAGATAAAGTGTACAAATGTAAGAAATATTTGTATGGGTTGAAGGATGCTCCTCGTGCTTGGTATGAGAAGGTTGACACTCATTTGGTCAAACGATGCTTTTGTAACAGTCCAACAGAGAGCACATTGTATGTAAAGCGTGAGGGTGATGTACTTCTCATTGTGGGTCTCTATGTGAATGATTTGTTGATCATTGGACCAAATGAGAGACAAATTGTTGAATTTAAGACTGTTTTGAATGCTATTTTCAAGATGAAAGATTTGGGGATGTTGCATCATTACTTGGGTATACAATTTAAGCAATGCGATGGTGGTATTGCCTTGTGTCAGACAAGTTACATAGAGACACTGCTATATAAGTTTGGACTTGAGGATTGCAAACCTATTGCAACTCCCATGGAAACATGTTTGAAATTGAGTCTTCATGATGCTGGTGATCCTGCCGATGTCACTCTTTACTAAACTGTTGTTGGATGCCTCATTTATGTATGCAACATGGGTCTGGATATTCAGTTTGCCGTCTCATAGGTCAAGAGATTATGCATAGCCCAGGGTCTAAGCATTAGCAGATTGTCAAGAGGATTTTTTGCTACTTGAGTGGCACTTTACATCTTAGCTTGTTTTATCCCAAGGGGTCATTGCCACTAGATTTACATGCTTTTTTGGATTCATATTGGACTGGTTGTTTTGACACGCGAGTGTCCACAAGTGGTTTTTGTTTTATGCTCGACATTTCATGTATCTCATGGTTGAGCAAGAAGCAACCTATTGAGGCCACTTCTAGTTGTGAGGACGAGTACAGGGTACTCTTCACAACTACGATTGAGTGTGTATGGCTCAAATGCCGCCTTATGGCTGATTTGGGTGTTGGACGAGACACTGTACTATCTACACTGACAGGGTCAGAGCGCATTGGTAGTTGTGAGGAACCCTATTTTTCATGCTCGCACAAAGCACATTGAGGTGCATTACCACTATGTCAGGGAGAGGCTCTCAACAGGAGAGACCAGCTTGGCTTATGTGCCAACACAGGACAACCTTGCAGGTCTTTTCACAAAGGCATTGTCTCGTGAGAAGTTCGAAGCTTTCCACAAAGCTTTGGGCTTACTCCCCTTTGTAAACTGATCATGTCTTCACAGGGCATGACACTTCCCTATACTCTATGTGCCAACTCTGGTTCACCACATCACTCCTAGGGGGGATTTGTGACCATATACATGTGGTAGTGATGTGTGTGAACACACTTAGGACCGCCGGGGGATTTTTCCCCTCACTAGGAGGGTTTTCCCCCCGTGCATTGTATATAGGGCTATCGATCTTTCCATTGCACACTAAGTAATACACTCTCTGTTGTGTGCCTTGAGCTTCCTTTGTCTTCTCCAAGCTATGTGTGTTTTTTTGCAAACCTAATTCCAACACCAAAAACCCACCTCTAAGCACATAACCCTCTTTCTATTTAGACCCTAACTTGATCGAGTCCATTCTGAATGGTATACAGTAGGTTCCAAATGGTTCCCTAGCATCTTGACCTTCATCAAAACACCGGAGTCGAAAAGAAAATCATTGTTTTGAGTTTTTGTTGTCCAATGAAGTGTGCATGCGGCAAAGGTATTTCAATATATGAATAAATGGAGTATAATTTGGCTAGATTCAAATGTTGTCAAGCACATCTCATAGCTTGCATAAGACGCTATCATCAAAAACCATAGCGAGCTGAAATCGATCACCAAGCATGCATCTTGAGGCCGATCCCAAATAATTGCAACTCGTACCCTCAAGAAATTGTAAAACACTCATAACATTCCTGTCCATCAACGAGCTGTAAAGACAAGCTTGAAGAGCACTTTGAACACCACATAATAAACTCAAAAAACTGCACTTTTGAAAACTTCCAAGCAACCCGAATCACTTGATGAACACAAGAAAACCTCTTTTTGCATACATACTCATATACTCTTGTCCATAGGTGTGCCCCAATCACTACACAATAGTACTTACACTTCAAACATAGGACACCGTATTATCGATGCAATGCAGAGACTTGTAAGGTACCCATTAGTATTGTCATGTGCCGTGCACATATTGTTTGTATTCTTAAAAAAGAAATCAAGATGTCATCAAGCTATGCGAACACCGTCGTTAGATATTGCAGTGATAATTTATGCAAAAATTTATTCGTATGTCTAGGTACCACACCTACACAACAACATGAGACATTGCATCTCTCCTTCTTGAGGAGGGGCATTGTCAAAATGTGACCGATAGAGGAATATTGTGGTAAAACGAATACATTCATTATCTTTGAGATAGTGAGGACATGGTAACCATATAACCCAAATGAGGCTCACTTTTCCTTTGTGATCTAGATCTGCGCTGCCTACCGCCTCTCAATTTTGATCGGAGTCGTGAAGAGCCCACGCCAAGTAAGCTGAAAGCTCGCATTTGTTGAGCACTTTACGCAGACCCACCTCCTTCGTCTGCTAAGTCAGGAGCTTCTTCGGCTTTGGGTGCTCTTCCTCTCTCTCGCGCTACCTTCTGTGCATGAGCGCGAGAGAGACTTCTGTGTAGTCCATGATGAGGAAGGCAGGTAGCCATCTCAGCAAGCTCGCCATTCGTAGCATTGCTTCCCAGCAGGTTACCCTCAACCCTTCTGTGTTTTCCAGCGCCTCCCGCCGAGGCTACGCTGACGACGCGTCGCTGAAGAAGACGCCCCTCTTTGATTATCATGTCGAAAATGGGGGTAAGATGGTACCTTTTGCCGGCTGGAGCATGCCTCTCCAATACAAGGACTCCATCATGGACTCTACAACAAACTGCAGAGAGAATGGCAGCCTTTTTGATGTGTCGCATATGTGCGGTCTAAGCCTCAAAGGAAAGGATAGCATTGCTTTTCTTGAGAAGCTTGTTGTTGGCGATATCACTGCTCTAGCTCCAGGCACAGGCACTCTCTCTGTCTTCACAAATGAAAAGGGGGGCATTATCGACGACACTGTCATAACAAAAGTGAAGGATGATCACATTTACCTTGTGGTGAATGCTGGTTGTAGAGACAAAGATCTTGAACACATGGAGTCGCATCTGAAGCCCTTTCAAGCTTCCGGCAAGGATGTGCAATGGCATATCCATGACGAACGGGCTCTTCTGGCCTTGCAGGCATGGTCTCTTTGCCTTTTAAGTATACGATGACATACACCTTTGTTTTTGTGTGGTAGAATGAAGGATCCTTGTATGGCTACTATGTGTGGTGCACTTTCTGGTCTATGTATGTATTGAATAGGGACATGCTTGTTGTGCTGTATGTAGGGACCGCTTGCAGTGACCGTGCTTCAGCATTTGGTAAAGGAAGATTTGAGCAAAATGTACTTCAGTGATTTCAAGATTCTCAACATCAATGGGTTTCCCTGCTTTCTCACAAGGACTGGGTATGTTCGAACCCTTTGATCTTCTTCACCTTTTAAGCTTTTCATTTGGCTACTTCTGGTTGCATGGCAGCTACATATATTCAATTCTAAACATGAAGTGTTTAATGTAGCTACACAGGAGAAGATGGCTTTGAAATCTCGGTCCTTTTAGAAAATGCTTTAGATTTGACAAAGGCAATTATGGAGAAAGGGGAGGGGAAGATAAGGCTGACTGGCCTTGGGGCAAGAGATAGCCTGAGGCTCGAAGCAGGGCTTTGTTTGTATGGAAATGATCTGAACACAGAGATAACACCAATTGAGGCTGGACTTGCTTGGACAATCAGCAAGAGGCGACGCGCAGAAGGTGGGTTTCTTGGGGCAGAGGTAATACAGAAGCAAATCAAAGATGGGCCTGCAAAGCGTCGAGTTGGGCTCATCGCATCGGGTGCTCCTCCTCGTGGCCATTGTGACATTCTTGACCTGTCTGAGAAGGTCATTGGAGAAGTGACTAGTGGTGGTTTCAGCCCTTGTCTCAAAAAGAACATAGCAATGGGTTATGTGAGCTCGGGGAACCACAAGAATGGCACTAAGCTTAAGGTTTCCGTGAGGGGCAGGATAAGTGACGCTGTCATTACCAAGATGCCTTTTGTTCCAAGCAAGTACTACAAGCCTGCAGAATCAGCACAGTGAGTGAAGCCTATTAACCTTTGTCTCACCGTAGCGGAGTCTCTCAGTTGGAAGCTGTATTTGGTGCATTGTATCACTGTGCTTTATATTGTTGCACGATATAACGTTCCTATGTTGGCTCATTGAAATGGGATTGATGCCTTTGATCTCGAAAGGGAGATTCTGCCAATATGAAGCTGTAACGATACATTGTATGCCCTCACATATTGAATGTTTCTGGCTGCCCACTTTCTGTGAATCTGGTGTCTTTACTAGCTCTTGTAACTAGTAACCGTATAATGCGCATCAAATTGAGAGATGGTGCACTGATTAATGAGTTCACGCTCGTCAAGCCTACGTAATGCATCTCACTGGCTCCTATGCACTGCAATTGCTGCAGTTTGAAGCTTATATCCAGTTTGTTCGAGGTCTCGTTTACAGCATCCACTGTGCTTGAAAATGACAAACAGAGATAGAAAGTCTTTGTACGTAGTGGCAATGAGTTTCTCTACGTGTATCTTTTGCTTGTGCGCTAGTAGAGGTTGAAGAGAAGGGCATTGATTTGAGAAAACTTTTGGTCCCACTTGCAGCGGGCATTGATTTGATGAGACTTTTGGTCCCTTGCCGCATGACTACCATTTGCAGCATTTGTGCGTTGGCAGCTCACAATGATTGGACCGTACATCAGTTGGACGTAATTACTGCTTTCATTTGAGTTGATTCTGACAATGGAAGACTTTAGCTTTAGGAGGTGTTTGGATAGTGTAATTTACCTCGCTTAGGTATGAGACTTCCTATACCTAGTCGAAGTGTTTGCGCTGCAATCTATCAAATCTTTCCTACAAGCCATGCAAAAAAGTCTTCTAAAGAATTTGGCTTTGAAGCTCGATTTGCTTGCTCCTTACGAGATGTGAAAATAGAAAGTTAGTTTGTAGTGGAAAGCATTTTTGGCCTGCTCAAGAAAGGTCTTAGTATTGGGCTGGATTGGGCGTTCTTTCACGGATGACGTCCACGTGGACGGCTAAAATTTAGGGCACATTTTTAGAGCCTTTGCAAGAGAGGACGAAAGGTGGGCAGGATAGTCGGCAGAGTTGGTATGCGGTATTGTGGAAAAGACCTATGAGATACAGACGCGAGGCTGCGAGCGACTCTCTCTCTCTCTCTCTCTCTCTCTCTCTCTCTGTGTCTCTGCGCATTCTTGGTATATTGTGCATGGCGTGCCGTGTTGTCCAGGGAGTCCCAAGCGGTAGGATTGTGCAAAAAGGATGGCGACACTGTGACAGGGCTTTGAAAAGGAGACGTATGGATTCGACTGTTGTGAGCTGCATGCAAAAGAGCTTTAGTACGACATGATGAGCAATTATGCTGGGAGTAGTGGCCACTGCTGTGAAGCTCACCGCTTGGACATGACGTTCTGCAATTCGTGCTTCCTCTTGTTTATGGTGTTTCGGAGCACCACAATACGTAGCCAGGTTCACGGATTCCGTTGCCCGAGGAGTATGTTTGAATGAAATTGGCATGTTGCATATTGGAAGGGTCTTTGGCAATGAATGGCCTTCGGTTCTGATTCTCATACTTTCGGTAGCACTCATATTTCATTTGACACGATGTACAAGCAGTCCAAAATGTAAAGAACTTCTCCACTTCATGAGATGCTGTGTATCTTAACTTCCTCCTGAGACGAGGAAGTTTGAGTTTCTTGACAAGTGTGTAATTGATAAGTTTTTGGGTTCTTGAGTCATCTACCTTGCCCTCCAGTAAATCCAATCAGTTAATGAGTTTTTATTTATAGTTGTGCTCACAATCGTATCTTTTGATTTGTATGCTCGTACGAACTTATGACTTCGTTTTCAGAATTCTCGATTGCCTGAGAGAGAGAGAGAGAGAGAGAGAGAGAGAGAGAGGCCATGGTACCAAGACAGTGGCAGACATACAAAATTCCTTTCCTTGTTTATTTCAAGAGGAAATTTCAAAAAATTAGCCTACTTTTTAAAATTTCTACACTATTTTTTGTCTATTCTAGGGCAGCATTTCTCCTTTTTCCTGTGCCCTCAATTGGCATTTATTAAATTTAAAACGACACGATATTGCGTTGAGACACAATACTCCCGAAAACTGGAGAGGCCGGACAGAGACTTGCTCCACCATCCAATCCAATGGATGCACTTGCCTGTGTGCATGCGTGTGTGTGTGAGAGAGAGAGATCGTCTGAGATGATTTAGACTTTCCTTGATTTTGCCAAGAGGAAATGCTAAAAAAGTAGGCTCCCTTATCGGCTTTCCACACTATTTCTCAATTTCTGGGTAGGATTTCTCCATCCTCTTGCAAGTTGATGTCAACAGTGCTCGAAAAAAACTTTTTTCCAAAAACTTGGCAAACCTACATATGTGAAACGACAGAGGTAAATTGACAAAATTTAAAGGTTTTTACACAGTATTAGACTAACTTTTTCAAAATTCTGTAGGTTTTCTCACCTTCAAATATAAAATTTAGAGGTAAATTTCAAAATTTGTAGGTGGGATTACACTGAACCTAGGTTTTTTTTGAGCACAACTTGACGGCATTTCCGAAATTGAAACTGGCACGATATTAAGATGAGACACAATTTTCAACAGACACTGGTTGCAGGTGCTCATCGAATCACAAAGGCACTCAAACCTCATTTACCCTTGCATTGAAACTGTTCGTATTTTTCGAAATTCCTCCCTTCCCAATTGTCGAGAAAAATCGTTTTTTCAAGCGCGCAAATTTTATTTCCTTGAGTATCCCAAGAGGAGATTTCTAAAAAAAATCACGGTCTTTTTTAGGTTTTTACCCTACTTTTCTCTACTTTGGGGCGAAAATTCTCCTTTTCCCCTTGCAATCAATCGGCATTTCATAATTGGAACTGGTTGAAGACTAACGCCAAGGAGAGGGAAACATTCCACTATGAATAGAAAAAAAAACGTGTTTAACTTGATTTTCAAAAATTTCCTCTTGGCAAATCCAAGGGAAGGAATTTTCTATGTTTGGAAAAGCACTTTTCCCCAAAAACTGTCATGCCCTCAGTCGGCATTTTTGAAATTGAAATTGGCACATTGTCAAGATGGGAAAACTTCCGCTCCAAAATAGAGAAAAATAGTGTATAGACCATAAAAATTAACTTGATTCTCTAAAATTTCCTCTTGACAAATCCAACGAAAGGAATTTTTGTATGTTTGAAAAAATGCTTTTTTCCAAACACTATCGTGCCCTCGACCGGTATTTTTGAGATTGAAACCAACACGCTATTAAAACGAGACACAATTTACCACGAGTATTGGTTTTGGAAAATCCTTTTCCCTCCAAGTGCTTGGAAAAAATCATTTCCTCGAGCATGCAAATTTCTTTTCACTGAGTTTGCCAAGAGGAAATTTTAGGCTCGTCCATTCGCTGTTTCTATGGTGTTCAATGCATGAGCATGGTGGGAACCCTAGACCACCAACATACACTTGTCCACTAGTTCATTAATCCCTTTGAATTTGATGTTCTCTTGCATGTGTCTAAATGTGTCAAATCCAGTTATGTGTCAAATTCATTTAATAGATTTGATAGTAGGTTACCTTTAAAACTTAGTGAATGTTGAGAAAGAGAAGGGAGGTTGTAGTATATAAGTGGTCTTGCTGCTTCAAAAATTAGTTCAAAAACATCCTTCTCTCTTATCGATCCTAAGATCCTTGTGACTGTGTGAAGAATTGTTTTTATGAACTTATTTATCCTTTAGCTAAAGGATGTTCTTTACCCTTTGCTTCTTTTGAACACATCAAGTAATAATTGTGTGAACATTATTTACCATCCTCTTTTAATATGGCTGCCTCTTTCTCCTCGCGAAATCCACTCGATGGACATGACGATGGCTACGATGAAAACGTCGAACCCATGTGCGATGAATCTAGTGACGTTCGCTCGATGGAGTTTGAAAATGGTGACTCAATATCTTGCTAACTTATAGAAAATGCTTGATGTACGCTTGGCAATAATGCAATTTTTCTTTCTGTTTTTATAGAGTTACACAAGGTAGTGCACCGTGATATAGCTGCATCATTCTTGGGACCTGATAGTGGCCTCATTCTTGATCACGTGTCTCCACTCTACACAAGGAGCGCTTCGAGCCTGCCTAAGGTTGATGTTTCTTCTTCTCTTGGCATTGGGTCCAAATCCCTCAAGTGTGTGGATCAAACTGGTGCAATAGCACGTACACTTTTCAAGACATGCGAGGCGACAACGGAACTAAGTAAGGCTTGCTTGCACCGCATAGATATTCTACTGTTGTACCCAACTTTTATGAGTTTTGTCTTTTGTTGTGGCAGCCAAACCTTTTCTGGGGAGACCACCGTCTCCAACTGCAAAAAAAGAGAGCGTTGCGGAGGGTGCCAAACTAGATGGATATATTGCTATCGAGTGTTATCATGAGAATGTAATTCTCGCTGGTTTATCTTCTCTTGTGCCTTATATTCGCACTAAGATCCCTCTATTGCGCATTGTTGACATCACTGAAACTTGCCCTCGTTTCGCTTTCGAGGGGCGCATACTTAACCGATATGGAACCTATAAACAAAGCCCAGAAGTCGCTAAGTATATGCGTTACCTTAAGGCATACCTAGTTGACCCACTCAACACTGACACCATCACTTGTGCTGTTAGCGATCAATTTATTGAGCAATTCATTGACACCCTTACTATAGGAGACTTTGTCCACATTGAGAATGTAATTGTAAAAAAAAAAAACTAAGTGAAATGGTTGCACATCTCCTTATGTACTATTCTTCAACGCTTCCACGGTTGTAGAAAAGACAAAGCCTTTTGAAGTCAGCCTTAGTTTCTACCCAGAGAGCAAAGTGCGTGAATTTTTGGATGAGGCACATTCCTTGCATGCACAAGGCACCCGTATACACTTTGGAACTGTAGCTTTTGTTGTTATACAGGGCCATGCTAGCACTTCAAAATCTGGTCTTTCCCAAGGTGATCTTGTTGTTGCAGATGAGCTAGCAGCTGAGGATCGTGCCACTGTAAGGCTTACTTATCTTCGCCCTTCTATAGATTTGCAGCTTTCTAATATTTTCCCTCTCTTGCCGTCACAGCTTAGCTTCGTGAATGCATGCAAAGACGATTACCACTCTATTTTTCGTGCTCTTGAGACTGATGTGCATCCTATGTTTGTTGCACGAAACATAGGTTCCTTCACAGGTCGGAGCAATACACTCTCAGTCTTGGATATTACTATCCCACACACGTCAAAAGTTCTTGTCTCAAGTATCATTTGGAGGAAGCATACAAGGCCCATAATTCTTGATGTTGGTCACAATCAAGAAGTAAGTATTGATCTTGCTTTTCCTTTTTCACCATAATAACTCAAGAAAGCTCTAACTCATCAAGTGCCTATACATAGGTGATTGGCACACTGCACTTTGTGAATGTGAACTCAATTTTGGTGGAGCGTCTTTGTGGTCAATGCAAATCTACTAAGATTCATCACCAACAAGAGGCAGACTTTTGCTCTATTTGCTCAAAATCTACAACTATTGTTTTGGTGCCCAAGCTTGAAGGAAAGATTTTGGCCAACAAAGCTTCCCCAATTGATGTTTCCTTAGCGGGTGACATAGACGACAAAGTATTGCATCTTGAAAAAAACTTTGTTGACTTTTATGCTTCTGATGTGCTGGATGCACGTGAGCTACTAGCCTCCCTTGTCCGAACTGGCAAATTCACCGTCAACAAGTTAGGCCTCATCACATCTTTTGTCGAAGAGACAAAGTAGCGCTCCTCTACAACATTGAAGCTCCATGACCTCCACACAAAAAAACACTCTTTGTATTATATTGCTTTCATTCATTGCTCATCTTGTAAATTCCCATCTCTCTCTCTCTCTCTCTCTCTCTCTCTCTCAGTGTGTGCGTGTTTCATTTACTTGTCTTCCTTCCACCCCATAGCCCAAGGGGGGCGAAAACTGCACGTACATGGGGGTTTCTCAACCAACCATAATGCATCTTTTGAACAACTCATTCAAAATGATATTGATAGTGCTTTCCTTACTAATCACCCACGGAATGATAATGTTTTCCTCGCACTCAATAAAATAATAAAGTCGCACTCGTCATTACAAAAAATCACCAACATCATGATAGACGCAGTAAGAGTATCATTGGAGCAAACACCAATGATCACACCTTCTCTAGAGCAATTGGCTTCTAGTAAACATGATTCCTCCATTTTGACCCAAGTATTACATAGCTATACATCATCTATTGGTATTGCGCTTGATATTATTTATGTGTTCTCCTTTAGATTTAGTATTGCATGTGATGTCCATATTTACGGTGTGCCAATAACTTCACCAAAAAACACAAAATTCAATAGTGGAACCGATCCAACAACATTGCACAAAATCATCATTGTTGATACAAGTGGTTACCTATTTTTTTACTTGGGGGACAACCGATGCTCACACAAACGCAAGCATTGTACCTGGGACAAAAATGAGACGGAATCATTGAAAGCTTTGCTTCTCCAGCAACCGAATGAACTCCCTGTCTCCATCGCGAGGCAATTTGCTTACTTGAGTGATAGAACCATCTTAGAAATAGCTACAATAAAATCAAAAATTAAAAAAATTAAAAAACAATTACACCCCATAGCTTCCTTCAACATAAACATTGGACAAGCCTCCCCACAAAAAAAAGCTATACAACAGTACATAGAAACAGCGAACGATGTTCCTATATATCAATGTTATAAATGTGGACGTTTAATGTTTTTTTTACAATTAGCTCGAAAAGGGTGTAGGTCCATACTTGGGAGGTCTAGAGACAATGAGATACACGGAAACTATGTTTGCACTTCATGCGGCCGTAAAAGACAAGAACATGGTGCACTGCTCACCCAATTAAATTCCATAGGATTTAACCTCCCCTTGGCTACAGTAGAGAAGCTAAATCATTTAGAAAGCCGCCTTGTAAGTCCTAGGCTACCTTTTGCCAAAATTAGGGAGCTTACATACGATGGTCAATTTGGGTTGCAAGGTAGCATTGTTAATGTTTTGGCATCCTTGGGGAAAACACAACAAATATTGCCAAGTTTTATTCATGATGAAGCCTCGATACTAGTGGATATTAAGCGTCGTCTACAGTACAACCATTGCTACCTTGCCGGGGTTGTTTGACCATTGCTTACAATGAAAGCCACTGCTCAACTATTGCAAACATCTTTATACAAGAACGAAAAAATTACTTTGTACAGCGAGTGGCTAAGCCATTTCCATAGTCTTCATTGTCCTTTGCCTGATGATTTTTCCGATAACAATCAACCATCAGAAGAAGATGATCTAGCTACAGATGTCATGCTCCATGGAATTGAGTCATCACAACAAGTAGTGGATCACAACGACAAAATCTTCTTTGTAGATCCTGCCGAGGAAAATAGTCCTTTGAGTAATTTCAGAGATGAATAATGTGAAGAACTTAGTTTCCCTACTATTTTCTATGGTGAGCCCCGTAAATACCATACACTTGCTAAGCATAAATATCAACATTGTTGGGGTGTAGGCCAGGTGGCCGTGGGAAACTGCCCCTGTTTATACTTTCACCTAAATGAATATAGGGAGAGAAAGGGAGAGAGTTGACCATACTCACTTTCCTCTCCACTAAACTAAACTTCCTGCTGTGTACTGTGTACTGTGCTTCATCCCCTACCCCATTTTCTTCTTCCCCTCTCTTGCACACACTCCGTACAAGCAACCACGCGTGCATAACAATTGGTATCAGAGCACAGGACTGAGCGGTAGGGACGGTTGTCGCCTTCATCGCGCTTGCATGAGCTCCAAGAAGAGAAGAAAGAGAGCTTTCTCGAGTGGAAGAAGGAACAGTGCAGAGTCGAGTAATTCTGAGAGTGGAATAGAGTCGAATATTCTGCAGTTCTGGAAAAGTTGAGTAGCAGGTACAGGGGAAGTGCAGGTGGAAGGGAGTGGAGAGTCAATGTGGTGTCGATTCTGTGAATCTGAGATGGAAACAGAGCAAGCAAGCACTGTGTGAAGTTGATGTGTGGTAAGCTCTAGAACAACAGAATCTGGAGTCAAACAGATCTGGAGCAGGGGAAGCTTGAAGAGGCAAATCTGGAAGGCCCTGACACTGCTCGAAACAAGTGAGGCATAGCAGCTTGTAGCAATCGGGTAGCAAGCCGAGCAAAGAACAAAGCAAAGACCAAAGGAGCAGAATTTGAGAGAGAGAGGTATCAGGCAGGCCCGTGGGCTGATTTGAGCAAGACAGGCATAAAATCGGGAACTCATAACCGTGGGGCTGCAGAAATAGGGCTGCCAATGAGGTAATCAAGGGTGCAATGAGAGATTGAAGAACCTACGCTATGCCTGGCAGTAGCGCTGGACAATAGAAGCAAAATCGGGGCAGCCATGTACTAGTTTTTGTTTGGGTATAGACGTCTGTGCCTTGCCCGGCCGCCCAGAGTTTGGGCACCCACTGACTTGTATACCTTATACATAGCATAAGTGTATAGGGGGCTGCTCACTCTTTGAGTCTCCCCACCCATATCTGTGTCGTGTGTCTCCTTCTCTCTCTCACTCTTCGTCTGTGGTGCTCCCCGATCCCCTTCAATTGGTATCAGAGCGTAGGTGCGGAGGGAGCGCGTGTATGCACAGTCACGATGACAGCGGAGAGCCAGTTTCATTCCCGAAATCGCGTCCGCGCGCGCGCACTTTCAAGAGTGCAAACAGGGTTTCGACTTCGGCATCGGCAAATTCAGCTTTCCGAGAGTGTTTCCACTAGGTGTCCTGGCATTTTACCCCCCTTTCGAAGCCATTAGAGCCATCAGAAACCTCATTCGAGCTACGGTTGAGGAGCTACATTTTTCAGCCCTCTTTTGGCAGTTTATGCTGCGTTTTTGGGTCGAAACGGAGGTTTTTTGGCATAGCTTTCACACCCGGACTCGGATACATGTGATCCAGGAGTCTACCTTGGGGTTTTGGCACGCTCCGGACGCGCTCATCATATCAGAATTTTAAAATTCTGAATGCTGAATTTTCTACAGCAGCAGCAGTTGTTTATTGTGTGTCGAGGATTCCGCACATGGTTTGCTCTTAGATGTGAGAGTGATATTTGCTGCAAGTTTCCTCACAAGTGGGAGGATACGATGTATGCCTTATGTGGTTTGATGCTCAGGGAGACTAATGTGATTGCATTTTGAGCTCGGCAATGTATGCCTCGAGCATGTTTTTGGCAGTCACAGGTAGAGCAGATATTTGTGTACTAGATTTGCAGGTGTTTGCAATGATGTATGCAAAGTGTGGAGATTGGTGCATGCATTTGGAGTGCGGTTTGATGTGCTTTGGTTGCTCATGGTTTTGAGCGTACAGTCAGTTTGGTTACTGGTTTTGTGGCTGTTTTACTGACGAAACTCTGGCGAAATTTTCCCAGGAGTTTTATGCGTATCATTTATGCGATCTAGGTAGAGATTGCGGGTTGCACTCAGCATTTGCGTGCGGTGTTCTCTGCAGGTGGGAGATTTGTGAGTGTGTATGCATCGATACCGCACAGTGTGGGCTTGGTGATTCGCTCACTGTTTGACAGGCGTACAATTATCTTGGCACACTCACAGGAGTGAGTATTGTGATGTATGCTTGTGTGGCTACGAGCTAGGTAGCCGGATTCGAGAACTAATGGCCTGAGGTTTTTCAGTAGGATTCAGCTACAGGTTTACAAGTTTACAGGCAGGTTTGAGGGCTTATTTGGGCACTGAATTTTCAGCCATTGTTTCCTCTTTGCAGGTGTCCATGTATGGCTCAGTTATAGGCTGATATGGGACACGTTTGTGACTTGTTTATGCAGCTGTTTAAGAGCTGAATTATGTTTATTTCTGAACCATGGTCAATCAAGGCAACAAATGGCTCTTCAAGATCACCTACCTTGACCAAAGTTTCTGTAGTAGCCCTTGCCCAATGACTTCGTGAATAGTAACTCCTAGGAATATCTTCAACTTCTTCATCATCATTTGAGAAATACACTTGCTTCACTCTCCCACTAGATTGGTAGCATCCTACCACAGCTCCATCATTCTCCTTATTTTGCAGTTGCATCCCTTGTGTCTTTGAGGTTTCCCCTTCAACCTGTGGACGAGAAACTTCAGCAAGGGTTTGCCTCTTTCTCTTGATGATGTCAATGATCTCCTCATGGAATTCACGCTTTGCAATGCCAAGAACTTCTCCCAGAGTAAACTCAATCTTGCTATTCAAGATCCTTTCCTCCAAGACTTTCTTTAAATCTGTAGCAACCTCAATATCAGATTGTAGTTTATAAGTTGGGCCTTTTGTCTTACCTTTCGTTGGCTCTTTCTTCTTTCCTGTTGTAGACTCCTCCATGAGTACTTCAGGTGGAGATGCTCCTTGTGTTGAGGGTGTTTGAGAAGGCATTGAGTCGCTTCTTCCCCCACTTCTAGAAGCTCTTTTTGATGGTCCTTCATCAACATTCTCACGTCTGCGCTTCTCTTCTACAATTGCCTCATTTTGTTGGCATTTTGTAATGTAAGCATGCACTGACAATGAGTCCACTGGATCATTCCATCCTGTTTCTAGACGTATGCAATCACCTGCTTCATGTAGAATCTCTTTTGTAAGCTTTCCCTTTTTAGCTAATTGCATGACATTTGGCCAAATTTGACCATGATGGTCACTCACCTCTTCATCACAAAAATGTTCAATTTTTACTCCATAAGTAGCTGCCTCAACTGAAGAGGTGGCATGCTTGGTTGCCATATCTTCAACTAAGGTTTGCATTCCCCCCTTCCCAAAGTTAGTTCTCAAGGGTAGACCTGTCTCTCTTAAGTGGATTTTACCATCCTTAAAAAAGACAACATCTTTTGACAAAGCATCACTAAAATCATCACAATCCCTTCTTACATGGTTTGTACTATCACACCAAATACATCTATTAACAAACCCTTCTTTGGGATGTTGTCTTTGCCTAGGAAGTGGCCCTGATGGTTGGCCTTTTTCTTCAAGCTTTGCAAACTTCACCTTCAAGTCACGCATTCCCTTCACAAGCTCATCTAGCATGGACTCATCAAACTTAGGAGCGATAAAAGTAGGCTTTACCATTTTGTCAGAAGTTGAGGTGGAAGGACTTGTAGTGTTTACTACCATCTTGTCCCTTCTTCTTTGTCGTTTGGCAAGCAGTGAGACAGCACCTTCAACCTCATTCCAGTCGGTCTTTAGTCCTTGCTCAGCATCTTTATCTTCAAGAAGAAGCTCCAAATTTTCTTGAAACTCTTTACCTGCAGCTTGTAAGAAAAGATCTGTCTTCTCTGCATCTAGTGTGGCCCTTTCTGTCCTAGTGAGTTGTGCATAGCGCCGCTCAAATTCCCTAAGTAGCTATGTTATCGATAGTCCTTGCTTTGGCTTTTGACTACCCATTCTAAGAATGTCCTTTTGGTCACTCACTAAGATTCCTCCATGAAATATTCCTCCTTTAAAGCTACTTTGAGTTCTTCCCAATTTCTCCCATGCCCATCTTTAATTGCCCTAACATGCTCCCTAATTTCTGGAGCAACAACTAGCTCAAAGCTTTGAATCATCTCACCTTCTGACACGCGATGCAGCTCCATCTCCTTCACATACTCGCGTAAGTACTTGGTTACATCTTTGCCATTGAACTGATCCATTCTGTTGACGACCGCTTGTATGGCCTTCGTTGCTGAAATCTCCCTTCTTTCAGTAGCATGTTGTTGTTGCATGAACATTGCAAATGCTTGAAACATTTGCATTGTTGCTGGGTCAAAATGCATACCTTGTTGCTCAACATGATCACCCATGGTTACCCACAAACTCTCACCCTAGCAGATTCGCGTCGGGTTCACCAAAAATATGTCGAGAAATTTGCGGTCTTGCCAGGAAAGCACCGGGCTTATGGCTGTGAGAGTTTGTGAGAGAACTTGACAAAAACTATATGAAGGAGTTAAACCATAGATGCCATGAAGACTAGGGTTTGGAAAGAAGTACAATCAAAGAAGCCCACCCATTCTCTCTTGCACTCACACGCACAAAGAAAGAACACAAAAGAAAATGTCAAAATAACACAAAGATGAAAACATCAAGGCTATGGTCATATCGTATCATGGGTAATATGAAAGGGTTAACAGATGAGTTAATGGCATTCAATCTTGGCTGCTCAAATAGGCTACGAATTGTTCTTTGGAATTGTAGTTTTGTGCTTACCATAATATATATATTTTGTCTAGTGATTGGGATTAATTGTGTGTACAAATCCTCTTGGTTCATAGCAAGATAACTACGCTTACGTCAAAAGAAAATTTATAGTCTATGAGAGGTAGTATGATGGGATCCGGTGATAGAAGTATTTCATTGAGCCTTTCTGAGCCAAAGAGAAACACTATACGTTGTTGAAAGTGTATTTTACGGCTAATCCATACGTTAATTCTAATAGATCGTACAGAGTGAAAGCGATAGAAATTATCATCATGTGGGTTATTCATCTAGGATAGTATGTGAGAAATGTAGATATGAGAGAAGTGAAGAGATGAGAAGTTTCCCTCCCAAGCCCTATTCTTGCCCGTAAGCAATAAGGATACTGCGGGGAGAGATGTACCTGTAGCAAAGAGAACCTAGAGAGGATGAATTACTAAGAATGAGAGAGATAGGTTTGGTTAAGGAGATGAGATTAGATACATATATATATGTTGGATTAGAGATGAAAATGAAAACAACAAGAAATCAAGAAAACATCAATGTAGAACACATCTTACTTGAAACCCTTCGGCACCATTATTGATGGGAGAGAGAAGAAGAGGGGAGAATTCAACGTTGATTGATACGCCAAGTACAACACCTTCTTTGATTAGAGTTGATCCTCCAAGGATGGCGTACAAGAATGGCTAGTTTTCCTCTAGGAGAAAGTGTAGGCTTGGGCTTATGTTAATGGGGCTAAGTACAATTAGGCATTACTACTCACTTCCTCAAGAATTCCTCTCATCAATGGCTTGAATGCTTGAGTTCCTTCCAAGGAAGAAGAGGTCCCCTTTTATAGGTGAAGGGAACCCACAAGGGTTTACACAAAAAGAGAGGAGCCAGTGTGAACAGGAATTGGAAAAGTTGGAAATGAGCTGTCCCTGCATGATGTGGGCAGATTGGGGTCCAGTATTTTGATCATATCTCCTCAACCGTAGCTCCAAATAAAAAAGTAAAAATATGGGCAGAAACTTCAGCTCATTAGCTACGATTTTCATTTTAAAATCATTTTTCAATTCGGGTTGGAACCTTGTGTAAAAAATTCATCAAAATAGGGTCCATTTCTGGCAGCAAAAGTCTTCATGTGGTCCCCTTAGCTTAGACTTTGATTTGATTCCAAAGGACACCTCATGCCATATGAAAGCATGACATTGCTCCTTGACAAAGTTTTGTAATCATGCTTGCAATAATGCATTAAAATAAGTGTATCTTTGAAATCATGCCACCTAGTGTCCCACTAGGATATGATTCCCTCCTAGTAGCTATTTAAAAAGAAATATAAGAAAAATATAAAAAATACATAGAATATATATAGATTGGAAATTACTCTAGATATAGGATCTAGATACGATGTGAAATAATAATGAGATGGTAGAAAGAAAGAATCAATGCTTTTTGCCCCAAGTTAAAGAGGTGGAGCTATTGACACTTTTCCCATAGTATTTTTTGATGGTAAAGTAAAAATACATTACCCGTGAGATAAATAATAAGATGAGATAGAAAGCTTATTTTTATACTTACATATGCATATGTACATTATAGGAAATATAATTATGTATCTAAAAAGTTACAAGATAACTCTTGTAGCATGTGTTCCCACTATGTACATGTCACAGCACGACATCCACCCCCTCTAAACCTGCACATCCTCCGGTATGTGCCAAATTATTTCTTTGTAAGATCAGCCCTCTTGTACATCTTCCTTGCTTTCATCTTCACTGGATGATTCCAGAGCTTCATTTTCACTTTGATCTTCACCTGTGTTTTGCTCTTCTTCCTCATCAACATTTTCTGGATCATTGTCTCCTCTTCTCTTAAACATTTTGATCCTTTTTCCTGCAATGGGAATTTTTACTTCTGTGCCATCTAGTTCAGACAAGCTGTAAGTAGCATTTTCATGCACATGTTTTACAACATATGGTCCAAACCATCTTTTTGAAAACTTACGCATGACTGTGTGTTGGTTATCAAGGCTACTATCATACACTAAAACCCAGTCACCTTTGTCAATTGCTTTGCTCCTAAGCCGATGTCGCTTATCAAAGTAGTCCTTGTTTTTCAATCTTGCATTTTTGAGTCGTTCTTTTGCAGCTTCAATGTCTCCAGGTCTTCTCTCTAGTTGCCTTATGGGCAATGCAAGGAGATCTTCCATGCTAAGCCTCTCTTGCCAAGGTAGTACATTCCATGTGGGATTTGTATCTTCAATCGGCATCACTGGCTTTTGACCATACATTAGCTCCGCAGGCATGTAGCCAGTTACTGAGCTATGTGTTGTACGATCAGCCCATAAAGCATATGGTAACAGTTTTGGCCACTCACCAACTCTTCCTTCACAAGCCTTGGCCAAAGTTTTGATGATAGGAGGGTGCCCTCTTTCACTCTTTCCATTGCCTTCAGGGTTGTAAGCTGTAGTAAGAGAAAGCTTGATTCCTAATCTAGAAAAGAACTCCCTTGCTTCTTCGGCATCCAGTTCACCTCTGTCTGCAGTGATCTTTTCCACACAACCATAACTGCAAATCACCTCATCAAGAAGGAATTTGCACACAACTTCTGTGGTTTTAGCTCTTAATGCTCTTCCTTCAACCTGATTAGTTAGGTCCTCTCGTGCAAGAACCAAGTACCTCATCTGCCAGAGTCCTAAAGGCACTGTGACTAGATCCACAACCCATTTATAATGCATGGCTAGTGGGTATGTAGGGTGCAATCCATCACGATGTCGGACATTTGAATACATTTGACAAGTTACACATGACTCTACAAATTGAGATACATCTTTATACATACCCTTCCACCAGTATTTTTCTTTCAACTTCGAGAAGGTTGCCCACACACCCTTGTGTCCAGCCCATAGACTCTCATGATACTCTTACATGAGCTTTACTTGAGTCTCTTTTTTACATATAACCCTTTGTGGTGTAGTACCCTTTTGTTTAGGATGCTTCCACAAGTAACCATCCCTCAGAAAGTAACCATATGCTTTCCTGCGTATCCTCTTGAACTCATGTTCAGACCAATCATCCTGTTTTGTTAGAGTACTCAAGTACCTTCCAATAGAAAGCCAATCACCTTCATAAAGATCTTTCAAGAACAATTCAAGTGAATTAGTCATGCAGACATTGTTACCTTTGACATGAGAGATAGAATAGAATTTTGTGCCTACATCATCTCCCTCATCAATCATTTGTGACTCATCTTCATACCTTGCCCTTGATAGCATATCTGCCACTGTATTGTCTTTACCTGCAATGTGCTTAAACTCGGGATTTAAGGACTTAATGTAGGCAATCCACCGCAACATAGCAATGTCTGGTGTTGAGCAGCTTGTAATCATCCCAAGAAGTGGTAGACAATCTGTTTCTACAACCACACATGCACCAATTAGGTACTCTTTCCCACTTTTCAAGGCTGTAACCATACCCCATAACTCTCTCTTTATCTGTGGATAGTTTCTTTGGCGAGCACTTAGTACCTTTGCTCCAAATCTTACCACATACCTGTGTCCTTCTTTGTCATCTTGCCCTATTGCCCATCCAATCCCTGTAGGACTGGTATCTACTGTCACAATCACTGGCCTTTGACACTCATAGTCTACCTTTCTCAAAGTCGTTGCTGACTGGAGTAACTCCTTTAGCTTTTTCATGGATTTTACATGTGCTTCTGTCCATTTAAACTTTTGATTCTTTCTAAGCAGCTGATAAAGAGGATCAGCTACATGTGCATAATGTGGAATCCAAATAAGATAGAAGACACATGCTCCCAGAAACCTTCTAACCTCAGTGATGCTAGTGCATGTTTCTTTCATTGTTTGGATGGCAGCTACCTTTGATGGACAAGGTTTCCTACCATATGGCCCGCACATGTGCCCCACAATGAGCACTTCTTTGACACCAAACATAGACTTTTTCCCTGACAATGTAAGATTCACTTCTTCCAACCTAGACAAAATTTTATCACAATCATTTATGTGATTTACCACAAACCTGCGACATCCCTTGAGATCCAAAGCTTCATCTCTGTCACTTTCTTCACATCCTTTGATAGGCAAATCATCAATGAAAGGCATTGTGATTCGAGGAATAAAGTCACGTAAGACCTTATTCATCCCATTCATCATATGTGCAACCGAGTTGGTTGCTCCCTGTGGCAAGGTACACATCCTTACCAAACTTAAAGGTGTCCTCATGGTTGTCAAGTCTTTGCTTTCGATTGCAAGCTGAAATTGATCATACCCTGAGTAGAGATCCCCCATTGAGTAGATTGCTCTCCCTGCAAACGCCTCTGCAAATTCATCCACAATTGGACCTGTACCTACATTTCTAATTGTCACCTTGTTCACTGGTTGCATATCTTGGATGAAGCGTAGAGAACCATTCTTCTTTGGAACTGTGAACCACCTGTTTGAGTATGGAGCACAAGAAGGCTCCAAGATTCCCATTTTGATTTTCTCATTCAGTAGCTCTACTAACTTTGGCGAATGAGCCTTTGGAACCGGAATAGGCCGCAGATTCCAAGGCACATGAGGTATTGTGAAAATTACCATAGGAGCTACAATATAAGGATCAACACATCCTATCTCATGTGGCTCAAATGCAAAAGCCTTACCATGCTTTGAAAGCATTTCTTTGAAGCACTTTGTCTCCTCCTGTGTTAGAAACTCCTCGCAACCAATCTGCAACTCTTGAAAAGACTCCTTTGTGAAGGTATGCCCGATCTTTTTAGGATTCCGCAAACTTGGTTGTAAAGAAGCCTGTTCAATCTTTTCCCTGTTGTTGGGTGGTAAGGGTGAAGCTACTGGTTTCACCTTCTTTGCTACACTCTTGTATTTAGTTTCAACATGGACTTCTGGGCCTATTGTTTGGCTTTCTTTAAAGGCTTCTATTACTTGATACATTTCCATAGAGCAAACTTCCACAACTTCATTTTCAAGATGCAAACTAGACCTCATTATAGCATCAAGCTCACCCATAGTATCTACAAAAGAAACTTGTTCACACAAACCCAAAACATTTTCAGTAGGCTCTAGCAACCCACTCTTTTTCATGCCTATTTGTACATTATGCACATATTGCTTCTCACATCTCTTCAAATCTTCAAGTTTTATAAAACATACTGATCCATTCTTTGTTACCAAGGAGCTCGTTGAGAAAGTTTCACCTATTTTTGGATCAGGCGAGACCGTTTTTCTTTCTGTACCACTGCAATCCCGCTTTACAATGGTACTTGGCCAAAACCCATCATTTCTCTATGATCATGAAACTCTTTGCTCACCTTTGGTAGAGGATGTTCTCTGAGGTTGTCACAGTTTCTTTCATGGTTTACACAAACTGTGAGAAATTGGACAGCACGTTTACCATCTTTGCTACGTATCCTAGCATATGCTGAACCATCGTCCATTACCTTTGTTTCCATTCGAACTCCCACAATGTAGGGCTGTCCAAGGATGAGATGATATGAAGATAAATCCTGTACAAAGAAGTTTTAGTCAATCTTTACATCACCTATTGTTACCTTCACACTTGGACATGCTGCATACAATTCACCGGATGAATTGTTTGCCACTTTTACCACCCAGCCATGATCTGTGTCCATCGGCCATTTGCACTTGTTGTAGAGACTCTTTGACATTATGTTTATTTCTGAACCATGGTCAATCAAGGCAACAAATGGCTCTTCAAGATCACCTACCTTGACCAAAGTTTCTGTAGTAGCCCTTGCCCAATGACTTCGTGAATAGTAACTCCTAGGAATATCTTCAACTTCTTCATCATCATTTGAGAAATACACTTGCTTCACTCTCCCACTAGATTGGTAGCATCCTACCACAGCTCCATCATTCTCCTTATTTTGCAGTTGCATCCCTTGTGTCTTTGAGGTTTCCCCTTCAACCTGTGGACGAGAAACTTCAGCAAGGGTTTGCCTCTTTCTCTTGATGATGTCAATGATCTCCTCATGGAATTCACGCTTTGCAATGCCAAGAACTTCTCCCAGAGTAAACTCAATCTTGCTATTCAAGATCCTTTCCTCCAAGACTTTCTTTAAATCTGTAGCAACCTCAATATCAGATTGTAGTTTATAAGTTGGGCCTTTTGTCTTACCTTTCGTTGGCTCTTTCTTCTTTCCTGTTGTAGACTCCTCCATGAGTACTTCAGGTGGAGATGCTCCTTGTGTTGAGGGTGTTTGAGAAGGCATTGAGTCGCTTCTTCCCCCACTTCTAGAAGCTCTTTTTGATGGTCCTTCATCAACATTCTCACGTCTGCGCTTCTCTTCTACAATTGCCTCATTTTGTTGGCATTTTGTAATGTAAGCATGCACTGACAATGAGTCCACTGGATCATTCCATCCTGTTTCTAGACGTATGCAATCACCTGCTTCATGTAGAATCTCTTTTGTAAGCTTTCCTTTTTTAGCTAATTGCATGACATTTGGCCAAATTTGACCATGATGGTCACTCACCTCTTCATCACAAAAATGTTCAATTTTTACTCCATAAGTAGCTGCCTCAACTGAAGAGGTGGCATGCTTGGTTGCCATATCTTCAACTAAGGTTTGCATTCCCCCCTTCCCAAAGTTAGTTCTCAAGGGTAGACCTGTCTCTCTTAAGTGGATTTTACCATCCTTAAAAAAGACAACATCTTTTGACAAAGCATCACTAAAATCATCACAATCCCTTCTTACATGGTTTGTACTATCACACCAAATACATCTATTAACAAACCCTTCTTTGGGCTGTTGTCTTTGCCTAGGAAGTGGCCCTGATGGTTGGCCTTTTTCTTCAAGCTTTGCAAACTTCACCTTCAAGTCACGCATTCCCTTCACAAGCTCATCTAGCATGGACTCATCAAACTTAGGAGCGATAAAAGTAGGCTTTACCATTTTGTCAGAAGTTGAGGTGGAAGGACTTGTAGTGTTTACTACCATCTTGTCCCTTCTTCTTTGTCGTTTGGCAAGCAGTGAGACAGCACCTTCAACCTCATTCCAGTCGGTCTTTAGTCCTTGCTCAGCATCTTTATCTTCAAGAAGAAGCTCCAAATTTTCTTGAAACTCTTTACCTGCAGCTTGTAAGAAAAGATCTGTCTTCTCTGCATCTAGTGTGGCCCTTTCTGTCCTAGTGAGTTGTGCATAGCGCCGCTCAAATTCCCTAAGTAGCTCTGTTATCGATAGTCCTTGCTTTGGCTTTTGACTACCCATTCTAAGAATGTCCTTTTGGTCACTCACTAAGAGTCCTCCATGAAATATTCCTCCTTTAAAGCTACTTTGAGTTCTTCCCAATTTCTCCCATGCCCATCTTTAATTGCCCTAACATGCTCCCTAATTTCTGGAGCAACAACTAGCTCAAAGCTTTGAATCATCTCACCTTCTGACACGCGATGCAGCTCCATCCCCTTCACATACTCGCGTAAGTACTTGGTTACATCTTTGCCATTGAACTGATCCATTCTGTTGACGACCGCTTGTATGGCCTTCGTTGCTGAAATCTCCCTTCTTTCAGTAGCATGTTGTTGTTGCATGAACATTGCAAATGCTTGAAACATTTGCATTGTTGCTGGGTCAAAATGCATACCCTGTTGCTCAACATGATCACCCATGGTTACCCACAAACTCTCACCCTAGCAGATTCGCGTCGGGTTCACCAAAAATATGTCGAGAAATTTGCGGTCTTGCCAGGAAAGCACCGGGCTTATGGCTGTGAGAGTTTGTGAGAGAACTCGACAAAAACTATATGAAGGAGTTAAACCATAGATGCCATGAAGACTAGGGTTTGGAAAGAAGTACAATCAAAGAAGCCCACCCATTCTCTCTTGCACTCACACGCACAAAGAAAGAACACAAAAGAAAATGTCAAAATAACACAAAGATGAAAACATCAAGGCTATGGTCATATCGTATCATGGGTAATATGAAAGGGTTAACAGATGAGTTAATGGCATTCAATCTTGGCTGCCCAAATAGGCTACGAATTGTTCTTTGGAATTGTAGTTTTGTGCTTACCATAATATATATATTTTGTCTAGTGATTGGGATTAATTGTGTGTACAAATCCTCTTGGTTCATAGCAAGATAACTACGCTTACGTCGAAAGAAAATTTATAGTCTATGAGAGGTAGTATGATGGGATCCGGTGATAGAAGTATTTCATTGAGCCTTTCTGGGCCAAAGAGAAACACTATACGTTGTTGAAAGTGTATTTTACGGCTAATCCATACGTTAATTCTAATAGATCGTACAGAGTGAAAGCGATAGAAATTATCATCATGTGGGTTATTCATCTAGGATAGTATGTGAGAAATGTAGATATGAGAGAAGTGAAGAGATGAGAAGTTTCCCTCCCAAGCCCTATTCTTGCCCGTAAGCAATAAGGATACTGCGGGGAGAGATGTACCTGTAGCAAAGAGAACCTAGAGAGGATGAATTACTAAGAATGAGAGAGATAGGTTTGGTTAAGGAGATGAGATTAGATACATATATATATGTTGGATTAGAGATGAAAATGAAAACAACAAGAAATCAAGAAAACATCAATGTAGAACACATCTTACTTGAAACCCTTCGGCACCATTATTGATGGGAGAGAGAAGAAGAGGGGAGAATTCAACGTTGATTCATACGCCAAGTACAACACCTTCTTTGATTAGAGTTGATCCTCCAAGGATGGCGTACAAGAATGGCTAGTTTTCCTCTAGGAGAAAGTGTAGGCTTGGGCTTATGTTAAGGGGGCTAAGTACAATTAGGCATTACTACTCACTCCATCAAGAATTCCTCTCATCAATGGCTTGAATGCTTGAGTTCCTTCCAAGAAAGAAGAGGTCCCCTTTTATAGGTGAAGGGAACCCACAAGGGTTTACACAAGAAGAGAGGAGCCAGTGTGAACAGGAATTGGAAAAGTTGGAAATGAGCTGTCCCTGCATGATGTGGGCAGATTGGGGTCCAGTATTTTGATCATATCTCCTCAACCGTAGCTCCAAATAAAAAAGTAAAAATATGGGCAGAAACTTCAGCTCATTAGCTACGATTTTCATTTTAAAATCATTTTTCAATTCGGGTTGGAACCTTGTGTAAAAAATTCATCAAAATAGGGTCCATTTCTGGCAGCAAAAGTCTTCATGTGGTCCCCTTAGCCTAGACTTTCATTTGATTCCAAAGGACACCTCATGCCATATGAAAGCATGACATTGCTCCTTGACAAAGTTTTGTAATCATGCTTGCAATAATGCATTAAAATAAGTGTATCTTTGAAATCATGCCACCTAGTGTCCCACTAGGATATGATTCCCTCCTAGTAGCTATTTAAAAAGAAATATAAGAAAAATATAAAAAATACATAGAATATATATAGATTGGAAATTACTCTAGATATAGGATCTAGATAGGGTGTGAGATAATAATGAGATGGTAGAAAGAAAGAATCAATGCTTTTTGCCCCAAGTTAAAGAGGTGGAGCTATTGACACTTTTTCCATAGTATTTTTTGATGGTAAAGTAAGAATACATTACCCTTGAGATAAATAATAAGATGAGATAGAAAGTTTATTTTTATACTTACATATGCATATGTACATTATAGGAAATATAATTATGTATCTAAAAAGTTACAAGATAACTCTTGTAGCATGTGTTCCCACTATGTACATGTCACAGCACGACATCCACCCCCTCTAAACCTGCACATCCTCCGGTATGTGCCAAATTATTTCTTTGTAAGATCAGCCCTCTTGTACATCTTCCTTGCTTTCATCTTCACTGGATGATTCCAGAGCTTCATTTTCACTTTGATCTTCACCTGTGTTTTGCTCTTCTTCCTCATCAACATTTTCTGGATCATTGTCTCCTCTTCTCTTAAACATTTTGATCCTTTTTCCTGCAATGGGAATTTTTACTTCTGTGCCATCTAGTTCAGACAAGCTGTAAGTAGCATTTTCATGCACATGTTTTACAACATATGGTCCAAACCATCTTTTTGAAAACTTACGCATGACTGTGTGTTGGTTATCAAGGCTACTATCATACACTAAAACCCAGTCACCTTTGTCAATTGCTTTGCTCCTAAGCCGATGTCGCTTATCAAAGTAGTCCTTGTTTTTCAATCTTGCATTTTTGAGTCGTTCTTTTGCAGCTTCAATGTCTCCAGGTCTTCTCTCTAGTTGCCTTATGGGCAATGCAAGGAGATCTTCCATGCTAAGCCCCTCTTGCCAAGGTAGTACATTCCATGTGGGATTTGTATCTTCAATCGGCATCACTGGCTTTTGACCATACATTAGCTCCGCAGGCATGTAGCCAGTTACTGAGCTATGTGTTGTACGATCAGCCCATAAAGCATATGGTAACAGTTTTGGCCACTCACCAACTCTTCCTTCACAAGCCTTGGCCAAAGTTTTGATGATAGGAGGGTGCCCTCTTTCACTCTTTCCATTGCCTTCAGGGTTGTAAGCTGTAGTAAGAGAAAGCTTGATTCCTAATCTAGAAAAGAACTCCCTTGCTTCTTCGGCATCCAGTTCACCTCTGTCTGCAGTGATCTTTTCCACACAACCATAACTGCAAATCACCTCATCAAGAAGGAATTTGCACACAACTTCTGTGGTTTTAGCTCTTAATGCTCTTCCTTCAACCTGATTAGTTAGGTCCTCTCGTGCAAGAACCAAGTACCTCATCTGCCAGAGTCCTAAAGGCATTGTGAATAGATCCACAACCCATTTATAATGCATGGCTAGTGGGTATGTAGGGTGCAATCCATCACGATGTCGGACATTTGAGTACATTTGACAAGTTACACATGACTCTACAAATTGAGATACATCTTTATACAGACCCTTCCACCAGTATTTTTCTTTCAACTTGGAGAAGGTTGCCCACACACCCCTGTGTCCAGCCCATAGACTCTCATGATACTCTTGCATGAGCTTTACTTGAGTCTCTTTTTTACATATAACCCTTTGTGGTGTAGTACCCTTTTGTTTAGGATGCTTCCACAAGTAACCATCCCTCAGAAAGTAACCATATGCTTTCCTGCGTATCCTCTTGAACTCATGTTCAGACCAATCATCCTGTTTTGTTAGAGTACTCAAGTACCTTCCAATAGAAAGCCAATCACCTTCATAAAGATCTTTCAAGAACAATTCAAGTGAATTAGTCATGCAGACATTGTTACCTTTGACATGAGAGATAGAATAGAATTTTGTGCCTACATCATCTCCCTCATCAATCATTTGTGACTCATCTTCATACCTTGCCCTTGATAGCATATCTGCCACTGTATTGTCTTTACCTGCAATGTGCTTAAACTCGGGATTTAAGGACTTAATGTAGGCAATCCACCGCAACATAGCAATGTCTGGTGTTGAGCAGCTTGTAATCATCCCAAGAAGTGGTAGACAATCTGTTGCTACAACCACACATGCACCAATTAGGTACTCTTTCCCACTTTTCAAGGCTGTAACCATACCCCATAACTCTCTCTTTATCTGTGGATAGTTTCTTTGGCGAGCACTTAGTACCTTTGCTCCAAATCTTACCACATACCTGTGTCCTTCTTTGTCATCTTGCCCTATTGCCCATCCAATCCCTGTAGGACTGGTATCTACTGTCACAATCACTGGCCTTTGACACTCATAGTCTACCTTTCTCAAAGTCGTTGCTGACTGGAGTAACTCCTTTAGCTTTTTCATGGATTTTACATGTGCTTCTGTCCATTTAAACTTTTGATTCTTTCTAAGCAGCTGAGATGCTGATCTTGAGACCGGATATCGCAGCTGCAGTGGGAGCATTTGTAGTTGGGGTTGTCAGTCGTTTGTTGACTGATGATGGTATAGTGCACGAGGGAGATATGCAGGTATTGCGTACATACTTGCAGTACGTGTGCGGTATGTCTGGTGGTGTATGGAATTACACGCGAGCAGGACAGCCGGATGCACACGATCACAGCCACCCAGTGGGCATCAGTTGAGAGCGGTTTTCTCTCACCTTTGTTGCGGAATAGGCGTTTGTGCCTTGCCCGGCTGCCCAGAGTCTAGGCGCCCACTGACTTGTATACCTTATACATAGGAAAAGTGTATAGGGGGCTGCTCACTCTTTGAGTCTCCCCACCCATATCTGTGTCGTGTGTCTCCTTCTCTCTCTCACTCTTCGTCTGTGGTGCTCCCCGATCCCCTTCAGTTTGCATTGCCAAGCTCTCACAACACACACAGCCAGCGCTACAGAAAGAGAGGAAAGCCTCGACAGGATTTTCTCACAAAAAGCGGTCTTTCATTCATGTTGCAGACCTGCATACGCCACCGATTTTCCTTTTTTGAAAATTAAAAGCTTGAGAATTTTTTTTAAAAGCTCTCTTTGAGTGCCTTCCCACGGTCGGCGGGCAACAAAGCTTTGAAGGGCGGCATACAACCTTGTGAAGCTAGGTTGAAAAGCTAATAGGCATGGTAATTGAGCCACGAGATGAATGTCTGGCGTAGAAGCAAAGAGGCAAACCATTACTGGCAAGTAAGCACCTAGCAGCGGTGAGCTTGACACCGCGCTTGCGAGCGAGCCCAAGCAACACACAGAGCGAGCGAGTGAGTGAGAGACAAAGACCAGGGTCTTATCATCGACATCAGCGATTCTGCGATTTTGACATCGACTTCTTCAACATTGTCACCCGACTTCGACGTCCGCACACCGAGTCCGACAAGCTTGAGAGCGATCTTGATAGATCGAGCGAGATCTGCGATCGATACCGATCCGACTCGGCCTTGACCGTTCGATACCGGCTTCGAGCATTGGCATTTTACGGCTACTCGGCTAGCCACTTCCGCCCGACGGCGGAAGGCAACATCGACATCGACACCGCTCATGCGCACAAGCTCGACACTGCTCATTGAGGCGGATCTCCGACATCCGACCTAGACACTGGGTGTTTCCCCAGACAAGTGCGTTTTCGCGATCGACGACCGTGCTTGCGACATGCACGGGTGAGGTACCTCTGTCATAGAGGAGTGACACTCGGCATCGGCACCAAGCGCACCGATTGCTCTGAACGACAGTTTACGGATACGACACTTTTGGTTATTCGACTAGCATATTTGTAATGGAATTGGCTTATTTCATTTGAGAGTAACGGAAATTAATGAGAGTACTTTTGAGAAATGACTTTGTGATCATAGCGGGTGAACATAATTGAATATAGCAACATAATCATAGCAATTAGTTAACTTGGCATGAACAATACTTTTGCAAGAGAGAGAATTTAGAGAACATGAAAATAGTTGAGGACCGGATTTATGTGGAGCCGGTCCCCCCTCCAATAGGCATTTGTATTATGATTTCTCCCATTAAGAGAGACTTGTTACAATACAATCTTTGTGTTCCTTGTGACTTAGGTGATGCAATGAAGATGGAAAGCTTCATGCATCACAAACATAACATAAACTTGAAGAAAGCTTTAACTATCCCAAGCCTCAGTCCCAAGACCTCAAACACCTTCGAAGGTGGAGAGAGCTAGCAGGGAATGAGGGTAGGGAAGAGGAAGAAGAAACATTTCGTAGGAGAAAGAATTAGTTCCTCACTTATCATAACTCTTGTTGCTAGCATATATAATAGCATAGTAATGAAGAAGAAGGAGATGGCAAGCTTAAGCATTGAAGCATGGCTCTTGGTTGGATTTGCACTCCATATCCAAGAGTGTTGGTGTAGGCTCTCAACCTCTACTTGCTTGGAGAAGGAGAGGGAGCTCTTGCACTTTGCATAGCACACAATGAGAGTGTTTGTGAGTGTGTGTGGGTGAGTATACCCCCTAAGAAACCCCCTAGCTTGCTTGGGTCGACCCCCCCTTGTAGCTCATGCTTGAAGCTCATTGGACCCCTCCAGGCCTAGCCAATCACAAGCAAGAGGCATTACAAGTAGCAAGGGTAGCCTTGAGACAAGTGTCCCCCTTTTCCCTTTGAGAGAGAGGGCTAGATAAATGCTAAATCAATTAATTAAATCTCCTAAATTATTATTGGACCCTTTGGGTGGCCAACCAATAGGCTTCAGGCACACCATGAGGGCAACTTGAGGAGGAACTTGACAAGTGTTCCTCTTGCTTTCTTTGTACCATGCATGCCTTGTGTGAGTGTGAGGGTGTTCTCTCTCATACCCCCTCATGTAGGGCTCACCCCCTACTTGTAGAGATTGAATATTTGACTTTTTGAAACCTCAAGCCCCTCATACATAGGCCCAGTTCCCACCACAAGCTTGGCCGTTAAGCACTTTAAGCTTGGGCTAGGTTCTCACCTTAAGTGAAACCCTAACATCTCAAGCATGTCAAGCACCTCAAGCATCTCAATAATTAAGCACCTCAAGCATCTCAATCACCTCAAGCACCTTAGTCATCAAGCATGACAAGCAAGACAAGCACCTCGAGCTGGGTCGGGTTCCCGCGCCTCAAGGTCAGCCCTAGCTTACCTAAGGTCAAAGGACTTTTACACACATTATTGGAGGTCTTCAATGAAGCTAAAAATAAGGTCTTATGCTCCATAGGTTAGCCTTGCTCTTTGATAGACCATCTCTCATTTGGGCCCCTTTACCATTTGCCCCATGTTGACATAGATCTATAAGAACATGTCTATATCTTAACCCTTGTTCCCGTTTATTCTCCCACATTAAGTGATCAGTTTAATATAAGAGAATCATTTGGGTTGGTTAGATATTAGATATTAGATATTAGATTTTATGACATTTTTGCCCCATGTTGAGATAGATCTATAAGAACATGTCTATATCTTAACCCTTGTTCCCGTTTATTCTCCCACATTAAGTGATCAGTTTAATATGAGAGAATCATTTGGGTTGGTTAGATATTAGATATTAGATTTTATGACATTACCTCTCTCTTGAAATCATAGTCGTCCTCGACTATGAGGTAGAAGAGATAAAGACTTAGTCATTAGTCAATTTTACTTAGAGGATCCCTTTTTACCCTACGACATCTTTCCAAGATGGATGACTAATCCATTTGGTGCTTGGGAGACATAGCTGCTGCAAGCATGTCTGCTCTTTAGTCCATTTCATTCTCCCAAAGTAGAGTGACAAATTCTACTTGGTGTTTGAGAGACGTCATCATCACAAACATAATTCTAAGCATGCATAATAGTTAAATTTGTGTACAATTAAAAAGAGGACTAATCTTATAAGACAAAAACATGAGTCATTTAAAATAAATTGTACATTTGCTTACTCTAATGTAGCATTGTAAGCATTGGTAAGGTTCCTACTATCCTTAAGCTGTATTCCTTGCATCCATCTAGCATCTTCAAAAGGATAATTTTTGAACTTAATAAGATACCGTCGGATAATCTTACCAAGTCGTAGTACCTTGTCTTCATGCCGAAGGATAGCTTTGGGTTGTAGCACCTCTTCTTGGTTTTCAACTTCGGGAGGGTCTTCAATAATTGGTTCATTTGGTGGCTCTCCTTTGTAGGGCTTAAGTAGGCTTACATGAAAGGCATTGTGTATGAGCCAATGGTTGGGCAACTTGAGTTGATAAGCCGTCTCATTGGCTTCAAGATTTGGAAAGGACCATAGTATCTTTTTGCTAGTTTAGCATAATACTTTTGATGGCCTGTAGGATTTTTGCCCGTCGTTTGCCTTAATCGAGCCTTAGGAAACTTGAGTAAGACCCAATCATTTTCTTTGAACATTAAGGCTCTTCTGTGCTTATCAGCAGCAACTTTTTGCCTTTTTTGAGAGATGGATATAGCCTCCTTAATCTTTTGAAAAGATTCTGTAGGTCACGGCTATACTCATCAACGGCGAAGATCTTCCCATGTACTTTGAGAAGCAAGGGACTTTTAGGTCTTCCCTCAATGATCTCAAAAGGTGCTTTTCCCGTAGAAGTATGTACAGTATTATTGTCAGCATACTCTACAAGAGGTAAGTACTTTTCCCATTGTGAGCGTTGATCTACTTCGGTAACATAAGTCTCGAGTAGATCGAGTATCGTAAGATTGGCTATCTCACTTTGGCCATCCGTTTGTGGGTGACAGGCCAAAGAGAAATTCAATCTTGTTCCTAGATTTTCAAAGAGACCTTTCCAGAAAGTACTGGTCATTCTAGGATCTCTATCTGACATGATGGATGTGGGTAATCCATGGTGCTTGAAAATCTGAGATATGAAGAGAGTTGCCATTTGATGTGCCTTAATAGTCTTTTTTACAGGAATAAAATGTGCTTGCTTGCTAAACCTGTCAACTATTGTCCATATTCCTGTATTCCCATGGATAGACTTGGGTAATCCAAAGATGAAATCCATGGATATACTCTTCCATGGTGAATTTGGGATAGGCAATGGCTGGAGTAATCCAGGTTGCTTCCCTCTATCATACTTGGTCTTTTGGCATACTACACATTTTGAAACATACTCTTGTATGTCCACTTTCATGGTAGGCCAATAGAAGTACGTCTCTACTCCTCGGAGAGTAGGTTGAATACCTCTGTGCCCCGCATATGGAGCATCATGGTATTCATACATAACTTTCTCACAAAGGGAATGGGTAACACATAGCCTATTGCCATGGAGAAGATAACCATCCTGCAAGGTGAATGGTTCCTCTTTCTTCCCCAAAGCAAGGGCTAACATTATGTCTCTAAAGTCAGGGTCAGTAGCATACTCATCTATCATAGAGGATAGATCATTGTGAGTAGCTATAGACACCGCATTAACTTTGGGTCGTCGTGAAAGTGCATCGGCCACTTGATTGTGCTTACCAGCTATGTGAGCAATATGGAAATTAAATTGCGAAAGAAAATTTGCCCACCTCATTTGTTTGTCGGAAAGCTTGGTTTGCGTCATGAACTTTGGTGGTCGGTTCGTAGGATAAATGGAGTCCCCAATAGGTAGTGCTTCCATGTGCTAGGGCATGTAGAACAGCTAAAAGCTCTTTCTCATAAATGCCCAAGACGTGTTCATCAATATTGAGCCTTCGGCTCTCATATGCTATGGCATGCCCTTCTTGAAGAAAAACTGCTCCAAGGCAATCACCACAAGCATCACATTGGACCTCAAATGGCTTTGAGAGATCCGGAAGCATGAGGACTGGTTGGGAAGTAAGCTTCTCTTTGAGATTTTCAAAAGCATTTTGCTCCTTAGCAGTCCATACAAACTTAACGTTCTTCTTAGTTAAGTCGTGTAGTGGTCCTGCTACTTGAGAGAATTTTTCTATGAAGCATCTATAGTATGCGCACATACCAACAAAGCTTCTTAGCTCATGTAGATTTATTGCGTTAGGCCATGCTTTTATTACCTCTAACTTTGATGGATCCATTCGGATACCATCTTTAGAGATAATATGACCTAGGTATTGAATCTCTTGAAGGAAGAATTCGCTTTTCTTTTGGTTGAGAAAAAGCTTATTCTCCCTCAATGCTTGAAAAATCACTTGGAGATGTTGCTTATGTTCCTCCAAAGACTTGGAGTAGATGATAATATCATCAAAGAACACTCCAGTGAATTTGCGGTATGGTCTAAAAATTTTCTCCATCAAACGATTGAACGTAGCTGGTGAATTGGTCAAGCGTTGTGCGAAATGCGGTCTTTAAGATATCTTCATCCACTATCCTTATTTGATGATAGCCACTCTTAAGGTCAATCCTATTGAAGTAGGTAGAGCCTTGTAGCTTATCAAAGAGATCTTCTACCCGAGGTACGGGAAATCTGTTTTTGATAGTGATATGGTTTAGTGCTCGATAGTCCACACACATACGGTATGTACCATGTTTCTTTTGTACTAGAAGGACTGGAGAACAAAAGGGAGAGGATCTAGGCCTCACCATCCCTTTGTCTACCAGCTCTTGTACTTGCCTCATGATCTCCTCTTGTTGAGCTTGTGAGACTCGATAAGGAGGCTTGTTAGGTGGTGAGCTTCTAGGAAGGAGCTCAATGCGATGGTCATCATCCCCTCGTTTTGGAGGTAAGTCCATAGGGATATCATCGATGAACACATCTTGGAATCCTTTTAGAAAATTAGACAAGTCTAACTCTTCTTGATTCCTACCATTTACATTTGATGAAACATTAGTATCTTTTAGAGACTCTTTGACAAAAATCATGTACGCCGAAACTGAGCTCTTCATTGACTTATCAAAAGCAAGAGGATTTACAAGTGGAATAGTGCGACCACACTCACTAGCATCTATATACATGTTCTTTCCCCTGTAGGTGAAGTAGATTTTCCTTTCAGGGAACTTCATGTTGGCAGCCATGCGATCAAACCATGGTGCCCCTAGGATAACATCCTCATGTTGGAGAGGAGAGATGAAGAAGTCTTCTTTGTCGACATAGCCTTGGACATGAAGCCTTAACTTCCCAATCAAGGGAGTAACGGAGGCTTGTTGTCCCTTGAAAGCTGCATCAGAGACTACTATATCCCCCATCTCAAAAGCTTGAATGCCCAACTTGGTGGCCAACTCCGTTGATATGAAGTTGAGAGTAGAGCCAGGGTCAAACAAGATGAATGCATCATGCTCTCTTACCTTTCCCCAAGCATAGGAAAGTGATGATCCTTTGCAATGAGCATCCTCTTTTGGAGCTTCGATGGTGGAAGCCCTAGGAGTCTCATTGCGAGTATTCTTCTTGGGGCAAGAACGATATCCATGTCCTTGCTCCCCACACTTGAAACACTAATGGTCCTTGCGAAAAGCTTCAAGATCTTCATGAGAGAGTTTGTTTGTACCTTTGTAAACTCCCTTCTCCTTGGATCGATTGTTGTTGTTGTTGTTGGAATTGACTTGGGAAGTATTTTGAACATTGGTTTTCCCCTTTGTATAATTTTTGTCTTTGTTTTCCATGGGCTTGACATTACGTCTAGCCCCTTGATGGAAATTGATGCGTGAAGCAACCATGGTGTGATGGATTACTTCGCTAATAGTACCAGGCCGTTGAGAGTTGATGTATTCGGCTATATCTTCAGGTAACCCCGCATAGAATTGCTGCCTTTGCTCGGCAAAATTTATCTTTTGAAAGACAGTAGCCTTGAGATGTAAATCCCAAAACTTGTCTACGTATTTGTGGATAGACTCATGGGAGAGGAGCTTCAAGCTGCGCCATTCGGTAAGCACTTTGTCCTTTGCATCGCTTGCAAGGAATTGCTTCATGATGGAAACTCGTAGAGTTTTCCATGTCTTTGGGGCTTCACCATTTCCACGAAGGCTAGCCCACCATTGACGAGCTGATTTTTGGAAGTGCATAGGTACAGAAGCCCTCGTCTCCAAAGGCCACATCAAATTGTTGGATGAAGGCCAACACTTTGTCGGTAGCACCAAAGGTGCCATCATAGGTGAGAAAAGAGATACTCTTTCCTCCCTCCTTGAACTTCTTTAGCTTTTGTGACCTTCGCCATGCAGGAAATGATTTGCGATGTCCTCCCCTCTTGTATTCTCTAGGAGAATATCCATAACTTTCGTCGAAAGAGGAGGAAGGTGAAGAAGAAGGAGAAGAGGGTGACCTCTTCCTAGCCCTTTTCTTCCTTTGCTTCCTCTCTTGCCTTTCAGAGTGATGAGGAGAAGGACTATGTGTTGATCTTTTCCTCTTGGGAGGAGTGGGCGATCGTCTAGACCGCCGTCTTCGTGGAGCCACATCTTCAGAGGAACTTAAACTTTCATTGCTTTCTTGCTCTTTGGATTCCTCCTCTAGAATGGGAGAGAGTCTTCTTTTGGGGGTCTCTTCAAGAGGCCTCCTAAGCTCTCTCTCCTCTTGGAGAGGAAGGGAAATTCCATAAGCACGAAGTTGTTGAGTAACTTCGGCTTGCACAGCAGGGTTGCCCATAGCTTGCTGCAACCTAGTGACGAGATAATTCATAAACATGGGAGCATCATCATTAGCACCTTCATGTGCAAAATCAAAGCTATCAATGTTCATTCTCTCTTGATTATTCTCAGCCATGTTTACAAAATTTATGTATATACTTAGTGTATGCTTTGGCAATTCAAAACCTTAGTTGCCACTCCTCTAAGCCTTTGAAAATTGGCTCTTAAGTATCTACACCCACGGCTCGAAGTGGTTAATTATAGAGAGTAGAGGAGTAGGTCTAACATAGCAGAGTTGCCAAGGGCTAGCTCCTTTCGGACTTCTTATGGCTCAATAATGGTAAAGCCGTAGGCAAGTCTAAAAAGACTCCATTATTAAGTCCAAAGCTCCCGAGGTGTGCACCATCCCCCACATAGTGGACTCAACAAAACCGATAATAGATCCCAGTTCCACTTACCCTAATATAATTAACAACATCAACCATTTATAGGCTACTTAAGGACCTCTCTTCTTAAGCAAGAAAAGAGAAACCAAATGCTCTGATACCAATGTAATGGAATTGGCCTATTTAATTTGAGAGTAGCGGAAATTAATGAGAGTACTTTTGAGAAATGACTTTGTGAGCATAGCGGGTGAACATAATTGAATATAGAAACATAATCATAGCAAGTAGTTAACTTAGCATGAACAATACTTTTGCAAGAGAGAGAATTTAGAGAACATGAAAACAGTTGAGGACCGGATTTTATGTGGAGCCGGTCCCCCCTCCAATAGGCATTTGTATTATGATTTCTCCCATTAAGAGAGACTTGCTACAATACAATCTTTGTGTTCCTTGTGACCTAGGTGATGCAATGAAGATGGGAAGCTTCATGCATCACAAACATAACATAAACTTGAAGAAATATTTAACTATCCCAAGCCTCAGTCCCAAGACCTCAAACACCTTCGAAGGTGGAGAGAGCTAGCAGGGAATGAGGGTAGGGAAGAGGAAGAAGAAACATTTTGTAGGAGAAAGAATTAGTTCCTCACTTATCATAACTCTTGTTGCTAGCATATATAATAGCATAGTAATGAAGAAGAAGGAGATGGAAAGCATAAGCAGTGAAGCATGGATCTTGGTTGTATTTGTACTCCATATCCAAGAGTGTTGGTGTAGGCTCTCAACCTCTACTTGCTTGGAGAAGGAGAGGGAGCTCTTGCACTTTGCATAACACACAATGAGAGTGTTTGTGAGTGTGTGTGGGTGAGTATACCCCCTAAGCAACCCCCTAGATTGCTTGGGTCCACCCCCCCCCCCCCCCCCCCCCCCCCCCCCCTTGTAGCTCATGCTTGAAGCTCATTGGACCCCTCCAGACCTAGCCAATCACAAGCAGGAGGCATTACAAGCAGCAAGGGTAGCCTTGAGACAAGTGTCCCCCTTTTCCCTTTGAGAGAGAGGGCTAGATAAATGCTAAATCAATTAATTAAATCTCCTAAATTATTATTGGACCCCTTGGGTGGCCAACCAATAGGCTTCAGGCACACCATGAGGGCAACTTGAGGAGGAACTTGACAAGTGCCCCTCTTGCTTTCTTTGTAGCATGCATGCCTTGTGTGAGTGTGTGGGTGTTCTATCTCATCCCCCCTCATGTAGGGCTCACCCCCTCCTTGTAGGGATTGAATATTTGAATTTTTGACACCTCAAGCCCCTCATACATAGGCCCAGTTCCCACCACAAGCTTGGCCGTTAAGCACTTTAAGCTTGGGCTAGGTTCTCACCTTTAGGTTCTCACCTTAAGTGCAACCCTAGCATCTCAAGCATGTCAAGCACCTCAAGCATCTCAATAATTAAGCACCTCAAGCACCTTAGTAATCAAGCATGACAAGCAGGAAAAGCACCTCGAGCTGGGTCGGGTTCCCGCGCCTCAAGGTCAGCCCTAGCTTACCTAAGGTCAAAGGACTTTTACACACATTATTGGAGGTATTCAATGAAGTTAAACCTAAGGTCTTATGCTCCATAGGTTAGCCTTGCTCTTTGATAGAACATCTCTCATTTGGGCCCCTTTACCATTTGCCCCATGTTGAGGTAGATCTATAAGAACATTTCTATATCTTAACCCTTGTTCCCGTTTATTCTTCCACATTAAGTGATCAGTTTAATATGAGAGAATCATTTGGGTTGGTTAGATATTAGATATTAGATTTTATGACAATATTTCTGCTCGGCGGGCCAGAAATCGGCACATAGCGACACCGACACGCAGGTTACAGGTTACAGGGGGGCTTTTCAGCCCATTCACTCACAGATTCTACAGGTTACCAGACACAACGCTTTCACAGGCGATTTGGTAGTCATTTCGACCTCAGATTCTCTGCGGACACATGCGTTGACAGATGCATTTTGTTGTGAGCACACCTAGTGCTACTGAGCTCTTTTTAGAGCATATATCCATGTAGGGATCACTTTCACTGCATGCAGCAGTTCTTGGTGCCTGTTTGAGCATGGTTTTACTCATGTACGTTGAGTTGCGAACATTGCCCACTGTACTACGTGTGGAGCCATTTTTGGCTATTTTGACAGTTTTTTCCGGTCGTTTCTGGGACTCGGACCGGAAGAGCCCTTCTGAGACTGTGGCTAGTCCATTTGTGTCTGCATTAGCCTTTGAAGGGTCGATAGCGTGAGTTTTTCTTTGAGCTGCGGTGTGCTCGAATGTTGAGACACTTTCGGTGATACAGGTAGCTGGAGTTCCCCTTTATGGTACCCTCGCCATAGGATATGTATCTGGACGGTTATTTATGCTTTTGACGCCGAGTTGACAGTCACATAGCAGTGGTTTTGTGCAGAAGATGCCCAGTTAGTGTAGTTGGCACATTTATATGCATTTTCAGTTAAGTTTTTACTCCTCATACAAAGGAGACTCTGCTGGATTTCCTTCCCGCGAGTCGTGACTTTCATTGTTGGCACTTTTGAGTCTATTTCGGTTGAGATTTTACTCCCGATACAAAGGTTACTCTGCCCAAATTTCTATAGCTTCTCACCATAGTTTGGCACCTCTGAAACCCTCTTATCAGCGATGGCTTCTTCTTCAGAAAAGGAGGAGTATTTCATTCGGAAGTTCGATGGTAGCAACTTCACCATGTGGAAAGAGCACATGAAAGATGTTTTGATAAACAAAGGCCTCTCAGAACCATTGAAAGAGCGCGCAGAGGATGATGATTATACACAAGCTCAATGGGAACTTTTGGATGCAAAAGCCATGGCTACAATACGTCTACATCTAGCCGAGTCAGTCTTCTTCACTATCATAGGGAAGAAAACAACCAAGGAACTTTGGGATAGCTTATGTTCAGCATGGGAGAGCAAAAGTGCATCCAACAAAGTTTTTCTCATGAAAAAGCTTATGAAGCTCAACATGAAAGCAGGTAGCACAATTTCTGGTCACTTAAATGAGTTCAACTCCTTGTTTAGTCAGCTGACATCTTAGGGCTTTAAGGAGTTTGACGATGAACTCAAGTCTATATTCTTGTTATGGTCTCTACCCAATTCATGGGATATCTTTTGCTTACTGCTCCATACACACCTGCACAAAATGGGATAGCTGAAAGAATGAATCGTACGATTCAAGAGCGAGTTGTCTCTATGATGTCTATGGTGAAGCTTACTCCAGAGTTTTGGGGGGAAGCTGTTCTGACAGCAGTGCACATCATCAACAGGTCACCTAGTTCTCCTTTAAATCTCAAAATTCCAGAGGAATTATGGACCGGAAAAAGGCCAAGCTATGAGCATTTACATGTATTTGGATGTGAGGCATATGCACATGTGCCCAAAGAACTGCGTCGAAAGTTAGATCCCAGATCACACAAATGCATTTTTATTGGCTATGGTGCAAACGGAGAGATGGGATATTGTCTCTGGCACCCAGAATCAAACAAAGTTATTCGTTGCTCACATGTGATTTTCAATGAATCAAAAATGCACAAGAAGCCCATCAAAGATGTGGAATACAGACGTGTTCGTTTTGAGGATGTAGCCTCCGAACCAACTCAATTCAGTAGTGTTGCATCTACTCCTCAAGTGCAAGATACTACTATTGCTCCGGAGAGAGCAAAGTCCAGCAGTCAGGCACTGAGACGCTCTGAGAGAGTATCACGTGCGCCCGAGCGGTTTGAGCCGGGTATACACCACATTTTGGTCACTGACAGTGGAGAGCCAACCTGCTACAAAGAAGCTATACAAATGGATGATAGCATTAAGTGGGAGGAGGCTATGCAATCAGAATACAATTCGATTGTGGCTAATGAGACATGGGATTTGGTTGAATTACCAAAGGGAAAAAATGCTTTACCTTGCAAGTGGGTATACAAGAAGAAGTATACAGCGGAAGATCCCGAGCCTAGATACAAGGCTCGTCTAGTTGCCAAGGGTTTCAAGCAGCAAAAAGGTGTGGATTTCGATGAGATTTTATCTCCAGTAGTCAAGATGACTACACTTCGCACCGTGCTTGGCTTGGTTGCTATCCAGGACATGGAACTTGTCCAAATGGATGTGAACACAGCATTTCTTCACAGGGATCTAGATGAAGATGTCTACATGAAACAACCAGAGGGATTCGTATGTGAAACCCAAAAACCAACGAGGGCAGAATTGGTTTGTAGACTTAAAAAGGCACTCTATGGCCTCAAGCAAGGTTCAAGACAATGGTATCAAAAATTTGACAAATTCATGCAGTCTCAGTGTTACATATGAGGTCAAGAGGATCACTGCTTATACACAAAAACATTGAACGATGGTTCTTTAATCATCTTGATCTTGTATGCAGATGATATGCTTATCGCAGGCAAATCAATTGATGAGATCAATCAGTTGAAAAAGATGCTAAGCACTCAATTTTCCATGAAAAATTTGGGAGATGCCAATCACTTTCTTGGTATGCATATCAAGAGAGACTCATAGCAGTGGCTGCATCTAGAGGATGGATTATGCATCAAATGGATGTAAAGAATGCCTTCTTGAATGGTGAGTTGTAAGAGGAAGTGTATATGGATCAGCCACCTGGTTATGTCGATCCAGGTTACCCAGATTATGTATGCAGGCTTAGCACTCAATTTTCCATGAAAAATTTGGGAGATGCCAATCATTTTCTTGGTATGCACATCAAGAGAGACTCATAGCAGTGGCTGCATCTAGAGGATGGATTATGCATCAAATGGATGTAAAGAATGCCTTCTTGAATGGTGAGTTGCAAGAGGAAGTGTATATGGATCAGCCACCTGGTTATGTCGATCCAGGTTACCCAGATTATGTATGCAGGCTTAGCACTCAATTTTCCATGAAAAATTTGGGAGATGCCAATCACTTTCTTGGTATGCACATCAAGAGAGACTCATAGCAGTGGCTGCATCTAGAGGATGGATTATGCATCAAATGGATGTAAAGAATGCCTTCTTGAATGGTGATTTGCAAGAGGAAGTGTATATGGATCAGCCTCCTGGTTATGTCGATCCAGGTTACCCAGATTATGTATGCAGGCTTAGCACTCAATTTTCCATGAAAAATTTGGGAGATGCCAATCACTTTCTTGGTATGCACATCAAGAGAGACTCATAGCAGTGGCTGCATCTAGAGGATGGATTATGCATCAAATGGATGTAAAGGATGCCTTCTTGAATGGTGAGTTGCAAGAGGAAGTGTATATGGATCAGCCACCTGGTTATGTCGATCTAGGTTACCCAGATTATGTATGCAGGCTTCTCAAAGCTTTGTATGGTTTGAAGCAGGGCTCTAGAGCATGGTATGACAGGATTGCCAAGTATCTTGTCAGTATTGGGTTTAGGAGAGCTCATGCAGATCATTCACTCTATGTACGTGAGAGTGATGTGGGGATTGTGGTCATTACCATATATGTAGATGACCTTATTATTGTGGGTGACAATGCTATGGAGATTGACCATGTGAAGGGTCTTCTCAAACAGGAGTTTGAAATGAAAGATTTGGGCGAGTTGCGCTACTTTCTTGGCATTGAGGTGATCAGGACTCCAGAGGGTGTATGGCTGTCACAGAGACAATATGCTTTGGACATGTTGTCAAAGTATGGTATGGATGATTGTAAGCCAATTTCTATTCCCTTGGATGTGAATGCAAAGCTGAGTGCAGAGAAGGGTGATGTTGTTGAGGATGTCAAGATGTACAGGAACATTGTGGGTAGTCTAATCTACTTGACTATCACGAGGCCAAACTTGAGCTACACAGTAGGCTTGGAGAGTCAGTTCATGCAGCTTCCGAGGAAGCCACATTTGGATGGAGTACGACGCACACTTAGGTATGTGCAAGGGACTCTTGACTACGCATTGTTCTATGCAGCATATGTGCCATTAGCATTGTATGGGTATACAGATGCAGATTGGGCAAGTAGCATTGTTGATAGGAGATCTACGAGTGGCTTCATGTTCTCTTTTGGGAGTGCTGCTGTTACTTGGAGCAGAAAAAAGCAGCCTACGGTTGCTTTATCGAGCACAGAGGCCGAGTACAGAGGTGCAGCAGTTGCGGCGTGCGAGGTAGCTTGGCTACGCACATTACTTGAGGACTTGGGAGTGCAGGTGGACCAGCAGATTGTCATCCATTGTGACAACCTCAGCAACATGCAGTTGGCTAGGAACCCAGTGTTCCATGCCAGGACCAAACACATAGAGGTCCATTACCACTACGTTCAAGAGCGAGTGTTGGCGGGCGACATCGAGTTGGTCTACGTCAGCACAGAGGAGCAGATAGTGGATATCTTTACCAAGGCCCTCGGAGCTGAGAAGCTTCGATGTTTTCGGACTATGCTTGGACTCTGCGACATGCAAAGCTCGAGGGGGAGTGTTGAGATGTCGAGCTCTACATCATGAGCTGGCATCCACTACGGGTCTTGGCCGCTTACGACATTTACTCACTGGCGCGTTAGGTGACCGACACGGAGGATCTCTGCCAGTGATTCTACAGCTGGACTACACTTATAGTGCCAGCCTAGTACGCTTCTAGCGAGTTCACACTTAGTGACCGCATGTACATATGTGCTACTTTTCAGTTTTAGCACTTAGTCATTTTGTATTCTCTTTTCTATAAGAAGAAGAAGAAGCTTTCCATCTCTATGTGCTTTGTGCTTGTCTTGTGTAGCTCTCTTGCATCCTCATTCTTTACAGGGGTGAGCCCCAAAGCTAGGGGAATGATTTGACCAACCCCTCACTCACCCAAAGGATAGCCCTTCCTCAAGGGAACAAGGACACGTGTCAAGTTCTCCCTATGCTTAGCCACATGGGGTGCTTGAATCCTATTGGCTAGGCTAAAGAGGGGTCCAATGAGCATTTAGTTATTTAATTAATTATTTAACTCATTTTCCAAGCGCTCTCTCTCAAAGGAGAAAGGAGGACACTTATCCTAATGCTAGCATGGTTGCTTGATATGCACTATGCATGTGATTGGCTAGGATTATAGGGTCTAATCAAATGCAAGCATGAGCTCCAAGGAGGGGTCGATCAAAGCAAGCTGGGGGTGTGCTTGGGGGTATACTTTCTCTCTCACACACTCACATGCTCATTCCTCACTTGGCAAAGTGCAAGAGCTCCGTCTTCTTCTCCAAGCTTGTTGAGAAGTTGAGAGCCTACACCAATACTCTTGGCTATGGAATGCAAATCCAACCAAGAGCCATGATTCAATACTTAAGCTTGTCATCTTCTTCATCATCATTATTATTCATTCAAGCAATGATATGCAAGAAGTTTTATGATAAGTGAGAAAATGTCTCTTTCTCATATGTTATTTATTCTTCCTCTTCCCTACCCTCATTCCCCGCTAGCTCTCTCCACCTTCAAAGGTGTTTGAGGCCTTGGGACTGAGGCCGGGGATGGTTAATGATTTTACAAGGTTTATGTTATGCTCGTGATGCATTAAGCTTTCCATCTTCATTGCATCACCTAGGTCACAAGGAACACAAAGATTGTATTGTACCAAGTCTCTCTTTATGGGAGAATCTATAATACAAAAGTCTATTGGAGGGGAGACCGGCTCCACATAAATCCGGTCCTCAAGTGTTGTCATGTTATCTGATTCCCTCTCTTGCAAAAGTATTGTTCATACCAAGATAATTAAGTATAATGGTTGTGTTACTACCGCTAATTAAGTTCACCCTCTATGTTCTCAAAGTAGTCTCATAAAAATGCTCACTATAATTCTCTTAATTTCTCTGTTCTCAATGTTCATAGGCCATTTCCATTACATTGGTATCAGAGGTATTGGTTTCCGTGTTCTCACTTAAGAAGGGAGGTCCTTAAGTTGTCCATGAAAGGTTGGACCTGTTCATTGCAATAGGGTAACTGGGACAGGGATCTATTATCTTGGTTGAAAAGGACTTGGTTGAGGTACACCGTTTGGAACTATAATCTTAATAATGGAGTCTCTGGGGGCCTGCCTTTGGCTTAACCATTATTGAGTTACTAGCAAGCTCAACAAGAACCATAATCAATCGAGAAATGTTAGACCCTCTCCACTAGTCTTTGCAATCAACAGTGTCTAAACCACGGGTGTGGCTACTTGAGGACTAATTTTCAAAGGTAAAGAAGAGTAGCGACTAAGGTTTCTGAGGGTACCAAAGCACAAAGTAATCAATACATAAGTTTAATTAGCATGGTTGACAATAACCAAGAGAGTAGAATGAATATTGACAACTTTGATTTTGCACATGAAGGTGCTAATGATGATACCCCCATGTTTGTTAATTAACTTGTTACTAGGTTGCAACAAGCTATGGGCAACCCTGCTTTGCAAGCTGAAGTTACTCAACAACTTCATGCCTCTGAGATATCCCTTCCTCTCGAAGAGGAGAGAGAGCTTAACAGGCCCAAGAACAGAGAGAGCTTAGGAGGCCTCTTGATGAGACTTCCAGAAGAAGACTCTCTCCCATAAGAGAGGAGGAATGCAAAGAACGAGAAAGAAGTGAATCACTAAGTTCCTATGAAGATGTGGCTCCACAAAAATGGCGGTCTAGAGGAACGTCAACTGCTCCCAAGAGGAACAGTCAACCCATAGTCCTTCTCCTCGTCACTCCAAAAGGGATGAGAGGAAACAAAGGAAGGAAAAGGCAAGAAAGAGGTCAACCTCTTTTCCTTCTTCTTCACCTTCCTCCTCTTTCGATGAAAGCAATAGCTGTTCTCCTAGAGAATACAAGAGGAGGGAACATCGCAAATCCTACCCTACATGGACAAGGTCCCAAAAACTCAAGAAGTTCAAAGAGGGAGGAAAGAGTATCTCTTTTCTCACCTATGATGGCACCTTTGGTGCTATTGGCAAAGTACTGGCCTTCATCCAACAATTTGACGTGGCCTTTGGAGACGAGGGCTTCACAAAGTCCTCCACGCTATGTCATGTAGCTATGCACTTTCAAAAATTGGCTCGTGAATGGTGTAGCCTTCATGGCAACAGCAAAGCCCCAAAGACATGGAAAACTCTACGAGTTTCCATCATGAAGCAATTCCTTGCAAGCGATGCAAAGGAAAAAGTGCTTATTGATGAATGGTGGAGTTTGAAGCTGATCTCCAACAAGTCTATCAACAAATATGTGGACAAAATTTTGGATTTACATCTCAAGGCTACTGTCTTTCAAAAAATAGACTTCATCGAGCAAAAGCAACAATTATGTGCGGGATTACCTGAAGAAATGACCGAGTATGTCAACTCTCAACGGCCCGGTTCTATCACCGAAGTAATCCACCACACTATGGTTGCTTAACGTATCAATTTACAACAAGGGGCTAAAAGGAATGCCAAGCCCATGGAAAACAAGGATCGAAATGAAACAAAGGGGAAAAACAACGCCCAAAACTTTTCCCAAGGAAATTCTAACAACAACAACAACAATCGATCTAAGGAGAAGGGAGTTTACAAAGGTAAAAATAAACTATCTCCTAAAGAGCTAGAAGCTTTTTGTAAGGACCACAAATGTTTTAAGTGTGGGGAGCAAGGACATGGCTATCATTCTTGCCCCAAAAGAAATGCCCGCATTGAGAGTCATAGAGCTTCAACAATTGAAGCTCCAAAACAGGATGCTCATTGGAAAGGATCAGCTCTCTCCTATGCTTGGGGAAAGGTAAGGGAGCATGATGACTTCATTTTGTTTGACACTGGCTCTACTCACAACTTCATATCAATGGAGTTGGCCACTAAGTTGGGCATTCAAGCTTTCGAGATGGGAGATACTGTAATTGCTGATGGAGCTGTCAGGGGATAGCAAGCCTCCGTTACTCCCTTGATTGGGAAGTCCAGGCTTCAAGTTCAAAGCTACATCGACAAAAAAGACTTTTCAATCTCTCCTCTCTAACATGAGGATGTTATCCTGTGGGCACCATGGTTCAATCGCATGGTTTCCAATATGAAGTTCCCTGAAAGGAGAATCTAGTTCATCTACAGGGAAAAGAGCATGTATATAGATGCTAATGAGTCTGGTTGTACCATACCCCTTGTATTCTTCTACTTTTGACAAATCAATGAAAAGCTCAGTTTCTACGTACATGATTTTTGTCAAAGAGTCTCTAAAAGGTCCTATTGTTTTATCAATTGAAAATAATAGGAATCAAGAAGAGTTAGACTTGTCTAATTTATCAAATGGATTCCAAGATGTTTTTATCAATGATATCCCTATGGACTTACCTTCAAAATGAGGGGAAGATGACCATCAAATTGAGCTCCTACCAGAAAGCTCACTGCCTAACAAGCCTCCTTATCAAGTTTCCCAAGCTCAACAAGAGGAGATCATGAGGCAAGTACAAGCATTGATAGACAAAGGGATGGTGAGGCCTAGCTCCTCTCCCTTTTGTTCTCCAGTCCTTTTAGTGTGAAAGAAAGATGGTACATAACGCATGTGTGTGGACTATCGAGCGCTAAACCGTATCACTATCAAAAACAGATTTCTCGTACCACGAGTGGTATGGAATTGCAACATAAAAATATAAATAGAAGTCACATTTGTAATTATACAGGGACTTCTACAAGATACTAGATATAGGAAACCAAGAACAAATTGGAATGTAGCTATAAAGAGAAATCAGTGAATGAAGGACCAAGATCTTATTATACGATGGACTTGTTAAAAGATACAACCAAGATTTTTTTTTTAAACAAGTCAATAAGCCCATCCATCACATGATCACAAAGATCATTGCTACTGATGAGTATAGTAGCATGACAAATATTAGCTAGCTTATTTATTGGGATACTTTTGTGTGCTATCATAACACCCCTCTCATTAGCATGAGGTGATATGTCAAAAGGACCTCTGAGAGGCAAGCCCAAATGGGGATAAAGGCAAATCTTGTGGTAAGTATTGTGCTAGCTAAAAGACTCATTCAGAGAATCCATGATGCATTGTTCTCAACACGTAGTAATATTCCCAAACCCATAGCTTCCATAAACATAGCCAAGCGAACATTGTTGCAGAAGTGCTCACGACTCCAAAGTGTTACCCTTGTTATGCCTCAAAACATCCACCATTTGGTTTGCGCTATTGAAGTTCCCAAGTGAGGAAAGAGCAGACACTCATATTGCTCCACAAAATCTCTCTGTACAGATTCACTTGCTTGTTGAAGATGAGGGATGGCCACAGATAAAACCATCTCTTGCCACCGATCCATAAAGTAAGGTAATGAGAAAAGAGACACCCTAAAGGATTGAAAGAGGTAATCCTAAGAAACTCTTGGCAAGAAGATGTAAAGAAGAAAGAAAGATGGAGGTAAGAATACTATAAGAAAGGAGGAGAGATTGCACCTTACATAGATGAGCCAGCTAGTGAAGAATGAATTAGTGTAACCTAGAAGTAAAAGATGTAACTTGTGGATGAAGATTTACTACCTTCTTTTATTGTTTTGGATGAAGACAACTCTTTCCTTTTTTTGGGGAGTTTGTAAGGGCCTCCTCCTAGTCATTACTCTTGACCAACATATCTAAGCCATCGACTTTTAAAACAAAAGAACAAAAAAAATATTTGGGTATATTTGGGCTATAGCCAAGCACCCTAGTTACTCATGAGACGCTTTCAATTGACACCATGGGAATGTGGACATAACCAATGCATGAGAAATTAGCTTTTCATCTCAAGAAAAAAAAAATGATAAAGAAAAAGAAAAAGAGAAGATAAGTTGAATAAGTAACTTGTTGAACAAGTTGCTTGTTAAATGAGTACCTTGTTGATGAATAAGTAGCTTGTTGAATAAGTATCTTGTTGAAGAAGTTTTGAAAATGAGGATAAGTTATCAAGACAAGTAAAAATAACTTATCGATAAGGAAGATAAGTTATCGAGATAAGTGAAGAGGGCTTGTCTTCTCATTTTACACTTCTCTCCTTCATTTCTCAAGGTACAAACTTAAGAGTAATATTGAGAAAGCCATAGCTAAGCCTCTTTCATCCACACACATCCTATACACGCACACCCTCTCCAAGACAAAACCCTAATCAAGTTTTTCAAAACTTGATCTTTTTGTTCACGTTGCACTCTCCCTCTCTTCTCTCCTAACCGTCAAGCTTTCCATAGCTTGAGTATCCTTTATCTCTTTTCATTCTCTCTTTCCAAGTAGTGTAATTGGTGGTCTTCAAGTGAAGTGAAGAGGGAAAGAGACGACTATACCACCAAGCTTCTCCAATAATTCCCAAAGCAAAGAAAGGTAATGCTGTCTTGTTCTCTTTATGCTATTGCATTTTCTTGAAAGTGATTTACCTTTCATGCTTATTTAAAGTCATGCTTAAGCTCTTACAAGCAAGCCTTTACCTTGGTTTCTTAGGAAGAAGAACAACTTCTTCATTTTGTTGTTTCTTTCTAATTTGGTTCATTAATAATCATCATACTAACCACGTTACTAACAACTAACCATGACGTTATTTCAAGTTTAGTTAATAAAGGTTTCTTTAGATTACTAGACTAATATGGAATAGAGAGAGTAGAAAGCACTCTCTCTAATCCCAAGTGACTGGAGATCATATTAACCTAAATAGTATGCATGATAAATAGTGACTAATATCCTTAACTATCCTTTAATCTCTCACATAAGCCATTTTATTGATTTTTAAGTTACTTTTATTCTCTTACCTAAAATACTTGTATAAAGGTAAATGCCATAAATAAAAGGCAACTAAGTAATGGAATTGTTTTTGGAAATAACCTCATTTTTCAAAAGAGGAATTATAATTTATACAAAAGAAATACTCTCATTAAACACTCACAACTTTTTCTTGATTTTTCATAAATTATGTGTGTAAGAGTTTTACTGACCTACTTAAGTTAATATCTAATTTTTCCAAGAGGGAGTTGAAATTTTGAAGGAAAATTTTATCATAACCAAAGGAGTTCTCTTTGAAAGAGGATTTCCCTTCCAAGTAGGGTTATCCTCCCTCCCCTCTTGTCAATTGGAAATCCCAAATCCTTAAACCACTCTTAGCTATGAAATTAATCCTCTCCATGATAGCCAAATATGCCTAAATCCCATCTCAAAGAAGGATTTGTTAACCATCCATACTCAATTGCATGAGCATTTTCACTACACTAGCATACCTAATTTTTAGAACTTTGCAGTTTACTTTTACACTATCATTCATTGAATGGTTATACTCTTACACAATTAAGCATCGACTCTTGCATAATCACTCAAAATAAGTAAGTTGGTGCATTCTAAAGTTTTGTATTTACAACTCATGGTTCACACTAAAGCAAAGATCATTTTAGAGAGTATATGCATGTGTTTACAACTCATGGTTCACACTAAAGCAAAGATCATTTTAGAGAGTATATGCATTGTTCATTTTAAGTTTGTTTACTTTTACACTATCATTCATTGAATGGTTATACTCTTACACAATTAAGCATCGACTCTTGCATAATCACTCAAAATAAGTAAGTTGGTGCATTCTAAAGTTTTGTGTTTACAACTCATTGTTCACACTAAAGCAAAGATCATTTTAGAGAGTATATGCATGTGTTTACAACTCATGGTTCACACTAAAGCAAAGATCATTTTAGAGAGTATATGCATTGTTCATTTTAAGTTTGTTTACTTTCAAATTTGTTGTGCAATTAGGAAGGGGGGGGGGGGGGGGGGGGGGAGTAAATGGGATAGCTTCACGGAAGTGATGACCGTGTTGCTTGAAAAAAATTCTCCCATCACTTCCATGGAGATGTCCCATGGATGGAAAAATGATGCAAAGACACAAATGGGATTTTCCCAAGACGGGGTTAACTTGAAACTTATGTCGAGACAAAATCTTAACTTCAAGAAACTCTTTGTTTTTTTAAGGTCTTGTTTGAGAAGAAATTGAAAGAAACTAAGAACTAAGGGATTGCAAATCAATGAACCTAATCTAAATTTCAACTAGGATTAAAAACTTTACTGAGAAGATTTAATGTGGATAGCCATAGCATAACATAGAAGTTTTAAGTGTGAAAATTATTTTACATGTTTGGAAAAATGGTGGCGTAGGTGTTTACCCATGGGATGCAAAGGGGGATGGTCTTTTCTGGTTAATATTGATAATTGTTTGACTGTATTTTGAGCTCAAGTTCATTCAAGGCCCTAGAACTAAGATTGAATGGGAGTGAGTCTCGACGGCCGGGTGGTGAGACCCGCGGATGCGTCTGAAAATCGGCCTAGTCCGGGTAGGCATGATGTCGGTGGGAATGGAGGAAGGAAAATGGATCCAAGAATGGATTGGATAAGGGAGGAAGATGTGATTCAATTAAGGAACTCTTCTAATTGTCTGGTAAAAAAGAACCGTGGAAAGACTAGGAACCTAATTGGGCTATCCCGCAATCGTCCTCCTCATTAGTCGGACCTTTTCTCTGCTTCATGGAATAATCATCGAAAAGAAACTTAAGGTAGCTTAATTTGCAAGTCTTTTCCAAACAAGATAAAGAAAAATAAGAATTGGAAATTGTGTAAAGGTGCCGTCTTCACACGTGGCAGAGGAGACATGATACCCGAGTCCTGGGAGGAGGATAGGGATATGCCTAGAGAAATATAAGATAACTAGATAACTTTAATAATACTAAAGAAAAAGGAAGTAAAATATTCTAAAAAGGTGGGAACGACCTGATAAATGTAAACTTGCAAGGGTATGCAACACTTTGCATGCTTCTTTCAACAAATTGTTGAAATGTATTCATGGATTGACATATCTGGAATATTGTTTTCCTAGTATAATAGTACTACCTTGGAAAGGTGCATTTACCAAACAATTTGATGGGAGGGTGGATTTCGGAGGGTTAACTTGTTGGTAGGAAAGTTGAACGGGGGGATTTGGACTTACAGAGTGGGGATTAAACTTGGGAACAAGGGCTTTGTGTAGTTAGTAAATACACTCATCTTCAAGGAACACACTGACGGCTGTGCTTGGTCATAACCAAGAAAAAAAGCGTTAGTTCCTTGAGCCAAGGCTGATTAGAGAACTGTCACTAGTTGACCTTAGAAGGTTGCACTCACAATTAGTTAGATGAATTTGACGCAAAAGTTTAAATTGATAAGGAAAGATATTTCAAGGTTAAGGGTTCCATACGATAAAATTGTGAAAGCTATCACCCCCTTGAGTTGGCATCGAAGAGCAGGAGGAGTCCTCTCTTGGTGTGAGTTTCAAGCAAGAGGGATGTCAGGAACTGCGGTGTATCCATTTGGAGATGGTGCATCCAATGGTCCTTGGTGTGATCCTCACAGAATAAGGCCCCTCCAGTATGGGTTATGAGGCCCTGCAACTCGCAAGAACACCTCTTAGGAGGTTTAGATGGTGCCAAACCTCTACGCGGGAATGGAGGCCTGGAAATGGTAGACCCAAAGCGTGTATGTAGAGCAGTTCACTCGTGGTTGAGATCCATCGTCGGTTGATCACCATAGGACGATTGAATGGCAATGCAGAGCCTCTTGATTGGGATCCGACGCCCAGCTATGTTTTTGGTTGGATGAGGAACGAGCACAACAGTCGATCCGACACAAAGTTTCATCAAAGGTGCTTCATCACCCTTGTTGGGTTCCACCAATGGCGGCCCTTGTAGCAAGTGGGCACCGTCCTTGCGTTTGACTCCTATATTTAGGGAGTTCCCACCCCGTATGTGCTTGCAAAAGGGGACCCTTGAAGAAAAGTGGATGGTCTTTAATGCTCTATGCTTCACACACACACACACACACACACACACACACACACACACACACACACACACACAAAAGATGAGCTATTGTACGAAAAACATAGAAGCTTCAAAACAAAAATGTGCCCTTTCACTTAGTGGAAATGAGGCTTAACCCCTCCCAAAATTATCGTACTTGGGCTCAATGGAAAGCTTTTGTTGGGGACTTCTCACACACGAGTCGCTTAGAGCAAGGATGGCTTTGATGAGCGTTATGAAGCAATGAAATATGCTAAACATGAGCACAATGAGGCACAATAACCGAAAAATTGCACACACATGCACCCCGGGGGATTCACCATGGAAAAATTACCGCACCATGTAAGTGCAGGGGAGGGGGGTTTATTTACAAGTTACATAAGCGTATAAATTAGGGGCAAGCCCCCAATAATTTATCTTCCAAGCTAAAAAATAAGGGAGGGGGTATCATATTTATGGGGGGGGGGGGGGGGGGGGGGGGAACCTCACACGAGTAGCCAGAGTGCAGGCTGATTGGGCACATAGTTTGAAATTCAAACTAAGACACATTGAGGCTACATCTAGTTATCAATAGAAGTGGTACCTTAGTACATTTCCAGTCACTATGCTACACACTCTTTGACTAGTTTTACTCAGTTAGATCATGTGAGACCTAAATTTTGTTTATATGTAAGATAGGGGTATGATAGTTTTCTTCATTGATTGTCGTGCGTAGAAAGGGGGGTCATATTCCCTAAAATGAGTCGTATATAGGGGTTTTATCAAAGCTGTCCGCTCGCAGGTGGCATCCCGTTTTGTATATAGAGTGAATCCCTCGGGACATGCACACACACAATAATTAGAACACCACTAATCAAAAGCACACTAATCAAGAAGGATAGTGGCTCATTGGTATTGCCAAGAACATGCCAAGATTGATGAGTGATCGTAGTGATTAGGGAGTGTATTATTAGGGATGCAAATAGATAATTGATGGGTAGGTCTTGGTATGGAACCGTCGGCTCTGATACCACTTGATGAGTTAGTCAATGCGGAAGCATATTCCCTAATTACCAATGATTAGCATTAGGCTATGGAGGGTAACCCATATTTCAACATTGAGACATCTTGTTTTTGAGTTCATGTTGAGTCTTTCTAGCCGCCAAAGGCACTGAGACTTTGGATACAATAGTAGGCTTACACATAGAGTGGACTTTGCACACAATCCTTGACTGGCTTCAAGTCCAAGATTTAAAGGTTCTCACACAATAGGGGACCTAGGGGTGACAAATTTCATACAGACAATTTGACCGCTAGCCAAGCTCAATGTGATGCCATTGAATGTAGTTGGATGTAGACACATTGTGATTCACTTCTCTACTGGCACTCAGAGCTCCCCTTGCTATGTTTATTCACACGAGGATTCTTGGGTAGAGGTTGTAGCCCTATGAATTGCACACTCTGCTTGGGCCTGGACTGGGACAATCACTTCAGATATGCATATCTTGAGATTTCTTGGATGCAGATTACTCCCCACCCAACCTGGCCTTGAAGATAGCAAGGTTGGTTGCTATTGCAACACGGATTCTTTCTCATTGATCCCACGAGGATGGTCCCATGGAATGTGCACGGTTTAGGTGGACCCCAATTTCAGTGTCAGAGGGGTCTCTTGTGTCATGATATTTTGAGATGCCTTGTGGGTGGTATGATTGATATACTTATGCTTTAGGGTCAACATATTTGTGAGAGCTACATTCAATGATTTGGTCAGATTGTGTGTGGCCGCTATGAGACTTTTTGGTCAGTTACTCTTAGATTTGAAGGCATTTATGGAGGTGTATGTCTGACTATTGCAGACTCATGGCTGCAGGCCATTGTGGGTAGAGGTATTATTGCGCCAGGTAGGGCTGAGTGGATTACTATGCAGGTTCATGATAGCCTCATGGAATTCCTAAATATCTATGCACCCAACCATGCAAGTGCACGAGTTGAATTTTGGTCACACATTGTGGAGTGTTTGCCTCATAGAGAGTAGAGGTGTGTTGGGGGTTACTCCAACATATTGGAGGGACCTCTCAAATAGGATTGGAGGTAGCCATTCTATTGCACATGGGGATGAGTTGGCAGCTTGAGAGTGCTTATGTATGACCTTGAGGCCCTCAGATGTTTGGCACCATGTAGGCTTTTTGCAACCCCTAGATAGCCTATCCTTCTCTTGATCTGACTGCAGAGTAGGGGGAGTGAATGTATCTTGGGTAGATTGCTTCTCTGCCAGTGACCACATTTGTGACATGAGAGGATTAGTATGGGTTTTGGCAGGGACTACCTTTTCAAATCATGCACCAATGATTCTTACTATGATAGATAGACAAAGGAGTGGGAGGGTGGGCAAACAAATATGTGAACTTGTGGTGTGTGGAGAGCGTGCATAGAGACAAGGTTTGTGATGTGATTGAGCACCATTGAAACTAATCCTTGTTAGTATACCTACAATGCCCACCTATTAGTTTATCCCACCACAATGTATGCTGCTCACTTTGTAAGGCCCACATATGAGGAAAATCCAACAGTGCACATATATTTGGTGGATTCGAGCTTGCATGTTGATGAGGTTGTACACGAAAAACGGGACCAAACTCGGCTTGCCTTCACGAGTGATAGGAAACTCCTTGAGAACGAAGGCTACATGCCAAGAACACAACATCCTGGTCCTTCCACACTAGGTGGTCGAAATGACCATACACGTCTTTTATTGTGATCGTGGACGGTACGGAGAAAATTGTGAGTGGTGTTCTCAGTAGAAATGATTCCTTCATGGTTTAAAGAGCTTGTATCTTTAACAGCCATAGCTCAAGTAGATTCACATATCCCACTTCTAATTACACCACGAAAACTGATAAAGCAATCAAATCTATATTAGCTACTAGTTGGAAGGTTGCATTGGAAAAACAAAGATGGGATTCTAATTCTGTGCATTATCCCTAAGAAACAAGCAAACCACTTGAATCAAGCTCATACCATGGTGGTGGGGATTTATTTTGTGGAAGACCAAACTTTGCGATAATTATCCTGGTTAGGAGTTATTGGCGTGCTTATGTGAACAATTATTCCTAGTGCAAGGAAAACAAAACCATTCCACACGCCACATTATTCCGGATCTCCATTACACCAAGATGGAGTAGATATCCGGTAGACTATTTGACAAATAGGAAATTCCCAAAACACATGAGAAAATGAAGATAGAGAGCGATCGAGACTGAAGCAACCAACTATGTGATGATCGATCCTCAACTCTATAGACAAGGGAAAGACCAACAACTTAGACTATGTGCCAATGAGAAATATACGGCTAGAGCTATATTGATGGCAGATATCTGGTGGCCAATTTTGTTCACTAATACGAAAGAGTTTGTTTCCCACAATGGAGCTCTTGTCAATGAGCAAAAATGCCAACTAGAATCAATAGCATACCATTGCGACCTATAATGGGAGCACACGCATTTGCTAAGTAGGGTTTAGACTTTATTGGTCTAATACAATCATCTCTCTACAAGACTCATGATTAATACATTATTGTGGAAAAATACTACTTGACCAAATGGACAGAAGCAAGAGACACTAGGAAGAATGATGCTTGAACCACGACATTATTCTTATATGAGTGCATATTTATGCGGTATGGAATTTCTATTGAGTTTGTGAGTGATCAAGAAGCATGCTTTCTCAATGAGGTGATAAAACATTTGCTGAATGAGTTTATGGTAATCCATAACAAATGTGCACCCTCTCATCCTCAAGACAGAAGCAAGAGACACTAGGAAGAACGATGCTTGAACCACGACGTTATTCTTATATGAGTGCATATTTATGTGGTATGGAATTTCTATTGAGCTTGTGAGCGATCGAGGAGCATACTTTCTCAATGAGGTGATAGAAAATTTGTTGAATGAGTTTTGGTGATCCATAACAAACATGCACCCTATCATCCTCGAGAAAATTCCCAAGCGGAACATACAAACAAGATCTTGATTCCAATGCTTACTAAAATTGTAGGCTCGAGAAGGACTGCCTAGGTATGGACTTGATGCTATATTGACAATGGAGTTTTTGTAACCAGCTCTCAAAGTTGCATATTAGCTAGAACAGAAAGGTCACGAGTTTTCAAAATGACTTGAGGATTGGAATGGTTAGATGAGAAGAGACTAGATTCCATAGCACATATATATGCCCAAGAATACTAAGATAGAAGCTTATCAAGAGCCACTCCTCATTGCACATATCTTCAAAAAACATGAACAAGAGTCGCATGTAAATGAAAAGAGCTGTAAATTTAAATCCCACATCATCTCTCATGGTAAGAATCTCCTCTTCAAATTCATACCTAGATCTTGATAGAAAATCTACAATAGTTTAATTTTACCTGCAATATGACAAAACTGAGGGTTAAGTGACTTGATAAAATATGTCTACCGTAGCATAACAATGCTTGAAGTAGAGAATTTGCTATCATTTTGATCAACGGTAAGAAATTTGTCTCTACGAAAATTGAAGCTCCAATAAAACACTTTTTGTCAGACCTTAGGTGTGGGACGGGTGTCTAACCTTACTCCTATCTTGATGCAGACATAGGAAGAACCACGAATATAATTGTCAATCCATGGGATGAAGCTGACTGGACTAGTGCATAGAGGCTACAAGAGGTTGTTAATCTCTTGGAAAACAACAGACAAATTGTATCTAACTCAAGCTACACTCAAATGACAGAAATCACCAAAATCTAGTCTCTAATCGACAAACAAACCATAACTGTTACAGCATCAAATGACATCCAAACGTTACAAAACTACTAGGACATGTTTATAAGACCTAAGCACACATACTTCTGGTCTCAATTATCACTTTAGGTCAAGTGCAAAAATCGCAATTATTAACAGCAGTGAGTTTTTGATCTAGTTGTCTCCGACCCAGAATGCATCTAAATGCTTAGCCATGATGCCCCAATACCTGCCTATGCTTATTTTATGATTTTTAAGCTTAAATTCCTACTTATGATGAAATCGGTGACACCAAAGGCTATGGATTACCATGAAATGCTTACGTCAATGCGTAAAGCTCTTACCTGCAGTTGTAATGCAACAAACGACACTGTAATGTGACAACTGGGAAGGGAGTAGTAAGTGTGAGAATAAGAGAAGTGAGCGCCGTTAGCTCACGCTATGTTCTATTATCCAAAAACTTATAAAATACTTACAAAAATTGACTTTTATACCTTAGCCAAGGTTTCTGTGGTCAAAACTAATAATCTAGGAGCTCTAACTAAAGATATGTTGATACAATCTGGAAGCTTGTAGCCCCGGCTCATCAATTACACTGTTTATCTGAAAAGTAGGAGTTACAAAATTCTTGATTTATTCAAAAAATGTTATTCGAGTTAGCTTTCTGCTAACATTCCCCTCCTCCTCGACTCTGTCGTCCCTTGATACAGCTTCATGGACTGAAGTAGTCTTTGGGTTGATGGCTGGCAAGGCGGTCTTTAAGCGCATGTGGGGCTTTTTCATATCTCATTCGTCTTTCTTTGTTAGGGACTTGCAAGAACTGCATGGTGACTCTATTTTTAAGTTCAATGGCTGAATAGCCAACAAACCTTGATGTAAGATTGCTTATCACTGGCCCAAATATCTTCATTCGCCATGCGAATAAACCTATATAGAATGCCTCTTCAAATGCCAACATATTGCTAGACGACAGAAACATACATCTGGCGTAGAAGCCGTAAAGGACTTCTTGTGAAGGCTGTCCACTTGAATCATAACATAGACCTTTATTGCTTTTGAGGAAAGACATCCATGGTGCTCTTGCTTGCTTAGGCTCATGAAAAGTTTGAATTCAGGTGAGCAGCATTCTGCAAATCTTACAAAGCATTGCACATGAGAGGTCAAGGAGGCTCTTGAAGAAGGTCATGGTGCCCGTTAGGGTTGTCACCATGTATTTCTCCGTTGCCAATCCCTGCTCTGGAGCTGGTAGTCATGGGTAATTCAGCCATGTTGGCCTCTTCTTTTTTAGTGCATTGTATGCCTGCCATGTCCTTACCCTTAGTACATGACAAAGTGTAGGGTCTTTTTGTAGGGCTGCGGGTGCTCTTATGAACAGAATTATATATCTGGAGTTCTTGTTCGACCAGTTTTTTTCTCCATTTTGGGTGGATAGCATGTGAGCCTTCTTCCTGCATATCTTTGTAAAGTATTTCCTTAACCTATAGTAGCTCTACTTTTAACAATGGGTACGACAGTGATTGTTGATGCCATTGCGCATAGATTTGGTTGGGAGTGAGCTGAGTTACATTTATTGAGTGGAGAACTCTCAACTCCCAATCCATTGCTGCTTTTCATTTAGCATCTGCTTCTTGGACAATCTACTCTTTCAATGCATCTTCCTCAGCTTTAGAAAGCTGGACCATTGGCACTTGCTCGGCTTCAGTGATTGGTATGTGAAAATTTGACTCTCGTGATAGCCCTTCTGGTGGCTGTGTTTCCATATCAGCAAAAGAGACCGAGGGTATGTCAATGGTTGGTTGTTCAAAGGTTCTTGCTTCATCATGAGTGTCAATTTGTCCCTCTCTCAGTAGCTAATTGACTCTCTTCAATTCTTCTATTTTCTTGAGCAATTGCTCTTATTTTTGGACCCGCATCAATGCAAGGTCTTTTCTTTGCGTTTGTTCCAGCTTTAGCTCAAGCTCAAGGTCCTTGTTCCCCTTTTCTAAAGTCTTGTAGACTTCATCTGTTCCCTTGATTGAGGCGAAAATGGGGTTTTCTCTTATCTGTTGTAGAAATGTCTCTTGAGCATTGATTCATTGCTCGGAGTAGTGCAAAGAAGCATTAGCTACATCCAGCTGTACTTGGATCTTTTGTAATGATAGAGTAGTGGTTAAAAGTTCATTGGTTACTTCTGTCACTTGTTGATCTTTGCTTTTGCATGCATCAGATAACTTTGTCAGGAGCTCTCCTAGCTCTTCCATCTCTTTCTGTTGTTTCCCCTTTGCAATCTGGTGTTGTTCTGCTTCATTTTTCAACTCTTTGATCTGCCTTTGAAGATCTACAATGATGTTCATTCTGTCATCTAGCTCTCCTTGTAGAGCATGAATGACTAGTTCTAGCTCTTTAGCCTTGGCACTACGCGGTTAAGTGTTGTTGTTTGCATCTTATCTGTCATTAGTTGCATTTGCTTTGCATATTCATTCACTTGCATGATGACTTCATCATTTGTTTCCCAATCTTCAGGCTCAACCTGGGGTTGTTTAGAGGTTTGGGACGTTTTAGTTTGTGGTTCTTTTGTTGGTGCAACGGCTTGTGCTTGTGGCCATGGAGGTGGTTCTACTTCTCCTTCTTGAGGCTTTGTGGATGCCTCGGCTGCTCCTACTTCTTGAGGCTTCATGGATGCCTCGACTGATTCTGGTTGTGTTGTTGTAGAAGGTCGAGCTTCAGTATTTTCTATTCCCTTTGGCTGTTCAAAATTGCCCTCTTCTTGTTGCTTCTCTTTTCCCTTTGCTTCCTTGCCTTCATTGGATTTAGCAGTTGGTGAAGGACTTGGACTTGGCATGGGATGGGCTTCTTGCTCCATAGTGGGTGAAGTCGGTCTTGGAGACATCTCTTTGTGGTCATGATGTGACTCACTTTGTTCAGCAGCTTTTGCTTGTCTCTGTTGCTCAGCCGTTTCTTCCGTTGCTTTTCCTTGAGCTTCCTTCAACTTTAAAGCTTCAGCTTCCACATACATCGGCTCAAGGAAATCTTTGGGATCCTTTGGTCCTTTTCTTGCAGGGTTCTTGATTCTTGGTCCCTTTATATCTCTTGGACTCCATTTTTTGAGGTCTTCACTTGCAGCTTGGTGGCTCCTTTCGTATGCCTGCTTTTCTCTATTTAACCTAGCCTTCTTTTGCTGCGGTTCCTCTTGGTGAGGTGCTAGTGCTTTCTTTTTCATTGCTTCAATCCTTGCCCTTCTTTCTTTGTTGTCAGAGCTTTCACTTCTATGGGCTTCATGGGAACTCTGCAGATTCCTCATCTAACTTGTACAATCTTTTTGTTGATCGAGTGGTCCTTGGAGAAGGTTAAGCTAACACAATCCAGATGTTCTGATCTGGGGATGGCGGTGTGAGCGGGAGGAAAACACACACAGCGCCTCTATAACGACCCGACACACACTCTTGGAAAGATACACACACACACACACACACACACACACACACACACACACACACACACACACACACACACACACACACACACTATGGGGCACCACTCGGCTTACACAACACACCTGGCCGAGACAGGGAACACACTTCTGGAGTGAGACGAGAGAGGCTATCCACTTGCCCACTCCACACAAACACACACACACACACACCCAAAAAAATCAGCTCAAAAGAGGAGAATTTATGATGTTTAGATACAAATGAGCTTGGGCCAACACCAATGGGGAAAACACTTCACACAATATGGGTAAAATATGCCAGATACAATCACAAATTGGAGAAGAAGCTTCATTCATAGGAGAAACATACATAGCAAAAACAACAGAAAAAGGGTGAGAAATTTGGCAAAATGGACAGCGCCATCGCGTCCGGAACGGCCCAAAACCCCAGTCTACAATGTCAAAGTGCTCAAATCCGACCTCGGATGAGCAGTTTACGGCCAAAACAGGCTCCAAAATGAGCAAAAACACACCTGCGGCTGTTCCTCCTCTCTTCTCCACGTTTTTTCTGGTCTTCTCTCTGTTTTTTCAGTTTCCACACTTAGCTTTATTAGTTGGGCACCCTTGGCCTTTTAGATGACCTCAAACGGACCCCGAACAGGCCAAAAACTGACCTCGTAGTGCATAGTTGTCACCTTTTTGCATCATTCTCACACCTGGCACTCAGCTTCTTTTCAATAATGCATCCCGCAACCACGTGAAGTGGCCCCAAAAAGTGGTCCTAATGATGACCTCTCTGCCTAATTATCACAAGAAAACACCCACGTTGTGTCCGTACTCATCCACGTGCAAGTATTGACCCCGTTCGACCTCCTGACGCCACTAGATGCCATCTGATGCACTCGCTTACCTCATGTCGTCGGCCCGCGGATAGCTTCCTCAAGAATTTTTACGTGCTACCAACTCCTCATTATTGTAGAAAAAACACACTGGTACTAGTAACGATGAAAATCGATGCACTATGTACACACTGTCCTACCTGTACACATGTGGGCCCCACGTAACCACTTGGCTCTGGAAAATGGGCAATCCTTTATTCGATGCACCATGCATGTGTATGTACATATGCGCAATCCCTTGCTCCAAAAAACTCTTGACATAATTTGCCCATCCCCTAGCCTGCTAGAGCATTCGTGCTTAGCAGCAACAACACTATTAGATGCTCATTCCACCTGGATCAAAAGGCCAAAGGCATATCGCCTGATTCACAAGAAGCATCATAACACCACACCTACATTTGTCAACAATCAACCAAAATGCACCATAGGCATATCCAACTAACACATCCGCCTTGTCTGGAGTTTCAAAAGCATAAATATTGCATGCCACATTCAACCCAACCGATAGAGACAACTCAAGTGACTCATCACCTGGCATCTTGGCTTCACTAGCCATAGCAACAACCTGCAAATCATGTACCCAAGTAGCTAAAAGCATTGTGTGAAGGTAAAGTTGTTGATATCCAAAGCATAAAAGTATCCCCGCAGCACACATATCCCTAGCATAGGCATCCACATAGCTGAGATTGGGGTCATATATGCCAAACCCCTTCTCATCATCATAAGCATACTCATCATCACACATAACTTTATCCACATCATAATCATGGCTAGCACCACTATCCATAGCTTCTAGCATGGGTTCATCAGTCTCCAAGAATACAGATCCCTGCTCTAAACCACAATCATGCTCACAAATCGGTTCAATCACTGCACATACATCAAAATATGGCTTCAAAACAGGCTCCACATCTAACAAATCCACAAAATGGCTCTCAACCTTGCCCTCTTCCCTAATTTCCAAGGAGCTAGTATCCAAAGATACGTGCTCATCATCAATAACCTCAACCTCACACTCACACCGAGAATCACAAGGTACACAAGTAGCCAATGCATCCTCTTCAAGATTTTTCAATCCTGTATCCAAAGCATTACTCACCTCTTTAGGCTCTTCCATAAACTTGTCAACCTGCAAGACCTCTTTACGCTTCACAATAGACCTTGGGAAGAAACGAGAAACATCATAGGATAGGCTACTTTTCACCTGCTTAGGCTTAACTTCATCTTCCGTGCCAAATCCATTTTGCACATGCATACCTGTACTGATACCATGTTCCTCAAGACGCTTAAACTTCCATTCCTTGTGCTTTGCAATGCATACCGCATCTTCAAAAGACTCAGGCGTCTTCAACTCAACCTCGAACCGCAACCAAGGTGACAAACCATCAACAAAAGAACTTTTTTTCAATGAACAAGGGGGAGTCTCATCCTTAAGAGCAACACACCAACGAGTCCATAAATCTGTAAAACCTTGTACATAGGCATCAACACCTTGACAAGAACCTTTCTTAAGAGCATTGAGCTCATTCCATAATGCATTTGCATCTTTAAAAACCTAGAAACGCTCTAAAAAAGCTTCTATAAACTTGTCAAGACTCAAACCATAAGAAGAAGCCACTGCTTCTTTAGCTTCCAAATCCATGAACCAAACACGGGCCTCATCTTTCAAAAGCAATCCAAATAGCCTCAAAATCTTGTCCTCATCACACATATTGTTGCTTATGCATGCCACCTCGACTTGCTCCAGAAAGTCTTCGGCATCTTCACCACTTCTTCCATAAAATTCCGGATAAGAGAAAGCCATGGCTACCCAAGCTACTATGCTTTGAGAACCCCTTTGAACACACATGCAAGAACCCAAGACTTCACTACCCAATCCCCAGAAACTTCAATGGAGCTCAGCTTTAGATAAGGACAAACACATGCACATCAAATGAGTTTTCATAGTTGATCATCGGAATTACAACAGGCAAAGGACATTCCAGGATCTCTCGTAATCTTCTTGGCCCAAACATAAAGACTATGCGCTGCTGGAAAAAAATCTTCCTTGACACATGAACATTTATGTGGATTCTCTGAGTTAAATGAAATGGAGTGAATTGAGGTCCATTTTGATCATCCATTAAAGCCAATCATGAAGCTCCCAAGAAAGCACACCTGTCTTATCCTCTGATTTTGCCAAAATTTCAACAGCATAACAACATAAAATGGCTCAAAAGACCAAAAGACCAACCATCATAACTTGGAAAAATTTTGACAGAGTTTCCCCAGAAGTAGAGCAATGAGAACCCAAAATATAGACTGTATCTGTATGCATAAACTGCCAACAATAGAACCCGAGCATCAAATAGGACTCACTAGTACATAACCTATGGCAAGGTCACGAAAAGGGTGCTCCAGCTACCTGTATCATCGAAAGGATCTCCACATTTGAGAATCCTCTAGCTCAATAAAACCTCATGCTATCGACCCTCACACGAAGGCTTATGCAAATCGCGTATAGTCAAGTCTCAGAAATGACTATCTTCCAGACCAAGTCTCAGAAATGGCTGGGACTGCCAAATAAAACCCTATATGGCTCCACAAAGGCGTACCATGGCAGTTTCCACAAGTAACGTACAATCCAACAAAAAATGCGCTCAAACAGGCGCCAAGTGATTCATACCCAAAACAACTGCAAGTGACACCAATGCTAGTATATCACTGTACTCCAGCTACCTGTACCTGTGTGAATCACTTGTACCTGTACCTGTCCTTGTAACCTGTAACTTGTAACCTGTAACCTGCAACCTGCAACTTGCAACTTGCAACCTGTAATCCCGAAGCTCGAAGCAGAAGGTACTCGAAGAAGATCCTCAGTGGGGGCACCAAAAGAATGTGAGTGGGACGAAAACACACACAGCGCCTCTATAACGACCCGACACACACTCTTGGAAAGATACACACACACACACACACACACACACACACTATGGGGCACCACTCGGCTTACACAACACCCCTGGCCGAGACAGGGAACACACTTCTGGAGTGAGAGGAGAGAGACTATCCACTTGACCACTCCACACAAACACACACACACACACACACACACACCCAAAAAAATCAGCTCAAAAGAGGAGAATTTCTGATGTTTAGATACAAATGAGCTTGGGCCAACACCAATGGGGCAAACATCTCACACAATATGGGTAAAATATGCCAGATACAATCACAAATTGGAGAAGAAGCTTCATTCATAGGAGAAACTTACACATCAAAAACAGCAGAAAAAGGGTGAGAAATTTGGCAAAATGGACAGCGCCATCGCGTCCGGAACGGCCCAAAACCCTAGTCTACAATGTCAAAGTGCTCAAATCCGACCTTGGATGAGCAGTTTACGGCCAAAACAGGCTCCAAAATGAGCAAAAACACACCTGCGGCTGTTCCTCCTCTCTTCTCCACGTTTTTTCTGGTCTTCTCTCTGTTTTTTCAGTTCCCACACTTAGCTCTATTAGTTGGGCACCCTTGGCCTTTTAGATGACCTCAAACGGACCCCGAACAGGCCAAAAACTGACCTCGTAGTGCATAGTTGTCACCTTTTTGCATCATTCGCACACCTGGCACTCAACTTCTTTTCAATAATGCATCCTGCAACCACGTGAAGTGGCCCCAAAAAGTGGTCCTAATGATGACCTCTCTGCCTAATTATCACAAGAAAACACCCACGTTGTGTCCTTACTCATCCACGTGCAAGTATTGACCCCGTTCGACCTCCTGACGCCACTAGATGCCATCTGACGCACTCGCTTACCTCATGTCGTCGGCCCGCGGATAGCTTCCTCGAGAAGTTTTACGCGCTACCAACTCCTCATTATTGTAGAAAAAACACACTGGTACTAGTAACAATGAAAATCGATGCACTATGTACACACTGTCCTACATGTACACATGTGGGCCCCACGTAACCACTTGGCTCTGAAAAATGGGCAATCCTTTATTCGATGCACCATGCATGTGTATGTACATATGCGCAAGGGAAAAGTGGTCCTAATGATGACCTCTCTGCCTAATTATCACAAGAAAACACCCACATTGTGTCCGTACTCATCTACGTGCAAGTATTGACCCCGTTCGACCTCCTGACGCCACTAGATGCCATCTGATGCACTCGCTTACCTCATGTCGTCAGCCCGCGGATAGCTTCCTCGAAAAGTTTTACGCGCTACCAACTCCTCATTATTGTAGAAAAAACACACTGGTACTAGTAACGATGAAAATCGATGCACTATGTACACACTGTTCTACCTGTACACATGTGGGCCCCACGTAACCACTTGGCTCTGGAAAATGGGCAATCCTTTATTCGATGCACCATGCATGGTATGTACATATGCGCAATCCCTTGCTCCAAAAAACTCCTGACAACGGCAAATTGTCGGCCATTCCAATAGCATGATATGCTATTCTTGTTAGCACTTTTGGAGCGCCCAAATAGGTGACCTTTTCCTCTTTCTTTGTGCCCTTTAGTGTTGTAAGCACATATTATGCATGATCTATTGATTGCCTAGTTGTCCACTTCAATACTTGAGTAAAGTAGTCGCAACTGCATGGTTTGGAGTTGTGTGGTGGTCTCTTTGATAGGAACTGGAAATGTTGATGGTAGAGGCAAGCTGATTCCTCCACTTGCCTTTAGATGATATCAAAAAACGTGGCAGCAGCAATATATTTGGTCTTGTGATCATAGGGTGCTAATGCCATAGGTACAAATTATGTCGCTTCCAATGACCACAATTAATATAAGCCTTGTAGAAGATGAGATACCATCCTTTGGCCTTAGGGCCATAGTTTTTTTGTGGAAAAACTAGTGTGGCCATATGTAGGATCATACATTGCTAATATATTGGCTTCATATGGCCACACTGTGTTAAAGTGTGGCAAAAAATCAAACGGAAACCTATGACCCAAAGGCCATAAGGTTCCATTTCTAAATAACATAAAGGCACTTAAGAATGTTAAAAAGAATGTTGTTTGTCCGAAAAGGCCCCTGCTTTTTATTGAAGCTACTTAGAAAGGGATCGATCTTAAATGAAAACTTAGGATCTTAGGATACTTATTCTTGGCCACTATTAGTAAGTATCTTGTGGAAGAACATAAGCTAACATATGGCATTAGGATCATAGGGTGTTGATACTATAAAGTGCAAATATCCTAAGCTAACATACTGTCTTATGGCCATGTAGATTGTCCTTGATGATGCAAATTTTAAAACAACAAACATTTAACTTTCTTCATAAACTAAAATTAAGCATTTGGCACATCAAAGTCAAAAGATACATATAGCATTGAAAGATAAATTTACATAAGCACTCTAAAAAATACATAAAGAGCTTTTATAGACTCCATAATATTACAAAACTCTACTCCATCATCTCCTCAATAGAGATCTATTTGAACTATATTGCATCTTTAATTGTTTTCTATAATACTTGGCTTCACGTACTTTGCTAGCAGGCTCCTTATATTCCAAATTTTGGGCAAGTATAATTGATCCAATATCTTTTGAGGTTAACAAAGGTTTTATACTCTTTAAAAGACTTAATTTTTCATGATCAACTATGTAATTGAAGTGTGAACTTTGAGAATAACGGAATTAAGAGAATTAGAGTGAGCATTTTTGTGAGACTACTTTGAGAACATAGAGGGTGAACTTAATTGATGGTAGCAACATAAACATAGTACTTAATTAACTTGGCGTGAACAATTATTTTGAAACAGAGATAGAGTATTAGAGAACATGACAATAGTCAAGGACCGGATTTACTTGGAGCTTGCGGTCCCCCCTCCAAAAGGCGTTTGTATTATAGATTCTCCCATCAAGAGAGACTTGGTAATATACAATCTTTGTGTTCCTTGTGACCTAGGTGATGCTATGAAGATGGAAAGCTTCATGCATCATGAGCATAACATAAACTTTGCAAAAAGCATTAACTATCCCAAGCCTCATTCCCAAGGCCTCAAACACCTTCGAAGGTGGAGAGAGCTAGCGGGGAATGAGGGTAGGGAAGAGGAAGAAGAATCATCCATAGGAGAAAGAAATAGTTCCTTACTTATCATCACTCTTCTTGCTTAGCATAGTATAATAGCATAGTAATGCAGATGAAGAAGATGGCAAGCTTAAGCATTGAAGCATGGCTCTTGGTTGGATTTGCATTCCATAGCCAAGACTGTTGGTGTAGGCTCTCAACTTCTCAACAAGCTTGGAGAAGGAGATGGAGCTCTTGCACTTTGCACTTCACATCATGAGAGTATGTGTGTGTGTGTGTGTGTGTGTGTGTGTGTGTGTGGGAGAGTATACCCCCTCTCATGCTTGGTCCACACCTCTCTCTCTCTCTCTCTCTCTCTCTCTCTCTCTCTCTCTCTCTCTCGTATTATTTAATTATATTATTTGGACATGTGTCCTCTTTTTCCTCTTTGAGAGAATCAGCTTAATTATTTATTTTTATGCATCTAAATTCTCATTGGACCCCTTTAAAGCTTATATAATAGGATTCAAGCACATCATGAGGGCCACATGTGGAGGATTTTGGACATGTGTCTTTTATGTTTTTTAAGTCATTTGGTTTGAACTGAACACTTCAAGCACTTAGTCAATTTAGCATGGAAACCATTTATGCCTCTTGAGAGTTTATCTTTGAATTGAACACTTCAAGAACATTAGTCATTTATGCATAAAATTCATCTTAAGCTTTGGGCAAGGTTCCCACAAACACTTTAAGCACTTTAGTTAGCAAGCCGACAAGCACCTATGCTTGGGTAGGATTCTCACCTCAAGGTCAGCCCTAGCTTGCCTAAGGTCAAAGGACTTTTTAACACTAACTTTTGGAGGTCTTTAATGAATCTAATCCTAAGGTCTTTAAGCTCCATTAGGTAGCATTGCTCTTTAACAGACCATCTCTCATTTGGACCCCTTTGACCTTGGTCCCGTGTTGAGACAGATCCATAAGCACATGTCTATATTCTAACCCTTGTTCTTGTTTATTCTCCCCCATTAAATGATCAGTTTAATATAAGAAAATCATTTGGACTGGTTAGATATTAGATTTTATGACATTACCTCTCTCTTGAAATCATACTCGTCCTCGAGTATGAGGTAGAAGAGATAAATTCTTAGTCATTAGTCTACATTTCTTAGCGGATAGAGGATCCCTTTTCACCCTACGACATCATTCCAGAATGGATGATTGGTCCATTTCGTGCTTGGGAGACGTAGTTATCGCAAGCATGTCTGCTCTTTAGTCCATATCATACTCCCAAAGTACAGTGACAAGTTCTACTTGGTGTTTGAGTAATGTCCTCATCACAAACATGATTCTTCCCATGCATACTATTTAAATTTGTGCACAAAAGAGGATTAGTCTTATAAGACAAAAACATTGTTTATTTAGAAAGCATTTACATTTTCTTACTCTAGTGCAACATTGTAAGCATTGACAAGGTTAATACTATCCTTAAGCTGTATTCCTTGCATCCATCTAGCATCTTCAAAAGGATAACTTTTGAACTTAATAAGATACCATCTGATAATCTTACCAAGCCGTAGTACCTTGTCTTCATGCCAAAGGATAGCTTCGGGTTGTAGCACCTCTTCTTGGTCTTTGATTTTTGGAGGGTCTTCAATAATTGGTTCTCTTGGTGGCTCTCCTTTGTAGGGCTTAAGTAGGTTCACATGAAAAGCATTGTGTATGAGCCAATGGTTGGGCAAACTGAGTTGATAAGCCATGTCATTGATTGGATTCAAGATTTGAAAAGGACAATAGTATCTTTTTGCTAATTTAGCATAATACTTTTGATGGTCCGTAGGACTTTTGTCCGT